>NC_138192.1:90288356-91488356 GCF_964194105.1 Spermophilus citellus
CCTTGCTGTTCATGGCACACATGGCAGGTTCTGATCACTGCCAATAGATTTCCTGGGCAGAGAGATGTTCAATGTTACTAAAGTCCATAACTTCCTTGGGTCTCCACTGAAGCTTTAGCTTCACTCTCAAAGCTTCACACATCATACTTTCAAGGGCTACCCATAGGGAATCTGACCCTGGGACACACTACCTGAACTCACAGGCCTTCTTTTTGAAATCTCAGTGGAAGCCTTCCTGCCCCCATAACTCTTGCATTCTTCATGCCTAAAAAATCAGTAACACATGGACCACAGTAGGTCTACAGCCAGCAAAAGCTATAGCTGGGCCCCCATGGGCCACAGCAGCAGTGACCTCTCAGTGCCTTGGCAGATGAACATGGTGAAGTAAATTATGGGGAAACAACTTCCTAGGCATTCTGTCCTTTGAGAGTAAGGTAGCCCATGCTGTTTTTCAAAATCTTTCAAATGAGTTTTCACTTTCACACCTTTGAACCTGCAGTGAGATGCCCTCAATGCATCTTTCTGATTGTTTCCCTGCAGAGTACTTGGTTTCTCTTTTACACTGCTAATTTTTTCAGTTTCCTTGGTCCCCAGGTTTTTGTTTTGTTTCATTTTGTTATTTGTCTTTTGCTTTTCTTTTTTGAGGTACTACCAATTGAACCCAGGGATATTCTACCACTGGGCTACATCCTCATCCTTGTTATTTTTCTTATTTTGAGACAGGGACTTACTGAGTTACTGAGGCTATTCTCAAACTTGTGATGCTCTTGCTTTAGTCTCTCAACTTGCTAGGATTCCAGGCATGTGCCACTGAACCTGGCCCTCAGCCCTAATTTTATACATGCTTTTCTGGACAAGCTGCAAGTTTTTCAAATCTCTCTGCTCTGCTTTTTTCTCATGATTACCACAGTAAACCTGGGTAAAGAAAACCAGCTATACCCATGTCACTGCCTGAGTGCTGTGTTTCCTTGAAATTTCCCCTTTCAGTTTGATTGGTCCTTCACCTTTAAATTCAGCCTCACACAATGTCTTAGGGCATGAACAAAATACAAACATGTTCTTTGCCAGGACGTAACATGTTTGGTCTCTAGCCTAATTCCCAATAGAGTCTTCATTTTCATCTCAAACCTCTTGAGCACAGTCTGTTCACATTCCTATTGGCATTCTGGTCTTCCAAATCAGGTTTTTTGTTTTTTGTTTTTTGTGTTTTTTTTTTTTTGCCGGATTCTTTGCAGCATTAGTCACAATAACAAAGAAATCAAAACAACCTAAGGATCCATCAATGAATGAATGAATAAAAATAAGATTTTATACAAAGTGGAATACTATTCATCCTTCAAAACGGAGGGAATCCTGTCATTCATGATAACATGGATGAACTTAGAGGACATTATGTTATGTGAAATAACAAAGTACAAAAAGACAAATGCTTCACCTACTCACTAGAGAGGTTAAGATTGCCAGTGTTAAACAGAGCAAACTCAGAATCCTCTGTTAAGCTCTGATTGCAATATTTTAAGGCTTCTCCAGCCTGCACCTCCAAACTTTTCAAAATTCCTTTCACAAATCAGTTCCAAAGGCTTCTGAACCACGTGTTCAGGTATATTCACAGCCACATCCCCACCCTCAGTAAGAGTTTTCTGCATTTGTCAGCTTTCTGTCACCATGATGAAAATACCTGACATGAACAACTTAGAGGAGGAATGATCTATTTTGACTCACACTTTCAGAGCTTTCAGTCTGTGGTTGACTACCCACTTGCTTTGGACCTCAAGTAAGGCAGAACATCATGGTGGAAGAGCATGACAGAGAAAATATGATCAGTTCATGGAAGCCAAAAAAGCACAGGGGTTTGAGGGAGACAAGATACAGTCTCAAAGAGTCTGCCACTAGTGACCTTCTTCCTCTAGTGATGCCCCATCTTCCTATACTTTTCACCACCTCCTGGTAGTCCATTCAAATTATTAATTTGTCAGATGGGTTAATCCATTGATGAGGTTTAGAGTCCTCATTATTCAACCATTTCCCAAAAGCCCCACCTCTGAACATTGCTGCACTGGGGATCAAGCCTTCAACATATAAGTCTTTAGGGGACAAGTCACATTAAATCATAATAGATATGGAACATCTTTTAATATGTTCATTCATCTATATTTCTTTGTTGGTGAGATGTCTATTAAAGAGTTTGAACGACATTTTAATTTGGTTGTTTATTGCCCTTATGCTGAATTTTAAGAGTTCTTTGTAGTTTTTGCATACTAGCTTTTTAATCCGATATGTCTTTTCCAGATATTTTCTTGAATTCTGTGGCTTTTCTTTTTATTTTTTTGAGAGTGATTTTCTCAGAGAAAAATTTAATTTTTTAAAAATCAAGTCCAGATTATCAATTCAATTTTTTATGTGTAGTGCCTTTAGTTTAATATCTAAAAAGTCATTTTCAAACCCAAGGCCATCTTGATTTTCTATCTCCTAGGAGTTTCATAGTTTTATGCTTTTCATTAGGCCTTTAATTTATTTTGAGTTTATTTTTGTGAAATGAATAAGATTCTCTCTCTGTGTGTATGTATGTATGTGTGTGTGTGTGTGTGTGTGTGTGTGTACACATATTTTGCACAGAACATTCTCATTCTACCACCAGTTGTTGAAGAGATTATCTTGTTCTCTGTTTTATTGCCTTGCTATATTATCAAAGAGAAGTTGACTATATCCATGTGGTTCTATTTGTGAGTTTTCTATTCCATTGTTCTATTTGTCTATTATTTAGTCAATATCACACTGTCTATATCCCAGTAGCTTTATAGTAAGTCTTGAAGTTAGATAGTGTTAGTACTCTCTTGAAGTCAGATAGTGTTAGTAGTCTGACTTTGTTCTTTTCCTTCAATATTGTGTTCATTATTATGGGGTTTTTTGCTTTTCCACATAAGCTTTAGAATTAGATTGTCTGTATCCACAAAACAATTTGCTTGAATTTTGGTTGGGATTGCATTAAAACTATAGACCAAATTGAGGAAAACTGACATCTTAAGAGTACTGAGGGCAGGGGAATATAACTCAGCAGTAGAGTGCTTGCCTACCATGCACAAAACTGTGGATTCAATCCCCAATACCAACCTTTTAAAAAAAGAAGACAGAGCCTTATTAGCTATGAGCATGGACATCTGCCCATTCATTTAGTTCTTTTGTATCTTTCACCAAGTTTTATAGTTTTCCTTGTGTAGATCTTCTACATATTTTGATAAAATTATATGCAAAGAATATTATTGGGGAAAACTAGTGAAATGATATTGTACATTTGATTTTAAGTTCTATTTCATTGGTGATATATAGGAAACTGATTGACCATATATATGAACCTCTTGCCCTAGAACCTTCCTGTAACCAATATTAAATTTCAGTAGCTTTTTGTTGATTCTTTGGGATTTTCAACATGGACAATAATGCCACCTGTGAACAAAAATGATTTTTATTTATTCCTTCTCAATAAGTATAGTTTTTATTTCCTTTCCTTATTTTATTATATTAGTTAGGACCTAAAGTATGAAGTTAAAAAAACAGTTGTGAGAAGGGTCATCCTGCTTTGTTCCTGGTCTTGGTAGAGAAGATGCAATTTTCTCACTGCCATGTATGCTGTTAACTGCAGCATTTGGGTAGATATTCTTCATTGTGTTATGAAGGTTGACATCAATCACTAGTTTACTGAGAGCTTTTATCGTGTGTGCTTGATTTTTTCCACACTTTTTCCTGCATCCATTGAAATGATCATGTGATTTTTCTTGTTTAACCTGTTGCAATGGTTCATGTTAATTCATTTTGAACTGGACTTGCATACCTGAGATAAATAATTCTTAGTTGTGCTATATTATTCTTATTATATGTTGCTAGTTTTGATTTGCTAAGTTTTGTTATGGATCTTTGTATCTCTATTTATGTGGGACATTTTAACTGCTGTTTTTTTTTTTATTGTCTGTTTGATTTGGATACCATGGTAATGTTAGCCTTATAAAATTAATTAAGAACTATTTCTTTGGCCTTAATCTTCAGATAGAGATTGTACAGAATTGGCCTAATTTCTATTTAAGTAAGATTTTAATTTAATAGCTACAATATTCCTGATCTTATCATGACTAGTTAATAATCTCTATTTCCTTATGACTAATCTGTTAGTTAATTTTGATCCTGAATAATTTCTTCTAAAGAAGAAAATTGTAGAGATGTATTATTCAAGTTGAAAGATTCGTCTAGCCATAGTAGTTGTCAGTTTCTTTTAACTTGAGTGTATGTAAAATTGTCTTTACAATGCCTTTTAAATGCATTGTTTGTAGTGGGCACTAGCTAATTTTTTATTACATGGTATTTGAATTTGTCATGTTTAGAAAATTATCCACTCTAAGTCTTGATAGAGAACAGAAACTATCTTCAATTATTGAAATGGAAATACTAGAAGCTTGCTTTTGTGACCTAACAGCTCAGTCAAGAAAAAAGCATATTAGCTGGGCACAAAACAGTACATTCTTGTAATCCCAGTGCCTTGGGAGGCTGGGATAGGAGGGTTGCAAGTTCAAAGCCAGTTTCAACCTACAGAGACTCTGTCTCAAAATAAAAAGGGCTGGGGATGTAGCTCAGTAGTGAACTGCCACCAGTGTATAATTCCCATCTGTGCTTGTGGCAATAATGGCAAAAATGGTGCCACTGTTCTGTGCCAGCCACACCATGACAATAATGGCACTTTTTCAGAAGTAAAATGATTAACAAGAATTCAATTGTGGCATCATCAGAGTTCTCCTCCTTGCTCAACTCTGTCATTCAAGATTTTAATTGTGACCCTACTTATGTAATTTTCATAGCACTCATTCTTCAGTCATTCTTCATTCTTTTAGCAATTCAATGTTATTTTAATGAATTCCAAAGTCAAGCAAAGTTGATTGGTATTGTTGACACACTACTAATATATGGACAAAGAAGAATATATATTAAATTGGGGGGAATTTGATAAGGACTGATTTAGGATTAGAACATAGGAAATGAAAAATAAATAATCTAAAAAATATGTATAATGACAAGAATAATAAATCACCTATAACTATCTGACTACAGAATAATATAGAAAGATAACAATCATTTTAATTTATGGACAATTATGTGTCAGATGCCATGCACTATATTAACATCTCATAATATTCTTATCAGAAGCTATGAAGTAGATTTTAGTGCAGATGTGGGATAAGAAATCTAAATCTTAGAGGGGCCAGATATTGTATTTTGTCAGATAGTATAAAGAACATGTGATCTTAAATCTGCTTGATTCTAAAACCCAGGCTCCTAACTATCATAACACTCCCATCAAGGTATGCTTATAATCAAATTGCTAACAACTATCAATAATAATTATAATGACAAGTCAAATATTATAAAGGACAGACTTAATACAAATTTTTCTTGAGGGTCCAGAATTTAAATTATGCCCTTGCAAAATTGTGCAGATAGTCATTTTGATATGCTTATCAGTTAGTCTTATAAAATAATACTTTAGAGTGTATTAAAATACAATAAGTGGCATGTTTTCATTGATTTATGAGGCAATGAAAAAGCCATCAAATAAATTATTTCTATTCTGTAGCTTAATTCATGTGTTTATATGCTTTAAGATAATGAATACATTTTCAATTCACCAAAAGTTAATACAGTTAAATGTGACCCTTTTTCTACAGTCGATATGGAATTCCTTCCTTTTGCTATTCTCCACATTCTGACGTGATATACACAGGGCTATTTTGCTGTCTCAGAAAATCCCCACACTTGCTGTGTAAGAAAGCACTTCACTTACAAGAGAGCACATGTGCAAATAACAAAGGCATTTATTCCAATTAATTATTATTACTATAATAGTTTAAAACTCATTATGTTGGTTAAAGGCAGGGGGAAATGTGGAGGGCATGGCCTCCAAAGGCCCAACAATGACTGAGGGTACAAAATCAGGTTCCCTGGTGAGACCAGGATGGAAAGGTACAGGTCAACTGGCTCCCAGAGGCAAATGGACTCTGACCACTGCCTCTTGTCGTTTGTATCTGGCATTCCTCAACCCTACAAACCTGGTAATCAAGTAGAGAAGGAAAAAAAACACATCTTTTGTTTCTGAAAGACAAAGATAAACAGTATTTTATACAAGTTATGTTAGGTTTCCCAAATTTCAATTTTTTTAATCATTTTTTTTCTTAAAGAAATTTATCAAAATTTCTTAAAAACTCTGTTCTTTATTCATGTTCTTTGTAGAAATTAACCCCCATTTGGATGTAGGAAAAGCTACATCCAATCTTAATGCTGCCTCTTATTTTGAATGACAGATCTTCTTCCAAATTCACTATATAAATATAACAGGATTTTTTTAATGTTTGGGGGGATTCTTTTGTTTTCTTTTGTTTTGTTTTTAATTTAAAAATGTTCTAAAAATAAAATATTTTTTATTTTTGTTACTTAGTCATTAATCTTATTCAACATTAGGTATCTTTCAATGATGTAGGTGTTTAAAAAACCAAATTCATCTTCAAAGAGCAAAGATTTGCTACCACAAATGGTACTCGATAAAAGTATTCAAGCTTGCGAAGACAAATCCACAGATAACACCAGGAAAACAATCTTTGAGTCCACAGTTTTTGTTCATTTGAGGATTATTTCTTAGACTAGAATGGCTGGAGCTGAAAGTACATGGATCTAGAAACTATGGTAAATGGTGTTCATAAGAAACGTAACATGAAGATGAAAATAAAGTGAGCATTAATATTCCTGACTCCAAAGGCAAATTGGTGGTGTCTGTCATAGTGCAGTGATATTTACATCACACAATCATTTTTCAGATAAGCATCAAATGAGAGGAGACCTCTAGGAAAGGGTGTTGACTTCTGTGTTCTCAGAAATCTGTCGTCTCCACTTGGTAAACTTCATGCTCATTATTTAGTTGTTACGAATTAATTTTGGTACTTGTCATTTTAGATTTTTTGAACCTGCATTTGAAGCATCTAATGTTGAATTATTTGGTCAAATGGTCTCACTTATAAGTCTTGTTATTCTAAATCTCAAATCTTTCCTTTCTATATTTAAAATGTGTGTGTGAGTGAAGGTGATTTTATGTGATAAATATAAGCTTCTAAATATTCTAAAATCTGAAAATTCTCAGATTCATAAAACTTAATATTCAAATTTTATTTTTTTATTATACCCTTCTGAATATATCAAATTTTTCGTAGCTTCTAACCAAATACATTTTAAAGAAAATGTTACTTGTATTTTTTGCAGAAGAAACCACTTCAAGCATAGTTTTCCTGTGTTTCTATTTGTTTAGGTTTGGGCTTGGGTGGGGGTTCCTTGTATTGTGTGTGACTTTCTAAGAGCAGAGGATAGTGTTTCTGTATAGTTCCATAGAACTGAAGTTAAGGCCTCTGAAGTGTCACTAGACATTGAAGGCAATTCTAATGCAATTCTTTATATGGTCAAGTTGCAGTGTCACTACATTTGGGTAATACAACTTGCTGGGATTTCCCCCCCAAAAAAAAAAAACTAAATCAAATTAATGTTGAATTGTTCATATATAAATTTCATTCCATTGGTCTGCCATTCTGCATGTAATAAATTTGTTTGAAGACTACTTCCATCTCATCACTGTTTTCTTCCAATCAGTCAATAGTGGCCAATTAATTTAAATAGAGAAACATCCTCCTCACTCATGTCCTCCCTTTTACTCCCCCCTGTATCACTGTTTTGGCTCAGCCTCTTTGGTCTATCACTTAGGCTGATACAACAGTTTCCACATGGATGTCTCTTTCCCAGCTACCTCACCCACCCCATCTGCATTTCCATCATCACCACAGCTGTCAGAAGAATCTCTCTAAAACACAAATCTGACAGCACCATGAACAACCATGTATCAAATATTTGTCATGGACTTTATCCTTGTTTCCCAAATTCCCCCAAATAGCCACTCAAGGTAGCAATGTTTATCCTATTCTGCACATGACACTGAGGCTCAGAGAAGATGGTTAAACCACCAAGATAGCACTCCTAATATGTGGAGGAGTTAGAACTGGACCGTATGAGGGTCAGCATCCAAATGCTACACCCACAGCACTACATCTGGGCCCAAGGACCACTTTCTAGCTTCATCAGCTTCCATTGATTTCACCATACAGTGAAATTAAGCAATATGTGGCTTCCTGAGCTTATCATTCTTGGTTTTATTCCTTTTCTGTCTGACTATGGTGTCCTTTTCTCACCTTTGCCTAAAGATAATAATGTCAAAGACAATAACGGTAAAAATTGTATATTATATTGTTTCCTTGGGCTGCTGTAACAAAATACCATGAACTATATGAATTAAAACAACAGAAATTTTATTCTAGCCACATTTCTAATACCTGGAAATACAAGTTCAAGGTGTCAGTAGCTGCACTCTTACTGCCAGCTTCCGGTGTTTGTTGGATCCTAGGAATTCTCTACCTAGCATAGACTTGTGTAGCTCTGATCTTTGCCTCTGTGGGCTTATGGCCATCTTTCTTCTGGTGTCTGTAAGTCTTTCCTTGCTCTGTTTAATGTGTTTATGTCTTCTCTTCTTTTAAGCAAATCATTTGTGTTGGACTAAGAGTCTACTCTACCCAGTATGACATCAGCTTAACTTATATCTCAGTTACATCTGTTAAGAACTTGTTTTCAAATCAGGTCACATTCACAAGCACCCAGGGTTAGTATTTTAATGTATGTTCCTGGGGATGAGAAACCAGCCTCTACCTCAGAGCAAAGCCTGTCCAAGGAAGGGGGTGTGACCCTTGTCCTTGGGAAAACCCACAGAGCACTCCTAGGCCCATACCCACCTTGCTGAGGTGTTTATCTACAAATAACAGGAGAGATCTTCTGTGCCCGGTGTCCCTGACTTAGTTAGGCTAGGTGAGGACCCATAGCAACCCCCTAGCAGCCACCAATCAGCATGAGACAGGGAAAATACCTGGGATGCCAGGTGACCCCCCTGGTAGTTTATGGTGGTTGATAACATGTTGGGAAACCATGTAGTTCTGCACATACTCCCCTCGTGGCTTAAACCAATCAGTTCAAACAAATCCCTCTCTTGTACTAACCAATCACCCTTACCCAACTTGTTACTGCCAGTGAATGTGCTAATCATGTTTTAGAGTTCTTTTATGATTTTCCCGCGGTGTGTGATGATTTGTTAAGAGATGCTATGATGTATGTGAAGTCCCTGCCTTCCCCAAAGAGTGTATAAAACTGCTGCAAACCCTGGGCTCGGGGCCTCTCAGCGTCACCAGTTGCTGTGTGTGTGCGCGGAGGACTGAACTAGCTCGCAATAAACGCCTCTTTGCTGCTTACATCGATCTTGGTCTCTGGTGGTCTTTTGGGGGTCCCGAACTTGAGCATAACAGGGAGATACTTCTCAACCTAGGACAAATTGTAATAGTAAACAATAACAAGATAATAGCAAATTATTATTGACATTGTAACAAGTCCACACTCACTGTTAAAATTCCGTGTTTTTTGCCCTGAGTCACTTACCCAGATACCTTTTCTTCTCACATTTTAGGCAGAGTTAGAGATTCACTCTTGTATGCAGCTCTAGATATTTCTGAATATTTCTGTCATTGTATTTAGACATGGTATAATTATGTATATTCAGATGCTTTCCTCTCCAGACTATGAAATCAGAGAATCTATCGATCAGCTTTTCACCCTAGCACTTTGCCTCATGACTAGCATATAGCAGGCATGTATTAAGTTGCTTAATTAAATTGATTCTCTGCCACATCGTCACATTGACAAATACCATGGAACTAAAAGGCTTTCATGTACTTATTAGGTGACCAGCATTGTCTAATTATTAAAAAAAAAAAAACAAAAAAACAACTGAATAGTCTGAGATGTTTTCCCTGCTTGCAAGCTAACAAGTTAGCCTGTCATTGTTTCTTAGATGATGACAGGAAAGAATAGGGTCACAGGGTCACAGACTGAAGAGCACTGTTGCTTATGGCACAGTTGGCAGCATGAGCTTCACGTCTGCATCTGTTCTTTTTACCTCCTAGGATCCCCAGGGAGATACGAAGATAGACGCACAGGGATGCTGCACACATAGTAGGTTCATAGACTTCAGCTGGGAAACCTCAAATATAGGTAACCGCAATATTTTTTACATGGGATTATTAACAAATTTGTTTATCTTTTGTCCTAGCGCAAGATGTCATCTTAATAAAGATGATAAGATGATACACTGGCCTCTGCCCTGATGATGAGAGACATTCTCTGTCTCCCAAGGCTATTTCCTATAAGCACATGCTTAAAAAGACAATCCAAAAAAAAGTTAATATAAAGTATGCAAAGGGCCATAGAGAAATGTTTCTCAATAATAAATTGTTTATATTCATTAGCTCACTCTTCAACTTTAATTTATTCCCCTTTATAGATAAATAAAGGAACAAAATCACCCCATGACATACATGAAAACCTGCATGACACTTAGTGATTATGTGGGTTTCCTTTGCCTGGTTTACTTTATTCTTTAAAAAGATCCAAAATTTTTTTTTTATCTCAGTCACTCATGGTGGTGTGTGCCTCTAATCCCAGAGATGCAGGAGACTAAGGCAGGAAGATGGCGTCTTTGAAGACAGCCTTGGCAAAAACAAAAAGGGCTAGGGGTATAGCTCAATGGTAGAGCACCCCTGGATTCCCCAGTGCTGAGGGAAAAAAAGAAAAGAAAATCTTTATATATCACCATTTTGATATAATGGATATTTATTATGTACCAGGAACTATTTCCTGTGATTTTATTCTCCTCAAATAACTTAAAATACAGATACAAAAGGAATAAAAATTGAACCAATCTCATTAAGATGGTGTGACTATTAAGTGAATTATATGAAAAGTACTTTTATAGGCTTTTGTGTTTAAGTGATCCATAAATCACAGAGACCATTTTATAGATTGTGGAATGGGGCATAGAATGATTAGATGCTCATTCAAAGTTAAACACTTGCAAGTAGCAAAGCTAAGATTTGAACAGAACTCCTCCAACTCCAGGGCTTACTCTCTCGAACACTACAATGTAATAGGGTCATTCATTGTTCCTGCCTATTCTCCTCTTCTCTCTGTCCCATAATGGCTCTTCTGTGTTGTGCTTTATTGCCCTGATACCCTTCTCTTCCTAACTCTGACTCCCTTTCCTTCTTGACTCTTCACATGCCCTATTGATTCCAGTATAATGATGCTTCTCTGGAGTCAGATTGTCAGCCTCTTCTGACCTCCTTATCTCCCTGGGGCACCTTAAGCAAGGTAGATGTGGCACACCAGGAGCTGGAAACTGAAACACCTTCCCTAGTTCCCATTCAGGGATTTTCAAGTGCTTCTCAAGCTGCTGGGTGTAGCCTCAGTGTGGTATGAAATCTACTGTGTCAGAAGCAACACTTTAGTAAAATATACTGAAATGGAATAGAATTAAACAAAACAGGAAATGTTAGATTACATCACACATGAGAAGGTTAGATAATGTGTACATGTTTGTGTATGTATTTGCACATCTTAGATTACAATTTAACTGATCAAAGATTTGAAATCCAGCTCTTCAGTAAAATTACACATGTAGAAATCTGCCTCTTCATGCTGGAATCTAAATGTCCGGTTTAAATATATATATTCTATTTCCTTGTCAAACTCATTTTTAGGTTCAGGTACAGAACTCATCGTTGAATTGCCACCAATCACATTATACTAACCTACTGCTCCACTCCCCAGCATCATTACCCAGTAGAAGATTTTTCAGCACATGGAAAGTCCACCTTACATCATGTTAGACAGTCGCTTACATATTTTCAACCTTCCTATGACATCAAGAAGCATTCAGGCTCTAACACAACCAATCAAGCTTCATGACAGGGTCCTATTTAGTTTGGGAAAGACCTTATATTAAGAACACATCTGTTCTTTTCCTTTTTTTAGATACAAACACATTAAAAAAAATCCATGTTAAATAGGAAACTATCATCCTAAGATGACCATTTATCTGTGTTGTTCACATACACACAGACTGCTTCTTAATAAATTTCTTTGTTATTTCCTCATATAAGGGATCCATCCTTCAAGGACATTTTCTTAATTTTCATCATAAATCAATTAGGAATCATTAATTAGTTTTGATTTATCTGATTTTTTATATGCAAATGTTTCCTTTGATGTTATATCCATATCTTTAAAGCCTGAGAAATGCTGGAGATTCAAAACCTTGTAAGGCCTGGTGTTCACTGGAGAGTTCACAAAATATGGATAATACATAAAGCTCTATTATGGTTGCAAAAAAATATGTACTTTGGTGTTGTATGGACTGAATTTCCCCCATCCCTGTGGAAGTCTAACCCATAGTACCTCAGAATATGACTATAAGGAGAGGAACCATTAAGATGATGTGAAGACTCAAGACAAAGTGGCTATCTATAAACCAGGGAGAGAGAGAGAGTCCAAAAGAACAATTGCAATGTTTGCTACAAAAAATCTATCTCTTGATCTAGTGATGACAATTAAATTCAGTTAAAGTACATGGTGGCACCATACTTTTAGTCCTCTTTTTATTCTTCTGTCTCTGAATAAATAGAATATCCGTCAAGTTTCATGTTGTCTCAGTGAGCTCAGTGAGTGGAAATGGAGTGATATTTCCTTCAGAAGCATTAGTGTTGTGTAATTCCTTTGTTTTTTTTTAATTTGTTCTAATTAGTTATCTATGATAGTAGCATTCATTTTCACAGATTGTACACAAATAGAGCACGACTTCTCATTCCTCTGGCTGAATATGGTGCAGAGTCACACTGGTAGTGCAGTCATACAAGTATATAGGGTAATAATGTCCTCTCATTCGACTGTCCTTCCTACCCCGGCACCCTCTTCTCTCCCCTCACTCCCCTCTGCACAAACCAAAGTTCTTTCATTCTTCTCTACCCCATTATGGATCAGCATTGGCTTATCAGAGAAAACATTCTCTTATTGGCATATTGTCTCACAATAACAGTGTCCAAACTGCTCTGTGTGTGTGTGTGTGTGTGTGTGTGTGCACATGCACTTGAAAGTGTGTAAGAGAATCTGTGATTCTATAAGTTTTCTTCAAAGATAATTTGGGTTAGTATGATATTGAAGAGGGCAATAATCTATGTAAAAGTGACAGAAAAAGTTTCATATTTCTACTTTAGTAATTTTCTTGTATATATGTTTTAATGGTTTAATCTTTCTAGGGCATTTTAGGAAAAAATTATTATGGCCTAGAAAAAGAAAAAAAAATAGGTGAACAATACAAATTGAGTAAAGATTTTGTCACAAAGTGTGATACCATTTGAAATAAAGCAAACTTTGGCCTTGTCATTATGTTCCCATGGCCTTTGTGAGAAGTGAGTTATGATGCCTGTTTTAGGGACTGAATCAAATAGGATGGAATGAAGAAGGGCAGGACTCAGCTAGTGTATGGCGAGGTTTTGATTGAGTCAGCATCCTAGGAAATGAAGGCAGAACTCCAAATTTCTAAGGCAGTATTAGAAAAGCAGGGCACATTTGCTGAAGGAAAACAAAATGCTTTTCAGTGTACACATCATTTTCCTCAAACATTGCATTCAAAAGAAGGCATGGGAAGCTTCAAAATTATTTTTTAAATAAGTAATAGAAGCAAATAGACATTAATATTATCCTCACTGCTCATAAAATACATGAAATGTCATTACTATTGTCCATATTTCCTGTGTTGATTTTATTGTTTTATTTTCATGATTGCAAAAAATACAGAGAAGACATTTACGCAGGCACTCCAGCTCTTTGCCTAAACATAATTCAAAAAGCCTGAAGTTCTATAATCCAAATCTTTTCACTTTAGGGTCATTTTGAAAAGCTGATCCTCAAGTATAGAGAAAAGCTTCTACCTGGAACTTAAGTGAATTTAAAACACTTCTTCTGATGAAGTGCCATATGATTTTATAGCTAGTATTTAAATGAACTAAAAAAACATCATTTCCAGGTGACTACTCAAGAAAGTCTACAAATTGCCATGTTTCTATTTGCCATTTGTCACAAGTGATGCTATTAATAACTAATTTAAAGGCAGATTGTCTTTAAATGCAAGCATATATTCGATCACACCAATCATCAAATATAAACAATTAATGCAAAAAGTATTGGGCGTATGGGAGCACCCTAACTAGCATTCAGTGCACACTAATTAAACACTGTAAGAAAAATCACACAATCCTAGGGCAACCACGAGCCCCAAAATACCTCCTATGCCACACAACTTCTGTTAGGCAAAGAGCAGATGTTGTCCTTGTCCAGTGGTTCTCTCCAGCTAACTGCTGGACGTCAGGGAATGATGGAGTCAGTTCAGGGATGGACAGCAAGGTGACCCATCTCACCGAGTCCTTGGAGCAAAACTCTTCACCATGACAGCACTGGCAATTTAAATACAGTTCCAGGTTGTTGGTGTTTGTTGGTGATTGGTTACATCCTGTGAAAGTCAATGTCCATTGGTTATGTCCAGTGAGGTGATATAATTGCAACTGGGTATGTTCTTTGCAAATATCCATGGAGCTGTGTTCCCTATCAATTGTAACCAGTCATTACTAAGCATGTCTATGGCTAGTGCCCCTTACAGCTCTTTATCAATTGCAAGCAGATTTCCCTAAGCAGTTTAATGGCTGCTGTTCCTTATGGCCAGCAATTTATCGAGTCCCAGCATATCCCAGCATGTCTATGGCAGAAGCTCCTTACACCATTTTATCAGTTTTATCTTATTTTTCTCCATTTCTGAATCTAAGAACAATAATCTCTTTAAAATCATGCAATATCTTGCTTTTAACTTTTATGTCATCATTTTAAATAAGATTATACTAACTCAATAACTCTTCAGTTCATCAAGACTCTAAATCAATTCTTTGTCATCATATAATTTTCAACTGTTCAAAATAGCGATTTGTCATATTTAGAAGATAAAAAATGAGAAATGAACAGACAAAATAGTAAGAGGTTTAATACTTTGATCAGTAGAACTAAGTGGTTGGTTTGTTATGCTCGAATTTGGGACCCCCCAAAAGACCACCAGAGACCCAAGGTAGACATAAGCAGCAAAGAGGTGTTTATTGCAAGCTAGCTCAGTCCTCCGGGCGCGCACACACAGCAACTGGTGACGCTGAGAGGCCCCAAGCCCAGGGTTTGCAGCAGTTTTATACATTCTTTGGAGAAGGCAAGGACTTCACATACATCATAGCAAATCATCACACACCACGGGAAGATCAAATAACAACTCTAAAACATGATTAGCACATTCACTGGCGGGAACAAGTTGGGTAGGGGTGATTGGTTACTACAAGAGGGGGATTCACTTGAACTGACTGGTTTTAGCCAAGAGGGGTGTTCTTGCTGAACTACATGGTTTCCCAACATGTTATCAACCATAAACTACTGGGAGGGTCACCTGGCATCCTAGGTATTTCCCTGTCTCATGCTGATTGGTGGCTGCTAGGGGGTTGCTATGGATCCCCACCTAGCCTCACCGAGTCAGGGACACCTTGCGCAGCAGATCTCTCCTGTTATTTGTAGATAAACAACTCAGCAGGGTGGGAATGTGCCTAGGAGTGCTCTGTGGTTCTTTCCAAGGACAAAAGTGATGTCCCTTCCTTGGACAGGCTTTGCTCTGAGGTAGAGGCTGGTTTTTCAGATTTACTTGTGTAACTGTAGCTTAAAACTATCTCTAGCATCCATAACTTGAATTTTCCACTTTATGCGTTTATACTACATTACTTTTACTGCCTTTGTTATTTAATAATATCTTTATTATTTAATAATATGGCAAACACTTTAAATGCATCTCACTTAATCCTCACAATTACTGAAAAATTACTCTACATAACAAATGAGAAAACTATTACACAAAGAGATATTTTGCCTAAAATCAACCAGATAAGGTGCTGAGGAGCTAGATTCTGAGTCTGGGTCTGTCTGACTATAAGCCCAGGTCTTGCTGCAGTACCCCCATAGGACTTATCTAGAGCCTTTCATTTCCAAATGACAGTAACCTGAACCAGTTTTAAAGAGCAAGAGTCAGAAGGGAGCTATTGTCTCAAGGAACTAAAGATATGGTAGAGTTTTCCTCAAGGACAAGTAAGTTTGTGCTAAAGTAATGGCAGAACTTTCTGTCTCTTATCTCTGAAGTATCAGACACCATTCTTTTCTGCAATCTAAACTTTCTAAGTAAGAGGTAAGGGTAGAAGCTTTTGGATCACACAGGATTTCATCATTTATATAATCAGAGATCACCGATGAGTTTAACTAGTAAACAATGACTATAATTTATTTTAGTATTACCAAATAAATTCTGGTTCTTTCCCAGTAGCAGGGAACAAGATTAGAGAAGGCAGTATTTGGTTTTGAATACTGAAAGGAGACCAGAGGGTAGTGATAGAAGCAGACTAGGTAAAACAGAAACTTCAAAGTCAAGTTAACCTGAATTCAAATACAAGTGCCTTGACCTCTTAATTGTATGATTTCAGCAAACTACCTAAACATTAATTTCTTTATCTCTAAGTAGAGATGTGAAAGCCAAAATAATTAATGTGTAAAAATATAATGTTAGTAACAATCTTCAAAGCCTGGATGAAGCCAAGACAGGCTAATAATTTGGCGCATAGTCAGAGAGATGATCTCTAAATATTTATTTAGCCTTTATTTATTTGGGACAAGGTAAGCATTGTGTACTACTTCAAGTTCAAATTTGAAAAGCTGGGCTCATTACATGTGTTAAAATAATTCATTATTGACTTATTGGAATGGCCTTTCAATTTTGTTCACCTCTAGACTCTTAACATTAATGTAGATTTTAATTATTTTTTCCCTGAGAGGGGAAAAAAAGCACACAAAATGCATTGTTTATTTTCAGAATGTCAGTTGCATGTGAATGCTAACTTCCTGTCCCTGTCACTGGCAGTTTTAAGGATTGGTGACAAACTCTAGTGTTGCAACATGCAATTTGTGTATCAGTTAAATTTTTAATTAATTTAGTTCACCATAGTAAAATTATTTCATTGTTTTTATTTCCTGTAAGACAAGCTGTCTGCAGTTTAGAAGAGGCAAGTCTATCTTCCATATCTTTAGCTACATGAGGACATGTGTGGAAATGGTGATACTGTTACCACTGTTGACCGGTGACAGGTCCTTGCTTCCCCAGTGCTGAAGTATAACACCAGAGAAGCACGCCAAGGCAAGGTCAGAGTGGAAAGTAGAAGTTTATTAAAGGACAACAGAAAAGACTTCTCCCAGAGGAAGAAAGGGACCCAAGAGGTGGAATCCATGGAAGTGTGGTTGTCTCCTCTTTTTATACCTAGGGTCTTCATCTGGTTACCCCCCCCCCATTCCTGTCCTCTGTTCTGTTATCTTTCACTGATGGAATGTAGGTGGGAAGGCCCCGAAGGGTGGGGCACAGGTGGGCCAAAGAAGTAATCTTTTAGGACTTTTGGGTCAACATCTTCAAGTTTGCTGGGAGCTGTTTCATTAACATTTCTTTGGGATGGGCTCTGGGCCTCGGGAACATTAACATTCCGTGACTTGTCCAGCTTTTCCTGGACTTCATTAATATTCCAAGAATTGTTCTGCTTTTCCCGGAACTCATTCTCAACATGGCCTCCATTTTGGATCTTACTCGATATTAGACCCGATTTACCTAACTACACTGACTACCTGTCTTTAAGTCTGGCTTCAATACCACCGGTATCTCCTTCCTCACTTGTTGAAGTTTGACCATTAGAGAAGCACGCCAAGGCAAGCATTGTTAAGGTAGGGTTTATTCAAAAGGGGGTAACATAGACTTCTCCCAGGAGGGTGAAGGGGACCATAGCTGGTATCCTGGTATCCCAAGAAGCTAGGTGTTCTGCCCTTTTTAAATGTTCTAGGCTTCCTTTGTTCTTCAGCCCTCTTCCTTTCACTTTCTCCTTCCTGCATATGTGACTAGGCATTGGACTAGGCCCAGAAATGCTCGGTGGCCTGGCCAAAAGGTGGGAAATGGGTGAGCTGAGGGGGAAGAGCAGTATAGAGCAGCCAAGGAATCATTAATTAACAACCTATAGCTTTCTGTAGGGAGGGGCAATTCCTGGGACAGGTTACTTTAGCAATAGGTTAGAGCAGGGAGAGATTCTTGATAAGGGTGGAGGAAGGGCTCTGAAGGAATTAACATTTCAGTCCTTCAGAACAATCTCCAACTTCCTGGACTCAAAAAAAAATTGGTCTCTTGAACCAACCTGACTTGATTTACCTATCTATGCGTCTAATTCTGCCTCGATGGATGGTAGGACATTTGTGTTAACTGGTGCCATTTTTTTCTAATAATTGTGAGTGCCCTCTTTATGGTTGGTGAAAACTCTTTAACCCGAGATTGTTTAACCTCTCAATCTAGTACAATCTACTTCAAGGGAAGTAGTAGGTAATAATTTGTGCACAGATCTTAACACAACATCTACTCTGTAAATATCAACTATTTTATCTGTATTTGACCACATTCATCAATAAATATTAACTATACACAACACTGGATAGTTGAGGGGTAAAGAAGACAAAAGTGAAGGAGGAGTATAAGAGGATTGTGTAGAGAATAAGCACAAATCTAGTTGAGTGTGGTGGTGCATGCCTGTAATCCCAATGACTCAGGATGCTGAGGCAGGAAGATTGAAAGTTCAAAACTAACCTCAGCAATTTAGTGAGGCCCCAAGCAATTTAGGTAGACCCTGTCTCAAAATAAATAAATAAATAAATAAAAAGGGCTGGGGATGTGGCTAAGTAGTTAAGCATGTCTGGATTCAATCCCTGGTACGAAAAGAAAAAAAAAAAAAAAGAATATGACTTCTGTGCAAGTTCAGTTACTCTTTAGGGTCCAGAAAACAAATTCCTCCAGACTTTTGCTATTCTAATCTCATAAGAGTCATCTTTCTAAAATGCTTATAGATCATAATCATCATCAACTGGCTCTTATTTTGCTGCCAAGATAAATTCTAAATGTCTTCTATGTTTTGGATTCTGTCCTCCCCTCCAGGATATTTCTTCCCTGCATTCAACATTTTATACTACATTCCAAGGACAATGAAATACAATTGGAATTTAAAGAATGTTCCATGATTTTCTCATATTGCTTCACTACCTGCAAGGATCTCCCCACTCTGTCTGTAACAGTGGTCCACTTTATGCTTTGAATATAGCCCCTACTCTGTCACTGTGTCTTATTTTTTGTTTGTTTCTTGCCTATAAATTTTATTTAATTAAATGTATTTATTTATTCTAAGGCAATTCAATTCATAGTACACATATAGAGCATCATTAGCCTAAGAACATGTATGAAGACATGAATGATGAGATTCTACTTTGTGTCTTATTTTTTTAAGTGGAGAAGTTTCTTTCTTTTCCTCTCCTTCTCCCTTTCCCTAATCTCTCTCCATCCCTAATCTCCTGTTCTATACTCTCAGGGGAAACTTGACTACCTTGATTACACATCAGAGCCAGGATTCTCTGTCCTTGATCACACTCACCACAAAAATAGGTATGAAGTACTTCAGACTTTGAGGATGGCACCAGAAGATCTAAGAATTGACCATCTCCCAAATTAACACAGTGAATTAACTGAAGACAGAGAACACATGGAACATCGCCTTTCAATCACCTCTTTAAAAACACTTTTTTCGTGGGCTGGGGCTGTGGTTCAGCGGTAATGCACTTGCCTGGCATGTGTGAAGCACTGGGTTTGATTTTTGGCACCACATATAAATAAATAAAATAAAGGTCTATCAACAACTAAAAAAAAAATATTTTAAAAAATAATAAACCCTGTTCCCCCTGATAGAATCATAGACTCTGGTCCAGGAGTCCCCTGTGTTTCTCCTTTGCTAGAAAAACAATGATTTTTTTTTCCTTTCTCTCAAAACTATGTCCTCGTTATTGGATTGACATTAATGACATTAATGACAAGGACTAAACTTTTGGTAACATGCCCTTAAGAATTTTATGTGTTCACCTTTTTCTGCTCAGATCCTGTAGAAAGCTCTTCATAAATCTAGCAGGTAAAAAAATGACTGCTTTTCCACATGAGTGCCCCCCTCAGCTACTATATGCCTATGCCAATCATTGCTTACATGCTAACATTTAATTGGTTATATGTCTGCTTTCTCTGTCACCTGCAACCATCTTGAAAGCTAGAACTACTTTGGTTAGTGCCTGTATCTCTGAAACTCACCTCAGTGGTGGACAAATCACTGAGTGAACTGATTATTAAATAAGTAACTGAATGATTGGGTTAACCCATCTCTCTCCAATGCCTGAAATTAAATGAAACAAAATCCTTACAAAAGCCAAATATGGGTGGGAAGAAAATGATAAGTAAAGGAAAGTAATTTTAAGAAGGATGTTCCTTCATCAGCATCCCCAATCCATCTTATTAAGTTGGACAAGAATTTATAGTAAGAACATTTTTCTTTTTCAGAAATTTTAGAATATATCATCTATTAAAAATACTGTGCTATGATTCATCACTGATGACCTCTGAGATTCAGTCATGTACCCTCCCTAAATATACTGTACACATTTGTATGCCTTTGCTTTTGATTTAAGCAGTCCCCTCCAAATCAGATTTATTGTAAAAGATTTTCTGTTTAACAATATCTGATCCCTATTTCCCTCTTCTAAATTTCTAGTGTTTATTAAATATGCTACTCATTTGATTTTTACCTGTATGTATGTCTGATGTTGTCATCCAAACCATAATTTTCTTGAAGAAAGAAAACATCATTTATCTCTGTCTTGGCACTTTTTTCTTCAGTGGCTATCACAGTGTCCTGAAACAATGAATGATAATAAAGAATGTCTGCATGCTAACTTGATTAAAGGCAAGTATATAATGTTTGGAGGAACCAGATTTTATAAATTTAAATATGAGGGAAGGAAATTTAAGGACTAGAGATGAGTTACAAAGCTTTCTAAGTTACCAGAAATGTAGGTGTAGCCTGTTCTACTGCTTTATTCCCCCATGCACTGGTTTCCCATGGCTGCTGTTAACAATTACCAAAAATTCAGTGGTCTGAAACAACACAAATTTATTATCTTATAGTTCTTAGGTCAGCAATTTGAAATGGATCTCAGTGGCCTAGCAAGGAGTCAGCAGGGCTACATTCCTTTTGGAGCTGAGCAAAAGATTGCCCTGTCAGCTTCCTTAGATCTCTCACATTCCTTGGCTCACAGCCCCATTTCTTCATCTTCATAGCCAAAAATATCAGGCCAAAACATTTTTCTGCTGACATCTGTATTTTTCTCTCTTTAGCACTCTTCTATTGATAAAGCCCCTAGTGATTACATTGAGCCCAGGAGATAATCCAGGATAATCTCCCTATCTCAAGGTCAGCTGACTAGCAAAGATAATTCCATATACAAACTTAATTCCTCTTTGTCAATTAACCAAACCAGAGATACCTAGAATTAGGACACGGATGTCTCTTGTGGCCATCATTCTGCCCACCACACTAGGATAACAGACAAAGTCAACAGTACTTATAGTTTACCTCAAGGAACATAGATTAAGAAGAAAGAGACCCATAGGGAAAGCAATGATGATGGGCCATGAGACAGACATATATATGAATGTAGTAGGCTGGACCTCCTTTAGTAGTCTGGGGTACAGTAGGTCATATTTCTTACTAAGAATTAAATCAGGGCTGGGGTTGTGGCTCAGTGGTAGAGTGCTTGCCTAGCATGTGTGAGGCACTAGGTTTGAGCCTTAGCACCACATTAAAAAATAAACAAACAAAATAAAGGTATTGTGCCCATCTGAAACTAAAAAAGAAATTCTTATTAAATAAACAAATAAATAAATGATTGAATAAATAAATAACTCAGAGCAGAAGAAGCCATAGTTTGGGTGGTCTGCTTTACTACTTGCCAATATGGTACAAAGAAGGTACAGATAATATAAAAAATAAATGATCCAGTTTTGTTAAATCTCCAGAATGAAAGAGATAAATTTCAGAAACTATAATAATATACTTTGTTGGACTTAGAAATTAAAGAAGAAAAATCATATTATCATCTCAAGTGAAACCTAGAAGGGGAAATTTAAAGAATCTTAAATGTCCATTAACAAAGAAATATCAACAAGTATAGTCTTATGATAAAAAAAAATTTGTAGTAGCTTCATCCATCCATGTGAACATATCTTAAATCTTAATCCTGAAAAAATAGTAATTACAGATGAATGTGTCAAGTTGATATATTTACATGCCATTATCAAATTTTTTAAAGTTGAATTTATGGACATGTATATATATTTTTTATATCTAAGAAATATATTTGTGTGTGTGTATGTGTAAAATACTGGATAATGGATAATTATTGATGTCAATTAAACTTCAATAAAGTTGGAGGAAAATAAAGGAAATGGTTTAACACCAGGAAAAATGAAAGTTAATGATAAATGATGATTGATGAATACATAAGGGACATTAAAGATATATTAAAGGTAGAAAGCATCTGAAAAAAACCTGGCATAATGTAAATATTTGTCAAAATTATCAAATAGGTACTCAAATGTATTTCATATGGTTTTTGATAACTTTCTGTATGTGTAAATATATCATAATGGTACTATTCTTAATACAAATCATAAACTCATTTTGGGCACTGTTTGTGTAAGTTTTTCCTGTTTTCTTGGTGCTCCAAATTTTGGAGCAGGTCAAAGTGGTACTTCCAAGGGGGAAGTGCAGCAACCCCAACCTTACCATCTTATTCATGGTTGGGAATGTTCTATATGTGAGCTTCCAAGGTATTATTAGCTCCTCTATTCTTGCTAGGTTGGCTAGATCAGAAGTGGAATCCAAACTTGGACACATACGGAGCTGGTCCAGCTCCTCCAAATCCCCATCATTATGGTCCCTGTTTCCTACCCTGACCAGCATGGTGAGTTTCCTTGGCTAGTATCTAGTATCTTTTTCTTCAAAGACCTAAGTAGGGAACTACTCAATCCAGAAAAGTGGCTATAAAAAACTCATCAATGAAAGAGAATAATTCTTATACCCTTTATTCTGCAAGTTTCTTCAGGTATTATGCTAATTTTTCCATATCCTTCCCAGGAGACTTTGAATCCTTCCTGCCACGAAGATTAAGAGAACAATTTTTTAGTATGATCTCCTCCAGGATGAACCACTGTCTACCTCAGAACCAAGAGACTTTTGGCACCTTTTAAATAGCAGCATTGATTTCTTAGTTTCTGACTAATTAGTTTCCTGTGATAAGATTCATCCATATTTAGATACTCCCTTTAAGAAAACCTGAGTGTGGCTATGATAATATTCTGTCTCTTCCTTTCAAATCATTTACAATTTAAAAGAGATGATTTTTTATTGTGGAAAAGGAGGCATTTTTACAGAAATTTAAACCTGTAAGTGGAATAAATTTGGCTTCCGGAGCTCAATTTCAGGCATCAGTGAGCAGCTGGGAGATCTGCCCCTTACTCTCTTTTTCTTTGAGGTTTTAGCTTTACTTCTGTCTAAATACAAAGACATTCATGCAATCCTATACTCCATTTCACATAAATAAAATTCTTTCATTTTAACATATATCATTTTACCTAATCAATAATTATTCTCATAGAGGAAATAAAAATTCAATATTTGCTATAAAAATTTAAAATATATATTCAAGTCTTTATGCAATGCTACTTAAATGCAAAAAATAAAGGTTTAAAACACATTTATAGAGATTAATTGAAAGTTATGTCTTTTCTCCCTTTCTATATTGGGATAGAATGTCACGATGCAAAATAATATTGTCTACTATATAATAATATCACATAAAATATAATTTAACCTAACTTATTAAAAGAAAACATCATTTCAGATGTGTATCCCTCTTATATGATATATATTTATTCTATATAATCATATTTCTAATAACTAACCCTACAAAAATACTAAACTATGCATATTTAGTTTTGAGAAATCAAAAGGGAGCCTTGTCTGTTAAGGATGCATGTAAATTATGTAAATAATGTTTAGCATCTTTCCACAAATACTTCAAAGTCCATTGTGACTGTGACACATTATTTTACTGATGAAAGGAGTGAAGCAGACAAACTCCCCATCCCATTTTTTAAAAGATCTTAAGAATTATGCCCAGAATGCTTTTGGCAGAAGTCAAAATTTTATTATTGTCCAGATATATTCCTAGAAAGATATTTTAATGATTTGGATATAGGATCTGCCACATGTTGGACATGATAAAATGTCTTTGCTAGATAATATCAGGATATAATCTGAGTGAATAACTATTCAAATGCAAAGTATTTATACTTAAGAAATATATGGTTTTATTATGAGAAAAAGTGTTCAGCAAGCTCTAGACACAACTATGATTAAATACTGTTTTTCTTTAATTCATTCAGTAAGCAATTGTATAATGCCAGCTATATATCAGACACCAACTAGGTGCTAAGGAAACAAGAACTAACAAAACAAATTTCTTGACTGAAGTAATTTCTAGTTTTATGAATAAACAAAAGAGTAAATGAGCATAAAAGGTACATAAAATACAATAGAAACAATTTAATAATAGATCACATTTTAATTGACATAATCTTTATATGGTAGAGTATATTTTTGTGCATATATACTCACTGTCCTTCCTGGCTAAGGAAGGGAAATCATAGTTCCCTATGATATCAATATCATATCATGTATGCTCATATTATTTGATGAACTAGTGGAACATGAGGACAAATGATGTATACTGCACAGGAGCATAAAATTGAGAAGTTAACATGTAGATCATATTCCTTTTCCTTCTTCCACTTTTACTCTTGTTATTTCTGCTAGAAGCAGCATTATCTTCTTGAATAATGGAGTAAAATTATTTAAAATGTCATACCTGGTCTGTGATGAACATCCAATGTGAGTGAGGAATAAACTTCTGAGTCTTGAGAGCTATTTGTTACGGCAGCATAATCTATCCTATCTATACTGATACAGCCTCTTCAAATTGTAGATCATATGTTTCAAGTAAATGAAACAATAAGACCATGTATAGTAAAACTGGAGTCTCCAAGTTATAGTTGAAACCTTGAGTGCTTCCTTAGTTTCACAAAGAGGACTACTGCTAGAATTGAGATTTAAGAAATCCTTTGCTCTTAGTAAGAGGGCATAATACCATTGGAATTAAAGGTAGAAAGAATAGGAGATAGGGGAAAAAAGTAAAACCACAGAAAGTAAAGCACAGTTTATGTATGAGACTACTATGAGAGCAAGTGCTGGGCTGTGGAATAACAAGGCAAGTAATTTGAGTTGTTATAGACCTTGAAATTAGCTTAGGTCCTCACACATATAACTAGATCATTAAGCACTAGGTTTCTGACCTATAGTTACTTTATGACAGAAATATTTGTATTATAGAGTGAAGCACAAAATAGATGTGGAATACAAGCAGGAAAAAAATTCAGAGCAATATGACAAACCTCTAGTGCCCCATTATTTCTACTTGTCCACATAATTATTGCATTCCTATCCATTGACTGACTGCTGTGTTTTCTGTTGGCAAGCTGGGTCACTTGCAGTTTATGAATTGGTTTGCATAACTTTAGGGCTCAAGAACCTTAAAAAATAATCAAGTATGTGACACCATGTAACATACAAATTTTGATAGAATTAATCTGAGTTGGAGGCTATTTTAATCTCTCCAACTAATTGTAAACTACAGCCAGAATTTAGAGCCATTGCAGTAGAAAGACAACTACTTCCAATATATATATTTCAGTGTAGCCCTTTACGGATAGTGCCATAGGTTTATTTTACAGGCATTCCATAACACCCACCAGGAATTAGTTCCAGGAATCCTGCAACCAAACCCACAGATGCTCAAATCCCTTATGTAAAATAGTATAGTACTTTCACATAACTTACACAGTTCCTCCTGCATACTTAAAATCATTTCTAAATTATTTATAATGCCTAATTAAATGTAGAGGTATATAATTAGTTGTTATATTCTATTGTTTAGGGGATAATGACAAAGAAAATAAGACAGTACATGTTCAATACAGCAGCTATTGTTTTTCAGAATAATTTTTATATCCATGCTTGGTTGAATCCATAAATACAGAACCCAGAGATACAAAAGAGGCTTTTCATGTTTTCTGTCTTTTTAGTAACTGTAATGGTTAAAATTTTAGGAATGAAAAGTGGCATATGGTACTGTCTGTAAATAGAGGGCAGTAACTTGTCAAATAACCACACACAATACTTACTCAGTCATTCCACAGACCATGTATAATGTAGTAAGTTCTTGGCACTGGGCTAGTCAGAGAGTCAGGTCCCTGTGAATCATTTTAGAGTTCCCTCTCTAGTGAAAAGGAAAAAGCCTAAACTCACAACACTGAGGTGGCCTCTCCTCCTAGCAAGCAAATCAACCAAGAACTCAGAACTCTTAATGTCTATGAAAAATTATGATGCCCTTATATATCTCATTACTTAGCATGTGGATCTTAGAAAAATTCAATAATACATTTCTTTTAGTACTGTCCATTGTATGGTAGGAATAATTCAATGCTGGAATTTACCTGATCAGCCCCAAAAAGTTTTATTTCAAAATAGCCTCTTGACATATAGTCTTTCAATCACACTTTTTTTTTAGTCTTAAATATACTTCAAAGATTTGATTTTAGACAATCTAAAACACTTCCAACTACAATAAAAGTAAATTCTAAATTCTGTGATTAATTTCATGATCTTTGACAACTTAATTACAAACAGTAAAATCATTTAATGTCTGCAACTTTGATTATATTGATTATATTGTATATATTCTCCAAATTTATAATGAAAAATATTTAAAGCAAAAGGAATCTGCAGAAATCAGAGAAAGAGAATCAGGAAATCACAAGCATAAATAGTACAGAAAATCTTGCTTGCCAGGAGATTACCAAGTTTCAGATATCCTGAAAGTGCCGGAGAGTAGGAGTTTGTTAGGAAACCAAGCAGGTGATAGATCTTGCTTGAAGTCGGTAATTTGGAGTTCAAGCTTCAACTGCTCTCCCTCCTCCTCTAAGGGTTGCTAATCAAGGATAATTAGTCAGATCACAGCTCCTTACTGGGGAGATGAATGAACAGAAGGAGGACACATCTGCACAACCAGGATGAACAGTGCTTCTCAAACTTCACTGTGCCCACACATCACCTGGGGGCTTTATAAGAATACAGATTATAAACCAGCAAGTCTGGGACTAATCCTAAAACTCTGACTTTCTCACCAGTTAAGACTAGGCAAGCAGGAAGAATAAAATGAGAACCTCTTCATCTAAATGATACTTGTTCTTTATTAGGCCATATGGTATTTTCACTTAAATGTCTAGAATAATTTGTGGATAATAACTTATTTGGGCCCTATCTAGCTATTAGAGCAATATAACTAAATTTATTTTCCATCTGTAAAATTAACAAATTAGATAAAATTAGTTTTATTGACTCAAAATTCTACAATTGTATAAGATTTTATGCCATTATTTAGCACTAATATAAAATTAATATTGTTCTGTGTATCTAATAAATATTTAACTTCACATTTTAAAGAAATAAAAGGCAAGGGAACATAGAAATCTGATATCTTAATGAGTGACAGTAGTAGGATAACAGGCCTGAATATCAGCTCTGTTACATCTTGGTAGAGGGACTCTGTTTTGCTTCTTTTTCTCATTCAAGAAAAAGGGTAAAACAGTAAAAACTTATTTCCTAATGTTCTGAAAATTAGACATGTTAGTCTATATAAAGTGTTTAAAAATCGTGCTATCACTTAGAAATCTACTTATTAAATGAACCACCAATAATTGAAATGTAAAAATGTATTAAAGATGTCTGCACTTAAACACTGACAAGGGGAAGCATAGCAATTTCTCGTTTCTATCATTATAATATTCGAAAAAATTCCATTAATTGTAAGTATGACCTGAGATTGATTAAATTATTTAAATTGCTGATAACCTTATATGGCTGAAAGCAAGAAGTAACACAGCATGGAGGCCTTTTACTTTTTTTAAAAAAAAATCTCTTTTAGAAATCTTAAAAGAACCAGTCATGATGGTGCACTCCTGTGCAGCTCAGGAGGTTGAGGCAGGAGGATCTTAAGTTCAAAGGCAGCCTCAGCAATTTAGTGAGGCCCTAAGCAACTAAGCAAGACCTTGTCTCAAAATTAAAAAAAAAAAAAAAAAAAAAAAAAAAAAGGAGGGGGGTTTTCTGGGGATCTAGTTCAGTGGTTAAGTGTCCCTGAATGTAATCCTGATACCAAGGGTGGGGGAAGGGAGGGAGGAAAGGAAGGAAGGAAGGAAGGAAGGAAGGAAGGAAGGAAGGAAG
The DNA here is from genome assembly GCF_964194105.1 of Spermophilus citellus. Taxonomy (NCBI): domain Eukaryota; kingdom Metazoa; phylum Chordata; class Mammalia; order Rodentia; family Sciuridae; genus Spermophilus; species Spermophilus citellus. The sequence goes on from NC_138192.1 coordinate 90,316,775, forward strand.
GAAGGATGGATTAAGCCTGGCCGCTGTAAAGAGTAAACAAGTACTCTCAGATTTCGTAGTACAAGTCAAAACCAACTATGATTCCCTACTAAAAAGAAGCATGAATTTTGGACTTCTTTTCAAGTGAAATTTTTTTTTAATAATAATAGTAGTGTTTGAAATATACCGTTGAAATTTTAAGTGGTCAAGAGAAATCACATTCACATATAGTAATGTGCTTCTGCTTCTGGCTAAAATGAAGTAATATACTAGAGATGTACTGTTCTTCCTGAGAAGAAAAATGTTTGTAAAACACAAACAATGAGTTTCAAGATATTGGAAATCCAGAAACAAAGGACAGTGATCCTGAGAAAAAAGAACAAGATGTGGCTTATGATTGCCCTACCTTAACCACCTGGAAATATTCACTGAGCTGGAAATGAGACTCAAGGAGGACTTATTGGACTCCCTGATTACAGCAGAGCTGGGAGACCAAGGAGGTAAAGGGGCCTGAAGTTCTTAGGGCTGGGTATAGGACAGAAACAGGCTTCAGAGAATGAGTATACTTTGGAGTCTTCACTGATTTGAGTTGATTACTACTCAGTACAGGCATATGAGAAAACTACCCAATGTCCATGAAATACAGAAGGATTATAAGGAACAATTCTCAGGAGCTCACCTAAAGTCAGAAATAGTCTCGTTTTCCAACAGCCAGAGTAGAAAACTGATGAATGGATGGTAAACTGGCTAGCATATTCAAAAGGTGTCCACCTCATGGGTAATACAAAATTAATTCTTGTTTTGGTCAGATTTTTCACTGCTGTGACCAAAAGATCTGATAAGAAATATTTTAGAAGAGAAAAAGGTTATATGGGGCTCACTATTTCAGAGGTCTCAGTCCACAGATAGCCAGCTCCATTCCTCAGGAACTGAGGTAAGGCAGCATATTATGGGGGAAAAGTATGGTGGAAGAAAACAACTCAGAACATGGAACAAAGAAAGAGAGAGAGAGAGAGAGAAAGAGAGAGAGAGAGAGAGAGAGCGCTTCATCTTGCCAAGAACAAAATATAAACCCCAAAGTCATCCCTGTCCATGACTCTCTTCCTCCAGCCACACCCTACCTGCCTACAGTGACCACCCAGTTAATCCCCACCAGGGGATTAATGTACTGACTAGGTTAAAACTCTTATAACCTAGTCATTTGACCTCTAAAGTTTCTTGTATTGTCTCATACATGAGCTTTTGGGAGATACCTCATATCTAAACCATAACAACCTTAGACTAGTTGTTTCTTTGATGAAGGCTAACAACACTTAAAAAGCAAGATTCAAACTATGGAATGATTTCTGAATACTATAACTGTTTCTCAGAAAAAAAAATTTCAGAATATTTAATGGAACAACTAGATACCTAGCACCTAATATGGTAAAATGCCTAATGTCTGACATCCAATCTGGCATGTAAAGAGACATGAAAATATATGCCCCGGTGGAGAACACAAGTTAATCTATGAAAACACCCAGAAATGACTCAGATGATGGAATTAGCAGATAAGAACTTGAAAAGAGTTATTAGAACTGTATTACAGGAGTACAAGAAACAAGAGAAGACTGAATATGTTAAGTAGAGGTAGGAATGATAACAAAAAGACATATATCAGACTTCTAAAGTTTAGAACTCCAATGTTTGAGATTTAAAAAAAAAAAAAGGCCAGATAGAGTGGACATCAGATTAGACAGTGCAGAAGAGACATTTGTGTTTAAACACACATGAAAAACTCAAAAATGAAAGATACAGAGAGAAGATTAAAGAAGAATGAGCACAGCTTCAGTGAGTTGTGAGATATTTCAAGAGCCTTGATATTGTGAGTGTAATTGTTGCCCTTGAACAAAAGGACAGAGAGAGGAGAAAAAATTTTTGAAAAAACAGTGAATAATTTTTTTTCAACTGTGACAAAAACTATAAGCCCACAGATCCACAATGATCAATGAATCCAAACCCAAGAAACATGAAGTAAACTATATCAAGCCACATTATAATCAAATTGCTTAAAATCAGTGCCAAAAAAAAATGTCTAAATAGCAGGGGAATAAAAGACACGTGACATTAAGAGGAGCATAAATAAAGGTGACAGCTGAATTCTCACTGGAAACACTGGCAGCCTGAAGAAATTAGACTGACCTCTTTGAGACATTCAGAAGAACCTGTCAATCTAGAACTCTCTGCCCAGAGAAAGTATGTTTCAAAAACAAAGGCAAAGACATTTTGAGACATATAACTGACAAAAAAAAATCCATCACCAGCAGTCAAAAAATACGTTGAAGCAAGTCCTTCAGACAGAAAAAAATTACACCATGAGGAAATATCTAAGCAACAGGATGAAGAGAACTGGAAATGTGACTATGTCGGTAAATATGAAGAAGTTTATTCTTTTTTAAATGTTTAAAATATATTTGGCCACTTGAGGCAAAGATTATAGCAGTGTATAGCATAGTGAGGTTTAAAGCATGTGTAGTGGTAAGTAGGTTTAATAAGCAGCAAGTGTAAGTATATTGTGTTAAGGTCTTACTCCATACAGAAATGGGTATGATCTTACTTAAGGGTACTTTGTAATCAAGCAAATATGCATGTGATACATGGTAAAACAATAACCCAGGAAATAAAATTATAACTAATAAAGAAAAAATCAAATCATTCAAATCATAAAACATTCAAACCAACAAAGTTAGAGAAAAGGGGAAGGGAAAAAAAACAGATGGAATAAATAGAATAAATATCTTTGATATTCCACCAATTAGCTCAGCTTAATATGTTTTAAAAGGATCACTCTGGCTACAAAGACTAAAACTAGTACATGTGAAAACAGGAAGAATTGTTATGAGGGTATTACAGTGCTCTAGGGCATAGATGTTGGCCTTGGTCAGTGGAGGTGAGGTGGTAAAAAGTGGCTGCATTTTGGATAGTGTACAGATAGATTCCGTGTTTCTTTCCTGGGGACATCTGGCCAGGCCCAGAGCAAAGTCAAAGTAGTTTCAAGACTTTTCCTACCTACATAGAAGGTAGGCTGAAGACAAAGAACTGAATAAAGAATCCGCAGATAGGTGAAGCATGTTCCACAGTAAGCGATAAGTCCTCAGAGTTAAAGTGACTGTGTCTCATCTTTCTATTCCCCAAATTTCTGAGAAATTGGGAAGGAAGTTAAATTCTCTTCAATCTTCAAACTTAGAGAATCTTGGGCTGTGGTTGTGGCTCAATGGTAGAGTGCTTCCCTACATGTGTGAGGCACTGGGTTCAATCCTCAGCACTACATAAAAAAAAAAAAAAGTAAATAAAATAAGTTAAAAAAAAAACTTAGAAAAACTAAAGAAACAGTGTGATCTTTTTTTCCTGATTGCCAAGATAGTGTCTGACAACCCATATGGCTACTGCACTAGCTTATAAAGCAGGGAGCCTGGTCGTTTTTATCACATTCAGCACTGCCTGAAATTAAAGTTCTGTTTGCTGTGGTGTATTGCTTTAATTCCCTTCAGGAATGAAGAACAAATTCTCCAGAATTCAAAGTGTACTTACAGGTGGTCTTTGACTCAGTTTTCTTTGTGTAGTATTTTGCATGAAAAAGATGGCCAACCATAAGGACATGTTCCTACCAAGGGCAGTCTTAAGAAGTGGCTAACCTACTGGGGAGTAAAAGGTCTGGTCCACTTGCCTTAACTCAGGAAAACACGGAAAGACCATGGCAGTGCTGTGTCTCCTCATGAAGCCAGCTGAGAACTTAGGATTGCATCAGAGCCCACCTTCTTCTGGCCAATTATGCTTCTTTCATGTTCCTGGCAAGACTCTTAATAGATATTCTTAATGTCAATATCCAGCTCATGTTCTTTTTCCTAAAAACCCTACCTGAAATAGTTGATATCTGTGTGTAGTTAGAGAAAGCAGACTAAGATGCTAAGATTAAATTTTAGACCTGAATTCTCTGCTACCCAGATAGCATTGAACAGAATGGGTCAATACAGGACAGGGTAGTAAAGCTAGTATAAAAACTGTCTCTGTAGATGTAGGAAATGGTATTGTGTAGGAATAGAAGGTTAATGCATCAGCTAGTAAGATGCTCCAGGCCTTAGAGAAATAGGAAAATTTTAGCCATAAAGATAAGGAAATTGTGGCAATTGCCAAGTGCAACTTTTTTTAAGAAAGGTAAAGAAAAACAGAAAGTGAGTATATTGGCAATTGAAAGCTGTATGAAAGCTATGAGAGCCTAACTGGTAGCATGTTAGCATGCGGGAGAGGCTTTCCAACTGCAGCACAAGGGAAGTAAAAGTGGAGGCTAAAGATGATTTTTTAATCATAACATAGTCATGTTCCAAAGATTAAACTCCCAACTGGTCATTCTGCTATAAAGAGGTCAGGGAAATTTCTGAAAAAAGAATAGAATCCTAACAGATGAGATGAAATGTAGGAGTTTATATATTTAAAAATCTCGAGTTTTCATAACCCCCTGAATGCTCTGAGAGGCATATATCTCCCTATATAAGGCCCAGTGTGCTCAAATTCACAGACTACACTGAAATACTATGCATATCTTTCAAGATGTGCCCCCATCTCCCTTTCTACTTCTAGACCATTACTCAGGGTAAATTAATATGACCCCTCTTAGAAATATGCTAAGCCTGCTAATAAAGAAAAGAGACCATACCCTGAAGGAACTGCAGGATCTACCAACATGCTCTTCAAAAGCCAGTACACTGTTGGGTGTGACTGTGTGTGTCTGTCATTCCAGTGACTCGGGAGGCTGAAGCAGGAGTATCACAGTTTGCAGGCCAACCTCAGCACTTAGTGAGGCCCTGGGCAAGTTAGCGAGAACTTATCTCAAAATAAAAAGGGCCGGGAATATAGCTCAGTGAAAAAGTGCCCCTGGGTTTACCAGTACCAAAAGCCAAAATACTATTTGGGGGATCGGCCTTTTATAGGGCTAGACAAGTAATAGGCCCCAAAAGTAATTTGGGGAAAAAAATTAATATGGGAATGTTCTTTCAGGGGATATGACTCATTCTGTGAAGTCCCCCATAAAATAGTACAAAAACTTCTTGACTAGCTCCTAGACTGTGAAAAATCTGCAAGCCACATTTTGTGTGAGTTATAAGTTCTATAGTACTTAAGCAGACAGTAGAAGAGAGCATTTTAGTGTGTGAAAATTATATGTATGCCTGGAAAACCCAGAAGATAATTATGTTCCACAGAAGGATCTCAAGGATACGCTATCATTAGTAACACACACACACACACACACACACACACACAAAAAAAAAAATGTGCCCATAAAAGGGATACCAACATCACCAAGAAGTTCAATAGTAGCCCTACAATAGCTAGGACTGACAGGTAGCAATGTCATTGATGAACTGAGATCACTAATAGCAAAGGGGTGACAGAAGCCCACAACAATGCACAATGGAGTACAGTTACTGACTTACAGATGTTGGAAGCAAGAGGAAAAGTATAAAGATGGTATTTAGAACAAGGCAGCCCAGGAGAAAACTATGAAGGGTATTATTTATTTTATGCAGTCATAAGAATTCAAGAATGAATGATCACAAGGCCAAGGGAGGTGACAACAATAAAAAATGTATTATTCCTTGACCAATTTTCTGACCAAAACTCATTGACTTGCCTAAAGAAAAGGACCGTCTAACTATTACAGTAATTATTCTTTCAACATTCCTATATCCTTCTGCTAAGGGGCTTGTACTTATTTACTTGATTACATTGGAAGAGATGGCTGTATTTAGAGGACAGTTGAACATAGGGTCCAAGTTAACATTGAAACCAGAGACACAATAGGTCATCATGACCTATGAGTTAGATGAGGACACATGGTCCAGGTAAAGAATGAGATCCTATGGCCCAAGTAAGACCAGTTACATTACTTATGAAGTCCAGTACAAAATTAATACACGAGGCTCTTAGTAAAAAGACAAAAAAAGAAAAGAATATAAAAAATGTAAAGATAACAGAAGCAGAGCATTAAACCAAACATGGTATATTTCTAATGATAGAACCTTGTATGACTCTACAGGTCACACTCACAAGAAGCTGGCCCTAGGCCCAGATCTGACTCACAGTAGGTTCATTTGGTTCACAAACCCTCCAGGTAGTTTTTTCCCTGCTCCCTGAATATATAATATATGAACGAATATCCTTGATAATTGGCTCACTTCCCTCATTGAGTCCTTGATATGCACTATGATGCCCTACACAGATTCCCTTCAAGAAAAACAGAATTATTCTACCAGCTTCTAAAAGTGATGCCAGAAACTAGCACTCAGTCATAAGTTCCCTTTAGGCATTGCTTCAGCTGAAGAAATTTTGCAAACACATGCTCATGCCTTTGAAAGCAACTTCTGTCAAATTACTAAACAATGCAAGATAACAAAGGTCCATCCCCTTTAGCCCTACCCAGAATAAGCCATTCCAATGCCAGAGCTCACCACAGGCTAAAGCAGAATCCTTCTGTGGCATAGTAACTGTGCCTCAACTTCTTTCTTTGCTCAATTGTTTCCTTTGTCTCCCTTCCATAGATGTTGATCCAAAGCTCACTCTCTATAAAAAGCACTACACACACACACACACACACACACACACACACACACCTCCATTTGTGTTTATTTCCTAGAAAACTCAATGTTTTAGTCAGCTATTTCGCTGCTGCAAATAAGGGACTTAACCAGCACAATTGTATTCAGGTGGGGGATGGGACTTTACATGGGGGCTCAGGGTTTCAGAGGTCTCAGTCCATGGACAGCCAGCTCCATTCCTCAGAGATCAAGGTAGGGCAGGACATCACGGCAGAAGAGTGTGGCAGGCAGCAGAGAGAGAGACTTCACACTCCAGAACAAAATATATACCCCATAGCCATGCCCTCAGTGAACCACTCCCTTTAGTCACACCCCACCTGCCTCCAATCACCAAGCAGTTAATCTCAATCAGGGATCAATTTACTGGCTAGGTTAAAGGCTGTATAATCCAATCATTTCTCCTCCAAACCTTCTTGCTTTTTCTCACATGTGAGCTTTTGGAGAACACCACATCTATACCATAACTCTCAACCTCTGATGGGAGAGTGAACCTGAGATGCAGTGGGACTAAATACATGACTACTCATTTGAAGGGCTCAGTAGCCCATAGAAAGGAGAAAGAAAAACCTCTGACATAGTGTTTTATAGAAATAGAACCTCTGCCTTGGCCTTGTGGGACACTTCTGTAATCCCAGTTACTCTAGAGGCTGAGAAAGGAGGATCATGAGTTTGATGCCAGCCTGGGCAACATAGCAAGAACCTGTCTCAAAAACAATAAAAACCTCTGAGGAAGAAGTTAAAGAAGACATAGAAAAATATTTGGGGAAATGAAACATATCTTTGCAATAAAACACTTTGAAGATAAATTAGAGTAGGACCACAGTTGAAATCTCAAATGGAGGATTAAGTGAAAGAGACTGCTCAAAACACAGCACAAAAGCACCAACACATAGAAAATATGAGTGAAAATAAGAGTCTTGGAGGACAGGACAGAGACAACTGAGGCAACAGCTGAAGAATAATAGTTTCAGAGGAAAGGAAAAAGAATACACAGAAAAGAGAAAATGATCAAACAAAGAATAAAAGAAATTTTATGCAACCCAAATACACTTTTAAGTTAACAGACTAAAATGCCTCATCAAATTCTAAGTGGTGTTGATGACAAAAGATTTATATCAAGTCATATCATGGTAAAAATGTTGGAACTCTAAAATTATGAGAAAATTTTATAAGCTTTTAGGTATAAAAAAAGCAATTTACTCGTAAAGAAAAATATCCACTTGTGTCGACTTCTGATCTGATAGAAAGCAATGGATTAATATTCAGATTACTGAGAAAAAAAGGATGATAACCTGAGCATTCAGACTAGATAACAGTCTCCTAGCAGAGAAGAAGAGACTTGTTGCTAGACAAGGATTCAGAGGGTTTGGTTTGGGAATAATAGTTAATAATAATTAAGGCACAGATTTGACAGAGCTGTGAATTCACAATAAGAAAAATAAAGAGGAAACAATGATAACAAATAAGCTTGTATATTGACTAAATATGTATATGTAGTTTAATCTAAATATATAATGATAAGCTATGAAGAAATATGAAATGTGAGTTTCTAATAAAAAATTAAAGCAAAAAGCTTTGTTATAAGAAAAATTATACAACTTGAGAATAACTAAAATATTAAATGGCCTAATGAAATCTATGAGTAAAATTAGGCACTGAGATAAGAAAAAAAAATCAATGTCTCAACAGCATAGGAAGATGTGATAGAGAAGGGGTCCAGAACTCAATCTACGGAGTCTAAAGTAGGGGGAGATAGAACGTCCATAATATTTGGGGGATCCCTTAACTGTCCTGGGCTTGATTGCTCTATTTCTACAACAAACAATATATCATTTACATGTTGCTCACTGCTATATGAGTTGAGAACAAAATATTTGAAAAAAAACACTAAGTTTCTATTCCCACATGCCTCAGATTTTAATTAGGGGGAAAAACAGTTAATACATATAAATTAGTATATGAGTGAATGAATTAATGAATTAATGAATCCATCACCAAGTTACAAACTGATTAAGGCAACTAACAGAATGTTGTAAGAGAATGTTACATAAACAAAAATATAATTCAGGCACAAAATAGATGATTGATTAGGTGATTTCTTTAAAAAATCCTTGCTTGTTGTAAGAAGTATGATTAGTGTTCTAGAATATCAAATTACATTGTTTTCCAGTGTATAAGTCCCAAAATTCTGGTATGAAAGTATTTGCTAATATTTACCGCAATAATCAACAATTTTTGTAAGAAAAAGTAGAACCAAATCTAGAATCTAGGAAGAATATCCAAGAGACATAAAAAAAATGGCTGCAAACCCATGCAAACTTTATTTCTTGTGCTACAAAACAATCCACCATAATCAAGGGAAGTCTTCATCTTGACTCTCAACACTCATTAATACATTTTACTAAATAAAGAAGGAAAATAAAAAGATTAAATGACTGAGTGAATGAATAATAGCATGCACATACCCAACTTTCAACTTACAAGTCGCAGAGAAAAGAAAGAAATTTTTTTTTATTTAATGAGATCCAATGTTCTTTTAGAATCTCCACTTTTATTTCTTTTTCATAACTTCTTTTGTCTTTCCCTTTACCAACATTCTCCACATAAAATGAGTTCAGGCTTCTTTGCAGTCATTAATCACCCAGTAAAAAAGAAAATGTATAATGTATGCAAATTAAAGTATTTTTATCCAATAATTTTTTATTGTGCTTTTTCTCTGAATGGGAAGACTTGTGTGTGTTTACAAGCAAAATAAACTGTTTAGCTTATGAAAAAGTTTTGGTGGTGCTTCCTATTATTCCAGGTATTTTCCTCTATTCCTAAGAACAGATAAAACAATATATAAGAAAAAAGTTTATTTCCCATTAAGACATTTTAGACAAAAGTACAATGGAGATTGAAGGAGCATGTTTCCAATACAATCACCAAAAGATTAGGTGTAACTTTCTACAAAGCAATAGGAAAGATTACAAATAATAGTGCACTATACAATAGCATACTACATACAATTAAACTGAAAGAATGGATAAGTCCTAGACATTCCAACAAGCTAAGCAAAAAAGGCAAGTTCTGAAAGTTTATTCATACTTTGTATAATTTATGCAAATTTAACATCTGAACATGTATACTATAAATATACATAGATAATATATTTAGAAAGCATATATGCCTTCAAACAAAAAGAGGTTTAGAGTTTGGCTGAGGAAATGGGCATTTAGTTGTATGTATAACTTTTATTTTTAAATGACAACTCTAAAACAAATTTGAAAAAAATGTGTGGATCTTTAAACTATGAGACATAGGGACTTTGGGTTAAGGTTTTTTATAAAGTTTAATGTTAGTTACCATGTCTTTTAATATTTGTGGTATTAAAATTGTCGCGACCCCCTTGCCCGCAAGGAAGACGCAACAACAGGAATCTTCTTTCAGCCGTTTATTCAGGTCCTTGATATTTCTTCTTCTTCCTCTCGGATGCCTCTCCCAGCCTTAATAAAGCATCTCAAGCCCCAATGCGAAGCTGCCACGTGGAGCTTTCTCATAGGGTGTTAAAATACCATGCGCCAACTCTCCCAAATAAGGAGTTGTTTGTTACAGACCACAGCGGAGCCAGCGCCATCTTGTAATGGCGACCACAGTCCGCAGAAACGGCTCACCACAAAAATACTATCCATGTTGTTTTGTATTATTCTAAGTAATAGTTAAAAATAGATTATTATCTTTTCAAAATATAGTAGCTAATTCCATTTTTTGTCTCTTGAACTCTAGATCTATAGTTTCAAAAATGAAAATGTTTACCTATGTTCTAAGAAGTTTATTTTTTATATCTTCTTTAATGAGAACCTTTTAAAATGAAATCAGAAACATGAATTTGATTCTGTCTTAAGATGGAAAATGGCAATATAATAACATTAAAAAGAGATGAGTGGGGGGAGAGAAAGGGAGAGAGAAGCGAAATAGTATGGAAATGGTAGGAGACCTTTAATGTTACACAAAATTACATATAAGAGGTTGTGAGGGGAAAGTGGGGGAAAAAACAAGGGAGAAAATTAAACAACAGCAGATGAGGTAGAGAGGGAAGATGGGAGGGGAGGGGAGGGGGGACAGTAGGGGATAGGAAAGGTAGCAGAATACAACAGTCACTAATATGCCATTATGTAAAAATGTGAATGTGTAACCGATGTGATTCTGCAATTTGTATTTGGGGTAAAAATGGGAGTTCATAACCCACTTGAATCAAATGTATGAAAGATGATATGTCAAGAGCTTTGTAATGTTTTGAACAACCAATAAAAAAAAGAATTAACTATGAAAAGTATTCCAAAAATCACAGTGCATGTCACTTGCCTGTTTTCTCTCAGTTTCATTCTCCAACTTCTTCTCTTCTAAACAAAAAAAGAAAAAAATTTCCAGAACTCCTTTGCACAGACTTTCTGCTGGTGCCAAGGAGAAGCACTCACATGTGATTACAGCGCAGAACTGAATGGAGGTCAGGGTGTATGGCTCAACTCCCCCCATAGCTCTCCTTTTCTCCTGACATCTCCAGTATTGGACAACTTTTCTCAGTACTTTCATTATCATTAAACAACTGTTTGGACTGAGGTCCCACTGTGTAAGTCAACTTTCTGCCTTCTAGCAGGTGGTCCTGGTTTCTGGGCTCTAGTAACAATTTTATTCCTCCAGCACAGTGATGATGATAATGACTTTGTAGTTTAAAATTTCTGGATTATCTCATCATCCTTTGTTTTGTTTTTAGCTCCACTTTTAAATTGTATAAACGTTCTCTGTGTTAAATTTTCTCTATATACTGAAGTGGTTTCTGTTTGCCTGAAACCATATATCAGCATTGTAAACAAACAAGCAAACAAACCCAAACTTATATCAATAGGTATTACTAGAACCCCATTCAAACAAGTGTAAAATACATGTACAATAAAATAGAAAATTCTTCCATTGAGAGCTGTTACTCAATTAAAGAAACTTACACAACACTGAAATTCATTATTTTATTCCTTTTTAAGGAACTTATAGTGACAATCTTCCCAAGGTACTATCAAAAAATGAAGTAACATAATTCTTATTTGATCATGAAATTGACAAAATCAAATTATCATTAGTTATTCTACTAGTGAAGTTTAGCAAAAAAAATATATATTTCTGTATTATAAACAAGTGTTTCAAATTTAGGAAATTCTTTTCCATTTGTAGTAGATAGGTAAGATTTTTCATTTTTCATGAAGAGGAGTCTATTGTTTAGATATTGAAAGTTCTGCACAAGTATATGAGTCAAAGGCCTTGATCTCCAGGGTGGTGAACTTTTAGGAGGACCCATAAGGAGGTTCTTAGGTCCCTGGAGGTATGCTCTTGAAGGGGATTGCTGGACCCCATTCTCCTTCTCCTGCCTCTTGCTTCTTGCTCAAGAGGTAAACATATGCTCTGTGTCACAGACTCCACACCATGCCATCTGAGCTTCCAAAAAGAGGTCTAAAAGCAATGGGTACACCCAACTATGGACTAGGATCTCTAAATGTGTGAGTCAAACAAGTCTTTCTTGTTCTAAGTTAATTTTCTCAGTTTAGAGGTATAGCTCATAAGTAGAGCTCATGCTTATCAAGTATGAAGCCCAGGGTTCAATCTGAAGCACTAAATAAATAAATGAATGAATTATCTCAGGTATTTTGTTATAATAACAGCAAATTGATAACACAGAAATGCTCCTTTAATCTAGTCACTTCAGTGCATGATCAAAGAGTTGTTTTAGGAAAAGTACAAATTCCTACACTTGGCATAGAAGAGAGTTAGAGCTGACTTTAAAAAACTCCAACCTTTTTATATCATAATCCATGTACAATAGTGTGTTTGTTTCTTTAATAGAGTGTCCCTCTATTAGTCTAGAAGGTAACATTAGACCTCAAAATTAGAGGTCAATTTAGAGCTACCAGCATTAACAGATGTTCTCACACATAGGTATACATGGAACAAAGTTGATTTTTTATTTATTGTTTTTTACTTGCTTGCTTGCATTTTTTTTCCCTAGCATGTGGCTTATTTATCAGTAGCATTAGTCATTCAAACTGTTTTACTAAGTTGAGTTTTAAACAAAATCACATTTTTAGCTTTGAATATAGTCTCTTTGATTATTTGTTTATGACATTGTTATTATGCATTTTGCCTTCAATACATTCATTTTATTTTTTGGTCCCCATGTGTAAATTTCAAAAGAGAAATAGTGTGATAGCAGAGAAGCAATAAAATTTGACAAGGCATGTGTTTGGGTTTAATGCTCAAGTGTTACAAAACAAATTTGGGGGAATTCTTTATGTTGCCTCCAAGTTTTCAGATTTTATTACATACAATCTGATGAGCAGAATCCCCAAACAATAAGAAAGTATCTCCTGAGACATTGCTACCTAGATGAGAAAATACATTTGGAGTAATTATGCACTATGCATTGCTATGTTTAGGTTATTCTTCTTCACTTATGTATTTTTTAGGTGTTCAATATGCATTTGACTTCCACTTAGTTTCACTCTATTAAGTGCTATTGGATACAAAAGTGAATCAGATAAAATCTCTACCCTCAAGAATCAGATAATCATGAAAAGAACTAGACATTAAAGTGTGTACTTGTGCAAAATAGAATGCAAGAAGCAAGGATTGGTACAGAAAGGAATGACATTTGTACAAGGGAAGTGAGGAGGTAGAGATAAATAATCATTAAAGCCTTCTTAAAAATATAACTGGGGTCTTTGTGCTGGGCTTGGCATCCAATTTTACCAAAAATAGTATAAATATGTGAAGCAACCAAACAAGTCTGAATCACCTAAGTGGTTTTCCATTGATAGACTGAAATGGGGAGGGGTGATAAGGAAGGAGAATCTTAAGAAGCAGCATCCTTGAACCCTTGTATGGCATCATTACTGTTTGGTTGGAATAGGATCATTTAGCAACAGAAACTTCAAACACATAAGCTTTGTAAGAAAATGGAATTTATTTCATCATGAACTGAAATACTGGGTGCTGGTTTGAGAAACAGAATTACGGTACTAGATCCAGATGACATCATTTATTAAAGGCAGCATTTTAGCAATTATATAAAATTGCAGTTGATTCAAATTGAGGTTTCAGGGGACTGAGAGGGATTGGTCAGTTTCCTCCATGACTCCTGTGGTCATGTAGGACTTACAGAAAACAAGGACACCACTACCCCAGCAGAAGCATGGTCAGCTATAACAAAGCCAGGAAACCTGAGAAGACACTTTCTCAGCTCAACCTCTAGGCTCATCTCTACCTTTACCCTTTTCTGATGTTACAATTCTTTGAGGCTACAGGTATAGAACTGTATTTCCCAAAGAATTGGGAGTGTTTATTAGGAAATGCTCATTTTCACAATACGTCAAATCTAGTACTCTATAGGATTAATTCATTTCTCAAAAAATTTTCAGGTGCCATTATCTTCTATGTAAATGAGAAGAAAGCCAAGTAAGTATGCATAAAATTAGGCAGATTTTTCTTAAGACCAACTAACTAGCTTTTTTCTTCTTACAGTAGTTTAAAAAATACTTTAAAAAGTAAATCTCAGAGGACTTGGCTATAATACAACTTTATTACTGATATTTAAAAGTATACAAATTTGCTGAACAAAATTTAATGTGCAAAAGTCTCGTCATCTTAATTAGCTTATAACCACTTTAGAAAATAGACTGTATACATGAATTTTTTTTTGTTTTCTATTCATAGCATCTACTACAAAAGTCATTTACTTATTCAATCACTTATCTATTTATCAAACACATAGTGAATCCATACTAAAGTCAGACAATATGATAATTGATAAAGATACAAAATTAAAAAGTGAATAAGACATACTTTAACCACAATATTCTAAAATAACTATTTAATACAATTGCCAGCCACAAGTTTGTACTAAAGAGTCAGATTTCAACAAATTTCTACAATTGACTTGAAGAAATACTATAGTTAGTATAGATTGCAGAGAAAGAAAAAAAGTGTTATTCTACTATATAGGTGAGGCGATTCAAAAAGGAGTCTCACAGATTAGATGATGGTTTAGACAAATTTATATACAAGTTGTTCAGACTGACATAAATGTAAAGTGGAATTTGCTTGTGAGAGAAAGAAAAATAACTCACTTTAGTGTCTATCTATCTATTTTGGGGTTTTTTTGAGGTTATTTGTATCTAGAAAACATTTTTTTTCTTTTCCTTTTAGAGAATATGTTTACATATGTTTACATATAGAAATCCAAGTTGAGATTATTTTCATTCAGGACTATTAAAATGGCAAGTATATACCGATTTCATAATTTTTATTAGGAAATCATTTCTAAGGCTTTGTTTTTAAGAGACAATATACCTTTTTCCTTCCTTCGACTTTCTAAAATTTTGGCATTTCTCTTTCATTCATTCTTATGTGATTGTCTAAATGTATCTTCTTTGTATTTATTCTGAATGATTAAGAAAGCTTCTCAAATCAGTTTTGGAAAGTTGTAAACCAGTATTGCTTCAAATATTGGATTCTCTTGGCTCTCCTTGTAGAGTGGCCAAGTTAGAACTTGATTGCAACAAAGAGAATATAACATTTTAGCTATTTTTCTAACCTCTCTGCTATGACAAATATTTTAGCTAAAAATGTAAAATGACTCTTTGTAACGGCTTCATTCAGAAGAAGCAGTTTTGTAAGAATTTTCTAGTATCTTTTATAAGTTAGATGTTCAAGGCATCTTCAAACAAAGAAACAAACAAATTAACAAAAGAAGTTCAAAGACACAGTATAAACAGCAATTTGATGATTTTATTTAAAATAATATATGAAGCTTGTCACAGTAGTCCTGGCCACTCAGGTGGCTGAGACAGGAGGATTGCTTGAGCTCCAGAGTTTGAGGCCAGCCAGGGCAACAGAGCAAGATTGTCATCCCAATAAGTAAATAGTAATAATAATAAGGTGGACACTTTTTCCCCCTAGAGACACAGTATTAATCTACTACAAAATATATGCTAAATATATATACATATGTGGGTGTTCAATTTATCCATTGCTGTAGATTTCGTAGAACTAGAGTTTCTAATTCAAGCAGTGTTAGAAGACTTTAATATTAGTAGTTTTTCATCTACCAGTGGTATTTTTATATTATATTTAAAGTCCTTTTACATTACTCTAATGAATTTTAAACAATTTTTCATATCGTAAGTGGGTGTTTTTAACAACATAATCTTATAATAAGATTTATAATAGACTCTGTTTTTTTAATCACAAAATGTTTTAAAAATTATTTTAACTATAAAGCATAGAGGAAAGACTTTTGTTTATACTACTACTTGGGAACTATCACTAATAAAAAATGGTCATTTATCCCAAGATGTATTGATACTAATAAGAAAATGAACACTTATTGTTACAGTGATATTCACTGAGGACCCTGGTTCCAAAGCACTCTGTAATCTCTGCAGTGATCCCACCAAGAGAAGGGTTTAACCAGGCTGTGAATAGAAGGATTAAATGGAATGTTTTGCTAGCCACTATGGATACAGTCAAACATTCAAATGATTATATTCCAAGGTTGCTAGAGAATTAACAAAACATTCACTTAATAATTTCAGGTGCTGGAAATAAAAAGAGAAATCAAACACAGTATGAAAATTGTAAGTTGTTACTGAGGATAGGGAAATACTGGACCTGAATTTAGACTCTGAACCACTGAGAAATTCTATTATCTGTAAAGGGAAGAAAGGGTCTTAGTCCTATATAAAAGAAAAAATGCAAATGACTGAAAATGAATAAATAGAAACAAATAGGAAAAAAATCAGTCAAGTCATGAAAATTTTAAAACAATAAGATATCATTTCTTACATTTCAGATTGACAAAGATTAAAAAGAAAAATACCGCCAGGCATGGTGGTGCATACCTGTAATCTCAGCAGCTCGGGAGGCTGAGACAAGAGGATAGTCAGCCTCAAAAAAAAAAAAAGAGGCAATAAACAACTTAGTGAGACCCTGTTTCTAAATAAAAATACAAACTAGGGCTAGGATGTGGCTCAGTGGTCGAGTGCCCCTGAGTTAAATTTCTGGTACTAAAAAAAAAAAAAAAAAAAAAAAAAAAAAGTTCTACTTTAAATTGATTATTGAGTAACAAATAAATGAATGATTTATTTGTTTATTTTATGTTTGTTTGTTGTTATTTGTTTTTTATATGTCTATTAATTTATTTATTTGTTAAATGAATGATTGTATTTAGTATTCAATATTTACAATATAAATAAAAATAGAAGTTTTAACTTTAGCTATAAAATCTTAATTTTTTTCAGATGACTCATTGGATAATATATTTATGTTTTCCAAAATTCCTCTATTTCTTTTTCATCCTAAATAATATGCACTTTCTGAATATATTCTTTGAGCAGACACTTAAATTTCCATAAAAAAAATGTGCATTCCCCACCCCCAACGCCACCAATAAATCTTCATGGTCTTTGCTTTAGTCAACTTTTCACTGTTATCACCAAAAGACCTGACCAGAACAACTTAGAGGGGGATAAATTTATTTTTCCTCATGGTTTCAGAGGTTCAATTCATAATCTATGAACTTGATAGCTTTGGGCCCAAGTTGAGGCAGAACATCATGGTAGATGGTCATGGCAGAGGGAAGCGGCTCAGGACATGGCAACCAGAAAGTAGAGAGATAGCTCCATTTACCAGGGATAAAATATAAACCCCAAATATAATGACCCACATCCTACCTGCCTATAGTTACTACTGATTAGGTTATACCTCTCAACTAATCATTTGACCTCTGAAAATTCTTGCAGCATATCACACATGAGCTTTTGGAGGACGCTTCATATCTAACCCATAACAAGATTCTTTGCCATTTAGAAATGCCATTTTGGTTATTTGTGGCTAAGAGCAAACACCCCTAAACAGTGACTTAAAACACAACTATTTAATTACTACTGCAAATACTTGAACAGAGCACAGTGAGTATTGATGTTCCCAGCTTCAAATGGCAGAATATCTGCTCAACAGAACCGGCTTCATGATTTGTAGGACCAATACCAAAAAAAGTGTGGGACATTGTTTGTAAAACATTAAAGGTTTCATATTGGTGACTGCAGAGCAGTGACACAGCACAGGATCCTTGAAGAAAGCAGACAAACCTTCCTGCCTGCTCAGGTCACAGCCTGCCTTGCTGCTCCAGCTGGAACATCCACCAGGGCCTCTTCACCCACATGTCTGATGCCTCAGCTAGGATGGTGGGAAAGAGTTGCTGGAATGGCTCAACTAGATCCTATGTCTGGGACCTCATTCTTACTGTTGTACTGTGATTGGGTTTGTTGATGCTCTAGGACTTTTTCCTCTCCCCAGTGGATCCCCACAAGGCCTCTGACCTAGATTAGGTTTCCCACAGCATAGGGCCTGGGTATTAAGAGAAACAAAGAGAAAGCAACTTGTTCTTTTAAATCTGGATTTAAACTACATTCTTTGGAGTAATGCTATTCACAAGGCCAGCTAATCACAAGATTCAACATTATGTGAATTAAAGACTGGTAATAGGATCAGTGTTTCTATCACATACATTTGAAAATTCATTTTATTTTGGCTGAAATATCAATAAGCAAGCTGATAACAATTTTTAATTTCTTAATTTATCATTGATGTCTTTGCAAAATACTCATCATTATTACTGAATAACCTACAAACATAATTATCTTTAAGAAATTTGCATAAGAGCATACCAAATGAGATTTTTTTTTTCTGCTGTTCTGCTGTGTTAGAAACCTAAAACAGGGTTAAGTGTGGAACATTGTAAAGTGTGTCAACCATGGAGAGTAGAATGTTTAGCTTCCCCCCATCTTGTCCAGATAGAGAGAAGGTTGGAAATTGGGAAAGTAGAATCCTAGTCCTGAGCCTCCTAGGTAGTTCAGTGTTCATGAAAAGATTTTCCATTGTACAGGGAGAACAGATCACTCCTTCTTGTTTGTTTTGGGCAGGGAAATTGATTTTTAGATTATCATTCTTCTCTGGCTCCTGGCATTAGTTCTGCCAGTTTCATTTTTCATATGCAAAACCCAGCTTTAAAAAAAATTCTAAAATGTAATTTTTTTTTTCCCCAAAGAAGCTGTCTCTTGGAAATCAAAAGCACTTCCCTTTCAAGTTATTGTTTGTAGTAGATGCTTCTAAAAGCTCAATTAGGGGCTGCAAAACCAGAATGCATGCACCTGTACATACAGACACCGGTTCATATAGAGGGCAGAGGAAATACTGTCACCACCAGTGCAATGGGTACAAGGAAACATGAAAATCAATATCTTACTCAACATCAGAAGATGCTATCCTGGGCTGGTAGAGTTCACTGAGGGAGTGCTGAAGGGGCAAAACCAAGACAAAGGTCCAGTTGCTCTCAGGAATGCTGCTGCTGTGGTTTTCTATGTCACTCCATTACCTGTCTCAAAGATGATCTTGAATTATTAGTTTTAGACTGGTCTAAATAATTATAAAGGAGGTAGTCTACTCAGTTTTATAACTAAAGCTATAATATCAGTTAAACATCTTTTTGCCAAGAAAACAAAAATAATATAACTATGTTCCTAAAAGCCAATATTAAGATTGAAAGCCCTGGAAAAGTTCTACTAGATACAATTACAAAATTAGAAGACTTTCAGTAAGCAAATAATTGAAAGCTTTCCTAAAATTAGCTCTCTTCTTTAAAAATGAAAACTTACTTGAAAAAAACACTTAAAAAATGTGTTTGTTTTAGTTATACATGATATAGTACAAAGCATTTTGACATTATACATACATGGGATACAACTTCCCATTCTTCTGGTTGTAAGTAATGTGGAATTACATTGGTCGTGTATTCATATATGAACATAGGAAAGTAATGTGTGATTCATTCTACTATCTTTCCTGTTTCCATTTCCCCACCCTTCCCTTCATTCCCTTTTGTCTAATCCAAAATCCCTCTATTCTTCCCTACCCGTGTCCCCTTATTATCAGTTAATATCTGCATATCAGAAACAACATTTGGAAAACATTTGGCTTTTGGATTTTGGGGGAATGGCTTATTTCAATTAGCATGATAGTCTCCAGATCCAGCTATTTACCTGAAAATGTCATAAAGTCATTCTTTTTTATGGCTGAGTAATACGCCATTGTGTAGATATATACATTTTCTTTAACCATTCATCTGTTGAAAGGCACCTAGGCTGGTTCCATAGTTTAGCTATTGTGAATTGAGCTGCTATAAACATTGATGTGATCAAATCATCATAGTATGCTGATTTTAAGTCCTTTGGGTATATACTAAGGAATGAGATAAATGGATCAAATGGTGTTTCCACTTCACGTTTTCTGAGAATCTTCATACTGCTTTCCAGAATGGATGCACCAATTTGCAGTCCCATTAGCAATGTATGAGTGAACCTTTTTCCAAACATCCTCACCAACATTTATTGTTACTTGTATTCTTGATTATTGCCATTATGACTGAACTGAGATGAAATCTCAGTGTAGTTTTAATTTGCATTTCTCTAACTGCTAGAGATGATGAACATTTTTTCATATATTTGTTGACTGATTGTATTACTTTTCTGAAGTGCCTGTTCATTTCCTTTGCCCATTTATTGATCTTTTTTTTTTGGTGTTATTTTTTAAAGATCTTTATATATCCTAACCCAAATCTATATCATATAGGTTTAGGAATCTAATTCCTTAACAACACTCCTAAAATACAAGAAGTAAAATCAAGAATTAACAAATGGGATGATCTCAAACTAAGAACCTTCTTCATAGCAAAGAAAACAATCAAGAATGTGAAGAGAGTGCCTACAGAATGGAGAAAGTATTTGCTACTTATACCTCAGATAGAGTATTAACCTCCAGGATATATAAAGAACTCCAAAAAACCAAACTTTTAGAGATACTTTTGATCAGGGCTTGGGTAACAGAAACTAATATTTAACTGATACAAAATAAAATATTTTGAAAAATTATAAAACTAATTTATTCTATTTTTAAAGTGTATACTTAAATATTGTCTCATTTGGAAGATTCAAAATAAAATTTTCCATATTGAAATGGAATAACAGATTGTAATAAAATTAACCTACTAAAAGTATAATCTACTTCTACTCTTAAACATTATTTGAAGTGAATTAAGATGATACTGTTAAATTATCTGTGTGAAAATTTAAGCACTGTACTTAAAAAACACAAATAAAGAGATTTACACATAATATACTTGACTGGAAAAATAAATGTTAAATATTAATCTCATAAAAACTCATTTTACTTTTGCCCAAAGGCATGTGAGTACTTTCTGATGTTCGGGTATTATGTAAAGGATTTTTCTAAACACATGTCATGTGTTTTTGTATTTATTTTATGTCAAATTGGATTTCATGATGCCCATTAAGGAACTAAAACTTTTAAGTCTATAAACTATATCCATTCTGTGTGTTATTTCATTCTACATTATATACATTTGATATCTTCAAACACTTTCTCAAGTAGATATATGAGTTATATATTATAATTTTATAATTTTTAAATTTGCTTTAACTAGTTTTACATGACAGTAAATATATTTATGCACTTTGATATATTATACATAAACGGGGTATAATTTATTTATGCACTTTGATATATTATACATAAACGGGGTATAATTTCTTATTTTTTTTTTTATTGTACATGTTGTAGAATCACATTGGTCTTAAAGTCATAGGAGATGGGGCTGGGTTGTGGCTCACAGGTAGAGTACTCGCCTACTATGTGTGAGACATTGGGATCGATCCTCAGCACCACATAAAAATAAAATAAAGATATTGTGTGCACCTACAACTAAAAAGTAAAAAAAAAAAAGTCATAAGAGACTATCATGCTAAGCAAAATAAGCCAATCCTCAAAGACCAAAGGCCATATGTTTTTCTCTAATTTATATATATATTTTTGCATGTTGTTTCCAAAAATTATAAAATTTACTTTAAAAATATAATGCATACTTGACATGCTAAGTTCTATGCTTCCCCAAGTGTAATAAATCCTAAACCAGTCTCCCAAATCATGTTGATCAAATCCCTCTGTAAGTAAGGAGAGTTACATTCCAATGAAGGTCAATCTAAATTAAGACAAGTCTGGCATCCTACAAAATATTAATTAAAATGTATTGAATATCTTTAGTTTAACCTGATATATTTACTCTTCATCTGTCTTTACCCTGCTCTGCTCCATATGAGACTGGCCTATAGAAACTCCATTGCTTTGGGATTTTCTGTTGGTGTTGGCCAATGGGAAGCACCATCAAAAAATGGGAATGTGGGAAAAGAGTGATGTCAACTCATTTTCCCCCATCCTCTTCCTGCTAGGTTGCTCCTTTATGGAAGGTCACAAGTTTTATCAGGCATTTATCTCTGAATAGTTATTCTCTCTAGGTTCTGGTAACCATTCCTTCTCAATTTTGCTCCTTTAAGTATAGGGATGGTAATGGCTTCCCAAAGTATTGCTTTATAATGTTCCTTAAACTCAGCCCACACCTTTAAAAGTAATCTCTGTATTAAGTTCTTCTTAAATTATCTGGTTTGAATGAGGAATTTGTTTTCTTCCAGGACTGATGAATACGAATACGTATAATTTATCATGTACCTTTCTGAAATATTTGTATAGATTGGTATTTTTTTAATACTCAAGGAATTCTTAATGATTTTATACATAATTTCAAAGATCAATGCATTACTAATTTATCTTCAGTAGCATATAGTCTAATTGCTGTTTCTTATGCATTTCTTTTTCATATCTTGATAATATCTACAAAGTATCTAATCAAAACTCTTTTAGAAATCTTATAATATTGTATTATCTAGACTCCATGTTTTTCAGTAATGTCTAAAATGTTGCTCTGTTGTTTACCTTCATTCCTAAGCTTTTTAGTCTTATCTTTTTGTTGTTGTTGTTTAACTTTTTCAGCCATTGTCTTCACCTTCACAACTTTAAATTTTCTTAATAGCTGAGATTAAATATTGACTTAAAATAATTAAAAGTGTGGTAATTTCCATATAAATTAAAGCTTAGGAATGCAAATTAAATAAGTCCATTAGAAGCACCTATATTTTTAAAATTTTTCTACAAACCAGCAAGGATATCATGAAAGTACACACTGTAAAGTTGTGAAGGCAGCTAGACTAAAGCAGAGGCTGCAAAATCTGGATTTTTCCATAGTGGAATTATATAATTTACTGTTCTCAGAACTCAGTAGTATTTTAAACTCCAATAACACAGAATTTAAGGTACTCAAAAATATTAATGGATTATGGTCAGTGCCTAAGATTTATTGAGATAAATCAAAACTATAAGACCCCTGTGATTGGTACATTTTCCTAATACAATATCACTTTAAAGTTTGCCTTTTTTTTATATACTCATGTTTTTACAGCTTATACATCTTATGATACCAATTTTGTCTATAAGACAGCTCAAGTTCCTTAACTGACCTTCCTACCTCCAATCTCACACAGCTTCAATAACTCTCATCAGAAGACTTCTTCTAAAACAAAATAATTCTAAGACATTTAGTAGCTCTCAATCTCTGCAAGATGATGTTCAAACCCTTTATTTTGCTTAGCAACACACTAAGGAATTTGAACTTCCTAATATTTATATTGTTTTTTTTTCAGACTCTTCAGCCTTTCATGATGCTATTTCCCAAGCATGCACACCTCTGTTCGTCTTGCATGCATGCTGCACACCCAATCGCCTTCCAAAATTCAACTCACATTTTGACAATATGACTGTTTTCTAAATTGTTAGCATGTTCTGCCCCACAACATGAAGGAACATATTTCTATTTTATTGCCTAACCTGCACTTATTTATTACTTCATTTGTTACATGAGTTTCCCTCTATTGGACTGTGAGCTCCTTAAGGATAGTGACTCTGCTTATTCATCATCATTTCTCCTACAACAGCTCGGTGCCTGGCATTAGAAGTACTCAATACTGAATGCTGAATGAATGATGATGGAACTTCTGGGGCAGGTCTGATTTCCATCATCCCTGCTTCTTCATGGAACAGTTAGTCTGGTCCTTTGAGCAGACATTGTTTCAAGATTTGAACTAAACTAAATTAAAAAGTGACTCTAGATGAAATATTCTTCCTTACAAAGTCATTCTAATAGCAAGTGCAGAAATTGTAAAAGGAAATTAAGGAAACACTACTATTAGACCACTAAAGTAATAATTACTGTAGCAAGCTCCATCAGTGCATGTTAAAATTATTGGGTGAAAGTTTAAGGAGAAACAGGACACTTTTCCTGTGTAGTCTCAAATTACATCCCCTTCTGTCCCCACATTACTTATTAATTGCAAAGGGAAAGATAGTAGCTTTACTTTGGAGGAACATTATAAACACTACTTTTACCAAGTCAATGTCATCATTGTGAGCTCATTATGTACCCCAATATGATACAATTCGAAGGACATTCATGTATTCCCCCAGACTCATAACCCCAGTGTAAGCATGAAAAAAGAGCAGAGAAGCAGATAATCTCTGTTTGAGCAACATTCTACAAAATATTCTATTACCCTTCAAAAGTATCCAAGTCATTCATGAAAGGTAAGGAAAAATCAAAGAACTAGTACAAATTAGAAGAAAGTTAGGAGACTTAAAGGTTATGTGGGATTTTGGAGTAAAAGAAAGACATTGGTAGAAAACTGACAATAGCTAAATTAGTTATCAAATAAAATAAATAAATGAATAACTAAAATTCTTCTTTTTTGGTAAAAATAATACAAGGAATATTTTTTATTTCCCTAAACAAAATCTATACATCCATAGTCTGGTTTTCAAACCAAACCCAAACAGTTTTTGTTTTTCTTTTATTTAGACTTACATTGATTCAGTTTTAAGACAAACTAACATTAACATATCTAAAATTTTAATTGTTTTACCTGTTTCCCTTTACAACTATCACGGATATTAAACTTATTGGGCAGAATATGCTAATTCAATTAGTCTCAACAACAAAATTTGATTTAAAAATGCAAAAATAATTATTAAATGAAGAGGAGTTACTTATCCAAGGTTTCACACTCAATAAATGGCAGGACACAGTTTCTAAGTAATTCAAAATTCATGATTTAACACTTCTTCCTGTAGGTTGGGCATGTAACTCAGCGGTAGGGTGCTTGCCTAGTATGCACAGGCCCCAGGTTCAATCTCCAATACTGCAAAAAGGAGAAAAAAAAAAAAAAAACCTTTCATGCTATTAACAGGGCCCATTGGTACACACCTCTTGTCCCAGCTACTAGGGAGGCTGAAACAGGAGAATTCCAGGAACTCATGAATTTGAGACCAATGAGGGAAATACTTAAAGATACTGTCTCAAAAGAAATAAAATATGAAAAATCAAAGGAAACAAAACAATAATGAAAAACTTTATGCTATGTAGTTTCCTTCATAAGTCAACTGCCTAAAGTTCACTTTTATAAGAAATATCTGAGGGTTGGGTGTGTTGGGGCATGGTAGTGCAGGCTTGTTATCTTGTTATCTCAGTAACTTGGGAGGTTGAGGTAGGAGGATCATTCAAAGTCAGCCTCAGCAATTTAGCCATCCCCTAAACAACCTAGCAAGACCCTGTCTCAAAATAAAAACTTAAAAGGGCTAGGGCTGTGGCTGTGGCTCAGTAGTTAAGCACCCCTTGGTTCAATGCCTGCTACCAGAAAAAAAAAGAAAGAAAGAAAAGAAAAGAAAAAGAAATATCTGAAGCTTCCAGGGCTTATTGAAACTTTAAGAGCAATTTTATAAGATTAAATCCATAAATACATTAACATTAATTTTCCCTGAAACTTATGGCACAGAACAAAAAAAAAAAGTTTCAATCAAACAATTCAATTTTGTTAATTGGTATGAAAATGTATTATATTCTTGATTTGTATAATATGTATCATCTCAAACATTACAGATAGTGGTGTTGACAGATAGTATTGACAGATAGTGGTGTTCATTTGAAAGTCTTAAGGAATTTATTTTTATGTGGAAAAGGATGATCGTTACCTGCACTATTGGCATATGTGCAAGAGTTCTGTAATTTGAAACTGCTTTGAGAGACTTTCATTTTTGAAACTGAACAATGGTCTTGTGCAGTCACACCCTTTGTAAACCAGCCAATTTCCATTGAGCTGATAACGCTTTATCTCTGTATATTCTCAGATTGCCAAGCCAGAGAGGTAGTTGACTCAGAATCAACATGACAAGTCTCAGTTCTGGCAATTCTTGCCACAGTTTGCCTTTAACAGAAAAGCCACTGTTAGAATTAATTTTACCCCTATAATGAAAAAGATACTCAGTGAGAGAATGTCTTTTGTTGTTAGGTTGTGATAGGACCAATGTCCCCTTTACGTTTTAAAGCATGATGACATTTTCCCAAATCACATTATGTCAGGCTCAAGCGTATAGGTGCCTTGCTTTGCTTCGTTTTTCTTTCAGTCCCTATCATCAGGCATGGGTAAATTCTGATATAGGATTTTGAAGAGGAATTTAGAAATTAGCATTCTAGTGAAAGACTTCAAGTCATGATTTTCAAATAAAAAGCTTTCTATAGCCCCAAATCATTTTTAGACCATTTATCTTTTTACTCTGTTGAGGAACAATTATTTAATAATTATTTTATTTTTATTTGATATTATTATTAAATATAAAATGTTATATTTTATATAAAACATTTATATGAAGATATTTTATATTTTATACAAAAATTCTGGTTGTTCTATTTTTGCATTTTTTAAGTGAGTTTTCAAATGAACAAAATATCTTCTAAATGCAGCAATTTTTCATGACAGTGAAACCACTTTGAGCAAATTTTCCAGTTCTGCAAATGTTGTGGTAGGACAGCATGCCTCAGGAGACCACTCCTGGTCAGTAAGCCAGGTCTTCTCATGAAGTGGTCCCAAGATACTCTCTTTTGATTATGGCTGAACCCCACATAAAGACATTCACTCAGTACCATCTAGAGAATACACATGAGCTGAAACTAGAAGTAGAAAGCTGATCCTGGACTAAGATCTGTGCTTTCCCTCTTTCCTACTTTAGTGTTTGTGTGTTCCAAGTATTATTTGTGTCTGCAGTTCTTGTAGGATAATGGCCTTTTCACTTAAGGAGTAGTGATTTAGGGGTGGGAAGGTAAAGAAATAATACAAATAGGTGTAGAATAGATTTCACAAGATAGAAAAGCATCCTCTTGCAAGATCAGAAGAAAAAAATTGAACAATGAACTATGTTCAAGTAAATTGAGGTATAAGCTGAACACAAGTCTAGTAGAAGAGTTTTGGGGTCAAAGGTAGGGAAGAGAAAGCTGTGATAAGAAAACGTAACAGTGATTCCAAAGTTCATTAGGAAAGACAAACTTGAAAGAATATGATGAAACTTTTTTTAAGAGAGGAAGAAATAATGAGGAGACTGTGTCCCAATAGATATTTTGAAATAATTATGGGCTGGGAAAATTGATAATGTTTTATTGTAGGAATGAATGTATCCACAGATAAATGGGAAAACTCTATTGTTAGCTCTTATGGTGCCTTTGTCAAACCAAAACTATTTCACCCAGAGCACCTGCTCTGTAGATCCTTGGCTAGAGCTGAGAATGGCTGTGTAGCTAGAAAAGTAGCTCTTTCTCCAGGTTCCAGGGCTCCACTGGCTTGAATGGCAAGGGATCTCGGCTGAATTTCTGTGGGTGATGGGCCTTTTTTAGCAGTCTCATCTCATACTGCATTTTTTTTTACCACATCTGGAAGTTCTGCAGGGAGATACCACATTTTATTTCTAAGTTAGCATGGGACAAAAATTACTTCTAAAAGCACTAGGTGATGGGTTATTCAGTACATGGTGTTGGACACCTAGATACTATTTGGGGAGAGGGGAGGAAAAAGCCTTATCTTCCTACTTCATATGAAAATTAGTGTAAAGCAAAACTAAAACTACATAATACTAAGTGAAAATATAAGAGATTTGGTTTTGTAGCATGTCTTTATGAACATTACTTTAAAGGAAGTCCCAGATATCATGAAAGATTGCATTTAACGGATGCTATTTGTTGGAGAGTCTCTCAGAGAACTCAAAAAACCTTGGAGGGTATAGAGTAAATATGAGCAATAGGTACTCTTAGTGGGAAGAATGCAGGTGATATTTATTTCCTTTTTGCACCTGCCTCTACTAATTTTCTTTTTTTAATGCACATGTTTCCTGTTCTTAATTAAAGATCAAAATAAAGTAGTTCTTTTAGAATGACAGATAAAGTGATAAAAGTTTGAAAATAAATATAACACTTATTAATACTGGAACCCAGATCCCCCTAGGAACTTCAAAGACATTGCTCATTGTTGTACATAACACACAGGAACCTGCCCCCTTTTCAGACTGAATTTTTAATTCCATCATGTTTTTTATTTCTCATGATACATTTGAAGTAATACAGAACTAAACAATTGCATATGTTATTTGTTTTTGTAATAATCAACAATAAAATTCTTATTCTGAACATAATAGGAGGTTTTTAGCCTTAGTGGATGTCCTTTTAGTTCAGGAAAGAAATTTCAAACTGGCATGAGAAAGAAAATTAATTTTAAAATTAGAAGGCTGCCAAGTGTTTAGCAGCCTATGTGCAACTATGATGAATGTAAAGTATTGTCAAATGGAAATCTAATGTTTTGCAATAGGTAGAATTGGCATTTTCTAATGGTGCTGTCCTGCCTGCCTTATGCAACTCTTTCCTTGGCATATCCTTTCTACACTTTCTGGGGCATGCTATATAAATCTGATTTAAAATCTTGTTCTGTTTGGTTTTAGTGTTGTTAAAAACTCAGTTTTGACATCCTTGAGATTTTATACCTCTAAGCCATTTCATAAAGCAGTTCATATCAAAAGTCAGGTCACAAAATTTACAAAGCAATAGCAAGTCTAGAAATCTTAAACATTGGTAGGAAATGTAAAAAATAATTTTTGGTATTGTATGCAATGATTTGGAAAAGTCAGTTTAGAGATTTGAGTATCCTCACTCATTCACCCATATTAAATGCACTTTTTAGCCATAATTTTTAAGTATCATGAAAAGAAAGCACAGGCCTCTACAGGAAAGGCTGAGCACTATCTTCAGGAAGTTGTTTGAGCACTAATTGAGGAGCAGATTGGAATATGAGAGAATTCTTACTGAGAGGAAGGACATAGGGTCTTATCTTTTTTTTTTCTTTGAGTAGTATGGACGTTTAATAACTTTAAGGGTTCATATACATGCACATGGAATTTTTTCCCCTTTTTGTGTCTTTTCAAATTTCTTTCATCAGTGTTTTTTTAAATTGGTTGTTCACAACATTACAAAGCTCTTGACATATCATATTTCATACATTAGATTGAAGTGGGTTATGAACCCCCAATTTTACCCCAAATGCAGATTGCAGAATCACGTCGGTTACACATCCACAATTTTACATAATGCCCTATTAGTAATTGTTGTATTCTGCTACCTTTCCTATCCCCTACTATCCCCCCTCCCCTCCCCTCCCATCTTCTCTCTCTACCCCATCTACTGTAATTCATTTCTCTCCTTGTTTATTTTCCCATTCCCCTCACAACCTCTTATATGTAATTTTGTATAGCAATGAGGGTCTCCCTTCATTTCCATGCAATATCCCTTTTCTCTCCCTTTCCCTCCCATCTCATGTCTCTGTTTAATGTTAATCTTTTCTTCCTGCTCTTCCTCCCTGCTCTGTTCATAGTTGCTCTCATTATATCAAAGAAGACATTTGGTATTTGTTTTTTAGGGATTGGCTAGCTTCACTAAGCATAATCTGCTCTAGTGCCATCCATTTCCCTGCAAATTCTATGATTTTGTCATTTTTTATTGCTGCATAGTACTCCATTGTGTATAGATGCCACATTTTTTTTTATCCATTCATCTATTGAAGGGCATCTGAGTTGGTTCCACAGTCTAGCTACTGTGAATTGTGCTGCTATGAACATCGATGTGGCAGTATCCCTGTAGCATGCTCTTTTAAGGTCTTCAGGGAATAGTACGAGAAGGGCAATAGCAGGGTCAAATGGTGGTTCCATTCCCAGCTTTCCCAGGAATCTCCAAACTGCTTTCCAAATTGGCCGCACCAATTTGCAGTCCTACCAGCAATGTACAAGTATACTCTTTTCTCCACATCCTCGCCAGCACTTGTTGTTGTTTGACTTCATAGTGGCTGCCAATCTTACTGGAGTGAGATGGTATATTAGGGTGGTTTTGATTTGCATTTCTCTGACTGCTAGGGATGGTGAGCATTTTTTCATGTACTTATTGATTGATTGTATGTCCTCCTCTGAGAAGTGTCTGTTCAGGTCCTTGGCCCATTTGTTGATTGGGTTATTTGTTATCTTATTGTCTAATTTTTTGAGTTCTTTGTATACTCTGGATATTAGGGCTCTATCTGAAGTGTGAGGAGTAAAAATTTGTTCCCAGGATGTAGGCTCCCTATTTACCTCTCTTATTGTTTCTCTTGCTGAGAAAAAACTTTTTAGTTTGAGTAAGTCCCATTTGTTGATTCTTGTTATTAATTCTTGTGCTATGGGTGTCCTATTAAGGAATTTGGAGCCCAGCCCCACAATATGTAGATCGGAGCCAACTTTTTCTTCTATCAAACGCAGAGTCTCTGATTTGATATCAAGCTCCTTGATCCATTTTGAGTTAACTTTTGTGCATGGTGAGAGAAAGGGATTCAGTTTCATTTTGTTGCATATGGATTTCCAGTTTTCCCAACACCATTTGTTGAAGATGCTATCCTTCCTCCATTGCATGCTTTTAGCCCCTTTATCAAATATAAGATAGTTGTAACTTTGTGGATTAGTCTCTGTGTCCTCTATTCTATACCATTGGTCCACCCACCTGTTTTGGTACCAGTACCATGCTGTTTTTGTCACTATTGCTCTGTAATATAGTTTGAAATCTGGTATCGCTATACCGCCTGATTCACACTTCCTGCTTAGAATTGCTTTTGCTATTCTGGGTCTTTTATTTTTCCATATGAATTTCATGATTGCTTTATCTATTTCTACAAGAAATGCCGTTGGGATTTTGATTGGCATTGCATTAAACCTATAGAGAACTTTTGGTAATATCGCCATTTTGATAATGTTAGTTCTGCCTATCCATGAACAGGGTATATTTTTCCATCTTCTAAGATCTTCTTCTACTTCTCTCTTTAGGGTTCTGTAGTTTTCATTGTATAAATCTTTCACCTCTTTTGTTAGGTTGATTCCCAAGTATTTTATTTTATTTTTTTGAGGATATTGTGAATGGAGTATTTTTCCTCATTTCCGTTTCAGAAGTTTTGTCGCTGATATACAGAAATGCCTTTGATTTA
The DNA here is from genome assembly GCF_964194105.1 of Spermophilus citellus. Taxonomy (NCBI): domain Eukaryota; kingdom Metazoa; phylum Chordata; class Mammalia; order Rodentia; family Sciuridae; genus Spermophilus; species Spermophilus citellus. The sequence continues at coordinate 90,347,790 of NC_138192.1, forward strand.
TGCGTGTTGATTTTATATCCTGCCACTTTGCTGAATTCATTTATTAGTTCTAGAAGTTTCTTTGTAGACCCTTTTGGGTCTTCTAGGTATTATCTTTGAGAATCTAAGAGTTCCCTGTAAAAACCCAGGGAACTCTCAATGTTGAGTTCAGTGAGAAAGTGTTTGAAAATCCTTCTCTTTAAAGCTATCAGAGGAATCCAAATAAGGAATAAGTACATGCGTATTTTATTTAACTAAATTAAAATGATTTTTAATGTGTGTGTCACTGCTGTGATAAAGGGGAAAACAGTGATAAGAAAACCATGGGTCAAATATTCACAGACCTAACTTCTAGTCCTAGCTTTAATACCGACCAACCATGAGCTTTTCCATTAATTTACAGGACAGAATTTACAATGTTTGATCTCTGCAACCTGATTTGTTATTTGGCCCTGTCCTAGTTTAGGTGAAGATATATGTATTGAAGACTGATCTAGTATTTCTCAGGAAGAAGTTAGCACACTCCAGTTGTTTACCTGTGTATCCTTGGGCATTTAGAATTCTTTATTAGAATAATCTTTAGTAAAAGTAAATACAATAGTAATTGTATTTAAAACAAAAACAAAACCTCATATTTGTAAGTATACAATGAATTTGGTCATCCAGTCAACTTCCTGTTCCTAAGTATTAGACTACCATTTGTTTTTATTTGTTTAATCATGTTTATAATAAATGATAATGTAAATAATGTTGTTTAAACTTCAGTGATTATTCATAGATTAATTGTTCAATGATTATTTATAGAAAAAGCACCTAGCATTCCCTTTACAATAATGTTTTCATTATAATAATTTTTAGTGTATGATTAATTGTTGTAATAAATGGGAAAACAGTTAAACAAAGATGACCGGCCAAAGTATCCGCAGGCTTATTCTCTGATCCCACCTTTAGTACTTCCCAACCATGAAATTTGGGGAAAAATCACTTAAGATTACTGGGCTTCAGTTACCTTATATTCAAAATAAGGGAGTTTGGTTAGAGTTAGGTGATCCCAAACATAATTTCCATTTAAAAATTGTGAAGCTGTATATTTCTTGATTGGAAAGTTTCAGAGAGAAGAAAACTCACAGAGTCTTTTGGGGAAAATTTCCAGTATCACCCATCCACTTCTAATTACAGTAAAACATGGAGGAATGTAAGAACCAAATTTTTATTATCTTCTCTGCCTAATGGTACTTTAACTTCTGTAAACATGATTGTGATTCTGTGAACTGAAACTAGGTAGAGTGTCCTAGAGCAACTGAGTAAAGATGGATTCAACAATGGAATCTGGCCTGACTTTAAGCCCTGGCTACCAGTGTAACATACTGTAAATGGTAACCTGTAAAACGCCCTCCCCTTCCCTTTTGCTCTCTATTTTTACATTCAAACTAAAATTTAGTAAACAAAATTCTGAGAAGCATTTCCAAAAACTTTAGTAAAGGTCCTCTTATTCTCCTTAAATCGCTTACATGAGACTTCTTTCCTCCCACAGAGCAGTGTTTTCACTCAAACCCAATACAGAAGTCCTAAATTCTGAGGTAAACATCTGAATGGAGCCAATAATCATGATTTAGCGGTTGAGGCAGTTTTCATGTCTAAAAAAAGGCACAACAAAGTTCAGAGCTTTAGACCGAGTTTAAAGGATGAGGAGAAAAATTTAGAAGTCTGTAGTGGTACAGCAAGAGCAGCAGCAACTGTGTCAATGTTTTCTTGATAAAGGGTGTGAAGAGGCATAATTTACCCATATTCGTGTTGTTCTTTTGACACTTTTCCCGCTACTAAGCTGCAGAGGTGTTTTAAAATCGTGTTAGGAAATCCAGGCAAACAGTCGTGATCCGGCTGCTCAGGGAGGAGGTTCAAAGGAAACGCGGCGCGGGTGGGGGTGGAGGGGGAGACTGTGCCTTTGCTTCTGTCCAGGCTAAGGACGGGGTAAGGTACCGCCCCTCCTTTTGCAGACCCGCTTCTTGCACGTTGTGCCCCAGCCCCTCCATTCGGCGTGGAAACGCGGGGTTGCCCAGTGCGCCTGCAGAAAACGATCATTGAAGACGAAAGAAAGAAAGTCAGCGGATTGAACACAGACGTCCCGTGTGGAAGTGTCCAAGGAGACCCATAGAAGTGCTCAAGCCGAAGTCTGTGAGAGTTTCCTTCTGGCCGAGAGGGGGAGCCCCGCGTTCCCAGCCCGGAGCGACCCGGCGTCCCGAGCCCCAGCCCCAGCCCCAGCCACTACCAGCGCCAGTTTTGGCTTCAGCTGATTAGGAAGAGGAGGGAGGGGGCAGAGAGCGCGAAGAGGGAGGGGACCCGAGCCAGAGGGTCCCGGGTACTGCGCGGTGTTGACGTAGAGAAACTTTCCCTGTCGGCCACGGAAAGGCGCCCAGGCTGTGCGGGAGCGGAGATCGGTGAGCTCCGAAGACCCAGCAGCTCTCCACGCCCCTGCCCGAAGCCTGACCCGACTGCATCACTCAGCAAGGTACGGAAAGACCGTGATTTATCAGGGAGCTTCCCTGACTGGGAGCCCAGACTCCAACCAGGTACCGTGTAATCTTTTAGACATCCTGTGGGGCGGCAGGCGGTGGTCAGCTCCAGCAGCCACCCGCGTTGGGGAAGGAGGGCGCGGGGCTGCGCGTCGCCTCTGCCCGGCAGGTTGCAAAAATCAGGACAGCGAAAAGCGCAGGGAGTCGTCCGGCAGGAGAGCAGGCTAAGACCTGTTGACGCCTACTATGGCAGCGCTTGGGGGATGATGGAGGAGCTCAACGAGGTCGGGGGCGCAGCTTTCTCTGGGCTCCTGAAGCCTTTCTTAGCCTTTTGTGGTAACTTTGGTCCCGGTGGCTGGGCTGGTGCACAGGATCTGGAAGGAGGTTGTTGGACCCGTGCCGCTGAGGGTGCATAGATCATTCGCGGCTAAGCGGACAAGTAAGTCATCACCAGGTCACCGCGAGGAGACCTAAGAGCGAACTTCTTCCTTCGCAGCCTCCCTTTTGTTGGCTCCAGGGGAAAATGTGGGCATGGGGGCGGGGAGGCGCGAAGCTACCAGGCTGGGCCGCGGACACTTTAAAGGCCAGAACAGGGAGGGCCCACACTCCGGGGCGGTGTCCACATGGTCACCCCTTGGCTGGGTCAAATAGCTCTGCTGGAGGGCGCTACACTTAGAGGGGCACCAGGCGCAACGGGTGTCGAGACCTTGCCTGGGTCCACCTCCCGGTGGCCTCACTCCTTACTCACTCACTACACGGATCTCAAGCCAACGCAATCGGTTCTCCATTCTGAGGCTGCTGGGGCTGCCGCGCTGACTTCCCTGTGTGCGGGAGGGAACTCTGGGCAGGCTGGTTTCTTGGAATGTGTTTACAATGTTGAATGGGACATGAACAGGAAGCTGGATGCTGCAGCTGGAAATAGCGTGCCAAGGTAGAGTAAGGAAGACGTAGCTTGTGTTGGGCTTGGCGGGGTCCACTACCTACATACCTTGGGCAAACTCTGAGGGCTGGAGGTCAGGGACCCCTTTTTGGGTCTTAGCAGTATTAATCAACTGAGTTTGTCTTACTTGCAATCACAATCAGACATTTACGTGCAGTCTTTCAGTGTGCAAGTTAGACAAAATGTGAATCAATCGATTAGGAAAGATTTAATAAATTAGTGTTGTGCTCGCTTTTAAAGGAAATGTTGCACCAACATTTAAGAGTAAAAAGTTTTGGAGAGTGTTTTAGTTATGGCTATCTTGGTAATTTCTAGGGCTACTAAAAGGTCAGAATACTGATGATTTTGTATCTTTAAAATCACGTGGATGATCTGGTCCTAAAAGGAGGGCAGATTGGGAGATAGAGTGAATGTTAGAATGTAGGGAACTGAGAGGAATTGTAAAATCTTCAGATTTGCAAATTGCTTCCTTTCTCTGCCAGTCTTTCTCTCCTTCCCCCATATAAACAAGTAGCCTTACTAGAAAACCCACCAATTAGAAGAACGGAGTTGCTGGTGACCACAAGCCTTACTGAAAACCCCGGATAGGCTAAGGTACTGCTACACTGCATAATTAAAAGGTCTCCTTGAGCTGTCCAGGAGTATTTTCCAAGTTTTTACGACTGACAAGGAAAGAAGAGAGGAATCTGGCAGGCAGCCAAACTAGACTGAGCTCAGTAGCCAGGCATGAAAGAAACTGGGGAAGTTGCAGGGGATAATTGGAAAGGGTGCTATTGGTTGTACTTGGGTTTAAACAAGGGGTTTCTTTTACAATGAAAATTTTTAGGTGACCAAATCAGTCTTCTTGGGAAACAACAACAGAAAAAAACATAGACTGCAGTTGAACATAACTGAGAAAGGTGTAAGAAGGGCTGGAGGAGAGAAGCCTGACCCTTGCTTATCAGTGTTAGAGTGGAATAGTTGGGGACCTTATGCTGTTTGTTCTGATGACATTGTGAAAATGTTCACACTTTGTTGCTATCTGTCTCCCTAAGTTGGACTAGGTTTGCTGCAACTTCAGTCCCTTGACCTTGACCTTACTTCTTTGTTTTCATGGCCAGTAAGAACTGAAGACTTGGGCTTTGAGCAGATGGTTTTCTACCAAAATTGAATAATTCAATTAGATATTCTCAAATAGCACAGATTTGGGTCATGGAATTAAAGTGAGAAAAACACATCCAGCATGACTTCCTTGTGTTTCAGAAGTAATCTCAACAGATCTTGCTCTTTCACCTGGAGAAGTAGAAGTTGGGGCAAGCTCAGTATTTCACACATTTGCCCAATAGTTAAAAGTCCTAATTTCAGACCTGACATGACTCAAAGCCTTATCTGGGATTCAGACCCTTCTTTTTATATATTAAAGTTGTTTATATTTCATGTCTATCTTTTTTGCTTTTCAGGGAGGTAGGTCTACTATTGTGGGCATGGGAGTTGAATGGTAAAAAAACACAAATGTGGTTTGTATTTCTGGATTCCTGAGTTTGAGGTTGTGAATATCATCCTGCTTGCTGAGATTGACTTTATGAATCACCCTCTGCAAAGTGTTTTCCTTGACTATGCTTTCAGTTTTTCCACTTGCAAAGTAAAGAAACTTTCCTTTACATAATTACAAGCTTACTGTGAGAATTAAAGAGATGAAATAATGTTAAAAAATGTTTAGACATAAAGGCCACAGGGCTTCTGACTCAGTTGACTCCAGTTAAGTTTATGGGGATAAAATAGGAATATTTATATCTAGAATACACATGTAATGATGACATCTATATTTAATTTGCAAAGCTAATAGCTTTAATTTAATCATAAACTTTATTTTTGAGGAAGTTGGGTGAGATTTTGTTATGGTTAAGTCTGAGTCATTATTTCAAACAGAAAAGAACAATCAGCAAATTCATTTATATTTCTTTCAGCTTATATTTGTATTTGAAACCAGTTATTTTTTAAGTTCAGCTCAATTTTGCCTTTAGGAGAAGTTAATAAATATATTTGTAGAAATATATTTGGCTCTCTTCTCAGAAATAACACTTAAGAGACTAAAATACATTTATGATTTACAAACTTTCTTTTCCCAATAGCCCAACAATTTCCTTAAGACTTTAGAAGATAGATTTTGCAGTTATTTATTGATTCAACCAGTATTTATTCCATGCTTATTTTGAATTGTTGGTCCTGTATTCAGATCTCAGCACTGAACTTCTCAGATCTGTTGATTTGTGCATGTTATTTTATTTCTTAAGCATTTTACCAACATATCATTTATTGTTTATATTGACATCTATAATTTATGAACTTAATTGTTGATCCTTGCAAGATACTTGTGAAATATTTAATTTTTAGTTTCACATGTCTGTGAAATATATTACCTGTTTTTATAGCTCAATGTACTGTGCTGCACTCATTAATGTTTAACTTAACTCTTTCAAATGAAAAGGTCAATTAAGTACAGAAAGCAGAATGTGTATGAATAAATTCTTATGAAATATTATGCCAAAATGGTTAGTAATAGCTTTTATTATTAGGCTTTACATTATCATGAACATATAAAAAGCAGGAGTATATGTGATATAATAGTTGTGTTGAATTTATAGTTAACACTATTGGTATTTTTTCTAAACCCTCAAAGAACAAATTAATGTTCAATGATAGTCTATGATAATTTTAATATAAAAGTCTGTTTTTTTCCTTTGAAAATTATTTTTTCCATGGTGAAATGAAATGATGATTTTTATTTAAACTCTACTTAGCAGAGTGATTTGTTTGTTATTGGATCTGCAGTGTTGTAATTTGTCTTCTGAAACCTCTAAAGAATAAAAAAGTTATTTCATTTGAATATAATAATGAATTCAAAGGTGGTTAGAGAAGCCAATTGCATGGCTGCCATGAGCCCTGGTCCCTGAACATATTAGAGGCTGGTGGGTCTAATAGTGTTTGCTTTAATGCATTTAGAGATCAGGAAGCTTAGTTTGTTCCTATGGGAGCCTAAAAGGTTTAGGCTTTGGAAGAGGAAAAGTGGTATAAACTTTGAACATGGAAATCCCTTTGCTTCCAAAGAATGGAGATAGGAATTTGAAATCAGGTTTTTATTTTTAAAAAGAGTGACTGAGTCATTCTTCCAGAGTAAGACTTAGAAAACAGTGCTTAGACTGTTTACAGCTCTGTTATTTGCTAATTTTGTGTTTGTTTTATGCTTTGAAAATGTTTTCAGCCACTCTAATAATGCTTACCATGCATGATTATTTCTCATCAGAACACTGTTAATTGATTCATTTATTGTGCAGGAAAATAAGTGCCAGTGTCTATTGACACTGAAATGGTATAGTTATGGTCAAATTTGAAATTAGTTTTGTCTTTAAATAGTGCATATATAATAATAGTTTTTGAAAGTATGCTACACCTCACTCATATAATATGAAAAAAATGAATCAATATGTAGAAATTGTGATTGCCACTGTATTTTATCCTACACCACAAAGATTGAAATGGCTTTTTAAGAATTTCCAATAATTTTTTAATGTATTTTCTAGGGTGTACCCAAGAGAGCTAATCTAGGTAATAATACCTGCTTTGTTTTGCTTTTTTTTTTTTTGCTATTAACATCATATAAATATACTGACATATTATCTTTGGTACATACTCTTTGACAAAGTGGCTCAGAATAGACTTTAGTAACTTCCAGCTGAACATGGTGGCATACTCATGTTATCCCAGCCACTCAAGAGGAAGAAAAGGATTGGAGGATTGAAAGTTCTTTGAGGCCAGCCTGGACAGTTTATTAAGACCTTGTTTCAAAACAAAAAAGAAAAGAAAAAGGGTTGATTAGGGGGTAGAGCATTGGCTGGCATTTGGAAGCCTGGGTTAAATCTCTGGTTTAAACAAACAAACAAACAAACAAACCCAGAGAGAAAGAAAGAAAGAAACAAACTAAGAAACTATAGTGTATTTACAATTATGAAGTGTATATATCCTTGAATGTTTCTCTATTTGTGATTTTGGAAGTAGTTTCAATTAATTGATATGTTTGCTTGTAATTTTAATAATTAACTTAAAATATTTCCTGGCTAATAATTTTTGATGGGGATATTTGAGATTTTTTTTTCAAAATTAAAAGGCATATTTAGTATAGACAACAATAAACATTGGCGAAGATGTGGGGGAAAAGGCACTCTTATACATTGCTGGTGGGAACCAATCTGGAAAGCAGTATGGAGATTCCTTAGAAAACTTGGAATGGAACCATCATTTGACCCAGCTATTCAACTGCTCAGTCTATATCCAAAGGACTTAAAATCAGAAAGTCAACCTGAGGCAAGGGATTGGGTTTCAGGGGGGTGTAGCCCAGTGTCATTGGGTGAAGCCCACTCCCAGAACACCATTCCCCTCCCAAGCAGAGGTGAGATCCACGTGTTTCCAAACTTGGCAGAAACCAGTCTCACACCTCCATAGCTCAGGCTAAGGGTCCATGCTCACTTCTGTGTAGCAGCTTTCCATAACTACCAATTAAATATTTAAAGATATACTGAAAAATTTTAGAAAATAAAATAGAACACATACAAGTGTAGCACATTACTGCATTATGAAGAAGACTTATAGTTAAAATATAGATTATGTAATTTATCATCCTGTAGTTTTCTTTTTGCTTGAACTTGAAAATTCTGTGACATACATTCATTTTAATTTAGTTTTGTTGATATTTATTTGAAATGAATGATTCATTTTTTTTCAAAATATTTGACAGGAGCAGTCTCTTTCAGTATATTAATTTGCGATAATTAACATATAGAGCTTGACATTCAGACATCAGTTAGTAGGTCTGGACTACCTCAAATTCAAGAAAATGGGTCTGCTGGGGCTCAGAAAATGATGCCCCAAACCTCAAAGTATGGCCACCTCGAACTAAAGGATCAGCTTCTAAGTATCTTAGAACTTCTCTTATCACCAGCCTCTCTGTCTCTTAGTCCTTTTTTCTCTCCCCAGATTCAGGGAGCAGCTTCTTCTGAAGCTATCATCCTAGAAGGAATGCAGTTATTATGCAATTGCATTATCCAGGAAAGATTAACCACTGGAGAAAAGAAGAAACTATGTGTCAGACACTCCCCTGAACATTCTTCATCTAATCTTCTGTGGGCAGCTCTGAGGGATTACCTAATGGACCTTATCTATACAACCACCTTTGTTCCTGTGCATATTTCTCTCCCTGCCTCCCCTGGCTGTTATTACTGCCCTCCAGGATTCCCTAATCCCTTTTCCTTCCAGTTTCAGTTCCTTGCTGTAGCTGGGGAAGTTATTTAAACTTCAACCACCTGGAACTTCTTGGAGACTTACACTTTAAGTGTAACTCCCATGCTGTAATTTCTCCCCATGTACAAGAATAAATTTGAGTCACTTTTCTTCTACATAATATGTGCATTGTCAGTTGATTGAAGAGAACCTTCACAGATGAAGGGAACATTTTTCCTTTACCCTTGTAGGTTGGAGGCAGTAGGATTATACTAGCAAATTGATAATAGGTTCAAGATCACAAATATAGATAACGCTTTCAGTATACTGCTTTCTGTTAGGCCTCAACCACCATTGCTTCTTCTTTGTTTCCCTCCTCTGTTGAATCTCCAGATAGCCTTTGGATGACACTGGATTAAACCCGGAGTCATTCTCTATCTAAAGTTGACACTCCTTTCCATTTCTGGCATTTCCATTTGCAAGAAGTATATTTTCACTTCTAAGAGCCACATCACCTTCCTTGTTATTGTGGCAAATACTATTAGTTGTTTACCTGAACCCATCTCTTATTCCTTTTTGCTTTAGTATTATTCACAGGTTCACTCTTCCCCATGTAACTCAGGGGAAAACAATCTCACTTTTCATTCAAGTGAAATGGTTAAGCTAATAATCATGGTGTTTCTGTTTCCCTTGGCAGTGATCAATTATTGAGGGGACACCTTTTCCTTGTCTCAGTTTTATTCAACTATATTAAATGACAGAATTAAGGAGAAGTGTCATATGAAAGATTTCACTACACTTAGCAAGGGAACATTGGATGAGAAGGCAAATGTGAGTTTTTGATATTGTTCCTGTCTGGAAAAGATGCTTCAGTATTGCTACAGGGGATTATCTTTTGTGAAGAAGAAATCCAGCTTGAGGGTAAAGCAAATGTATTAAAGATAGCACATAAAAATGTAAACAACTTGTGTGCTTGATGGACTTATTGGGTCCCTGAATTAACCTACCATATTTCTGAAATTACTCCTGAGTGAGATGAATTTCTTTATTTTTACAAACCAACTTGAAAAGAATTTGTAATTAATTAGAAGAGAAAATATTCTAATTATAGAAGTTATATCTTAATTTTGTGAATAATCATCTTAGAAATGTTAGCAGTAGTAATTTAATTATTAAAGAAAGTTCAGGGGCACTTGAATTTTGTAAATATTTTACGTAGTTAGTATGATTCATCTATAAAAATGTTATTAAAATAAACAAATATTACTTATTTTTAATACAGTAAATAGAGCAGTCATATTACTAACCAAATTTATTCTGAGATGAGTAAATTAAGGAGAAAACAGAGTGAAGCAAACCTGGGAACAATCTAACAGGTCAAACAATACACAATTCAAAAGAGATTGGGTCCATATGAAATATAAATCAGTTCACAAAATTGTGTCCCTGTTTGTTTATTTTATTGAAAATGTTACATATACATCAAAAACATTAAAGAAATCTCAATGCCTGGTTTAAGTAATTTATAACTTGTAATCTATTGTTAATGCTAATTTATAACTACTTAAATATAAAAGGTAAACCTTATGGAAGGAAAGTGAAAGAAAGAGAACTGCAGATCCATTCCAAGAGGGATTAAAATTACAGACTTTCAAGTTATAACTAGTGATCAAGAAGAGTTTCTCTCCATCTTCTTCCCCACTAGCCTTCTGAACTTCTGTGTTTGTCCAGATGTGATAAGAATCCTGCTCAACAGCTAAGCCATCTCAATATCAATCAATCATTTTCTGTTTCTAATTTACTTCCTTACTATTCTAGAAAGCCTTTTTTTTTTTTTTTTTTTTTTTTTTTTTTTTTTGCTGCTGTGATCAAAAGATTGATAAGAACAATTAGAGAGTGAAAAGTTTCTTTGGGGACTTATGGTTTCAATAAGATCTTAATCCATAAGATGGCCAGCTCTGTTGCTCCAGGTTCAAGATTTGGCAGAACATCATAGTGGAAGAATATGGTGAAGAAAAGTGGCTCAGGGTATGGCACCAGGTAAGCAGAGAGAGAGTGTGGGCCCCCCTAACCAGGGACAAAATATAAACCTCAAGTGCATGCCCCCATTGACCCACCTCATCCAGCCACACCTACCTGCCTACAGTTATCATCCAAATAATCCCCATCAGGGGATCACATCATCCCACTCATGAGCTTTTGGGCGACACCTCATATCTAAACCATAACACTTACTTTATAACATCTCCTGGGTGATGTCTGATTATCCTGGCCTGCATTCAGCAGGAATCCTTTTAGGTTGGCTTAGTCAGAATGCTCTGTCACCTGTAATGTCCCCTCATAGTAATTTTCCTTCCATGGCTCTCCTTTCTGCTCATTGGCTATGCATTCTCAGTTTCCTTTGATCTGTTTCGGACTTGAGTTTAAAATCAATATATAAAATCCCATCACAGTGATCCCTATACTGTTATGCTCGAATTCAGGACCCCCAAAAGACCACCAGAGACCAAGATCGATGTAAGCAGCAAAAGGTGTTTATTTCGAGCTAGCTGGGTCCTCCGAGCACACACAGCAACTGGTGACGCTGAGAGGCCCCGAGCCTAGGGTTTGCAGCAGTTTTATACATTCTTTGGAGAAAGCAGGGACCTCCACATATATCATAGCATCTCTTAGCAAATCATCACACACCACGGGAAAATTAAATAACAACTCTAAAACATGATTAGCACATTCACTGGCGGGAACAAGTTGGGAAGGGGTGATTGGTTACTACAACAGGGGGATGCATTTGAACCGATTAGTTTAAGCCAAGAGAGGTGTTCATGCTGAACTACATGGTTTCCCAATGTTATCAACCACCATAAACTACTGGGAGGGTCATCTGACATCCTAGGTATTTGCCTGTCTCATGCTGATTGGTGGCTGCTAGGGGTTTGCTATGGATCCCCACCTAGCCTGACTGAGTCAGGGACACCTGGCACAGCAGATCTCTCCTGTTACTTGTAGATAAACAACTTAGCAGGGTGGGAATGTGCCTAGGAGTGCTCTGTGGGTCTTTCCAAGGACAAAGGTGATGTCCCTTCCTTAGACAGGCTTTGCTCTGAGGTAGAGGCTGGTTTTTCAATACCTATTGTTGTGATCCTAAATAAAGCCTACCTTACTATTCTTTTTTTTTTTTTTTTTTTAAGAGAGAGAGGAGAGAGAGAGAAAGAGAGAGAGAATTTTTAATATTTATTTTTTAGTTCTTGGCGGACACAACATCTTTGTTTGTATGTGGTGCTGAGGATCGAACCCGGGCCGCACGCATGCCAGGCGAGTGCGCTACCGCTTGAGCCACATCCCCAGCCCTACCATACTATTCTTTAACAAGTATCATTAATATTTTTTTCTTAAACACTAGTTTTATAAAACTTTAGTTCACTGGAATTATTAGCAATTGAATTTTTTTTTTGACTTGGCATATTTGATGACTTAGCATTAAGCATATTAGTTTTTGTAATGTAGTATCTTAAACTATGGAGATATATGTGACTCCTTGTTCTCATGTTATAAAGGTAGTAGGAATTATCCAAAGTTCAGAATTGACAAAATCAAGAGTGAAATGTATTATAGGATATTAATGTGCTCCTGAACTGAAATAGTCAAATGGATCTGGGAACAAATAACAATCTAAAAGAATAGGCAAGTTTCACAATAAGCAGGTTGGTTGAGAATGTGGGGGTGTGAGAAATAGAGAGCAAGAAGGTTGTGTGGGCAGTGCAGATGAGGGAGAGCAGTTGGTGAGACTGTGGGTGGGAACGCTACAGATGTTGAAAGCCTTCAGTAAAGCAGTGTGTTGACTGGAACATTGGTCATGAATGGTAGCATATTAGAATTGGTATGGGGGTGGGTGCTGGAAACTTGTAGGCTGGGAGAGACATTGCCAATAACTCGAATATCAAAGGAAAATGAAAGGAGCAGTTATTGATGAAGACATTTACAAGGTAATAAGACCTCCTGCATCATTATGATTGAGATGTCCATTTTAGTTTTTTTGTTTTGTTTTTGCATAAGAATGCAATAAACATGCTTGAGATGCTTTATCCATGAGATCATGATCTTAAGTCATAGCAACTGAGGAAGTCCCCACAGAGGGAATGCTAGGCAAGAGAGACCAGAGGATACAAAGTTCTGCAATTCTCAGAGGATTATTGTTCTTTTAGAAAATGTTGTTCAGGGATTGTCACAGGGCTTCCCTTTACCCTTATATAATAGAGGTGCCCTCTGGTGACCTTTCTCTGGTTTAAAAGGGGGCCACATTCTTGGGGGTTGTTGAATGTGAATAAAAGCCACTTGGTATGGAGATTATCATAAAGCAAATCTGATGATCTACTTTGGAAATTTTATTAGAAAATACAACTTGGCTATACTAGATAAAAATGAGGAATAGGATAAGTATCCAAATAATGCAATTTTCAACTCTTGCTTGTGCTTTGTCTCTCTACTGGGTCTTCATGGTGCCTGCACTCTTCTTCCCCCTCCTTTCTTCATAGTGCTGGGGATCCCAACCAGGTACTCACACACATTCTAGGCAAGTGCTCTACCACTGAGCTGCATCCCCAGCCCATTAGCCTATGTTCTTATACCTCTGAATCTGCACCACCAAGAATTTTTGAATAAGAGAGTAAGGATGAAAGTACTACTTACAGAGTACTTGCCATGTTCTAAGTGTTGTGCTGATTTTTTTTTTTTCTTTTGTAATTTGTAAATGAGAAACTTGCTTGAGTTTCCACAGGCAGCAGATAGTGGAGCAAAGGCAGTTGATAGAATGTAACCATCTCAACCACCAGAGTAACTGAGAAAATGTGCAGAAATGTGCAGTGACCTCCATGGAGTTCTCAGAGGACAATCCCAGGGAGAATGAAACATCTTTGAGCATCCAGAACACTTAGACTTCTGACTGATACTTGATTCTTTCCTTTTTTCCTTTTTGATAGCAAAATTAGCTGTTCATCTCTTACTTTTAAGCCTAGTGAATTGGAACTCCCATGTGATAAGATTCTTTTTTTTTTTTCCATGTCACCCTACTTAAATAGATAGAAATAGAAAATAAAATATAAAATTTAATTCATTGACTAAGTTGTGTCTACAAATGTTTTGACTTTTGTTTAATTTGATTTGTCAGGAGGATTAAAATGCTAGGTGAGTGTACAATTTGTATCTTCAATTTCTCCCAAAGGCCTGTTTGTTTTTTTTTTTTTTTTTTTTTTTTAGGCTTATCCCCGAAGAATACATTCTTGGGAGCTTATGGAAACTTTTAAGAAGTGGGGCAAGAAGGGATATCTTTAGAGCTTTGGAGGCATGCCCTGAAGGTCATGGGATCTGCTTTTTTTCTTTTCTCTCTTATTTGCTCTCTGGTCACATGGTGAGTGGTTTTAATCTGCTATGTGCTCCTTCCACCATATTCTGCCTCTCTACAGGTCCAAAAGTAATAGATCCAGTTGATCATGGACAGAGACCTCCAAAATAATCCTTTTCTCTTTGTAAGTGGACTATCTCAGGGGTCTGTTATAGTGATGAAAGGCTACCACAGTGAGACAGTTCGACATTTTCTTAACTTATTATCCCATCTATCCAAATGGTAAGGCTTTAGTAAATAAAGTCTAAGATATTATTACATCACTAATATTAACAATTTCTAGTTGTCTAACATGAACTTGTATGTTGATAACTTTTTTTTTTTTTTTTTTTTTAAATGAGAGAATGGCTGGAGAGCCTCAAAGAACATTTTCTTCCTTAGGGTAATCTTTATGTTTGTTTAAATAGTTTTTTAAGCTAAAACCAATTTCTTATTCAAGATATTATATTCAAAGTTGTCTCTCTTTGAGCAGTTTATTTTATCATTTTTTTTTCCTTTTTGGTAAGTTAAACTCTAAGACATTTGATCTCTTGTGGTAGTTTTAGCCCAGATGTTTTGAGAAGGTTCTGCCGACAAAGGATTTGATGTAGTCTGGTTATTAAAAGAGGTTTCTTGAACACAATGAGAAGGTAAGAGAGTGTTTTAGGTGTGTAGGTAATTTTACAGGAGGAGAGAGTATATGGTTCAGCAATAGAATGAGAAGACTGTAAGAGTAGAGGTAGAGAATAGAGAAGTAAAAGAGACAGAAATTGCTAGAGGGGAAGCCAGTGAGGCTAAGTCTGATCTTGTTGAACTTTGTAATCCAAATGGTACTTTATATGTCTAGGCAAGAGAAGGTAGACAGTGCAGTTTACAGTGATGGCAATGAGAAAAGAGCTTATTCCAGTGATATTTAGGAGAAAAGAATTATGTGTTCTTTGTTTATCTGCTAGTAGTTGTGGGAGGCAGGTGGGAGAATAGTATTAAAGTTTATATTCTAAAGTTTCCCGTTTGGAAGCCTATTTTGTATCATTTGTTAACAAAATAAATCCCAGTAGAATTACTGAAGGAAAAGAATGATTTTAAACCTGAGAACATCTTGATTTGCCTATGGATCTTTCTGTTCTAGATGATCAATAGGCATTGGATATATAGGTCTATAGCTAAAAAATTTGACCAGGTGCACTTATGTGGTACATATATGGTGCATATGTGAGTATGGGTATGACTTTGTACGTATATGAAGGTTTTAATTTTCAGTTTACAAATATGAGAAGAATAAAAGCAATGGCTTACTGTAGAAAGAAAGTCTACAACTGAGGTCAGAAGTAGGAAAAGCAAATCCTATGGGTAACACTGGGAGAAATGAACAGTGAGGAAGAAGAAAATGCAGGAGGATGTGATGTCGTTTGAAGCTAACATAAAAAAGAATCTTATGACAAAGAATGGGGATCAAAATTGTTAAATAGTATAGGAAGGTAAAATATAAAATACAAAAAAATAACAAAGAAAAGAAGAAAAATTGAGTCTATTATGCCTGACATGAAAGTCATGGGTGACTGCTTGAAGAAAACAATTTGGGGGTAATTGTGTGTATGGTGAATTGTGCATGTGCGTGAGTATTTGAAACAACACTGAAAACAACTCTTTCATGGCATAACTATGTATGGAAAAGGAGACAGTATGGAAACTGAAAAGGAATGTGCTATACTACCAGAGGGGGTTTTCAATAAGAAAGAGACTTCTTTATGCTTACAGCATATTTGGCATAAAATGCCTTTAGGGATCAGCAAGTAGACACACAGAATAAACATGTTATGCTGGCTGGTGGGCCCTATGGTGAACTCAAGGGTGCCTACCTTTTGAAGTGGGGGGCCTTTCCTTAGTTTCATCTACCTTTAGGTAAGTGAGAATGTGGACCTACTTGTCACATAGGCCACTGTGGAGAAAAAGAAACAATGCAAAGTAAGGTGGCATATGAGAATTCTAAACAATGTTGAGGGACTAGTTTCCTAAGAGAACACAGTGAGAGCGCAATGAAACATTGGTAAGGGGAGAGGAGGAGGCTTAGAAATGGAGAGAGTCTGTGTTCAGAATATTTGATGTCAGAGGTAATTGTTCCAAGTGAGAAGACCAGTGGATGATTTGCCTGAAGAATGTAATAGGGGAAGATGACTGGGTATACAGAGTTGAGAAACTGAGAGGTCAGTGTGCTGGATAAATGTTTCACCTGGGTTTTGGAAATCAGTCCTACTTAAGACTTTTCAATTAGACTCTAAATGTCAACATATGTAGTGTTAATAATAGGAACAGGCACCACAAAGATGTGTAAGTTTGGGAGCATGAAGGATTGCATCCTAGGGATGGAGTTGTTAGAAGGCAAATACTTACTTCTTTATAAAGGAGTGTCGCGGATATGGGCAGATGGGAAGCTGAGCGGTAAAGAACACAGGGGACTTGGCATCATGACCACATCTGACCAGCAGGTTTGTGGACACCTATGGAGCTGTTTCTTTGTGTATCTTGTTGACTTAGTAAGCTCAAGATGCCATAACAAGGTATCATAGGCTGGGTGGCATAAACAACAGAAGTTTATTTTCTTAGAGAATGGAAGTCCAAAATCAGGGTACCAGTGGGGGTTCTGTGAGGTCTTTCCCTGTCTTGCTGACTTCTCTGTGTCTTCATGTGGCAGCAAAGATACATGGGGTGAGAAGGCAAGCTATCTTGTGTCTCTTCTTATAAGTGCACCTTAATCCCACTATTAGGGTCCTCTTATGACCTCTTCTAAACCTAATTGCTTTCTAAAGGCCTCACACCCAAATGCCATCACAGAGTTGGGCTGGGGCTCAAAAATATGAATTTGAAGGGTCTACAACACTTAGAAATACATTGAGTTCACTGTGGGAGGATGATGAGATTCTATTTATTATACAAGTAAGTTTATTGATAGCAGATATTCGTGTTCCTATTACGTGCTGTGAGCATATTTTATTTACTATAGAGTACAAAACTGGCACTTCATATTTTAGAATATTTAATACCTCAAATATGTGTTTATGTATATCATTATAGTTCTGTATGATCAATATAAAACCTAAGGTTGTACCAGAAAAAGCCTGAGCTTTGCTTTCTTCATAGATAGGACTTACCATTTACAAATTTAGTGCCCTTTGGCAGGTAAATCAATTATAAGCTTCTCTTTCTTAAGCTGTAACATAGCACAGCTAAAAACTACATGCAAGATTCTTGAGGGATTAAAAACATCATATCTAATACATGTAGCATAGTGGCTGGCATTTTGCAGGTGGTCAAAAAATGGTAGCTGGTTTTATTATATAAAGTATAATTTTCATAATTATATTTAAATATATACTGTTTCCCTTATGATTAAAATATGCTTTTTTATCAAAATGACTTTCTGATGATAAATACAAGTGGAACAACTTCAATATACTAATCTACATTATTTGTTATTTATATAAGATAAAAAAATTAGAGGGATATAGAATTTTTATCTGTTTTGACCATCTCAATCAAATAAAAAGTTATACATTTTCAAAAAATATACACACTAGTTTAAAACATTGCATACATTTAACTGGTATGGGAATTGAACCACTGAGCCATATCCCCAGCCCTTTTTAAAAATTTTTATTTTGAGACAGGGTTGCCCTAAGTGGCTGCGGCTGGCTTGGAACTTACAGTCCCCCTGCCCCAGCCTCATAAGCTGATGGGATTACTGGCATGTGCCATTGATCTTGTTATAATTATTAAAAATAAGTTAAATATGGTAGAAAGATTTTTAATATAAAATTATTAATATAAATCAAAGTAAGAAACCCTATTTTTAAAATTATGTAGGAGAAAACTATTAAGTTTTTTACATATACGAATCTACACTTTTTCTCAGTTATATACTGTTGAAACACATTTAAGAATACTGAAGTTTAGCATAAGGAAAAAAAAAAAGTTAGTCTTCCTGGCTGTTTTGATGACGTTTAAATGTTTTTCAATTGTAATTGTGATCATGTGCTACACACTCGTTTGTCATTGGATTTCTCTTTTTTTTTCACATAATATGCCATGATGTTCAGCTGTAGATTTAGGTCTGTGTACTGGTATGAGGGCAGGAAGAACTTGAGAGCAGAATCCTGTGTATTTCATGATTTCAAATTCGGGGTGCAATTAAAAATACGTGTGGAATGTTGTAGATTGATTGAATCTACACAGAAAATTAGTAACCAGAGAGACATAAATCATTTGGCTATGGCTTCTGTCAAAACCATGAGCCAGGTGATTTTTCACCAGTAGACAGCTGATTGTCTGAGCCCCCAGAAAAGATGAGTACATTATAAACTGGGTGTCACCTGTGCCCGTTGTGACCCTTTGCTTTGTCAATCATAGACCTCTCGAGATTTGGTTTATTTTCCATCCAATAACTGGGTGCATGATTACCAGAGGCCTAAAATATAGATTCTTTAGGTCATTGTTTCCTGTTTGCATGCATTAGCATCTACATGTATGTGGACTCAGCTAATTTTGATTATGGGAAAAAGCTGTATCTGAGTTCATTCCTGACATCCAAATAGACATTAAAGTAAATTAGACCTCATGGACAGAATTTTTGTTTTAGGTTTGGTATTTAAAATGCATTATTTCCATCAAGGGCTCAGGGAAAACTGCATTTTTGTATTGTATATTTGCACAGGAAAACTATTTATCAGAAAAGTCTTTAATACACTAATTCTCATTATTATAATGAAAACCT
Organism: Spermophilus citellus; assembly: GCF_964194105.1. Taxonomy (NCBI): domain Eukaryota; kingdom Metazoa; phylum Chordata; class Mammalia; order Rodentia; family Sciuridae; genus Spermophilus; species Spermophilus citellus. The sequence goes on from NC_138192.1 coordinate 90,366,620, forward strand.
TGCACAAATTAGTTTCTATCCTCTAAAATTTTTAAAACAAATCCTCCCTGGTTAAAATTTGAAAGACAAAAATATGTTGTCAGAAAGAGAGGGGGGAGGGAGGGGAGAGAGAGAGAGAGAGAGAGAGAGAGAGAGAGAGAGAGAGAGAGAGAGAGAGAGAGAAACACATTCACAAAGTGGAAAGCCACTGGAAGTTTGTTTTACTTTTTTTTTTTTTATCTACCCCGTATATCTTATGTACTAAACTTTTGCAAGAAAAGATGAAGTGAAGCTTGTGGTCTGCAGGATGTTACAGAATGCCCAAGATGAATTGTTTGAAGACTGAGATACTGATCAACCCAGGCCCCTTAGCAAATGTTCCCATGGTGAGAAGTCTTGCACCCTGCTCCATCACTGACCCTGTAAGGGATCTTTGCTTAGGAAATTCAGAGATACTCAGCCTCTTCAGAATTGTTTTCTTGAATGTGAAATGAAGATAATGATATGAATTTTGTATGCATTGCTGGGAAGTATAAAAGCTAGCATCTACAGTGACATCCATAAATTTTCATGTAGTTGCCCCTCATGTGTGCCCTCTCTTGGCCTCAAGGTTATTAGAGTTCATGCTGTCTCTGTTGCATGTAGCATCAGATTTCCTCGAGTCCTTCCTTTATTAGACCACATGAAGCTTCTGAAAATCATCGAAGAGTTAATGTTTCTATCCTTACACTGTTGTTTTTGAAATTGTTCCTCTTCACAGTCTGAATCCAGTGGTATTTTTCTTTTCAATCCTGTTTTTTTTTTTTTTTTTTAAATATGTAACATCACCAAGGGCTCTGTGTTAAGAGGAAATCTTTGTTATCTTGAAATTCCTTGTCAATACAAGAAATAAAGCTTCTGACAATGAATCAAGATTGATTATGCATCAATGATGCCCTGTTACGGAATCTATTTGGAGAAGAGCTGAACAGCTGTGTGTCATCACGGCTGCTGTAGAAGAGTGTCCCATAGCTTATCTGTTGCTTGAGTCGTTGCATAGAAAAGATGTACAAATTCCAACTGGAATAATTGAAGTTTAAATGGGTAATTAAACTTTATTCTTATATACCAGCTACTGCACTATATTCCAAAGTACCCTTAATGGGAGAGAAACATGGATAGACATGCTTAATCTGCCTGTTGAACGTGGGGTTCCTTTGAAATATTAAATTCATGGCCCTTTACTCCATGAAGTTTGTTTTAAAGTCAAATTGTTATATTTTCATTACAATACAGCAATGCCAATCTTCTAGGACAATTAAGTATTAATCCTGCCACTTCACATACTCCTCAGCTTGATTTTGTATTTCCCTAAATGGACATATTAGAGTTCTGTTAGAGTTCTCTGGCTGTGACCTGTAGGGACCAATCAAGATTTTTAAGCAGCATAAGAGCAAAATAAAAGGAGAGAATTTGCCATTACAAAACCTTTGGGAAAGACAGAGGGAAGACTTATGGGAATAAAGTCATAGATCTAAGGAAGGAAATATTAAAATAATGCGTATTAGAGATGAGGAAGACCTGAATTTAAGAAGACCGATTTAAGAGATATCAATGAGATGGAAGAAAAATGAATTGGTGTAATGTTTAATTTTTAGAACTTGTTGGTTGATTGGATGCTTGTATTTCAAGGACAAGAAATGGGGAGGATTATATGTTGATTATAGACCTAGGATGGACTAGATTATGGTAAAACTCACCAAGACATTAAGATGGAGAACATAATTAAAAGGAAAAGCTAAGGATTTTTGAGTTTGAAATGTTTGGGGAACACTCAGGGGAAGATGCCCTATGGTATGCCTTTTGGAAACAGAGGGAGCTCCTGGGATGGAGATGAAGATCTAGGAGTAATCAAAAAGGAGGTGATTGTTAGTGCCATGAGTTCAGATCCTCTAGAACACTGGTATTTAAGGGGAAATGGAATCTTAGAAGCCAGCAATATACACCGAGAGGAAAATCCGAACCAAAAGTTTCTATGCCCTTTTCTTGCCCTTCTTAGGAAGAGGTAATCAAAATCTATGTTATTGCTATTTAACAGGGAATGGAAAAGATAAGACTGACTTGAAAAATATTTTGAAAGAACCATTCTGTGTTAAAGACCAAATTGTACCTAATATTCATCAAATATTTCTAGAATGGACTGGCTCAGCTGGCCAGAGCTTCATGTTCATTTTTTGGTTGTGTTTTCCATGTTTACACAGCTCTGTTTCAGAAAATGAATACATATTTCATAGGCTTAGTAAAATGAACTTCAGTCCTTGGTCAAATGATGAGAAATTATAGGTTTCCCTCTGTTGAGGTTTCAATGTGGTGTCTGTCCCCCAAAAGCTCACATGTCAGACAATGCAAGAAAGTTTGGAGAAGATATGATTGGGTTATAGACTTAACCTAATCAGTGAATTGATCCTTGATGGGATTCACTGAGTGATAATTAGAGGCAGATGGGGTGTGGCTGGAGGAAGTGGTTCACTGGGGGTGTGGCTATTGAGTATATATTTTGTATCTGGAGTGTGGAGTCTCTATCTCTGCTTTCTGATTATCATGTGAGCTGCTTCTCTCTGTCACACTCTTCTGCCATGATGTTGAGCCTCACCTGTGTCCTAAGAAATAGAGCCTGCTGTCTGTGGACTGAGACCTCTGAAACCATGAGCCCTCAGATAAACTTTTCCTCCTCTACAATTGTGCTGATTGGCTCTTTTAGTCACAGCTGTGAAAGAGCTGAGTGGAAACACCCTCTGTTATGCCTGATTTTCCAAGGCAATATCTGCATTGTTTCTACAAAGCTCGTTTTAAAGGTAAAAATCTGTGTTGTGGAGTTGCCTCTTTCTATTTGTGACGTCAGGTTGACGGTTGCTGATCCTGATACCATTTTGAATTTGACCAATCATTAAAAATAAGTAGAAATCCCTAGAACTAAATATGACAAGCATTATTTAATATAAAGTTATAGTAATAGTTTTAGAAAAAATGTCATTATTTTACAATGAAAATTATTAATATATAATTTTAGTTCACTAAAAGCATTATACATTATAAATATATACACATTTGTGTTGTTTATTCATTTATTAATCCATGCATATCTTAAGTGTGGTTGATGTTAAACATTTTTTTTTCTTAAACTTTCTTTTGACTTAATATTTCTGATAGAAAAGTGAGCATTGAGGGAAATACAGCACTCATGTAGATGTCTAAGTCCACTTGTGTTGATGTCTTCTCAGATCGCTCCTTCAATGTGGTTCAAAATTAGCATACCTAGATTTGTTATTGTGTTTCTGTCAAGGCATGTCTTTGCTTTTCTTTAAGAAACAAGGACTTTAAAGTATAGCTAAGGCTTTTTTTTAAATTTCATAACAAGAAACATGAAACAGAAGAAATGCATATGAAAGAATCATTATAAATTAATTTGATGAAACATCATTCCTGGATTTAGTGCTAACATGACGTCTTCCAGCATTTTCTGGAAAGTTGTTTTTAGTGCATTTTTAGTTATGTACTTTCTTGAATCTTCTGTGTTGTTCTTGCCACCCAGGTTGACAACCTGCATCAGGACACTTCATCTGTCTATATAAAATGGTATTGGGGATAGATGAAGAAACCTCTGAACAAGGATCCCTCAATAAACTAGCATAGTAAAGTAGGAGAATATCTTTGTTCTTGAGAAGCATTTAGTTTTACCTTGAAATATTAGAGTCAAACTTTTTCCTGTATAGTTTTTCTCCAGTTGTTATTCTGTGCATGTGTGGGGAGCATGTCCTATATCTTTTCTAAAAAAAAAATTATTTTTTAGTTGTAGTTGAACACAATACCTTTATTTTTATGTGGTATTAAGGATTGAACCCAGGACCTTGCAGGTGCTAGGAGAGCACTCTACCGCTGAGCCACAACCCCAGCTAAGCATGCCCTATATCTTTATTCTCTTCCTCTCTTCCTGCCTCTCTCTGGTTGATGCCACAAGATAAGATAATATACTCCAATAAAACTTAGTTTGTAGAACATCCAGCACCTTTGTAAATCATTTTATCTGGAGTTTCTGTTTGCTTTTTGAAAAACTGTAGAACATTATTCAATTTTACCATAAATAATTGAAATATTTAATACTTCTTGAGTGTTTGCAATGTCTCAGGGCCTTTATCAGCACTTTTTCCAGCCCCAGTGTTTTTTCCATGTATTAAGTCATTTAAACCCTCACAACAAACCTATGAGCTATTTTATTATCTCTTTTCTTCACAAAAGGTTTTGGGGCACAGAAAGTAGTTTACACTGTGTTTGGTTGCCAGTCCCATTTAACCTTCTTTATTACTTAAATGCCCTCATGCTATTGTTTCAGATTTTTAGTGTTTTTTTTTTTTTTTTTTTTTTTTATCTTCTTTCCCCCAGTACTCAGCATACCAGTTGGTGTGGAACATTTGAGTGTGGAAGGATTCTTGGGTCAATGAATGAAAAAATATGCATGTAAGAAACACTACCAATAAGAAGCAAGATGTGAATAAACTTCTATGGAAGATAATAAGAAAAAAGTTGTACTGATACTGATTACCATTTAGGGGAAAATATAGAGAAACTGCCACAACATAAGATCCACTGTTTGAAAAAAAAAAAAAGAAATCCTATGTACTGCTCTTAATTGAAAATATAGCTCTCCTTTTAATTTGTGTGCCAGATACAATGGAGGGAAGGAAAAAGAATCTTTTACAACTTCATTTTTTGTTTTTTAAATGCAGATAAGACAGGCTTGCGGATTTAGTGGCAAGAAACTTCTAGTATAATGAAAGAAGTATAACTTGTCTAGCTAGCAGCCAGTTTCTCTGTGACCTTTGACACTTTTTGGGCTTTTTTCCCAATAGGTTTTTTCTTTTTGTTTTTCAACAAAATTTTCATACTAAAATTGCAGCACTCACTGCAGCAGGTTTTTTCCATTTTAGTGTCCTGTGTCCTGCTTTATGTCACTTCTCTACACAAAATCTTCCTATGGCTCATTTTACAGAGAAGCAATAATTACCTACAAAGTCCCACATGGTGACGTCAGTGAACACAGTCCATGTACTGCCCTGAGTGCACATCCCCAGTGGTACATGTAGCTGATTTCTTTGTCTTTTGCTCTTTCCTCAGAAATCACCACCATATTTAAAATCATACCACCATCTATTCTGTTTCAGTTTTCTCAGTGGTGCTCATCATCTAATGTACTAAGCAATGTAATTATTTATTATGCTTTTATGTCTTGCCCACTAGAATGGAAGACACACAGATCAGGAATTTGTTTTTTCCTAGGGACCCAAGACCTAAACAGTGTCTGATACAACAGGAATTCACATATTTGGTGAGTAAGCGAAGAAACAAAGACTTTAAGATCTGGTTTAGAATGATGCCTCACCCAAGATGCTTGTTTTAAAATAATGCTGTGGGAAGAGCTGTTTGAATTATGCAGATGTCAGATAACAAATTGGGGTAGGGGCACACCTGTACATGGCAGTTCATTACCTAAGTGCCAATACTTGGAAAAAATCAAGTTTTCAGGTCAGAGACACTAGCAGAAAATAAAGCAAGCTCTGCAGCGTGACCTGCAGTGGCCTTGCATGACTGGCACAATATATTTTATATATTGATAACCTCTCTACCTCATCTCATTCCCTATGAAGGCATGATATAAGTTTTCATTGCTTGTTTTTTTTTTTTTCCCTATAGTTATTTAGGATGATGCATATGTACAGACTTAGGTAAGGGCTTCATTCCTAAGAACATGGTCTTTTTCAGACTGAACTGGAATTATCTGCTTAATGAAATAAAAAAATACATTTAAAAAATATTTTGGAAGTAAAATGCTGTTAATATAATCTAGTCAGGGGGTCTTTTGATGATTTGAGGAACAAATTCTATGAATTGGTGATAGCTGAAAGAAATATATTTAGCATAACTTACTGATAATTTGTTTTACATGTTTTGTCTGTTGGAGTAATTGCTTAGACTTATTTTTTTCTATCTCTTACATTTTTTATTTCAAGCTTATTTTTCCACATTAGGGTGCCACCTGTCAAATGTTTTTTTGTGTTGCAAAATTCCACTTGTTATTACAGTATGAGAAGGAGTAAACATGTTTTTGATTCATTTGTTGGTGTCATATTAATAGATGACACTCCTTGGAAAGTTGGGAAGGACACAGATTTTATTTAAAATATGTAGTACTATATGCCTAATCATATATGACTTAAGCACACAATATATTTTATAACAATGTGTGTATTCACCATATATTTAAAATATGCTATTAACTATATTAATAGGCTTATGCTATTCTTTTCTCTATTGTAGTATGTGCATACTTCATGGAAAATGATACTAGCTGGAACAAGACTTTTTTTTTTTTTCCTAAGAATAAAATTAATTCTGTTCGGACATTGAGTTTATGATTGAGCTTTTTCATTTCCAATTTTTCATTATTCATTTTTATACCTTGGGTAGCTAATCTTTAATATCAGCCAGAATTTTACTTGGCTATTTATTGAAAATTACCTTAGTTAATGAGTGAGAAAATTTTATGTTACCTGCCTAATTTTAGTTGGGTGAAATAACTGAATTTCTTCTAGTATTTTTTTTTTTTGTCCTATGAATGACATGTTAATAAATGAAGAAAATCAATTAAAATCTACCAAAGTGTAATTATTCCTTATCAGAATTTTTAAAAAAGCAGAATGGAAAAATTCAGATAATTAATTGTTCATTGACTATTTCTGCATGTTACATATGAATATATATGAATTAGAGTAATTCACATGAAAGTTGTAAACATGTATGGAATTTATTTTAGAGTTTGTGTAAATATTTCATAAATGTTAGGATAATTTCTAAGCTCTTCACATCACAATGTCCTAAATGTCCTAATATATCAGTTGATTAATCTTCAGACAGGCATCAAAATAAGTGTCAGTAAAATCCTAGTCATAGCAATGATTGCAGATAATATTCATTTGTTGTTTTCTTTTGGTAAACTCCATGTATAAAGATACAGTTCAGTATTTCATTTAACATGTGGGTGATATTTATTTTGTATAAAAATTGATCTATGAAGTAAATTCTATAAGATTTCATTATCTAGCATGATTCATCTTGGGAATATGACTAAAGCTGTTATTGCAATATTTAAACAATTTTTATCTCATAAAACCAGATGTTTGTATTATATGTTAATAGGCTATAGCAGAATTTTTGCATTCTGCCTTTGGAAAAACCTATTCTTCCAAAAATCAAAGTTATTACACATGAATACATCCCCATTATAAAGTTTTAGTCCCTTATAAGTCAGAGCAAATATGAATGTTTTTCTTCATGACTCCCTCGTACCCAGGCTTCTTAGAGATAACTAGTGTTAATAGTTTAGTGTACATTTTCCAACACAAAATTCTAACTATTTCCAAACATGGAAAACAATAAATTAGGTTTTTAAAAAGTTATAAATGGGATCAAAATGCATATTCTTTTATCTTGTGTTGGAGGAGATCAACATTCTTTGGAATTAAAGAGATTTGCTTGTACAACTGAAGATCATTCTTTTTTATTGGGTCAAATCTACCCAAGTAGTTACTACTGCTGCCCAGAGTTGGTCTCTCCACTTAACTCTAGTATTTTCTTTGCACAGAACTTCTGAGGAATGAGAAATGTGTCCACAAGAGTGTAAAATAATTGTGTAAAATCAGTTTGTTTATCAAGCCAGAAATGTAGCTTAAAAACATTAGAAATCAGTTTTCTTTGATAGATTTTGCAAACTTTGCCCACATACTTTTTGTATGTTTGTACAGGATGACCTGGTATTGTATTTCTCATATTAACTATAGACCAAATACTTAATATCATTTAGATTTTTCTTTTATTGATTCTGATCTCTTTTTTATCTTGTCCTCCATCTTATTTGACTTACTGTACCCTTCCTTTTTTTTTTTTTTTTTTCTGTCTTCAAGCCTCACATTTTCCATATGTTTTGTGGTGTGAGTTTAGCCCAGAGTTTCTCATCATCAGCAGTATCCACATTTTTTTTGGACCATGTGATTCTTTGTTGTTGAGGGAGATGTCTTGTGCATTGAAGGGTGTTTTGTAACACCCACTAAATGCCAGCACAATGTCCCCAGTTGTGACCATGAAAAAGTAGGCAGCTATTCCTGAACCAGTTCATAACATGTTTTGAAGTGTGATTAACCTTGTCATTAAGTACATTATTAAACCTTCAATCCACATATATATGTGACATAGACTTAGAAACATATTTGCTGATGAAGTCTTATCCTTTATGAATATCTATAACTCAAAATTGCAAAAATCAGATCTTTTTCCTTATGTCTTGACAGAAGTTCATTCATTACTTGTGGTCATTTAAAAAAAATACATGTGTTTAGACCAATGCAAAGCAGCATGTAAACATGTTTTTCATTTGTTAAAAAACAAAAGAAGTGGAATTTACACAATAGATGCTGCACCATGAAGTCTGATATATATGGGTTTTTCCCACACATAATACCCCAACATTTATTCTCTAATATCTAGATGTGAGTAATCTTCAATTTAAATGGAAATCACATAAATTAAAATTTTATTATTTTATCTAAAATTTGCAAAATTCAGATTTCTTTCATAAGAAAATTTCTTTAATTATGCAAACCCTATCTTACTTAGGAAATATTTACTGATAACATTTAATTTTGAAATATAAAATTTTGGCATTCTTCTCCCCATGTAACAACAATACTGTCCTTCACAATGAAATTTAGGCTACTTCAAAAAATGTTTCCTGTATTTTTATACTTAATGTTCTTATTTCCGTCCTTAGTATATATTCATGTTTAATGAATTTCCTGTTGACTTTAAAAGAAATTTCTATTATGGACTATTTTAAAAGAATTACCTATCCCAAGCTTTCCCCACCATGTAGTTAAATCACTTCCTTTTCAGAACTAACATGCAACTCTGTTTGATGTGAAATCTGAATGCAAAACTCAAGTGTTGCATTCATTTTAATATGTTGATTTACTCTGTTCTCAGCACACTAATACTTAATTAAGTAATTTCTAATTTTCTTTCTTAATTTTTATTTTTAACTAATTAAGCCTGTTTCCAAAGATTTGAAAAATGGCAAATCCAATACAAAGATGAAGTGCCTTTTTTTTTGTTTTCAAATCAATGTAAACTATGTTCTAGATATCAAATTATATTTAATACTAATACTAATTCTAGCTAAAGTAATAGATCTAATTTACTATAAACTGGAGAGCAAGAAAAAAATTACTAAAATGTAATGTTTTGATAACATCTATATCACTAAGTTTAGTGATACTAAAACCTATGTGTCATATCATGCTAAAGGGGTTTTTTTGTTTTTCTTTCTTGGATCATAGAAAATATCTGAGTGTTACTTGTACAGATTGTGATATTCAAGTAAACATTTTTAAAGCTTAAATATTTTTAAGGGAGAAATATGTCATGGTCTTGTATTTTGTTTTTGAATATCCTTTAAAGTGAACAGTAAAGGAAAAAGGGTGACAGAGTTAAAAGGTTATTTAGGAATCACAGTCGTATAAAGTACTGTCTTCCACTGCATTGAAGAACAAATTTGTGCATTATAAAACTGATTTGCAGAGGCTTCAGATTTTAAATAGGACTTTTCCAGAACGTGACTAAAAGTTATTCTGCTTCATTATTTTCAAATTTTATACACAGTGATCTCTTTTCAATATCAATTATCCTAGACCGTAACAGTATAATAAGTGATGGCTTAGAACTCTTTTTTGGGGATGGGGAGGAGTTTGGCATTGGCTCTTGGGTGGGATTCTGGAGGAAGTGACATTGTGACCTCTGCATTCTGCTCAATTCTTATGGCATAAACTTCAGTCATAGCTTACTTCAAGGAGAGAGTTGTAGCTGATTACAGCTTGTTTAATTCTTGATCTCCTCAGGAATGCCATTATAAGCAGTTTATAACATGTGTCTGGGGATAATATTCAAGGTGCTTTATGATAATCCAAATTCAAAGCTATTCTTTTACCTGGTATTTCTGTAGCTATTGCTCAGTTTCTCACAGCACTGCAATCCTTTTGTTATTTCAGCTGCTTCATGGAGGTTTATTCTGGAAATGCATATGGACTAAAGTTTCTTAGGCTACCATCACTTAGTTCTTTGTCGTAAAGGTCACATTTATTTAAAATTGTAGACTTGATGGCTGAGAGGTACCTTAGAGCCAGCCAATTTCCATTCCCACTACTTCCCTGGCCCTCGTTTTGGCCTTCAATACCTCTTGTCTGGTTACTTGAAATTCTTTCTTGACTTTTCTCCCAGCTTTTGCTGTGTTCTCACTCTCATTCATTGCCTGTCTCTCTGGTGGTGTTTCATCCTGGCCCAAGCCTTCATGATCCCACCTTCTGTAGAGACCCCTTAATCCCGACTCCCTGTTTCCTTCACCATTTGCCCTGTCCTTCTGTTTGCATGACTCTGGCACTCTACACCAACTGGGTCATTGTACCCTTACAAGATTTTACCTTTGCTTTTGCTGTTTTCTCTTTTGCTGTTTTTCATAAACTAATATGAATTCATTTGTAAGTGGCTGCGCTCCCTTCCAGGTTCAACTTCCATTTGCCTCTCCCCTTAATGAAGCTTCTCTTTTAATCTTCTACAAACAAGTGTAATATCTCACTTTTTTCCTGAATCACCGTTGTGTTTCTTGTGATTTTATATTGCATTTTATGGCCAGATGGCCGTCTTAGCTTAAAGGAAGTCATGAGCTATAAAGTCAGGTATATCGGCTTTCTGATCTGTTCCTTTGCCCCAAACAAGGCCAACGTCCTGGTATGAATTCTTTCCTATTCAGGAGACTTCAGTGCTCACATTGGAAAGTTGGACTTGGAAGTAACCAATTTTTGGAAAGATAAATAACTGCTTTTTTATGAAAGAGTGTTATTTTAATATTTATTCAAACAATATCCTGAAGAATCTCGATGTTTTTTCCACCTGCAGAGAAATCACTTCCTTCTCAAAATCCCTACTCCTTTAAGGAGTTTGTGTGTGGGAATTGCAGGAAAATGTACCACTGAAGAGAAATCTGAAGATCCTGTGTGTGTGTGTGTGTGTGTGTGTGTGTGTATGTGTGTGTGCGTGTGTGTGTGTGTGTGTGTGCCTGCACATGTGCATGCGTGTACAAAGTTGGGGGGGAAAGAAGGCTGCTTTTACTCTCACTGATATCTTATTTTTTAAAGTTTGTATTTACTAATAGTCATTTAGGGTTAGCTGGGGTCACTCCTGAATCCTAACATGAGTTTTTAATTTTTGAGGGGGAAATTGCTCTTATGACATGGGAAAATTGTCAGGCATCCCAGTCTTTTTCTTTCCTGTGACATACCTCCAAGCAGAAAGTTACCAGACAGGAAAAACAAAAACAAAAATAGACTCTGCTAAAGCATTTATAATAATTGAGTCATAAAATTATCCTCCTGAAAATAATAATGTTACTTTTATATCTTTCCTGTCTTTTCAGTAGAACTTTGTAACAGGCATAACATCACAAAATTTAGTGCCAGGTATATTTATCTTAAATTTAGTTCAAAGAATTAATGACAGGAATAGAAAAATAAGGATTTAATTTAAGACAACCTTTAGGAAGGCCCTCAGTCTGGACCCTCATGTTACAATGGCCCAGAGTGTCTGGGATGATGCTCAGCAATTTTTTTTTTTTTTTTTTTTTTTTTGCATTTACACAGGACTAAATGAGTAATTGACTGAATGTTAATATTCTTAACTAAATTTGTAAAGAGTCTCTGATACCCCTAACTTGTTTTCAAGGGAGCATTCTGAAACCTATCCCTTAATGATAAGTGCTTAGTGAACATATAAAGTGCCAACACAATTTTCAGGGCTTCCTCTTCGAGATGAATTCAAATGACACATGAGAATTTTTCTCTTCCTTATAGATGCCGAAGTCAAACTTTTAGCACATTGAATATAGTGAGTAAAGAACTCTTAGGATTATAATTGAGCTTAATTATTTCAGCAATTTAAAATTTGATTCCTTTTAGAAAGGTTGAGCCATTTTTAAACTACTGAAATCCGTGGCAAGTGTGTAGATACTAAACAACACTATTGCATGGAGAAATTTTTATTAATCTGTATTTCCCAAAACTCACTGCAGACATTTGGACATCTTTACATAATATTGAAGCATGTTCTCTAACTTGGCAAAATATGAGGCATTCAAGATGAATTCTAGATAGGGCAGAGAGGTTGGAGGGGAACGGAAGGGGCATGGGGTTAGAAATGATGGTGGAATGTAATGGTCATTATTATCCAAAGTACATGTATGAAGACATGAATTGGTGTAAATATACTTTGTATACAACCAGAGATATGAACAATGGTGCTCTATAGGTGTAATAAGAATTGTAATGCATTCTGCTATCATATATAAATAAAAAATTAATTAAAAAATATGAGGCATTCATATTTGCCAGAAATATATGAGACCATGGTAGTACTTGGTAGTCCTCTTGGAGAGTGCAATGTAATCCCTGTTTGTATTTCAGACTGGCACCTGTAATATAATGGAGTCATTAAAAAGAGAACAAATTATAATTTAGCTATTATTACTTCAAGTCTTATTCATTCTTGTGTTATGTCTGGCTAACTAGAATTATTTTAAGTTTGAGTCTCTTTGTTGTTTTTGTCAGAGATTCATATTTATTCATACGAGTCATATAAAATAAAACCCTCAGTTTTGTAGACTGACCCAGTATTTTTCATGGACTATAACTAAGATTTTGAGTTTTCCTCCTGAAAAATACAATAGCAATTATTACAGTAAGCTTTCTTGAATTTTAAGGGGACAGAATACTAGAAAGTTTACTTGTTTTTCACTTTATTTTATGGAATTTTTTGACAGCTTTCTTTTTATAAGTTTATTTGGAAATAATTGTATCACTAGCATAAATTTGCTAGTAGGATATTATTTACCTACATTAACCTAATGTTTAGATCTTACCTCATTTACTCTATTATTTTTTTCTCTCAATGTGTGTGCATGTGTAAGTAATATATTTTAATTATGTATGTAGGTATGCATATATGTGTGTATATGTGTATATTTCCCCCCCATATGAGGGTATTTTTTTTCCTGGTAAGCTTTCTTATCTTCTTTGTTTCTAGATGTCCATATTTCTGATTTAAGTAAGACATTTTATTTTGAATTGGGTGGCGATAAAAGAACATTCAGGTAAATTTACTTTTCTATTCTTTGTAATTTTTATCTTAGTGGCAATTATTTGTTAATTTCTAGGATCCCCCAAAAACTTATGTGATGCTGCAGCCAGTATATTCTCAAGCTTCTCTTGGTTCTTTATCCTGTCTACCTTTGAGATATTTTGTCTAAGAAGGTAGGGGATAAACAGAAGCGTGGGGTATGGAGAGAGTGGTAATATCTCCCCATAGGGGTAGAGTTGTCTGGGGTAGAACCACCAGCTAACCTTGATGCTTGACATGTGGACACCAGTTTTATGCTGAAGATGGATTTTAGTCTGAGAATTGTATACTGCACCCGGCTCAACTCACCACAATCCTTGATTTCCGGATCTATGACTAATGCTTTTTCTAAGCTAATGCTTTGTTTTCCCACTCCTTTCATTAGATGCCTTGTTCTGGATGACAAAATAGTGCAGTAGCCATATATGCTCTGTATGATAAAATACAGTTCCAGAAGGGCTGTGTTTTCCTTTTGTAGCAGTTTTCTATCACACTAGAGTGGGCTTTTAATACATGCTGACTGATTTAAAGATGAGGCACTCCACTAAACTGTTGTGCTTCATTTTTGTTAGCCTGTTTCTTAAATCTGTGAAATCAGCAAGGCAGTGTCATAGCTCATCTGAAGAAATTTTTGAGGTTTTCTAAACTTTTGCTGTATGTATTGAGTGCAAATCTAATATGTCATTAAATTTACTATCTGTATATTCTTTAAGAGTTTAATGATACTTTAATAAATGAATGTTTTATTAATTCATGCATGTATTATTAAATACTCAGTACTTTAAATTATACTTACTTTTCACTAAAATCTTGAAAAAATAAATGAAATTACTCTTTTTTTATAGATTGAAAAAAATTAGAGAGATTAAAATAGTTTGCCTTTTAGATAATAAGATCTTCATTATTGCATTGATGTGGGAATGAAGATTTATGACTTAAAAGGTACATTCTGGTACATAGTAGCCCCTAAATAAATGAAAGCCTTATTGGTATTGTTCCTATTATTCTTATCAGCATCTCACCTAGTGAGTGGTATAGATGAGGTTCTGTCCAATCTGAATCTAAAGTCTGTGTTGATTATATTTGATGATTATATTATTTTTGAAATATAGAGTGTGTAGTTTGATTCATTCTCCTTCTGTAGCAGTGTTCTAAATGATTGCAAAGAAGCCAGATATTAATGACCTTCTGGAGTAAGTTTCTGTCATTGGCTTTAGCTTCCAAGGCAATCCTGTAGTTATTAGGGCTGACACTGTGTTTCATGCTGATGACACTGTTCCTAGAAGCTCTCCAACAGATGGTGGCCTTTGCGTGTATACTCAGCAGAGTTCCCCTGGCCTGTGCTGCTGATTCAGCAGAATTCAGCCCATAAACAATCTGCCTGTGTAAGGCATTAGTGTGCAGTGGAGAGACTTATCTGGAAAACCAGGAAAGGAAAAAAAAAAAAAGATTGTTATTAAAATGGGTGGAGGGCTCTAACTGAACTCTGTTCTCTGTGTGGTGCTTTGTGTCAGATTTAAAAACCATATGGTCAAAAAGCTATTTTACTGTAGGGCCAGTTAGCAAATAGCTCAGTGTCAGGTTCCAGAAAAAGCACACATTTATGTTTTGCATTGAGACCATTTTTATCAGAGGGTACAGTGTTTTACAAGGCCCATGTGAGGGCAAGGTGCCTAGTGTACAGAACATGCAGTTGATGAATACCCTAAGGAATAATAGGGAGATGAGATTCCTGTGCTCACAGAGGACTCTTTGTTAGAAATTTTCATTATTTGGATAGCATTATTTGAACCTAGTAATAGATGAATAAGGTTATACTCTGCTGTTACTATAAAACTTGAAATCATTTATTTGTAACATGTGGGAACTATTTCTTTGGAAGAAAAGAGAGGTATGTTTATTTTTCATGTTTCCATGGACTAGTCAGAGGATGAAACTTTCAGTGACAGGACTGAGATAGCAGATGAGATTTACTAGAAACTAATGGACCTTAGCTGCAGGGCCCTTTACCTTCTCAGGTTGTGTCCAAGTCCCTAGGCCTTGTTTACATGATCATGGGTAAATTTGCAGTTAAGATGTTATAAACATAATCAAGTAAAGATTGTGGTCCTTTTGTATTCTTTCTCCCCTCTCTGTTAGATTTCTCTAAATACAAAGTGGTATTAGAGTGGCCATAAACAACGTTAGAATCTAGCTAACGGGGAGCTGAACTGGTGGATGCATTGGGTTTAGGAAGATAAAGTAGTGTGAACCATGTGAAGCATTAATTTTGGAAGTTGTAAATGATTGAACATCAGCAATTCCATATAGTTAGTCTTAATATTTATTCTGTTTGAAGTTACTTCACTGGATATGTAAGCTTTTTCTATGGTTCTGATAAAGCAATGTCCCCACAAACTTTACTACTGCTTCCTAATGAGCCTTTGTATCCAGATCCATCAGTTGAAGTATGTAATCAGAGGTCATTTAGTGACATGCATGCATCTGAGAGCACCTGGAATCAGAAGCACCTGTGTAGACAGGAATCTTTACTGACCCCAATATAGGAAGAATTGAATTATCTTCAATTTGATAGAAGATTATATAACATATTTGAAATATGAAGACACAAGGGAGTATGAGACGAAAGAAAACAAAACATCAAAAAAGGAAAAAATGTATAGAAACATGTTAATAATTATATGAAAATGTATACAGTTAATCCTGAATTCTATGAATTTTTAATAATTATCAAATTAATTAAATTTGTAGTGGTTTGAAATTTATTTTCATAAAGGTCTCCTCTAACCTCACTATATAAAATTAAAAATTTGTATTACCTGGATGGACCCCTAAACTGAAACATTTGGAATGGGGTCTCGATAGCACATAGATTTCTCCGAGGAACTCAAAGAATATTTCTTAAATTAGAGAGCAATTATACTAACGTGTCTTGCTTCCTTTCAGAAGAAAAGATTTGTAACTGGATGAAAATACACACTACTGCTTTTAGAGTCTATGAAATTGTGCTTCTGTGGTTAATATTAGTGTAAATTTCAAAAACCTCACATAACTTGAACTATTTACTTCCATCTCTTTTTATCTTCTCTCAGTCTTATTTATTGTCATCCTTCTAGGAAAATGAAGACAGAGATCTCCAAGGAATAAGATTATTCTCTTCATGAAATGGGAGTGGGTGTGAAGGATCTTTTCTAGGGATAAATCCAGAGTTGTCTTCTGTTTCTCCTAAAGATACGTTATGCTAATTGCTGTTTTCCCGTTCCTGTTGGGATGGTGTAGAAGGTGCTAATAAAATGAGAAAGTATATTACTTGCTAATAGGTTCTCACCAAGATGAGTTCCTCAATTTTCACAAGTAAAACAGAGGTTTGCCCTTCTGGTCTGTTGTTTTATCTTTCCCTTTAATTGTGCCCACTTCAGGGTAGTCTGGAAAGCTCAAACAAAAGAAGTAATGCATTTGTGATTGCTACATATAAAGTGATTCCCCCAAATGTCTTAATACTTTTAGATAGAAATCCAGGAAATCAGAAGTCCTTCTAATGCCTGTTCCTCAAAGAGCTTTTCTGTAATGAATTCTTGCCAGATGAAGTAACCTATGAGAGATCTGGCTTGATTTATTCATGGTGAATGCAGGTATATAGATGGATATTTAAACATTTAATACTCCCTTACCTCTTGGGATGTAGCATATATATTACTTTATTTTCCATTTTTTAAAATTGGAAATATCTGGGCTGTATGTCAAACATGAATCAATTTACAAATCACCTGCTGGCTTACCCAGAGTTGTTGGAGTTTTTCTCAAAGAAATATGGTTTATACTGTATGTTAAAAAAAAAAAAAACAATTTAGTGGAAAATCACTATCATATAAGATTGATTCATTTAACAAATATTGTTTGAGTGCCTAATGTGTGCCAGTTCTATGTTAGGTGATAGGGAGATCACTGCACACAAGTAGACACAAGCCCATGTGCTCAGGGTACGAACAATCTTGTGGCAGAAACAAGCAAATAAACAAGGTAACATAAGATGTCAGATAACGATATGGGCTATGGAAAAGAAATTCACTTTGTATGAAAGATAGGGAGAAATGGAATGAGGTGCTGTTCTCCCCCTCTCCATCCTACTCTCTGCCTTAGCAAGGAAACCATTATGAATTATATTGATAGGTCTTCTGGGGAAGATCTGAGGGAGAGAGAAGTATGAACTTAGGGTACTCATTCTTTCAGGTCTGTTCTCTAGCAGGTGCTTCAGGCTGCCTGTTGCCCTCTTCCAATCACCATTAGTTTTCTCAAGGTAGCCTTCCCTATTGGGTCTTTCTCTGGTTTCTAATATGTTTCTTCCCTCATATTCTTAAGGATTGGTGGTGGCAGTATCCCTGGTATTACTGTCTCTTAGGTTCCCTTTTAGTTTTATGGCATCTTTTCCACTCCCTGATAGTCTTTCATAATTCTCTTCACCAATGAGCCCAGTTTTAAGTGGAACATCCATTGGCTAGGACCCTGACTGATATAGATGCTACTTTAGGTATATATTCCCGTGGTAGTTTGGCATAATCAGTGGTGTGCAAAGGGGGTGAAGAAAAAAGCCAAGGAGATATGTGGGGAGAGAACCTTCTGCAGAGAAAAACAGCAGCTTTTTTTCATGGAGTTTTGGATGCACTGCCCGATGGACTGGGTGGCTGGAATGAAGTAAGCAAGTAGGAGAGTAGTAGGGAATTAAGTCATATAGGTCCAGAAGAATGAAGTGGGAGGATCTGGAGTACTTTTCTGGGGATATACTTAGTGTGAGAGTGCAAGTTGGTAAACGTATAATGTGTCAGTTGGACTACTGCTTGGAGAATATCTGTACGGCAGCAAAGGTGGAAGCAGGGATGCCAGTCAGGAGGCTTTTGAGGAAGACGGTGGTGATTGTAGCAGTAAAGATAGTGAAGAGTGATTGGATATATTTTTGCAAAGGGGACAAGATTTGCTGATGTATATAGAATGTTAACAGAGAAATCTAGAATTATGTCAACCGTAGCAACTGATATGAGGACAAGCATTGAAGGAAGAGAAACTGTGTAGTGGCACCTGTTTGTAATTTCAGCTACTCAGGAGCCTGAGGCAGTAGGATGTCAAGTTCAAGGCCAAACTCTGCAATTTAGCAAGACCCTGTCTCAAAATAAAAAATAAAAAGAGTTGGGGATGTAGCTCAGTGGTTCAGTGGTAGAGCATCCCTGAGTTCAATCCTCTGTACAAACAAAACAAAACCAAAATAAACAAAAACATTGGGGGAAGAGTTTGGAAGAGATTAGGAATTTGACTTTGGACCTGCTAAGTTTGATATTCATTGAATAGGCAGTTCAGAAGAAATGTCTAGGCTAGAGATATAATTCAACATGTAGATGGTATTTAAAGTTACAAAACTTACTGAAATGACTTAGGCCGTTGAATCTCAAACTCTTTAGTTGGATATTTGTAAAAAGAATGTTTTTTTGTTAAATATATGGTTGATAAATTAAGTCAGTCTTTAAAAATAGCATTAATAAGATGTGTCAGATTTTATAAAAAATAAAAAAACTATAATATTCCATCATTAATGTATATATAGCATAAGGATCTGTAAATGTACATATCTACTAAAATACTGACATGTCTATGTAAACTCTATCTATCTATATATATACACACACTTTACACACACACACACACACACACACACATATATATATATAAAGTATGTATAGCACAAGAAATATGTTTGAAAATATTATTTTCCTTTTTGGAAGGCATCTTTATTTAAAATGTCAGAAAGTAAGAGTAATCACTGATTTTCCTGCCAAACAGAATTAAATTATAACTCTGAGAACATAAGGGGCATTATTGTAGCTATCCTTGAAATGTCAATCTACTTTTTAAATGCAGTTATGTCAAGCTGTTTGTTTACAATGTGGTACATTTATTATATGAAACTTTCTCATATTTGGACTTTCTTTGATTCTCTAACTTTTTAGGATTTTGATTCAAAAGCAATTTGTAATATTAAAGGAATCTTTATTACCCAAGTACCAGATTAGGTGTCCAAGTGTAGATTTCTAAGATAGTTATTTTGTCACTAACTAACCATGTGAATTTATAGCACACTTCTCTGGGCTTCCTCTTCTTAGTTTGAAAATGAAAAGTTAAATTTGATATCTGGTACTTACATAGTTCCAGAGACCCTGTCCCCCAGCCTGGTCACAGTGGGCCAGGAATGCCAAAGCTGTCAGGTCCTTTCACTCTGTTCCAAGACATTTTGACCACAGAATGATTAGTTAAAAACTCTTTAAAAAAAGCAAAAATAAAAACAAACAAACAAAAAGCCCAGTTTATTGCTAATCTTTTCTAGGAAAAAGATGTTCAATTAATTAAGGTTTTGGTTAGCTCTGAGAACTGCCTTACCAATAAACTACTCCCTAAAAACAAATCCAGCCAGTTTCATAATTCTTCTTCCAGGTAATGCTTCTTTTTTTTTTTTTTGTCTCCGAAGTATAATTTAGCCTTAGCCTTCTTTAATTATACAGTCTTACGATTCTACAGCTGAGTTAGACCCTAGAAATGATCTCCTTGGTCCCCTTTCTTGATACAAAACGACTACCACATCCCTGAGACTAGTTATTCAAGATCTATTTGCAGAGGCCAGAGTCTCATCAGCTGCAATGATAACACATTCCATTTTGTAACTGCTCTTATGCTTTCTTTTGTCCAGCCAAAATAAACATAATTGAAACCTCCAATTTTTGACTGTTTTACCATAATGTCCTGAAAACATTATCTGTGGTTAGTGACTCTCAAAGTTTATTGTGTGTAAGAGTCACTTAGAGGGTTAAGATGAATATTCTAGGACTCCTTATCCAAAGACCAGGGATGGAATCCAGCAATTTACATTTTTAACAAACATTTCATATAATCAAAAAATGTAAGTTGTTATTATAACTCACCACAAAATATTGTAGAAAGAAAAATTCAGTCATAAAATAACTTGTATAATTATTCTCTTTCTTTCTTTCTTTGATGCTTCTGGACTTTTATTTTACTCATTTATTTATAGGTGGGGCTAAGAATTGAACCCAGGGCCTCACACAGGCTAGGCAAGGGGTCACAACTCCAGCCACATTATTCCATTTCTTGAATGTTCAAATCTTGGAGAAATTTCTATAAAATTTTAAAGAATTTGGGAATTTAAGTAATCTGATCAGTTTTATATTGTGGCAATAGTGTGGCAAATAGTTGGGGTAGGGGAGTTCAGCTGGAGATGGTGAGACCAATCAGAACACTATTCTGATATTATAAAATGTCAGAGGCAAAAGTTTAGGGGCTTTGAAGTGGCTGTAAGTAGCATTACTGCTGTTTTTTTTTTTTTGTTGTTGTTGTTTGTTTGTTTGTTTTTCAGCAGGTGAAAATATCATGGACAAAGATGTAGAGATGCTAACTGCTTTAGGTCAAGCCAGAATTAATTATCCTTGTATTTGTTCTTTTTTTTTTTTATTCAAAGAAGGTAGTAATTATGAATGGCATCTTTTAATGTATAAGCTCTGTCTTTTCAAATTATCCTGAGAATCTCCCAACTGTAGGTTCAAGGAAAATAAAGATGAGGTAACTCTTTAACATTCAGAAGCTGTTAAAAATTCAAATCACTTTTATCCTCCTTAGGGTTGGAGAAAGATTGTATGTTGGAAGAAGTCCATCTAAAAGTTGCTAGAGCCCTCTTACTGAATTCTATGACAATATGACCCCTGTTTGAATTTTGTTAGGAGCTTTGCCCTTAAGCCTATGAACAGCAGTTTAAAACCAGATCAGTCTTGGAGATTTCTCCTCAAGACCAGCTGCAGTGCAGATGTGATCACTCATTGTTCTATGAAAAGCAGCTTAGAACTAAGTAGCCACACTTTGGACAGTCCCATACAAAGCAGTTTCTGTCCTACACAGGCAGGGACTCCCTCTAGTTGAGTCTCAGCTGCAGGGTCTGTTGAATCAATCAAAGGATGCTTCAACTGCATTCCCTAAAGACTTGGGAATTTCTATAGTGACTCCACCCTAGCACTGAACTTTGACCTTTTCAAGTGTTCTCTTGACAGCTGGGGATCTGAGAGCAGTCTAACCCTGGGAAGACAGCTTAGGAAAATGACTAAAAAAAAATCTTAAATGAACATTTTTAAGCACAAAGAATGTAGTGGGCACTGCATTTTGTGTTTTACTTTCATTCTCTCATTTAGTCCCTAAACCACTTCTCAGATATTTATTATTTCTGTTGTACAAAGGAGGAAATTGGGAGCCTGCTAGGATATGAGAGTCCATTGAATTAGGGCAAGTGAGTTTTTGACTCTGGATGCACAGTGAAATCACCTGAAGACTTTTTAATGAAATATAGATTACTGGATCTATAACAGATTAATTAAACAGGAACCCTAGGAGATGGGGCCTAGGCATTGGAATTTAAAAACAAAGAAAAAAAAAATACCCAGGTGATTACAATTTGTAACCAGGACTGAGAACTTTCCCCTAGTGTGTCTGGCACTTGTCAAAACTGGGGACCGCGGCCCAGCAGCCTTTGCATGAGGTTGAAACTTATTAGGAATCCATAACATTGAGACTTACCCCTGACCTTCCATCTCTAAATCTGAATTTCAAAAGGTTCCACAGGGATCTGTACTGCCTTGGCAACTTTTCCGTAATTCTAAAGCTGTTCTAAAATTTAAAAAAAAGTTTATGGGAGGGATATCATGTTTGGGATGCAAAGATCAAACCTTCCCTCCAGAAGCTTAGTTAGCAAGAAAGAAACTTATTAAAAGGCAATTTGCTAAGAGCTGTAATAGAAGTAATGTAGAAAAGTGCTGTCACTTTATGGGAGGAAATGAAAAATGCTGCTTGGAGGAATTAGAGAAAATTGCCAAAGAAAGGTGACTCGAAGGCATTGCATGCACAGAGAAAGACAAGGTACAATTACTTTCAGGAAAGTTGCTAATATAAAGGAATTTAAAAAGGAACACGAGTCTGAGCTTTGATGAAAATATAATGTTTAATGCACCTGCATTTATTTTAAAATATAATTTTTGACCCCAAACTGGGGATTAGTGCCAGACTATAAAGGTCTTGGGACAATTAATTGAATAAATTCTTTCTCTTTTGGGGAAAAATAGACTAAATAAGGGAAATTAATCATTTGCAGTTTTAGCACTCTTGGAAGGGGTTAGGAACAGCCCCTTCTTTAAAATGCTCCTTTCTTGGGGCTTTTGTGACCCTATTCTTTCTTAACCTTGCTGTTTCTCAGAGATGTCCTCCTTAAACTTTCCACTGGATCTTTGCAGATACTATTTCCTCCTCATCTGCAAAGAATTTCTGGGCATGTATGACCCTTTGTACTTTCTGGTTAACTCCTCTTGATCATTCAGCTAGGATTCTGCTCAGAATCACTTCTTCTAAAAACCCTTTTAAAATTTTTTTGCAATTTGGTCCAGGTACCATCGCTGTAGCAATTTGTGTATCACATTGCTGCTCATTTTGTGCATTTCTTTTATGAAACCAGAGTGGCTTGAAGGGTTATTTTCAATGGCTTTTGTGCTTTTAGAACTTTGTTTAGCATTTGACTCAACAAGTGCTTCAAAATACATAAAAGTGGAAATAATAGTTTATTTTTGATCTTATTTTACAGTGACTGCATAATCTTTTGAGATTGAAGTGGGCTTAGCATCAATATCTAGAAAGAAATTTAGAGGCTTCAATCTTTGTGTGAAACATCCTTGTTACAGAAAATCCCAGTAAATTTTAGTTGTGCATGAAATTCGAGCTCTCTCATTGTATACAGGAAAACTTGTTGATTTAGATTTTGTTAAGGATGTGTCACCCCTCGAATATTGTTCGGAGAATATGAACTCAAATGTGACTTCATTGCTCATAAATTAATACTAATTTTATGGCTTCCAGTTATGAAGCACTTATACCTATCATGCTATAAAAGCCCCTTTGCATTTGTGGTCACACTTGATGATCTCAAAAATCTTACAAGGTTAAAATGAGTTCTTGGTGAACAGGTTCAGACCTGTAATTATACCTGAAATGTGTAATTATAGAATTCACAGTTTGTTTTTTCCCTAGACAATATTCTTCCTGCTCTGCCCTGATGCCTCTTTTTCTTTGAGAAGCAGCTGACCCTTAGGCACAGGAAATAAAAAATAGACAAATGGGATTGCATCACAGAATGGCAGAAAAACCTACAGAATGGCAGAAAATATTTGCAAAATATACATTTGACAAGAGGTTAATATCTAGAATATATAAGGAATTTCAATAACTCAATAGCAAACACACCCCCTCCACACAAACACTACCCAAATAACCCAATTAAAAATGTGCAATAGACCTAAATAGGTATTTCTTGAAAGAAGACATACAAATGGCCACAAGGCAAATGAAATAATCATGGACATCACTAATGGTCAGGGAAATGCAAACCAAAACTACAAAGAGATATCACATCATGCCAGGAAGAATGACCATTATAGGAAGATAACAAGTGCTGGTGACAATGGGAATAGGGAAGTTCCCTAAAAAGTTAAAAATTTAACTACCATATGATCCAACAATATCATTACTGTATTTATGTCCAAAGGAAGTGAGGGCTAGGAATGTAACCAGTGGCAGAGTGCTTGCCTTGTATGTGCAAGGACCAGGCTGCTATCCCCAGTATCAGGAAAAAGAAAAACAACAACAACAAAGGAAATGAAATCAGTCTATCAAAGAAGCATCTGTACTCCCATATTTATTACCACACTATTCACAATAGTCAAAAGTGTAAAAAACCTAAATGTCTGTTGACTGATAAATGAGTAAAGAAAATGTACATACCATGGATTACTAATCAGCCTTAAAAATGAATGAAGTCCTGTCACTTGTGAAGACACAGATGAAACTGGAGATCATTATGTTATGAAATAAGCTCAGAGCAAGAAGACAAGAGCCACATGATCTCTTTCATATGTGGAATATAAAAATGTTGATCTCATAGGAGTTGGGAGTATAGTGGTGTTTAACAGAGGTCAGGGAGAGTATGGGGAAGGAAGGGCTGGCTGATCAGTGGGTACTGAGGTCCAGTAAAAAAGGAGCAAGGATCTGGTGCGCTATCGCTCAGTAGGGTGACTATACATAACAACAATCTACTATATGTTTCAAAGAGCTAGAAAGAAGGATTCCAGATATTTTTACCATGAAGAAATGATATGCTTAACCTAATTTAAACATTACATAATGTGTACATGTATTGAAGCATCACATGGTAACCAAAGACAAACATGGGTGTGGAAGATGTAGCAACACAAAAGACAAATCAGATCACAGGCACTGATATTTTGGCAAGTTAGATGGGAAATAAATAAAACAAACCAATTAGTGATCAGTGCCATAAAACAAATAGAACCTGGTGACAAGGAACAATGTGGCTGGTGTGTGGTGGTGGATGGCTATGGATGGAGTAGCCTGGGAAGACTTCCCATAGGAGGTAACATTTAGGTTGAGACCTGAGATCAAAACAGGAGTCACTGGTGCATAAATTTAAGAGTGTGGGGTTCCAGGAAGAGGGATAGTCAGAGGCAGAATCCTGATGTTGCAAGAGCTTTGCATAGTAGAGAACCATGAAGGACCTGTGAGGCTGGTGGGAAGAGTAGCAGGAGGTAAGGTGAGAGGTTGGTAGGTCCAGATTGTGGACTTAGAGTCAATGGTAGACATTGTTTTTCAAACACCACTGTGAAGATACTCTAGAGGAATCCATAATAATGTTCTCACCTCTTTGATATCTTTGACACCTTTGATGTTTTTGATAATTCCTCCTAACATCTTTGATGCATTTTATGTGTATTAAGGAAATCCTTCCTTGTGAGTCATTTTCCAAAATAAAAGCTTGCTTTCCCACCTTCAAAAATTAGTAATAAGAAACAAGCACCATGGAGGCCATTCTGACAGTGATAAATTTGGCAAATACATTTTGTTGACAGGGGCAGGCATAGTGGAGTTTCTAATCTAGTATTTGATGTCCAGATTTGGGTTAGCAAAGTGGACTTTGATGTGTGTGCCTGGTGATGGTAGCAATGTGGATTCCACAGGACTAGTGTTATGCTATCTCAGTGCTATTCCTGACCACACAGCCTAGTTCCATCTTAGAATCTGTCTGTAAGTCTGTAATGTCCTTCCACAAATTTCATTTTATCTAAATTAACTAAAGTGCTTTTATGTTGTTTGCAATTAAGAACTCTATGTCAACTCTTTGTACTTGAAAGTGAGGGACAGGGAAATTTACTGCCTGCACTGAGAAGCAAGTCATTCCAACTCTATATGTTTGGGCTAATTAATGGTCAAAAGATTAGCCTGAAGATGTAAACACTGCATATTTCAATATCCCATTTTTCATTTTTTTATTTTTAAAACTAGCATTTGCAGACTTCAGTCTATTATCTAAGCCTCCTTTCTCTGCGTTCATGGAAATGCACAGTAACTATTCAGTTACATCCTACTGAAAGCTTTTTTTTGGTCTCCTTTAATTTATAGGGCAGGATCTTGTCAGAGATTGACCCCCCGCCCCTCTAGAGTTCAAATTCCTCCAGGCCCCCACATTTATCATCAACAAGGGATGCATTAATCCAGAAAGCTCCTCTCTTACAGAGATCCCCCTCATCAGTAAGACTGATGCATTTAGTTGTTTACCCTGAGAAATTGTAAATGTCTGTGTGGAAGTCATTGTTTCAATAAAATACGTAACCTACATTTTATGAAATCTACTGTGCTGCATCTGAGAAACGTCTTCTAAACTTTAAGTGTTTTTAATAGCTGCAAAAAAATAAGGTAAAAATATGTTTATAATTATCACTACACCCATCTGTCCAGTACTTATGCCAGGGTGGCCTCAGAATCGTTGTTAAAAATATAACTGCTTCTTTAGAATGACTTTTCTTTTTTCTGCTCCTGGTTATCTCTCCACTCTGTGTGGAAGTTCTGAATCTTCATTTACTCCTGCCAGTTTTATTTTTTAGAAATTATATTCATAGTTCAATTTGTTGTCTTTTTTCATTGACAATGTCAGTTGGGCACAGTTACCTCATAATGACTACTAGCAAAGAAATCCCTTTTATGATCTTTTCGGGTAAAAATGGTGATTGACTCCTAGGAATATTTTGCTTTTTTAAAATTAAAACTGCTCACTACTATAACTAGGAGAGAAATAGGTTCCCCATTTTTCTTATTTAAAGATTTTGTTTCTTATGATACTATACACTTTTAAGAGCAGCTTATACTTAATATCAATTTAAAAGTAGATATTTGACCTAAAATACCTTTATGTGGGACACATTTATTGGGCTTATGCACGCTTAGATTTTGCTTTTGCCAATGAGTTTTTAGACTTGCTCTTTAGATCATGATTACTAAGTTTTTGGTGACCAACTTATGATCACTTGAGTGTTATCACCTGGTTTTGTTCTCTTTGTCCTTATGGATTTAAAGGTGCTTTGGATGGAACATTCTCATTCTTTGTTTTTTTTTTTTTTTCTGCTTTCCTTTTCCCCTTTTTGATTTAAGACATGGTATACATTTGTAATGATGCAGTACCGGAGAACTAGGACTTGAAATGTACATGTGTTATCTCACTAGGGAAATTTTGAGAAATTTCAAATCTTCAAAATAGCTGTTATAGTTAGGGGATGGGTTCATCAAGATTTATTGTTATTCTGTTCATATATGTTTAATTTTTCATAATAAAAACTTGAAAGGAAGATACTATGTATCAGACTAACATTACTCCATGCCTTAGACAGTTCATTAGGCTTTTTTTGAGCTTTGGTGTCCTTATTTGTAAAATAGGAATGAATGCCTTATTTATAGGGTTGGGATTTTATCAGGAAACGAATGATCTAGTGTTCTCGGGTGAACTCTGAAATACTGTTCACATGTTGATCACTAATTAAAAAGGACTTTGTTCAAGTGTCATTCAATATTGATTAACCTAAAAACAACTAAATGGGTATTTGTGTAATTTTTTATATCAGAATAATGTAGGATCATAGAGGTCAAGAGAGGTAATGAGCTACCTTCAGGAGGTAGTGACATGGGAAATGGTGGAACAAATTTAAGCATAACTTTAGGGCAGTAAACCCTTTATTTTCTATGTTAGTGAAGTAAGTAGGAATCAGTTAACCATAGATGATAGTTAAGTTGCTATTTCCTAATTAGAGGACATTCTTTTTTTATTTTTTATTTTGGCCAAGAAAACAAGTTTATTGGGGTCTTTTTCCAAGTGCACAGGTTGTTGTTGGCACAATTCAGTTTCCTGTGCTATTGTAGGACTAAGGTCCTTGCTTTCTTGCTGGTTGTCAATAAGGGGCCATTTGCCAATACTAGAGGCTTCTTGACATTCTCTGCCCCATGGCTCTCTGAACAAATAATATCTTATGTAATATCAATTTTAAGGGTGAAGTTCCTTTTTTATTTTTGTTTTGTACTACTGAGGATTGAACTCAAGAACCTGTGCATGCTAGCCAAGCATTCACCCACTGAGTGACTGCCCCAATCCACAGGTGAAGTTCTTTAAAATTAGAGCACCTGGCACTGGAGATAAGGGAGAAAGCAGCCCTCTCAGAGGGTCCCATGGGAAGTTATATCCTTATATCTAAAGAATCAATTTTTAGTAATCCTTCATGAAAATTTAATTGTAACTAATTAAAGCTGACATGTATTCACATGTATTTATTTACCACATGCCAGGAGATGTGCAAAGATTTTTCATATAGATTATCAAATTTCTTTCTCTTATCTATATAATAATAGAGTACTGTTTACTTTCAATATATGGAAGAGGTAGGCCATTTGGCTCAGAGAGGTTAAATACCTTGTCCAAGCTCATATAACTAAAATAAACAATCAAACCAAAAATAGAAATTGCTAGTCTAATTGTAGAACTTACAGTCTTTACTATACAATACTGACCCTTTATAGCAATTTTTTTTAGACTAGGCTCTTTCCTAAACATTTTTGTTGGCTTACCCAATTCTATTTATTCCTCTGTTCTGTAGTATAAGCAGAATGCATGACATTTTTTCCTGTAATAATCCAGAAAATCCATTTTTGGAAGTACAAAGAATACAAGGAAAAATGTGTAAATAAGTAATCATATAGTGTATTCATTTCTTGGGCTGCCACAACAAATACCACAAAGTCAATGGTTTGGAACAGCAGAAATTTATTCTCTCACAGTTCTGGAAGCCAGAAGTCCAAAACCAATGTTTTCCAGAACTGTTTTATCCTATAGGCTCTGGGGAAAAATCCGTTACATGATTATTTCCTTTCTGGTGGTAGCTGAAAGTTCTTACCTGAATAACTCCATTCTTTGGCCCCATCTTCAAGTAGCTTTCCCCCTTTGTTTCTTTGTATCTCAAATCTTCCTCTCTGTTCTTTTTATAAGGACACTCACTGGTCAGTGATCAGTGGAACTAAATCGGGAATGATTTCATCCACAAATTTCATCTTATTACAACTACAAAGATCTTATTTCCAAATTAAATCACATTCACAGGTACCAGAAGTTAGGATTTGGGCACATAGTTTGGGGACCACTATTTGAACCATTAGGTATTGTGAATATTTATAATAAAGAAATAGGTGAGACCTGAGGATGTACCTCAGTGGCAGAGAGATTGCCTAGCATGTGTGAGGCCCTGGGTTCCATCTCCAGCATAGAAAAACAAACAAACAAATAAATAAGTGAAATACTACAAATACAAATTTTGACTCCAGACCATCTTATTTTATAGATTGTTTGGTTTTAGGCATACTTTGTAAAGGAATTTTTTTTTGTTTTCATTAATTAATTAGCTAATTAATTAAATTGGATACTGGGGATTTAACCCAGGAGTAATTTACCATTGAGCCACGTCCCCAGCTCTTTTTAGTTTTTATTTTGAGACAGAGTCTCACTAAATTGCTGAGGACCTGGCTAAGTTGTGGAAGCTGGCTTACAACTTGTGATCCTCCTGTCTCAGTCCCCCAGGTTGCTGGGATTACAGGTGTGTACCACAATGTCTAGCAATAAAGGAATATTTTAAAACATAAAATAGCTTAATGCCAGAGATATCCTCCCCTAATTTTAGAGTTAAATTTCATTTTCTTTTTGATACATCTCTATAAAAATACATGCTAATTTTTATCCTGTTATTTCCAAGATACATATGCATACTTAATGCTTATTATTTAAAGCTTTGATATTTGAAATTACTTTTAAGACACTCTAAATGGTAAAAAGATAATACTTATTTCAGTGAAGTCTCTTGAGTCTTATGCCAAAACACTTCCAATAATGACCTAGGGAGCTGGCACTGAATTAGTGAAGAGAGAATGAATTCAAAAGATTGAAAATGCAAAGAAGATGTAATAATATTAGATGAATATCCCAAATTGGTGGCACTTAACAGAGAAAAGCCAGAGCTACACTATACTGGGCATCAAGAAATCTAGATTCCATTCTCCTTGTTTTATAGGTTCTGTTCCTCTGCCCAGTAGAACAGGAAAGCGGTTTCTAGGAAATAAAATGCAGGGACCAGTGAAAGCCTCATGTAGATTGCTAAAAGCCCTGGAGAGGTGATTCATGAAGAAATGTGGGCTTTAATTTTGAACCCATTTTTAGAGATAGGAAAAGAGGGAAACAAGAATGACAGGTGACTTATACAGGCTTAAAACAAATAATGTGTTTCTTTGATCCAGATTTAAATATTTGCTTTTAAGCAGTTGAGTAGCATATTAGGAAAGAGATACTAACTGAAAAATACAAGCTACTATAGAATACATTGTTTTAGTTAGCTTTTTTATTGCTGTAACTAAAGGACCTGAAAATAATAGTTTTAAAGGAGGAAAAGTTTATTTGGCACCCATGGTTTCAGAGGTTTCAATGCATAGATGACCTATGCCCTAGTTCTGGACCGAGGTGAGGCAGAACATTGAGGCAGAAGGGTGTGGAGGAGGAACCTAGCTCAGAATATAGTAAGTAGGAAGCAGAGAGAGCTCCCCTCACTAGGGACAAAATATGAACTACAAAAGCTCACCCCTAGTGAACTACCTACTCCAGGCACATCCTACCTGCATTTACCTACCTACATTTACCTCCCAGTTAATACCACACCGATTAGATTAAATCTCATGACTTGATCATTTCACCTTCAAACTTTCTTGCATTTTCTCACAGATGAGCTTTTAGGGGCTACTACATATCCAAAGCAGAGCATATATTTAGAATAGAAGTCCCTTTATCTGAAAATATTGTTTATAAGGTAAAAGACATCTAAAGAGAATTATAAAAAAGGTGCATATCCACTTAATTCATTTTATCTCATCATCCCAACTATGAAATACCTATAAGAAACCTAAATTGAGCAACAAATATGCCACTTATGGTCACTTTGCAATAAATATCATGCTTTCAGAATTCTATTCTTTGGAGAAAAGTAATTGGTGAATCACTAGAACATATGAATATTTATGTCTATATTTCATATACATTTACAAAAATATATAAAGAGTATATATGAATATATATAGTTATGATTTTCAACCTTAATTTTACTGCATCTCTGTCAATTTCATTGAAATATTCACAGAATTGAAAACTTGGGATTTAAGGGATTTAAAGTAAATTATTTTGTCTGAAATTTTAGACAAATACATTTATTTGTCAAACTTTTCCTGGAAATGAGGGCTTTTCCTTGAGCGTGAGTGAAGTCCTACAAAGTGTTTTCTATGCAAACAATCCTCATTACAGATCATCTCAATGTTGACTTCTTCAAATGGAAAAAGAACTTAGGGACACCTATTCTGCAATTTCTAAGTGCGAATTTCTTTTAAATTTTAATGACTATCCTCCCACATTTGATAGCTGGCTTGCTGGTACAGAATGTAATAAGAGGAGTGACTGCCTGACTAAATGGTGAATTGCTTAGAAGAGAAGAATGAAGAATGGATGATTAAAAGGAAGCCCTGAGCTGGTTTAGTGGAACTTCATTGTTAGAACAGCTAGTCTTCTAATCGTCCTTTAAAAGTGCTACACAAAGCTCACACAGGATTCAAGAGAAAAAGATTTATACAGAAAATTAGATTGGAGCCATCTTTGAAGGACAAGATAGCAGAGGAATTCATAAGAAGGCAAATGCCTGTTTGTTTTGTGGGGTTGAGAAACGATGAATTCCTGGCATTTGTATCACAGGCAGAGATGAGGGGAAACACATTTCCAAAATTGACTTCAGATTGTGAGAGAGTATTTCTGCACTTCTGTGACCACAGGGTCATCTAGTTGTGTGCCTCTTCTTGGGTGGTCTTTTCCTGGGTGGCCATTCTCATCACACTTGAGTTCATAGGACAGAGTCTCAATGTAGATGTGAATCATCAAGGTTGTGCTTATTGTAAATACGCTCCCATACATACAGAGTACATATGTATACGTGCATTTATGTTTGCACACATTTAGATTATGTTCTTTAAAAAGATGTGCTGCAGAACAGATACATTACACAATGTACCTGCAATATATTATACTTTTCAAAAGACTACAGCTTTGTTATAAAAACAATTAGCATCTTATTTTCATGAATAATAAATTTTATGCCAAAACTCTGAGCAGTGCTTATGAACATTGGTCTTCTTTAAAACCTCAAAGTATGTACTTTATGCTCTGCCAAAAATAAACTTTTTGCTAAGTATGGTTTTGAAAAATTGTTTTTATTATTTTTATGATCAGTTTGTGGAGCTAGCTGTGAAGCAGATGGACTCTCTCCTCTCCCTCCAGTTGCACAAGACCATTTTCCTAAACCATTAGCATCACACCACTCTCCTAAGCATTTTGCCCCATGTGTCACTTGCTCCTGCTGTCACAACAGAACACTTGAAAATGGTTTTCAAGATCTTTTTACTTTACCGATTTTCTCAGATCCTTACAAGGAGCTACATTACACCTCAGCTAACTTGTTGAGTCTCATAGGAGCCTGTGAGAGGGAACTAGCTCAGACAAAAAGCAGGAAGAATTGGTGCCCAGAAGCCAAGGGAACAGATGTGAAAAGGGAAAACAGAGTGACCATGCTCAAGTGCTGAGAGAGGTTAAGTAAAGGCTAAATGTGTTCCTTAGAGGTTGAATATAGTCTGGGGGTGAATGTAAATTGCTGTGGCTTCAGTAGTACCGGGGAATTTAGGAAATGCAAGTGCTGTGTGTGGACCGCTCTTAAAGCAAGGCTTCCTGTGAGTGGATGGAGCAGAATGGAGACAGATTTTATGTCACAGTTGAAAGAGAGGTGGGCATGGGTATAAAGAAGTCAGTGAAGAGTAGTACAGGTAATAAAAGAGAGGAGAAAATTCTTGAATTTTGGCCCTATTCCATCCTAAAACAGTGTTCCTCTTCAAATTCTTTCAACTCTTGTTAATAGCAATAACCCCTAATATTACTTGTATATATTGAATTTGTCATTCTGTCTGATGTTCTATGAAGAGAACCCTGAAGTCTTATTCCTGCTCTTTGGAATTTATAGTCTAAAGCCATCACCCAAGAAGTGAATAGGGGTCATTCCTGCCCTGAGCATGTTCTTTAGCAGAGTTTAATGTGGCCTATTTTTATTGAGAGCCATGATTTAATGCACCCATCCTGATGAATCACATAGAGTGGAAATTCCTTTTAACCTTGGCACTGAAAACAGAAATAATCCTTATCTTTTAGGACCTAATTCTTGTAGTGTTTTTATCAAGCTTCTATTGTTTAAGATGATGTGCTTAATTCAGAGTAGCTTTAAACCCATGTGTTGTAATGGGATGTTTGGCTTGAGCCCAATTGCAGAATCTCCAGGTTGAAGGGACCCCCTGAGGAGTCAATTAATGCCTCCTAATGCTTCTGAGAGTTGTCATTTAGTGGCTGCAAGACTCAAGTATACACACATTTCTAATGAGGGCTAATAGCAGAGTCTTTAAGAACACAAACAAAAACAAGTAGTACCCTTTATGATACTTAGTGAGTGTCTGATAAATAACAGTATTAAAATATTTTCCATTTAGGGGGTGCATTGTTTTTGTCATTTAATAAAGCATAATGTCAGGCATTATTGCTCTTGATTCATGGCATTATGGATCCAAGGTAGAGGAGCTATTGTTATTGTGCCGTCACAGATAAGGAAATTGGGGCTCAGAAAAGGCAACAACAGTAGTTGACACGTTGAGGACTTAGGCACCAGAAATTTGTATTTGGTTTCATATGTTACTTTCCTTGGTACCCCTGCCATAGGGGTCATTATTAACTGAATTTTCTGGTTGAGAAAGTTGAAAAGTTAAGCAACTTAAATTTGAGTGTATATGACTGGTTAGTGACAGGGACTCATCTGATGACTGAAGTGGACATCATTTTAGCATATCTCATTCTGTGTTTGTATTTATTAGTTGACAAATTGGGGTTGCTTCCACTTTTTGTCTATTTTGCAGTATTTTATTCTGAACATTTGCGTCCAACATTTTTATGGACATAGTTTCTCTGAGTATATACCTTGGTGGAATCACTGGGTCACATGGTAACTCTGTGTTTAATATTTTGTGAACTTGTCAAACTGGCTTCCAAAACAGATGCATTATTTTATAATTCTATCAGCAGTGCATGAGAGTTCCAAGTTCTTTTCATGCTTGCCAGCATTTATTAATATCTGTCTTGCTTATTTTAGCCATCCTAGTGGTTTTGTAATGCCATCTCTCTGTGGCTTTGGTTTGCATTTCTCAGACAGCTAATAATATTGAGCATCTTTTCAAGTGATTATTAGTCATCTGTACATCTTGTGTGGAGAAATGTGTACTCAGATCTCTAGCCAAGTTTTTAATTGGGTTATCATTTTATTGTTGAGTTTTGCTCTTATCAAATATATAATTTGCAAATATTTTCTGCCACTCCATGGGTTGTCTTCATTTTCTTGACATATAAAAGAAAGACGTTGTATTTCTTGAAAGCATAAAACATTTTAACTTAGATGAAAATATTTGATTTTATACACACACACACACACATACATGTGCATGTATATGTGTATATCTTTATCCATATATATACCTTTTATTGCTTTTTCTTGGGGTATCATATGTAAGAAACTATTCCCTAAATTATGAAAATTACTTCTAGTTTTTTTCTAAATAATTTATATAAATCATTGAGAAGGAAATTTTGTGTGTATTATGACATGAGGGTCCAACTTCCCTCTTCTGTATATGTATATCCAGTTTTATGAACCCTGTGTACTGAAAAGACTATTCTTTCCCCATTGATTTGTCCTGGTACCCTTGTAGAAAATCAATTGAATATATAGGTAGGGGTTTATTTCTGGACTGTCTATTGATCTATATGTCTAGCATATGACAGTACCACAGTATCTTAATTACTGCTGTGTTTTAGTAGATTTTAAGATTGAAAAGTGTATCTTCTAGCTTTTTTTTCTGATTTTTTTAAGATTGCTTTGGCCATTCTGGGTTCCTTGCACTTTTATAGGAGTTTGGAGTCAGCTTGTTAATTGCTTCAAGGCAGGCAGCTAATTTTACATATTGCGTTAGATCTATAGATCAATTTGGGGGTATTGCCATTTCAAAAATATGAAATCTTCAACACATGAGCCTAATGTATCTTTTTCATTAGCCAATTCTTTAATTTCTTTCAACAAAATGATTATCATTTTCAGAGTACACATCTCACACTTTTGAAATTAAATTTATTCTAGTTATTTTATTCTTCTTGATGTTATTGTGAAAGGGATTGATTCCTTAATATGATTTTCAAACTGTTCATTAGTATGTTTAGAAATATACTTAATTTTTGAAAATTCATCTTATTGAACTTGTTTAATTATTCTTA
This sequence comes from Spermophilus citellus, assembly GCF_964194105.1. Taxonomy (NCBI): domain Eukaryota; kingdom Metazoa; phylum Chordata; class Mammalia; order Rodentia; family Sciuridae; genus Spermophilus; species Spermophilus citellus. Next base: position 90,401,808 of record NC_138192.1, read on the forward strand.
GAGGGTTTTTATTGTTTCCATCAGATATTTTTTATATGTAAGACCTGGTTATTTATGAAAAAAGGTTATGTTGTTGTTTTTATTTTCCAATAAGTTGCCTTTTATCTCTTTTTCTTAAATAGTTTTGAAAATTTGAATTTTATAATATAACAAGCTTAATAATTTGTAGTTGTAACAGGTTTCTAAAAATCATGATTATGCTAATTGTGACATCTGTTCAGTCCACATTTTCAGTACAACAATGAATGAACCTGGAAAGTACATCATCTTAATTTTATAATCCAATTGTCAGCAAATATTCATTTCCAGGAATGTACTAGAAAATGCAGAGGTTAGAAAAAAAATTGTCTCTTTCTGCGACGTAATTTTATAGAGAAACCGTATCTTGACATGCTCTAAATACCTCCAAAGAAAATGTAGTATTGAGTACAAATTCAGTGGATGTTAAGAAAACTAAATACCTGCAGACCGAGGTAAGTCATAAGACTATGACAAAGGCAGAACACAGCCTCATTCTTTTAAAGAATGGATATAATTTTTCTATCAGTTTTTAGAAAAATATTGCAGAGAATGGAGTACAGTTTGAGGAAGACAAAAAAGAATAACTAGAAATATTTTTTTGGTAAGGCAGATATGATGTAGAAAAGTTTATTTTAGTTAGAATAGAAAAGACAGGTGGAATGGAGATAACCTGTGAGCAACAAAAATGAGTTTGTGAAAGATTGATTGGGGCAGAGTAAAAGGAGGAAAGAAAAAAAATGACTAATGTTAACAGCTAAGAATATGAGAATAGGTATTATGGATTGTTCAGGTCCCAAAGCTATGAATGGAGGAGATAAGACTTCAGACACATCCTTTTGATTCCAATCCCTATGTTCTTTATATCACATTGCATTTCAGAGTAGCTATGGGGGCTTTTGGGCTTTCATACATCCCCTAAATTTCTAGTAGCATGTTACTTATCCAGTCTGTGTTTCTGAATTGAGTGGTTGAAATTTTGCACTGAAGTTTACCTTACAGCAGAGGAGCCTGAACTCTACTCCACACATTCTAAGGGATGCTCATAATAAGTAGGAAAAAAGCCCCCAAATATCTGTATTAAAAATTTACAGGGATGTATTCTAATGTGCAGGATGAATTTGATGCTTTAATTAGCATCATGTCATCCTGTTATATCAATTTGGACACCCATGAGTAATCAAACTCTAGAAGCAAAGTGTTACTGACATAGTCATATCATGCTCTGTCAGTCAGGTCATGTGGGAATTTCTGTACATATTCATATATTAATGTTCTCATTTTTTCAGTAAATATTTGCTTCTTGTCTACTACATTTCCAGGCCTAAGGTGTGATTTTAGATTTGTGAAAAGAAGGTAGCTTGCTTCTTATACTCAAAAAATTTTCTCTTAACTAATACCCAACCTTTTAGTAGGGTTAAAATGCATCCCTATTCAGCAGAGATAATCTGAGTTTGTATTAGGACCTAGCATCTTATCCATTTAGATCCCTTTTCCTTGTGTTCTAATTTGAATGATAAATATATCACTGATAGTGATGGCTTATTTTATGTCAACTTGATTGACCACTGGATGCCCAGACATCTGGTTAAACATTTGTTAACCTTATGTGAAGGTGTTTCTAGGTGAGGTTAACATTTGACTCATAGACTGAATAAAGTAGATTTGCCTCTCTAACGTAGCAGGGGGGGGCGGGGAGACATGCAACCAATAGAGACTTGAATAGAACAAAAAAACCAAGAGGGAATTGCTTTTGTCTGGAGCAGCTGGAACATTGATCTTCTCTGGACTTGAAACATCAGATCTTCTTGGGTGTCTAGCCTGCAAGCTTTTGGACTGGAACTCTCCTTGTGGTTCTCCAGGTTCTCAGGCCTTTATACTTAGTCTGAAAGTGCACTGTCAGCTCTCCTGGGTCCCCAGCTTGCTGACTATTGATCTTGGGTGTTCTTAGCCTCCATAATTTTTGCATGAGTTCATTATTCACAACACAATTCTCTCTCTCCCTTTTTCTCTCTCTCCAATATACCCCTATACTCCCACACACCCCATATTTGTTCTGTTTCTCTGAAGATCCCTAACATTGTCAACCTACGTTTAATACGTTTGAAAGCATGTTTCAGTAAAATTTCAATTTGAATGCATTTCTTCAATCTTCAACATCACTATTGAGGAACCAAAGTAGGAAAATGTTAACTATATAATTGCCCAAAATTCTGAAATTATTTGTGATTATTGAATTTCTAAGAAAATGACATAAAGTAGAAGGAAATAAGTTTGATAATTTACAAAATAAGATAACACTGATTTATCACATAATACATATATTTATACTTTAAATTTAATCATTTAAATCAGTTTATTCCCTTTGAATGTGATTGTTAGATTTTGTGAGACCAATTATATTTGTGTGCAAAAACTTATGATAAAATGGTAACCTGGAAAATTCATGGTATATTAAATGGATAGTTGTACTATGTCCAACTAACATTCATCTGTTGAGTGATTACTGCTTTGTAAATGCTTTACTAGGCCTTTTACATTCATTATTTTAGGAAAGGACTTGGTAGAGATAAGAAAAACTGAAATTTGTAATAGGAAATACTAAAGTGGAAGCTGACATTTACCAAGCATTCATTACATATCATGCTATATGTGTACTAAATCATTTATTCTTACAACAAGCCATGGCATTATTTATTTATTTATTTATTTTTAATGCATTGTAGTTGTACATAATGGCATTTGTTGTTATGTATTCATGCATGCATACCATGTGACAATATAATTTGATCAAGATCACTTCCCAGCCTCTTTTAATCTTATGAATGAAGAAAATAAGTCACAAGGAAGCTAAATCATTTGCAAGGCCACTCAGCTGGTATTCACACTGAACACTCTAGTGGCTATGATTTAACACTGCCTGGTATACCCTCTTCTCATGTATTCATTCAGACATAAGAATCACCTTACACTTAATGTGATTAGCAAAATCCTTGTTGGCATGTTCTTTCTCCTATATAGATACGCCATGAAGCAGGGATGTGGGAGTATCCCATTTAACAAATAGGATGTGTTTAAGTGTTATGTCCAAAGTTAGGGAGCAGTGGAACAGAATTTTGCTCAATCTCAGTTTTTCAAAGCCCATGAGCATTTCATTCTACAATGTAGAGACCAGAAGCACATGCACTGAAGTTATTATTATTTTGGATCTTAGGAAGAATCCTTCTTGGCAACATCAAAATGGACACTAAGATGTTCATTGACCTTTTATATTCAGATGTTTCCCCATACTAAAGTGCAACTTCAAACTTGTATAATCATACAATGATCATGAACTAGGCTAGTAGCTTGCTTCAATTTCCCATCTGAAATGGTGCTAATATTAGTACTTACCCATATATTTGTTGTCAAAAATAGAACAATAAATACATTTTAAAACACACAAAACAGTGTCTGACATTCTGTTGATATCTAATGTTATTAATAAGGTCTGAGCACACAAAATTAGGCAGGTTACTTGAAGCAGTCTTCATTATCAAAAATAATTTCTGGTTCATAGGTGCCACTGATGTCCAGAAAATAATGTAGTGTGTTTTCTTTTGCTAATTATAAAAAAAAATACTGTCAATGACCAACACATATCTTGAGCAGAAAATTCTATGCAGTGAGTACTTTAAAGAAATACAAAAAATATTTTAAGCTCATTTCTTCAAGGAGTTTGTACTTTCCCATCAAATTAAAAGTGTCTTATATTTGACAGGAACTCGGGGAAGGGGCAGTTGATATTTAATGGAAATAGAAATTCTGTTTTGCAAGATAAAGAGTTCTGAAGTTTGGATCACAACAAAGCAAATATACTTAAAACTACTGGACTAATAGTTGTGTATTAGCTTTGCATCACTGTGACAAATAACCAAGAAAAATGACTTAAAGGAGGGAAGATAGCTCACAGTTTTCAGTCTGTGGTCAGCTGGCTCCATTGCTCTGGGCCTGAGGTGAGGAAGAATAACATGGCAGAAGGGTGTTGGCAAAGGAGAACTGCCCAGGTCCTGGTAGCCAGGATGTAGAAACAGTTGGGAGAAGATGAACCCTTGCAGAGCATGCCCGCTATGACCTATGACCTATTTCCACCAAGTAGGTGCCACCTCCTGCTAGTACATTCAGCAGTCAAGGGATGAATCCACTGATAAGATCACAGTGCTCATGATCCCATCACTTCTCCAAAAATCCTACCTCTGAACATGTGACACTTTGGGGGACATTTCAGACCCAAACCATAAAAGTTGTGAGCAAAATGATTAAATGATAAATTTCATGTCATATACTTTTAATCATTTTAAACAATATTTTAGGCTTAAGAAATCTCACTCTAATAATTCATTCAAGCATACATTTTCAGAAGTTAAAAGGGTACACAAGAATGAGCATCACATGCATTGGGATGTTATCAAAAAGAAAATATGCCTATTATAAAGAATCCTTGATAGACAGCTCTTCCCACCACCTCCCACTTTAAAAGACTCAATAAAAAGTTGAAGTAAAAGGCTGATGCATAAAAATTAAAAAATAGGCAAGTACATGATTTTATGAGTACAAACAGTACACTTGGCTTAAACATTCAAGATCATTACCACTATAAATCTGAGAAAATGACAAACTTAAAAGTAGGTTTTATTTATATATTTTTTTATGTAAATAAAAAATAGCTTCTTTTTCTTTTCTTCCCCCCACCCACACCCTCCCATTCTTACTTGTCAAAATAGCAAATCAATCTTGTTTTGCAAATGAAGCCCTATGATTTGTTTACTGTTGGGTTCTCTCAAGCTACTTAGCCAGCCAGTGAGGTTTTCTTATCATAAAAAAGTGAGAAGACCATCAGATGGTGTGATTATAAATTATCAACTTAGCCCATCTCTGAGGCAGGGCAAGGTGAGCACATGAGGTGTTTTCTGTTTTTTTTTTTTTCCCTTGTGTTCATTTCACTTTAGTATGGTACTGTCATCACTGTACTTGAAAACTTATTTTCAAAAAGCTTATTTGTTTTTATGTGTTAAATCAAAAGAAAAAAGAAATACTTTAAAAGTGTTTTAACCCATTTTGCTAAAGAATCTCAACGATGCTCCTTATGTGTTTATAAAGTTTTAATTCCAAAAGGCATTACCTATTGGCTTTATATTTCACACATGATTCCTTGGGAAACTCAGACATATGTTAAAGACTGCAGCTTTGAGGACTGAAATCAAGACATGTTAGATAAACTTTAATCAGGTACTTTGGAAAGAAGTTCATCTGGTTACTGTTTAGTTTAGATAAGCAATAACTTCATTGTAACTAAAGAAAATAAAAAGTATATGTGTGTTTAAGCCACTCATGAATTCATGTGAGCTTGCACACTGAAATTGCAATGTATGCTAAGCAGCAATTCTTAACACACAGCATTGGGGTTTTAGGCCCATTTGAGAATAACAAAGATATATATGTATATATACACCTTATATTGCATATAATTTTAGGCAATTGAGGACTTCTTGTAGTGCATTGATATAGGCCATAGATCACTGGGACACCCAGAAACCTCCCATGCAGTAGAGAGAGTAGAAAATGGAATGAAAATCTTGCCAGAGAATCTGATGAATAGCTTCTAGGCTGAGTAAGAGCAATATTTGCTTTCAGTGATAGAATTTTTAAACATTTTCCCTTAAAATACATGTTAATATTGTATGGTCTTATTGCATAGTTATTTAACATTTCAAAAACTATTAAAAATGTCCTTTAAATGAATACATTTTTATGTTTCCAACTGTGGAAACTTATAGTGATAATGGACTATTTTATAAAATTATGTAGATATTAAGATAGCTATATTAATTCTAAAATTTTAGTCCATATATGTATATTTAAATATATGTAAACAATAGATCACTTCAAAGAAGTTAAACAACTTTAAAAAAAACTAAAAGGTATTGTTATAGAGAATTTCAGAATGATATCTGCAAAGTAACTTCACTATAATCACGTGGCTTCAAAGATTTGTTACTAAACACATGTAAAATTTCTACTAAAACTTAATATCAAGAAATAATTTGAAAATTTTACTTTTCATTTAAAGTAAAATTAAGTACAAAAAATTACTTCAACAAATATGCATATCATTGATGTATCATTGTTTCTTTTGTTTTGCATATTTGTATCATTAAGTTACATTCATGAATATAAATTTATGCACCACTGATATACTGTTTGATTTTAAGCAGATTTCTCACCCTTTAACTTTGCTTTGTGTCATGAAGTGTATGGTTCTAAATATAGGAACACCCTTTTCAATTTAATTAAAATTCATTCTTCTTTTAGCTTTATCTCTTGATAAATTTGTTTGATGGGGATCCTTCTGTTGTTAAGCAGAAAATGAAATCTTCCCAGTAAAATCAGCTGAAAAGATGAATTTTAGGTCCTTGGTTAGGAATTGACATTGACTAATGTGTATATTGGGATATAGTTTGGGGATCATTTTGGAGACAGATCAAACTCCTGGATTATGTTTTAGGTAGATTAGTGCTGGAAAATACCAAATAAAAGAATAAACAAATTTAGTACTCAAGAAGCATTATATGCAGAGTATTCTATTTCCCTTTATATGATGTGACTTATAACGGATATTCCTAATGACAGTGATAACATCATACATATCCTGGCAAAGAGAAAAGCAAGGAAATGGAAAAAAGAAAGGAAAATAGTAATGCTCTTGAAGCAAGAGATAGGAAACAAAAAGAGTTAATATTGATAATCTAGATTTTATACACTATGAAGACTATAGATAACTTCTATAACTTTGGCAAAGTTGCTTCTTATAGAAGGAAGATGGCAAACATAATATTAGGAGTTTAAAAATAACAAATTAATATTTTGAGATGATTTAATGAAGGATTAAAGTGACATATTTATCTTTGACAATAATTGTGGGATCCTAAAAAAACAGGTCTAGATAGAAAAGTTATAAAATCACAAATAAGTAAGAGGTACATGTTCCCTGGTTGTTTTTCTATTTTCTTGAAACATTTTGGTAAATATAAATAACTTACATGGGGCAAAGATATAGTTAATGATGTCAGAATAAGTTTTGCACAGTATAAAGTCTAAGACTGCCTAATTCTTAAACAGTATTTCATAAGATGAAAATTAAAAACAAGATTTCTGGGTTTTTTAAATAGTTTTTTAGTTATCAATGGACCTTTACTTAAACTTATTTATATATGATGCTGAGACTTGAACCCAGTGTCTCACACATGCCACAAACCCCAAAACAAGCTTTCTTCAAATACCAATACAACAGTTTGAGATCATCTGCTATAAATTCAGTAGTTTAATCAAAATCATGAACATTGGATATGCATTTTTAAAATATTTTATTTATTCATGCATTATAGTTATACATAATAGGGGGTCTATTCTGACATATTCATAAATGCATATAACATAATTTTCTTTATTAGATTCCTAGTATTTCTTTTTTCCCCTCCCCTCATCTTCTTTCTAATCCCCTTCCTATACTCTGTAGGTCTTCCTTCTATTTATTTATTTATTTTAAAAATTTGGTACATAAAAGTGGAATTCATTGTGATATAGTCATAGATTCACATAGCATAATTTGGTCAACTTAATTCCCTAATTTTTCCATCTTCCCTTTTCTCCCCTTCCCTATGGTCCCTGACTTCTCCTCTACAGATTTTTCTATGGTCCTGAGATTCGCTTTTTAAATTCCCTTTTATTCTCTAGCTTCTGCATGTAAGAGAAAATATTCCATCTTGACTTTCTGAGTCTGGTATATTTCACTTAGAATGATGGGTGTTCATTTCAATCAGAAAGCATTAACTAATTGACACATGAAAAAATAAGTGCTCAATGCAGCAACTCCATTGTATGTTGGAAATGATTTCAATTATATTCTTTTGGCTTCTAGATTATTTTTATTTTGGTAAGAGAACCAAGATTTTTCCCCAAATACTTGAAAACCATAATAAGGCAGTTTTAAAGAAGTGTTGGAAGGCTTGTTAGTTATAATTCATGAAAAAATTAATATTTAAGTTGGATTTGGATAACAAAGTAATATATAAAATTCCAGATATGTGTTTCATAAAGTATATGTCAGCTGGTATGCTTCTACCCTGCTCTCATTTCTTTACTTTTTAATATTAATTATTCTTTCAGTAGATATAGTCTGTGTTACAGTTATACTTCAGGCATTTTACAACAGTTGGAGATAAAGTAGTGTGCAAAGCAGATGTAGTAGCTGTTCATATTACTTAAGTGATACATACTAAGGAGAAATAAATGGTATTGTGTTCCACAGTTCTTAAAATGAAAATAAAATTGCAGACTTAAGCTGTTATTAACTAACTCAATATCTATCTATCTAACCAAATATCTATAACTCAATATCTATCTAACCAAACTTTAGAATGTTTTTCTTCTTTAACACTTTCAATGAATGCATTCTGTTATCATACTTGCTTCATGAATCTATAGTATGCAAAATTAAAGCCATTAATGAGATCATGATCAAATTTAGTTCATTGAAAAATTTGCCTCACTTTATTGTTTTAAGTAAAAGTGGTGACTTCCTAGTTACTATAGATATAAAAGCAGGATTAATTGTATTTTTGCCAATTTACCATTAGATTTTGTTTTTATAGAGAGAAGGGTGGTAGTAGACTTGAAATAGTTGATTTTTCTTTTTTCCTTAGCATGGTTTTAGAAGGAAAAGGCTTGACTTCCCTGTGTAAAATGAAGAGTACTATAGGACTTAGAAGACTGAATGCAATTTGTGATGCTACTTTTGCACTAGTAAACTCTGGAAATTAAACAATCATATGTATCAAAGTTATTATGGCAGAGAGGAAAGAATAAACAAACTAAGGAATAGGCTGGAGACTCTGTGGAGGTCTTCAGTGTTCTGTGATTATTCAGTGCTCTATGACTACAGTTGCTTTAAAAATATCTTGATTATCAAGACTTGTTGATATTTTGTTACGCGATGCAGTCTTCTTGATGTTGGGGAATTTCGCTTCCCTATTGGCAGCATACTCTGCGGTCTCTTGATCTCTGATTCTCTTTGATTAGCATCCTGCCGTTAGTCCCTCACTCATTTGCTTTGATGAGTGCACCTAGCTCATTCTTCAATGCTCTGGTTGTGCTATAAACAGTGTCACTTATGACTAAAGAGAATGTATTCTGGACAAAATAGGCTTCACTTTTATTCTGAACTATTAATAATTTTAAGGCAGAAAAAACATCAATCACAGCTCCAAAAGTCTATAATTGCTTACTTACTACATACAGTTCTTAGAGACTACCAATTAAGTACCATAGACAAATTCAGGTTTTCTTTTAACACTGATTTTCAAGCATTTACATTTTTTTTTATTCTACCAGCTGAAAACTACTTGCAGCATTCCAAAGTTTTTAATCACATTTTTTTTGATACCAAGTCTTGAATGCATCATGTAATGGAAAGTCATTTCGCAGTAAGAACAGCTTCACCTGATTTCATAAGAGCAAGATTGATTTAATTATTAATGTTGACTAAGTCAGTGGTGAAGCGTGTGTGTGTGTGTGTGTGTGTGTGTGTGTGTGTGTGTGTGTTTGGATGGGTGAGGATTTGCACAATGTTTGATTCCTATATCCTTGACAGAGTTCTTGTCTGGCAAGATGCTAGAGGAGTATATTAAGTGGAAACCATTTGGCTGCTATATTTGGAAAGATAGCAATACATGACATGCTCATTTGAATGCAGAATAATAAAACACAAATTTCCTTCTAGAAATATTATTATGGAAGTTTATATTTCATTTTATTATTTGACATTAAACGTTGAAGAATAAATAGCCCAAATAACAGTCTTGATTTTAATATATCATAAATTGTTTAATTACCATACAACTGAAGACTGTGATCATTCAGCACACTCAACAGACTACAGTTCCAATTTTATGGTGGTGTAAACTAGAAACCTTAACTGTTTTCACCAATAAATGAATAATTTAAAGTTCTTTGCCTTTTAAAAATATTACTATACTGTGTAATATTGAGCAGATTACAATTATAATCATCTTGACTGTGAGGAATTAGGTGCTAAAGTTACATGAAGCACAAATTGTTTTCCTGTGTAAATATCTTTGGTAGGGAGTAGGTGTCTTCATTTATATCAATCATTTATTCACCTGTTCCATCTTGGACCTCTTTCTATCTTGTCATTTTTTTTTTTTAAGAAATATTGATACCTACTTCTGACCTCAAACTATCAGACTCTCTGGGAATGGGAAGGTGCTTGAACTTGATGAAAGTTCTAGGAAAAGCACTCATATAAAGCCCCTAAAGCAGAAATGATGTTGGCTTGAGTGAGACTCAGTAAGAAGATTTAGGTGGATGGAATGGGGTGGTGGTGGGGGGAGGGAGAAGGCATCCAGCCAGCTCACTCAGGGCCTGTGGGTCTATATATACATGCAGAAAACATCAAATGATTTTGTGCGTGGAAATGATGTGATATTATTTGCATAGAGAGATTGTTGTGACTTTATCATCACTACTGAAAAAAATATGGAGGCTATCCTCAGATATTATGCATTTGATGTTTGTTATGATTTGTCAAATGTTCACACCTAAAATAAATCTAGCTAATTTCTTTTTCAGATTAATGCTATGAAAAGAAAAGTATATTGGAGGAAAGTGACACTTATTTATGCAGCTTTTATGACCTGATTTGGTAAGCAACTTTGATGTAAATGGTGATAATTATCCTATTATAATAGGGAGGAGGCACAGTTCTTTTAGAAAAATACACATGCCATTTATGTTCAGTAAACTTTTTTCTTAATTCAAACGAACTTTGAACAAAATTTAGTTTTCATCAAGATTGCCTGCCCTTCCAGATTTATTTATTTATTTATTTTTTATTTTTTTTAAGCAGCAAAGAGGAATTTATTGCGAGCTAGCTCAGTCCTCGGCGCACACACACAGCAACTGGTGACTCTGAGAGGCCTAGAGCCCAGGGTTTGCAGCAGTTTTATACATTCTTTGGAGAAGGCAGGGACCCCCACATACATCATAGCATCTCTTAGCAAATCATCACACACCGCAGGAAAATCAAATAACAACTCTGAAACATGATTAGCACATTCCCTGGCGGGAACAAGTTGGGGAGGGGTGATTGGTTACTACAACAGAGGGATTCATTTGAACTGATTGGTTTAAGCCAAGAGGGGTGTTCGTGCTGAACTACATGGTTTCCTAATATGTTATCAACCACCATAAACTACTAATAGCACCACAATTACATTGATGTTTTTATATTAACCAAATTTAGTTCTTAAAGAAATAACATATTACAATATTGCAAAATGATAGTTGTTGTTTAACCATAGTTGTATAATTTTTAATTTCTTTAGGATTACTTGCTCAAAAAACTTACACATATAACCGGCTTACACAGACCTTCTTTATCACTTACTAAAACCCTCTTATTTACTTAATCACATAGACTCTCTTAGCCAGAAACACATTTTCCCTCTGTTAAATCCATACTAGAACCTTCTAATTTCTCTTTTTCATCTGTTAACCTCTTTTTCTATTCACATTTTGAAACAATCCTTGTAAATTTCTGAATTTAGGCAGATTATTTCATAGACATCAATATTTTATTAGTTTTTTTTATCACCTAGGAAAAACTTACAAGCTTAATTTTAAAGACATCTTCACTTTTATGTGTTTACCCAATTTAAATTGAGCCATTTAAATCACGAGAATCAAAGATATTTGGATCCATTTTTTAAAAAATTTTTCATGAGTGCTCCTCATATATCTGCCAATCTTCATATCCTGTGTATTACATATGGACATATGCACATACAGACATACAACACATAACACAAGTGTGCACACATAACATTGTAGCTTTTGTATTTTGTACAGTGTAGGCATTGTAGCTTTTCTCAGGTGAAATCTCTATTGCAATGTTAAAAACAACAACAAAAAAAAAAAAAAAAAAAAAAAAAACCACAACTCCACAGTTGATCAAAAATAGAACTGATCAGAAAAACATTAACCTAGGTCTGTAGGATCAAAATCATGAGCTCAAAAAAAAAAAAAAATACAGAATCTAAGAAAAAGCAAGAGGCTTAGAAAAAATGACTGGCCAGTAATTAGTAAATGCCATACAATTTACTTTCTGGTTTAGTCTAGTTTGAGCTCAGGTAAAAATTCACTTTTACTTTTTTTTTTATTTTCCCCTTGGGCCTCAGATCTGTCTCCTACTGAGCTTGTAGGCTTCTTCTATTTGCATTTCAACTTAAGTCCTGGCTGAGGTCTGGAACTAGCAGGAAAAACTGGAATTCTGAGCAGAAGCCTCATGCCTAAGACATTTTAACCATAAGTCACAATTTTCAGGTTTGGATGTTGAAAATTATGACACAAGTTTAAGATACAGTTCACAAAATCTCATTCTTTTATATCTTCCTACACTAGAAAAACTTGCTCACACAAAACTGAAAATAGGATCTTACTTGATAATATAAAACTACCATCAGAAGAAATTCCTTCAGGATCATTAAGCCACTTCCTTTGTTCTGAAGTTCCTAAAGTAGTATTAAGATACATTAAATCACCTGAAAAAAAATTCCAAAAGAGAACCACACACTACCATGTATATCCAAAATTAAGCTTTAAAAATTCCCAAGACTGTTGCTATTCAATGTCATTTCAATAAGCCAGACCAATGTCCCAATCCAACACTTTCCTTTCCTAAATCCTACACACTGAGGGGAACAGATATCATATCATAATTTATTATCCTTGCCCAAATTAATGCACTGGTACACCTAATGAAATCTTCCCAGGCTACCCAGTTCAAAAATTGATGAAAAAATAAAACTAAATGATTGGGAGTTACTTACCAACTTGGAAGTAGAGTTCTTTAATTTTCCATCCTAAGTATTTAAGTTCTCTGGCATGAATTATCTGAAATCATAAACTAAACAATTACCTAAATCCAACTTTTAGCTGCAAGATTGTGCAATGCTTCAAAAACCCATTCAGATACCAAATTGTTACAATAAAAAATCTTTTAGATACACATTCAGCCAAGATCATCCCCAAGAAACAATCTATAATAACCTTTAAAGCAGACCAGATAAGAGAAAAATCTCCCCAGGTTTCTAACTCCCATTATGACTCCTACATCAGTGGCACCATAGATTTCCCCATGAGTGGACCAGATGTTCTCACATAGGGGCAACCAGAAGTGTAAAATCAAGGGTCTCGGTAAAGCGACTTTACTGCATTCAGTGTCCCCTTCTTTTTAAGTAGACAGAGATGGAGCAATCCTTACAGTACAGGGAAGAAATGAGGGAGGTTCCTCGAAGCAAAAGGGGCTTCAGCAGTTGCTGGGAGTCCCTCTGTCCCTCCTTTTACTTACAGGATTAGCTCCTTTAGTTAGGTCTGATCCCAGGCATGCTGGCATATCTCCTAACTTTCCAGTAGTCAGCTCTCAAAAAGTTAATCCTCTGCTTGCAGTTGTTTAGAGTGCTAGGCTTCCCCCAGAAAGCAGAGTGGGAACTCCTCTAATGTCCCCTCTGGAATGCCAAAATTTGTGACTGAAAGTTCAGCTCCTGTCCTTGAAGCCAATTAATGCCAATTTAATAATGAGGACAGGGGTTTTGAGACAAAGAAAAAGGGAGATATGAAAGTTCTTTGACCCCCAGCAGGCATTTCCCTCTGCAGTGAGTGCACTCAAGCCAACTACCCCCTTCCAGATTTAAATCTATTTCCTTCTTAATGACCAAAATGTTCTTTCAAATGCTGCCATATATTGTCAGCTCAATCTTAAAAAATAAAAATTATTTCTTGGCATGTTTATGAACCTGACTTAATGTGCTCATGATTATCTGTTATGTCCTTCTGCATTTCAGTCAAGAGTTTAGTTGTAGTAATTGACTCATTTCCTGAAAATGATTCATTTGGAATGGCTCATTTTCTGAGCTTCAAAATACGCATTAATATGTTAAAATATGTGATGTACTATAGTAAAATGTTTAAATTTTTTTTTGTTCAAGAATTTTCCAAACATATTTGACAATGGAACTAGTTTGAGTGTGTGTATAAAATGCCCTTTACATTTCACAGAACTAGTGTTTCTCAGAATTTATTTTGAGTTCTACCCATAAACTGACTTTTATTTCTGCAGGTGGTAATCTTGGTGAAGCTTTTCTCACCTGCACATATTTATGAACAAAACAGTGGAAGACTTATGTTTCTCTTTGAGGCCGAACAGATGTGAAGTACTTATAGGACTTACAGATAAACCTGCTAATGGCTTCTTGCTTGTTCTTCTGAAGTCAGATTTAAATTCACAGGAGACTCCAGGCCCTTTTGCAAAAAAGAATGAGTATCGTCCTCGTAGCTTCATGCTAAGTTTTATTAGATGGTTGTGTTTTTGTAGTTTTTCTTTTTCACAAGTTTCTGGACATTGAGGGACATGGATATTTTCCTTCTCCTCTTTTGGTATCTGAACTGGAAGGCTGATGGCTAATATTGCCAAAGAGAGTGGAACATTTTTATTCTTTTAGTGTACACACTAGCTTTTCCCACTAAATATGTTACTGGAGTTTTTGGAGAATTATCACTTCTTATTTCAAACCAGTGAAGGAGAACAGGAAAGAAATACCTAATAGAAATGGCTTCTAATTAACAAAAGAAAAACTTAGAGTGTGAAGCTAAGTGGATGCAATAAATAGTCATCCAATTCATTTGAAAGTTCTTTTTACTCGTAATTTCTCTACAGCTATGGAAATAGCCTTTTGAAAATCTATCCCTTTCTCAGTTTTCCAGTGTCTTCTCCATTAACATAACTGCCTGCTTTTTCTTCTAGAAAATAGTTTGGTGGTGAGGGGAGTCTGTTGTTTTTGTAAGAATTTGAAATTTCAACATCTGATTGCTTCAATATGTATGTTTGAAGATTTATTGTTATACCTTTGAATGATTATAATATGTCTCTGTGACATTTTTGGTCTATAGATGATGACTCAGTGCACGTATGGCTTTGTACATTCTTTAAATAATTTTGTGTTCCATGGGAAATTGAGTTCAATGGATGGTTACTGTTGAAAACAATGGATATAAATCAAGGAATAGTTGACTGAAGTGGAATTAAAGATGATTTCAGGGATCAAATTTGAAGAGGTGTAAAATTTATTCTGCATATTCTAAGGAAGCATTGAAGGATAGAGTTTTGATTAGCTTTTTCACTTCTGTGACTAAAGGATCTGACCAGAACAACTATAGAGAAGGAAAAGTTTATTTGAGGGCTCATGGTTTCAGAGGTCTTAGTCCATAGAAGGCCATCTCCATTTTTCAGGGCTCAAGATGAGGCTGAACATCATGGCGGAGTGTGTGGCAGAGGGAAGCAACTCACATCATGGTGATCAAGAAGCAGAGAGAGAGAGAGAGAGAGAGAGAGAGAGAGAGAGAGAGAAACTCCACTTGCCAGATACAAATATATATCCCATAGCCATACCCACAATTAACCACTTCTGACAGCCACACCAGACCTGCCTCCAGTTACCACTCAGTTAATCCTATTAAGGATTGATTAACTGATTAGGTTAAGACTCTCACAGCCCAATCATTTCTCCTCTGAGCCTTCTTGCATTGTCTCACACATGAGCTTTTGGGGGACACCTTACATCCACACCATAAAAGACAGTTAATAAGTGAGCTGGAGAATCAATTTTTGCATTTATGACTATTCTAATGGGAGAGTGGAGCAAAGACTAAAGAAAACAGTAGGGAAGGAGAATTTGTCCGGTTTTTAAAGCACAGGGTTATTAGTGTCTGACAGTAGGAGTGGAGAAGACAAAATACATTTTTTAGCAGTTTTTTTTAAACAAAATACAGAGGATGTGGTGACAGGATGTGAAGAGTTGAGTGAAAGGAAGAAAGATGGTATCACATGAAGAACTAATAACATTTGCAAGGTGAGAAATTTGAAGAGAAGCTTTGGCAGTCATAAAGATAAGGGTTTATTTGGATGTGTCTAGTTTGTGGCAGCCTTGGGAGCTGACCAGTGGCAGTAGTCTCTGTTAATCATACTTTACGTGCTTGTATTATATAGAATTTCATAGAGTGGATTCTACCAAATATATCAAACTTAGTATTGATTTTTAAAAGATACATTAAAAAGTTTCAACTTACATGCAGAGGGCTTGCTGTGTGCTGTTGCTTCTTTATTATCTGCCTTATTTAGAACTAGCTGACTTTTCTCTCTGATGCTCAAGAGAATCATTCATTATGGTTAAATAAATAAATAATTCCTTATTGTTTTGCACCTGATCATCTTATTCACAGTGCTTAAGCATTTGACAGCACTTTGGCAAATCTGTATCTTCAGGTCCCAGGAACATCCCAGTTGGCGTTCTGTGTTGGGATTTCCACTTTGTTAGATAGAGGGGAAGCTCACTGAAACCACTTGCTGTTTCCCAGGGTTACCTGGACAACTCCTTAGTGCAGGATGCCTGTGGAGAAAAATCAGAGTAGGAAGTGAAAGTTTCTGAATTCCAAGTGTTTTCTTCAGCATAGCAGGTTGAACCTGGTACTCGGCCCTCAGTGTTCACATCTGTGTTCTGATGAAACCCAACTAATTTAAAATGTTCTATCTTCAGGACATTTAAGATAGAGTAAGGTAGACTATAGCATTGACGTGAACAGCCATGGAGTATTCTCACCTTGTCCTCTCACCTTTGTTTTTTCTCTTTCTTTGGGGAATATGATGCTGGTTAATGTATCCCATGAAAACTTATGGTTTTCTCCAAGGAGGGGAGATTAGAATCTCATTCTGAATATTGCCAATAATATCAATAATTTATGTTGATACTCTGTAATATAGACCCCATGATACACACACTCACACACATACATTAGACACACATACACATACTTTTATCAATTGACTTTAATCAGCATGCGTGGAGTGTTCAGATGATTTTTGAAGACTCCAATCAATGATTCAAGTTTCAGAAGTGGCTGAGGTAAGACTGAAAGCATTGATTTTTAATTAGATAAAACACTAAAATATTATCCTTGACAAAAGAGATGGTGTTCATGATATGCAGGTAGCTAGAAATACTTTCCAGATACCTCTGCAGTGACAGTTGTGGGGCATTCTGGAATCCCAACTAGCTAGATTTCCCTTAAAGGAAGGTCTGTTCCAGAGTCAATACTCTGAACCACTGGGGAGGTTTATTAATCACCCCAAGGAGGTGCTCTGTTATATGCTTTGGAGATGACCTTCCATGCAAGGGGCATTTATGTGGGGAGGGGCATTCAAATCTGAAGTCAGATTTAAATTCACAGGTAACTCCAGGGTGGCTTTTCAAGAAAATAAGGTATAG
Organism: Spermophilus citellus; assembly: GCF_964194105.1. Classification (NCBI taxonomy): domain Eukaryota; kingdom Metazoa; phylum Chordata; class Mammalia; order Rodentia; family Sciuridae; genus Spermophilus; species Spermophilus citellus. The sequence continues at coordinate 90,419,261 of NC_138192.1, forward strand.
AAGATGGAGGGACAGAAAGAGAGCTGGGGAAGAAGGGAAGGAGGCTCTGAGTTAGAAGTTTTGCACTGAACAGGGATTGGGACTTAACAACAAGAAAAACAACAAAAACAAAAGTTTATGCTAAAATAGATAACTGTACTGAAAATCCTAGAAAGGCAAAAAGTGTTTTTTCCAGATTGGAATGCTTTAAGTTCATGATGTAATATGCAATTTCAAGATAGAAAACGAAGTTTATGTTTGCACATACCTGAGTGTTAACTGTATGTACTTCTGGGATAACTGCTGAAGTATACATGTATTGCATCTGAACACACTCTTTACTTCCCTCATTACCTTTTGATTCATTTGCATATCTCTCTACCTGCATGTTTTTCTTTGTATTTTAGTTACATTTGTTTTGTGGGGTAACTTCTTATTTTTTAAACCTCTGATTCTCCATTCAAGAAAATATGGTGTATCTCCTTAGCATTCCAGATACTTCCTGTATATTTGGTAACAGTTATAAGCACATATGTTTTTATTTAGTGTGGTAACAAATGAGCCATGATTTTATCTTTATATGTTCCTAAATTTCAGCCTACATGTTCAGATAAATAAAACATAAATTCAGTAAAGTACGAAATTTGTCTTATTCATCGTTATATCATTATTGCATGGATACATCCCCAAGATTAAACAAATACTGGTTAAACGAATACTTCATAACTACTGGAAGGATGTTCCCATTTTCAATTTTTCTCTGATCTTAGCATCTATTTGTGTCTGTGTGGACTGGCCAGGATTGATTGAGGGACAGGACAGGTGCTGGGGGGTTTGTCTCAGCTGCAGGGCACGCAGTCCAGTTCCAATGGATGGACAGAAGCCTTATAGCCAAGGTTACCTTAGACTACCTCCAGGCATTTTGGAGGAAATAGATTAGCTCCAGGAGTCCAACATGGAGCATCAGGGAGCTTTAGTTTCAGGGCATGGCACAGTAGTGGAGAATCAGGTGGTATTTAATATGGAGACACCTAGGGCTATAACAGGTGTTCTTTTGTAGTCCAGCTCTGCTCATGTCAGTGCATGGGATTTATTTGTCAAGTTTTAGTTTCTGAAGAGAGACTGTGACAAAAGTATGATATGATCCCAGGAACACAGAGACAGGTACCAGGATAGTGATAGTTGCATACCGAAACTCAACAAGGGGTGCAGAGTTAGGAATGTAACGTCTACACCCCCTTAACACAATGGATGGCTTCCAGGAGGAAGGAGGCTGTGACTCTGGGCCCAGCAATCAGCCTTGTCCATCAGCCAGTCAGCAGAGTGCAGAACATGATTGAATGAGGAATGGAAAAGCCTAGGTATTCTCTTCCCTAAAGTGATTTGTCTGCAGGGTAGGGTGGTTTGGGAATCCAACGATGAAGCCTTGGAAATAAGGATGTAGTAATGTTCTGTGGGTGTCCTTGTAATTATGAGCACACCGTGTTCCACCTCCTGCCTTGGCATCTTTATCTTTTCTTACTCCTTTCTACTTCTCATGCCTTTCTCTTTTCTCTTTCAACCTTTGCTTTCCCATTTTTTCCCCCAGATGCAGGGTATATTTTGTAAGCATGAAAAAAGTTTTGTACCTAATATTTTATGGCTGGAAACTAAAATCTAATATATAACTAAGAATAATCTAGGAAAAATGTGTGGGATCCATAAAATTGAGTGAAATTTTAACTATATATTTATTTTGCAACATTGATGCAGTCTTAAGAATACATTTAATTTAGCCTTGTTTAAAAAAATAAATCACAAAATGCTTTAAGCACAACAAAAAATACAGGAGCCATTATATTTGCTTTATTGTTCTTGGGAGAAATTTGTTGTTTTTGCTTTTGAATTAGCTACAGAAGAATAGATATCTACAGATTTATATGACCTTTTGCCCCCCCCCCCCCTTCATTGGTGCATTATAATTCCTTGGGAATACATTAATTGAATAGAATAAATATGAAATTATTTTACAATGTTGGATATAATGAAGTTTTTGCTGTTTTTTGTTTGTTTTGTTTTTTAATCACTGATTCTTAAGGGGAATATTAAGGAGACAGGACAGAAGAGATGGTGTTAGATTCTTTGGGTTACAAAGAAAAAGACTCAGGGTACCCAAGTAAGGTTAAGCTTGAGGATGAAGACAGGAGTTCTGGCCATGTGTCCAGTCTTTAAGGATTTTCCCAGGGAAAATGGACTGAGATTAAGAAATGGAAAGTAACCAGCGCAGCTCTTCCAAGCAGATTCCCTCTCTGCCCTCTAGTGACAGAGTTGATTCTCTACCTTTGTAATGAGAAAGGTTCCCTTCTGTCTTGCTTTTTCTATGGCTCCAAACACTGTCTTCTGGATCATATTTCTTTGTCTTCTTCTGACCCATTTTCTGATCACTCACAGTTCTTATTCTGCATGACTTCTACTGTCTCCTATCATTTGTAAAGCATCTTCTTCTTATGTATCTTTTGTTTTCTTTTCTAGTCACAGAGACTGATTCAGAATCTAGAACATGTTCTCTGTTTTGGTAATTCATTTTCTCTCTTTTGGTGGAGCTTTTGTTGCTGTGGGGTTCAGGTTCCCGTAGAAGACTTAGATCAGTTGGTCTTAACCTAGGTGCTCACGCTGGTCTCTTTAGAAGGAGGAGGGTTATGCTCAATGCCTCAGATAGGGTTATTCTTTCAGCAGGAGGAGGAGAGCAGGATGCTTGCAGATGAGATTTATAGCAGCAATAGTCGTTTTCTGAGCATACAGATGGCTAGTTTGAATATGGTGAGAAATTACTTGGGCATGCGGAGTATGGTGGTTGGAGGACCACCTGCAGTGCCTACACCAGGGACCTGCTCATAGTTGACCTTCCATGTATTTTTGCCTTGAGCAAAGCAGTCAGTGAATAAGAAATACCTCCCTCATTTAATTTACATATTTCCCTTCCAATTTAATTTTCATTTTATGGGTTAATTTCCACCCATAGGTGGGACTTAAAAATACATAAGTTACTTCTCCAGGAAATTGCACTTACTTGATATTGATGGCGTTTGTAAGCATATACGATTATTTCATTTTTTTTAAAGGAACAAAGATTACATCTCAGAGTATTGTCTCTATCTTGGAAACATTACTTCTCTATAAAATCCCTTAGCAGGTGCTCACAGATTATGCAGATAGTATCCACTAAAAGCACAGCTAGTGTTTTTAAAATGGGAGGTGAAGTTGCCTTTCAAATGTAAGTTACTTCTGTTTAAATAACAGTCTCTCTGTCTCTCTCTCTCTCTCTCTCTCTCCCCCCCCTCCTCCCCTTCTCCCTTTCTCCACCCCCTTCTGTCTCTGTCTTCTCCCACCCCTTGTTTATGTGTTTGTTGTCAGAGTAGAGCTCCTGACTTACTAATAAGATTCTCTTACTTTAACTCTTTCCTTTCCTCACCCAAATCCTCCCCAAACATGTATCTAGCATTTACTGTGGACCAGGCATAAAGAAAATGATGCAATTTCAGTATAATTCAGACCTATAGCAAGGGCGTGATTGCCACATTTAAAATGCAGCTGGCAAGATACAAGTATTTTGAATACTATGGTTTCCTTGATTAGGCAGCAATTTCCATTCATTTGTACACACATCTGCCACGTAGTTTTAGACTTCATACTGTGCCTGTTTTCTTCTATAGCACATATTCTTGGCAGGTATTAATAGAAAAAAGACCAAACTTCACCATTATTTTAATTGACAATAAACAATTTATAGTTTAGGATAGTTTTCTTATAAGACTACCCCTTAACCAAAATGGATAAGAGCTTTTCTATTCCAGGACTATCAATAAAAACTTAAGAGCTTACCAAAAAAGTGCAATCAAAGGATAAATAACACATAGGATTAGTATGCAAACTATGTGTGATATCATCCAGGTGTAAAAAGGAAATAAAGTTGTGGTCTTGGCTCTGATGTTACTGACTCAATTCTCATTGTTATGTTTCTCTTTGGTAAAAGAGGAAAAATGGAATATTATATATGGGACATGGTTGTTTGGAAAATAAAATGCAATTATGTTAGTGAAAGCACTTGGAAAAATGAAAAGAACCTTACCAATTCATCATCAGAGACTGACCTAATTTGTACAGATTACTACTTAGAAATTAAGAATTAAGTTAGATGAAACTGCTTAATGGGCTGACATCGATTTTAGCATTTATTACAAGTTATTATAATTCATTTGCATGTATGTCTCCTCTACTTTATTTGAAGCTAAATTTCTTCGTCTCTTTTCCCAGTCCAAAATGCAATGCCAGACACTTAGCAAGTGTTCAATAAATGTTAATTGGATGAATAAAACTAGGGAGAAGATGAGGAAAGAATAATCTTTAAAATATCAGAATATGCTTATTATAAAGTATCCCAGCAACTTTGCCATATTTTACAGAGAGAGGTACATCTATCATACTAAGTCATTGATTCATCTGTGCCTCAAACTGAGATTGGAAGATTTTTGTTCCCTTCAGCTCACTTGCTGTAAATGGTTACAGCACACTAGAAAGAAGCATGTGCTCCTGGCACTATTGACCTCATTAACTGTATTATGCAATGTCTTCATTGTCTGAAATAATGTTTCCTACTGATTTGATTTTAAGTGTTTTCATGCACAGCAAAGAGATGAAGACTGGTTTGTCCAGTTTTCCAGAGATGAGTTCTCCAGGGGAGTGATTTCCTATGGCCAATGCTAGTTTTTATCCCTTTAACGAATAGATGCTGAAAATTAGGAAGATTTTTCTTTGATTATCTTCTTCTTTTAATGAATCACAACTTGGAAATTAGAAATTCTTTGTATTACATATTCTTGTATTTTCTGTGGCTCCTTGTTGAAATGTCTTACTGAAAGTTTACATGGAAGGGCAGATTTTGATTCTACTTACTGGAAAAGGGAAGTTTGGTTGAACATTTTACTTCTTCAGCACAAGTCATTACTTATCCTGGAATGCATCTTTTGTTGCTGGTAAAGTGATCTCACATTTGTATAGTGCTTACAGCTTTCACACATGCCCCTAGGAGAGAGGGAAGAAAGATAACGTAGTTTTGCAAAATGTGCTATAAGTTATAGAACATTTGATTTAACTTCCATGCAACATACTTAATCATCAAATTAAGTTAGACCTGATGTTATTATTTGGCATTGCCATCACTTTTAATTTTTCTGATAAATCTGTGAACAAAGAAGAGATTTACTAAATCTCCTTTAAACTATGTCATTGGGTCTTGGGAGATTAAATCCAACAAAATGATTGCTGTCTTCTTTGCTCACAGATGGAAAACTATCTTCAAATATCACAGAACAGTTGGAAAAGAAGAAATTTTTAAAGTATTGTTAAGGCAGAAAAAACTTCTTTTGATGAAGAAAATGTAGAGAAGTCTTAACAAAAAGATGATCAAAGAAGGGTATATATAGTGTTTGTTCTTTATAAGTAATTTATATATTAATTTTATAGTCTAGATGATATTTTATGGGGATGGAGAAGGTAATCATTCAAATACATATTTATCATGCATGACTTGTTTCTTCAGTGGTTATAGTTGGTGGAATTATATTTGAGTTGGGACTTAGTGCTAAGGGAAAGGGGGAAAATGGAGAAAAAAAATCTAGAGATGATCAGGTACTTGTGGGGAGCAGTAAATAGTGATATATATATATTTGAACCCAGAGAAGAAAAACGGTCATAACACTTTTATAAGGGAACAAAAATGAAAAATGAGATTTCATAAGCTAAACTTTTACGAATTTAATAGTTGATATTTGGGGAAAACTTTTTAATATGTTATATTTTGTGATACTGTGACATAGTCCAGCACCTGGTCTTCAAAATGAAATTGTGAAACTGTAGACTCAGGTATCTGATATATCTATAACTTTCTTATAAAATAAAGTTGAGTTTATATTTCCAGTTCTACAAGTGCTGATATTTCAAGTGATTATTTTCAATAGGCTCTTCAGACATCACACAGAAGATATCAAATCCTTAGGCATGGAAAGCTATTAAAGGTCCAGATGTCAAAGCAGATACTTCACTGTAGAAACTTCATTGCCCAGTTAGTAGGACACAAAAGATAGCTACTATCCTTGTACAGAGCTTTAAAGAAATAAGAAATTACCTTTTCATAGTAGAAGAAGGTTAGAATAATTCTATTCAGCAATCAATATGTTTTTTTAATTTGCTTTACATTGTAAAATATTATGGTAACTCTTCAGCAATTAGATATCATTCACTGTGTGTAATTTTTAAATGAGGAAATTTTTCACATTAATATTGAACATGAAGTTTATGAAATTTTTCATATCTTGGATAAATCTGTTTATTTACTATTTGATCCCCTCCATGATTCTCAACAGAAGTAAAGATGTAATTAATATTGTAATATTCCTACCTACATTTGGTGAAACACTGTATTGCATCTTAAGCAAACATAAAAATTTTGAAGTCTCTAAAGTTCTCCCTATTTATCTGAAAAACCTACTAAAGGCTCATTTGAAATTTCGTGTACTTTTAAAGTCTCTAACAATAATGCATATTTTCAAAACAACAAAAGAGTGGTTGAAAAATAATTTTGCAGGAAAATTTTATTTTCTTCAACATATCAATCGTTTTGTCCCATTATTACTTTGTGATGTTAGCTCAACTAAGGGGAAGCCATATAAAATTCAATAAAGTATGTACCAGTAAATAGTGTACATTTAAGAGTAATTATTTGGTTATACTTGACAGAAAACAACTAAAACTCGGTTGAAACAAAATATACATTGGTTATCATAATCAAAAGTTCTATAGTGGTCTTCAAGCATGGCTGAATCCAGATACACATACACACTCTCACACACACACATATGTATTTGTGTGTGTGTGTGTGTATTATTAGTTATTGATAAAACTTTATTTATTTATTTGTTTCTATGTGCTGCTGAGAATCGAACCCAGTGCCTCACACATGCCAGGCAATTGCTCTACCACTGAGCCACAACCCCAGCCCAGGCACTCATATATTTATTTCTTTTTCACTACCCTGCTTTCCAGGGTAAGACAGCTAGATATTTCAAGTCAAGAAATCTAATGTCCAAATAAATTTCAGGCTTTCATTTGTGCAGTTAATCAACTCAAGGGGAAAGAGATTACTTCTTTCAAGGTTTAGAGAAAGGCACTGATTTTATCTTGCATATTGTAACTTTATCCACACTTTTTTTCATGAATGCTTATGACTAGGATCATGCTCTTATTGACCTGTCCTGGTACTGGCATTGCTGTCCATACCCAAATATGTCTGCGGGAAGAAGGGAAAAAGTGTGGGTGTGCAAAAAAAACCCAGGATGCTATTCCCAGAATGTTTGGGGGTGGGGAAGGGTTGAGGTGGTGTCAAGAGAGCACAATGTAAGTATATACTAAAGTTAATGAAGAATGAAAGATGTACTGTTATGTGAAAATGTCACCTGATAAAAGAGCTGCAGTTCAAAATAGTACACTAACATTTGGCATTAGAGAAGCATACAGAATGATTGTAGAACATTCTGAAAATGTTTGCTAAAGAAAAGACTTCAAACATGCCCAGTCACTATATAAGACACTTGTGATATTTACGTCTCTGAGTCTGTTTCCTCATTCATAAAATAATAATTATATGATTAACAGTAGATTCATATGTATACTTTTGGTGCTGCATTATAATGATATGAAAAGTTTCCCAGCTTTTATTGAGTGTATAATTTAAAGTGAATCGTATCCAATTATGGTGATATTGCAATTAATTTAGGATAAAGACAAGATTAAGTAAAATTCTCCTCATCCCCAACCAATTGTGGGAAATTGAAGACTGAATTATAGCTCATTAAAATTTGCATTTAAATATATTACACACTTTGTGGAGAGTATCATGAGTAACATTAGGCTTCATAGGACTAGAAAATCTAAACTAGTGACTATTTATATAATCCAAGTCTATCTTTTCATTAAATAATCAACCAATTCTTGGCTTCTTTCATTTGAATAGTATTTATTGTGTGACTATTTAAAAACTGCTTAATAAGGGCCTTTATTGAATAGCTGCTTTCCTGAATTCTGAAATATATTTACATGATATGTAGCTTTTATTAGTATTATGAAGTCTTCTAAAAATTAAGTGTGGCTTTTGACAGGTTTTTTTCACATTTAAAAATATCTTAACAATCAGTTTTTTAAAATTGGTACATTATAATTATACCTAATGGGGGTATTTATTGTTATATATTCATACGTGCACACAGTACAACAGTATAATTTGGCTAGTACCATGCTCTACTACCCTTACTGTCCCTTTTCTCTAGTCTACTAGATTCCCTTTAATTTTTTCTTTTTTAAAATTAATTAATTTATTTTAATTAGGTATGTATGACAGCTGAATGCATTTTGATTCATTGTACATGATTGCAGAACAACTTTTCATTTCTCTGATTATACATGATGTGACATCACAACATATGTGCAGTCATACATGTACCTAGGTTAATGATGTTCATCTCATTCCACCATTTTCCTTCCCCCATTTCCACTCCTCACCCCTCCCTCTCATTTGCCCCATCAAAGTTCCTCCATTCCTCCCATGCTACCCTCTCCACCCACATTATAGATAAGCATATACTTATCAGAGAGAACATTGGTTTTGGGTTTGGCTTACTTCACTTAGCATGATAGTCTCCAACTCCACCTATTTACCTACAAATGCCATAATTTTATTCTCTTTTAATGCTGAGTAATATTACATTGTGTATATATATACCACAATTTATTTATCCAATCATCTGTTGAAGGGCCTTTTGGTTGCTTCCACAGTTTAGCTATTGTGAATTGAGCTGCTGTAAACATTTGATGTGACTGTGTCACTATAGTATGCTCATTTTAAGTCCTTTGGATATAGACTAAGCAGGGGCATAGCTGGGTCAAATGGTGGTTCCATTCTAAGTTTTCTAAGGAATTTCCATACTGCTTTCCAGATTGGTTGCACCAATTTGCAGTCCCAAAAGAAATGTGTGAGTGTGCCTTTTCCCCCTCATCCTTGTTAACATTTACTGTTGTCTGTATTCATGATAACTGCCAGTCTGACTGGTATGAGATGAAATCTTAGAGTAGTTTTGATTTGCATTTCTCTAGTTACTAGAGATGTTGAACATTTTTTTTCATATTTTGTTGTCCAAATATATATCTTCTGGGCTGGGGATGTGGCTCAAGCGGTAGCGCGCTCGCCTGGCATGCGTGCGGCCCGGGTTCAATCCTCAGCACCACATACCAACAAAGATGTTGTGTCCGCTGAGAACTATAAAATAAATATTAAAAATTCTCTCTCTCTCTCTCTCTCTCTCTCTCTCTCTCTCTCTCTCTCTCTCTCCTCTCTCACTCTCTCTTAAAAAAAATATATATCTTCTTCTTAAAAGTGTCTTTTCAGTTCTTTGGCCCATTTATTAATTGGGTTGTTTGTTTTTATGGTGCTAAGTTTTTTGAGTTCTTTATTTATGCTGGAGATTAGTGCTCTATCTGACCTGCATGTAGGAAAAATTTGCTCCCAAAATGTAGGCTCTCTCTTCACCTCATTGATGTTTCTTTTGCTGAAAAGAAGCTTTTTAGTTTGAGTCCATCCCATTTATTAATTCTTAATTTTATTTCTCGTGCTTTAGGAGTCTTGTTAAGGAAGTTGGGGCCTAATCCGATGTGATGAAAATTTGGAACTACTTTTTCCTCTGTTAAACACAGAGAATCTGGTCTAATTCCTAGGTCCTTGATATACTTTGAGCTGAGTTTTGTGTATGGTGAGAGATAGGGGTTTATTTTCATTTTGCTGCACATGGATTTTCAGTTATCCCAGCACCGTTTGTTGAAGAGGCTATCTTTTCTCCAATGTATGTTTTTGGCATCTTTGTCTAGTATGAGATAACTATATTTTTGTGGGTTTGTCTCTGTGTCTTCTATTCGGTATTTTTTATCTATATGTCTATTTTGGTGCCAATATCATGCCATTCTTGTTACTATAGCTTTTTAGTTTAAGGTCTGGTATTATGATGCAGTATTATGATCTTGCATCATAATACAGTTAAGGATTATTATACTTAATAATCTTGTTAAGGATTGCTTTGGTTATTCTTGGTGTCTTATTTTTCCAAATGAATTTCATAATTGTTTTTTTCTATTTCATAAGGAATAATATGGGATTTTAACTGGAATCGCATTGAATCTCTATAGTGCTTTGGGTAGTATGGCCATTTGGACAATATTAATTTTATCTATCCAAGAGCATGGGAAATCTTTCCGACTTCTAAAGACTTCTTCAATTTCTTTCTTCAGTGTTCTGTAGTTTTCATTATAGAAGTCTTTCACCTCTTTTGTTAAGTTGGTTCCCAAGTATTTTATTTATTTTTTTTTTTTGAGGTTATTGTGAATGGGGTCATTTTCCTAATTTCTGTTTCAGAGAAATTATCACTGATGTATAGAAACACAATTGAATTATGGGTATTGATTTTATATTCAGCTACTTCACTGAATTCATTAATTAATTCTAGAAATTTTCTGGTGGAGTTTTTTGGATCCTCTAAGTATAGAATCATGTCATCAGCAAATAATGATAGTTTGCGTTCTTCTTTTCCTATCTGTATACCTTCAGTTTCTTTTGTCTGTCTAATTGCTCTGGTTGGAGTTTCAAGGACTATGTTGAAGTGGTGAAAGAGGGCATTTTTGTCTTATTCCAGGTTTTAGAGGGAATGCTTCCAATTTTTCTCCATTTAGAATTATGTTAGCCTTTGGTTTAGCATAGATAGCTTTCACAGTGTTGAGATACGTTCCTACTTTCCCTAGTTTTTCTAATGTTTTGAACATGAAAGGGTACTGTATTTTGTCCAATAGTTTCTCTGCATCAGTTGGTATAATCATATGATTCTTATCTTTAAGTCTATTGATGTGATGAATCATATTTATTAGTTTCCTTATGTTGAATCAAACTTGCATCCCTGAAATAAACCCCATTTGATCATGGTGCACTATTTTTTATATGTTTTTTATATGCAATTTGCCAGAATTTTTTTTTTTTTAAGAGAGAGTGAGAGAGGAGAGAGAGAGAGAGAGAGAGAGAATTTTTTAAATATTTATTTTCAGTTCTCGGCGGACACAACATCTTTGTTGGTATGTGGTGCTGAGGATCGAACCTGGGCCGCACGCATGCCAGGCGAGCGCGCTACCGCTTGAGCCACATCCCCAGCCCCCAATTTGCCAGAATTTTATTGAGAATTTTTGCATCAATGTTCTTCAGGGATATTGGTCTGAAATTTTCTTTCATTGATGTATCTCTGCCTGGTTTTGGTATCAGGGTGATACCACTTCATAGAATGAGTTTGGAAGGTTTCTTTCCTTTTTTATTTCATGGAATAATTTGAGGAGTGTTGGAATTAATTCTTCTTTGTAGGTCTTATAGAATTCAGCTGTGAATCCATCTGGTCCCAATGTTTTCTTGGTTGGTAGGCTTTTGATGGCATCTTATATTTTCCTTCCTTGAAACTGATCTGTATCTGTTTAAATTGTATGTGTCCTCTTGACTCAGTTTGGGTTGATCATTTGCCTCTAGAAATTTATTGGTGACTTCAAGGTTTTCTATTCTAATGGAGTATACATTTTCAAAATAGTTTCTAATTGTCTTTTATTTTTTAGCTGTATTTCAGTAGTGTCTGTCATGATATTTTTTTTTTCATCACAGATTTTAGTAATTTGAGTTTTCTCCCTCCTTTTCATTAGAGTGGCTAAGGGCTTGCCAATTTTATTTATTTTTTCAAAGATTCAACTTTTTGTTTTGTCAATTTTTTGAATTGTTTCTTTTGTTTCAATTTCATTGATTTCTGCTCGAATTTTAATCATTTCCTGTCTTCTACTATTTTTGGTATTGGTTTCTTCTTATTTTTCTAGGGCTTTGAAATGTAATGTTAGGTAGTTTATTTGTTGACTTTTTTTTCTTTGGGTGAATAAGCTAAATGCAGTGAACTTTACTCTTAGCACTGCCTTTATAGTGTCCCAGAGATTTTGATAAGTTGTATAAGAATTTCATTTACCTCTAAGATCTTAATGTTTTTATCTCCTCCCTGATGTCTTCTGTTATCCATGTGTCACTCAATAGCATATTGTTTAGTCTCCAGGAGTTGGAGTAGCTTTTCTTTTAATGTTTATCATTGATTTCTAGTTTTATTCCATTATTGTCTGATAGAATGCAGGGTAGTATCTTCAATGTTTTGTACTTGTCAAGACTTGCTTTGTGGTATAACATATGGTTTCTTGGAGAAGGATCCATGTGCTGCTGAGAAGAATGTGTATTCACTTGTTGATGGATGGAATATTCTATATATGTCTATTAAGTTCAAATTATTGATTGTAATATTGAATGATATAGTTGATTTGTTTAGTTTTGTTTGGAAGATCTATCTAGAGGTGATAGAAGTGTGTTAAAGTCATCTAGTATTATTGGGTTGTGGTATTATTTGTTTAGTTTTGTTTTGAAGATCTATCTAGAGGTGATAGAAGTGTGTTAAAGTCATCTAGTATGATTGTTATGTCTTGTTGATGTATGAATCCTTTAAGCAGTATTAAATGTCTTTATTTATCCCTTTTCACTAGCTTTGGTTTGAAGTTCACTTTATCTGATATGAGGATGGAGATTGCTGCTTGTTTACATGGTCCATGTGAGTGGTATGTTTTTTCCCACCCTTCCACCTTCAGTCTGTGGATGTCTTTTCCTGTGAGATAGTCTCTTGAAGGAAACATATTGTTAGGTCTTTTTTCTTTAATTGAATCTGTCAGTCTGTGTCTTTTAATTGATGGAGTTGAGGCCATTCACATTCAGGGTTATTTTTGAAATATGATTTGTATTCCCAGACATTTTGGTTTATTTTATTTATTTATTTTTTTTATCTTGACTTGGTTTGTCCTTTGATTGGCCTTTCCTTTAGTGTAGTTCCTCTCTTTGCTGATTTTCATTGTTGTTTTTCATTTCCTCCTCCTGGAATATTTTGTGGAGAATGCTCTGTATTGCAGGCTTTCTCAATTTAAATTCTTTTAACTTTTGTTTATCGTGAAAAGTTTTCATTTTGTCACCAAATCTGAAGCTTAATTTTGCTGGATATAAAATTCTTGGTTGGCATCCATTTTCTTTCAGAACTTGGTTTACGTTGTTCCAGGATCTCCTGGCTTGAGAGTCTGGGTTGAAAAATCTGCTGAGATATGAATTGTTCCCCCCGATATGTGATCTGATTTCTTTCATGTCTTCTCTGAGCCACACTAGCAGCAAGATATTCCTAAAATAATATCTATCTATCTATCTATCTATCTCAATGTTATTATAACATTTATACAAATATGTATATACATGTATATCATATATGTTTAACCATATATATGTACCTATATATGTTTTATATATATGTACACCCACATATATACATATTTGTGTGTGTGTGTGTGTGTGTGTGTAGCACTTCCCTGTTTTATCATCCTCTTGTCACCTTAGGATAAAATCCAAATTTTACAGCGCAGTGTTCACAAGCTTTCCTGATGTGGTCTCAAGTTGTCACTAGAGCTTTGTGCAGGACACTCACTTTTAAGTATTTTACTTTCAAGTCAATGTACTGTTTACCTTTCCTGCCACTTGGCGAGTTGTTTCTTATTCTTCCTCTCCCACCTGTGGCCTTTTCCTACTTAGTAGCTAGACAGTTTCTAACTGAAGGTTCATGGGTTCCATCTTTTTTTTAAGGAAGATTTTTCGGAAGCTCCTCTATGTTTCTGTGGCACCTGACCTTACTATTTATACAGCACTCATTACATTGAAAAAATGTAGAGAATATAGACTTATTTTCCTCTTATCATTGACTAAAACAATTAAGCATTCAAGATATACTTAGTTAATATTAGTTAAGTGGACTAAATGATTTTTCTAATGTATTTTCCTTAAAGAATAGGGGTGTGGTCATGATTATATGTATGCCATAGCCTTAATGGGAAGACTGGAATACACAGGAAATGACTGCCCCAAGCCACTTAGGGCAGACTCCTAAGTCACCACATTTGTACCTTAGGGTGGAAACATTTGAGAAGATCATAGCTGGTTACGGATGGGTAACTGGGGGCATAAACCGGAAGAGGAAACAAACTGGAGTCTGTTTATTAAGTGGAGAGTAATTTACTCTGACATAACTGCATGTAGGCAATAAGGGAAATAAGAAGGACCAGTAATGCTAGGTGTCTGGCTGTTGAAGTAAGCATTGCTCTATTTACTTACTTGAAGTCATTTTTAAAAAGGAGAAAAGAAAAATAAACATTAGATCCAAATATTTGATTTGTGTATTTTGAATTTTAGAGACTGTGGGAGATGACTATGTAGGAGTTTTTTTTGCAAAATTTTTCAGATTAAATTTAAATAATATTAAATTATTGGACTATGTAGAAATGATAATATTAATAATTGTGGTTTGTGTGTCATTTACTGACAAGTAGAGATGACTTTTCGTTTGCCTTGTTTGTTCAGTTTGGTTTATTCTATAGGAAAATTTAAACATACAAGTGTTATGTTAACAGTTTGTGTTGCAATTCTAATAGTGTTTTTCATAAGTCAGTGTTATTGGGAAAAATGAAAATTTTGCTAAAGGAATGATTGTCTTCATTTATTTCCTATACATCTTCAAATTGTATGAGAATGTCATAAATAGTGGCAAACAGTATCAAATTAAACATACTAAAATTTTAAAAAAGCATTTGAATTGGACAGCAGGATTTTATATTAAAATGTAAAAGAAAAACATGTTCAAAAGAGCAGTTTATAAGCCAATCTCATTTTTTGAAAGAATATTCTAAGTGTTCTTTCTATGAACAAATATAATCATGTCACCCTTGCAATAATAGATCCAGTGCAGAATATATATCATTTTCCTGCAAAAAGAAAGACAGAAGTAGGCATAAGTTCATTCTTGATTTGGATGTGGGTATTTTTCTGGGCTTCTTTATTCTGTCACATTGCATAAAATATTCTACTTTGAAAAGTATTTCCTATAGTAAGATCAAGTTTCAGTTAATCTGAAATGCAAATAAAAGCTCTGGGAATGTTAAGTTGAACTGACCATTTTGAGGAACATGTTAATTTTTTGTACTGGGGGTTGAACTCAGGGGCACTCAACCAACCAGACACATCCCCAGCCCTATTTTGTATTTTATTTAGAGACAGGGTCTCACTGAGTTGCTCAGCACCTTGCCTTTACTAAGGTGGGCTTTGAACTTGCAGTCTTCCTGCCTCAGCCTCCTGAGCTGCTGGGATTACAGGTGTGTGCCACTGAGCCCAACTATGTTTACTTTTTAATAATATTTTAGAATATGATTTATTGAATATTTTGGTTAACATTTATGTTACCTTGGATAGCTTCTCTCTAACTTTTTAGATTAATATTTGCCACTAAATTACCCTCATTCTGAAAAAGAACTAGTTTTTACCCCTCTTTCTTCTTCCCTAAGACAATAAACAAGAAAAATATGATCTTGTTTATTAAATCACTCTGGAAATCATGACATGGTTTCATGGTTTTCTTCTCATTATGTATCATGTTTAAAATTCTCTATCCTCAATGGACAGACCTTTTTTCATAGCTAGCAGTATAGGACAAAGCAGTCTTTACATTTTGAGGAAAGATAAAATGAATTTTATCATTCACACATTCCAAAGTCTAGTGATCAGTAAGAGAATACCATATGATTTAGCAAATATCATCAGACTGGATGGGCAATTATTATTTATCTTTAATATAATAAAGTATCATTATGTGGCCTTGAAATATTTTAGAATATGATTTATTGAATATTTTGGTTAACATTTGCTTATATTTTAATTTATATTGCTTATATTTTAATTCAGATGTTTAAATTGCGGTCTTCTGGGGCAGATGCTCTTGATGAACTGCCTATGTGCTGTTCCCCTTAACACTGCAGTTCACACTGGCAGAATCTCCATTATTAGATATTCCTGCATTTGGGTTTCTTTGACTACCAAAGACAACTTTGCCAACCAAAGCAGGCGGGAAGTCCCAGGGAATTAACACAACTGGGAGCATGACTCAGCTAATGATTAATGAGGGTTGGTGTATCCCAATGCCTACTCTGTCATTCTTCAGGTGAGACATATCTGTCTACACTGGGTATCAGATTTTCCCCAGCCAGTTTACACTGTAGTTGCCAATAGTGTTGATGGACTTGATGATGCTCTCTCTGTTAATAAGAGGCCTTACAGTACTTGTCTCACTTCTTTTCTCCCTACTGCTGTTTCCTGGGATCATTTTACAAATAAATTGTCTTGTAATTGAGTTGTTAGATCAGGATTTGCCTCTGGGGTAAGTTAAATTAAGATCTTTTTAAAGCTCTGATAGAAAAGGAAAAGAAAGTGAACAAATAGATAAACAAGTTTCTAAAGAAGATTGCACCTAAGATGAAAGAAGAGTTTTCAGTGTATGTATGTAGGTGTGTGTATGTGTGTGTGTGTGTGTGTATATATATATATATATATATATATATATATATATATATATATATATAAATCTTAGATACAAACACAGAAATAGGAATAAAATAATATTTGATCTCACTCTATTATTGAAGAAAGTAAAAACTGTAGGTATGGTGTCACTGATACTCATATCATGGTGGAGGCAAGACAAATTTGTGTGTGTATATATATATATATATCTCCTTATTTTTGCCGGAAAAAAATGGTGTTTTGGCAAGAAGAGGTATTATTCTGTGAATTTTTCTGCTACCATTTGGATTTATGTTGGAGGTACATTTGAAGTGACTGAATTAAGGGAAGACCATTTGTGCTGTTGTATCTACCTGGAAAGTCTTTTTCATTTTGTCTGTTGGGATGAAAATTTAAAAGTCTTAACCCAAACTATCTGTTTTGGTTTTAACATGTTGATCAACAGAAGGATATCTATCTAAATGCCTTTTTATCATAATTGAAGTGGAATGAAAATAAATATTTGCTTTTTCATATTCTGTATCACTTTGGGAATCATGAGCAGGTTGTGAGCTCGGTTAGTCTAATTAGCTACTATATGAAAGAGATAACTGAGCTACTTACACAGCAAAAGGGAGAGAGGCATTTATTGTCCACCAACTACCACTGTGTTATAACAGTAACATACCTACGAGTTAAAACATTTAACTCACTAGGTATGTGGCAGTACTGCTACTTGTCATCATCTAGCAACCTGCCACTATCTTTTTTAAAAATATGTTTTATTATTATTTACCTATCATATGGAAACTTTATTGAACTTTCACAAGAAGTATAATTAAAATTTTAGAAAATATAATGTACTCTCTAAATAAAAGAATGTAATTACTGATGAATTCTATTAAGCCCAATTTTAATTTCATTTTTATTGTATTTATTTTATCTGATATACATAGGAGAGGAAGTGATAGAAGAAGAATTCTGTTGGCAGCTATATGATTGAAGCTACAAAAGGCCAAGTGTCCATATATTCTTTCAACTATATTTGAGAATATTCAGGTAAGAACAAATCATTACTTATATACTATTTCTAAAAAAATTATTAAAGGAAAATGATAAAATATATTAAAGCAAAATAAAATTAAGAGCAGAAATAAATGGGGTACCACAGTGCACACCTGTAATCCAAGCAACTCAAGAGGCTGAGGCAGAAGGATTAAAAATTGAAGGCTAACTTGGGCTACTTTGGGAGACTCTGTATCAATGAAAAAATAAGAATGGCTAGGAATGTTGCTCAGAGGTAGAGTACCCTTGAGTTCAATCCTTGGTACAAAAAAAAAAAAAAATCAAAACAAAACACAAATACTTTTTTTTTAAAAAAATAACTTTTGTGGTTGTTCTATGTCATTTGATTTTTGCTTTGCTGGTTTTCTTTTTTAAACCAAATTGAGGTGATAAATTATATTTTTGTATCTTTGTTGATACTATTATGGTTATTTTTATTTTTATATTTTTGTGCTGTGTGCAGGTCAAACTCATGATAGAAATTTATTCTACCACTGAACTATAATCTAAGCTTTCTTTATTATTTTTGTAACACACCTACTTTGTTCTGTTCTTTGGGAATGTGAATTTATGTTTCATATTTTACACTGTATCATTTGACATATAAATGATTTTAAAATATTTTAGGGTATGTTCTGGGTGTGGTGGTGCATGCCTGTAATCCCAGTGGCTTGGGAGGCTGAGGCAGGAGGATCTTGATTTCAAAGCCAGCCTCAGAAGGTAGAAATGGTTAAAGTTGTCCTTACTCAGTTTTGAAGACTGTTGAATTATTGACTACTATTTTATCATTCAAAAAATTTTATTAACTAAACTTACTTTGGGTTGAAGAAAAACTCAAAACTAGGATTTTAAATTTTGATTGAAAACCGTAGCTTTCTCCTAGTCAGATATATTTAACAAACATATTCCCTTATATAACTAGGCCTAGAAGAAAAGTGGCTATATATATGCATAATCTTATATATGCATAATCTTTCCACATGACTGAAAATGCAGTATTTGTCAATGAAGACAAGTATCCATTTGTTTAACTGATGTTTATTGAAAACTTAGTGTGACATTAACCTAACCACTGTGATTATTGAGCAATGGGAGTGGTGTTAGTTGAGATTAGGGAAAGAGAAGCACAGAAATAGTTCCTTGTTACTTTGACTTTTCAATAAAACTATGATAAGATAAGAAACATATTTCAGTAATTCCAGTAGAGGCAGAGTGTACCAAGTGCCACAGAAGAAGTAAAAGGAAAGAACAGTTGCTGAAGTGAGGCCTCTTCACAAGTGGGAAGCCAGATTTCTAGAATAAGTAGGACTGGTAGTTAAAAGAGATGGAGAGTCAACTCAGAGCAAAGGGCAGGGCCGGGAAGGCATGGGGGATTATCAAGAAATTAGATAGATAGAGTAGAGAGAGCAAATTAGTGGGGAGTGTGTTCTCTGATTTGGGTTGATATACTTTGGAATTTGTATTTCATCATTAGATAGCAAGGACTAACTTTTTATAGTTTATATATATGTTTACATACATATATATGTGTGTGTATATATATATCTATATATATATCTATATATACACACACATATATAAACACAATATTATTTAATTTATTTATTTAACGTGGTGCTGAAGATTGAACCCAGTGCCTCATGCATGCATGTGAGGCAAGCACTCTCACTGAGCTACAATCCCAGCCATATAGTCATTCTTTTATAGAATCAGATGATCTGTGCTATCCCTAAAGAAGTTAATTTAGTGATACGTGTTTTTTTTTTTTAAAAAAACAAAAACAAATAGAACTCAGATTAAAGAAAAGTAGAGTAATTTGTAGACTTTTCCTTCTTTGAAATCACCATTGGCTGAACACTTGCTATTTGCCAGGCACTAAACTATGAACTATAGAAAGAAAATAATGAAGAAGACATAATCCCCACCCCGGGAGGTTGTAGTGTATTGAATGAAGTATACATGACGAACAAATGAATATAGTTCAATATGACACTTTAAGGGTAGATTCAGATTCAAGGAATGGCTAGCAGTCACTTGGGTATTTAACTTCCCAGTGGAGCTGCATTGTTTTATAACCAAATCTGGGAAGTGTCGTCCCATCTGTAGTGAGTTGCATGTTGGTTTCCAAACAGATTCTCAAGTCCTAACTTGTGAATGTAAAATTATTAGACAGATAGGGTATATATATATAATTAAGGATCTTTGTATGTGATAATCTTGAATTAATCAGTAGAACCCTGACTTCAAGTCCTTAAAAGATAAAGAGAGGGGGAAGTACTGGTGAAGGAAATCTTCCATATTATGTTATGTCCATGTACAAATATACCACTCCTGATTATATATGTAATTATAATTTACCAATTAAAATATCAATAACAACAACAGAAAGGAGTTCAGCAGAGTAGAACAAGTAGATCAGGTGAACAGAAAAGGATAGTACTGGGGAATGAGATTGATCAATTATAATTTGTGCATATACAAATATGGCATAGTGAATCTTATTTCTAATTATAATGTACCAATAAAATAATGAAAGATATAAAAAAAAGAAGGCCATGTGAAGACACTCAGGGACTCCAGGTGTCTCCTATTACCTGTTGATGTAGCCACATGTTGTGGAGAAGCCACCAGAAGCTGGAAGACAAAGGAGACATAACCTCACTTTTAGTTTACTGAGGAAGTGTAGATTTTTCAATACCTTGATTCAGACTTCTGGCTTCCAGAATGACGACAGGATATATTTCTATTCTTTTAAGGCAGCCAGTGTATGTGTGGTAATTTGTTTTGGCAGCCCCGGGAAACTAATATACCACTGTTTCTGTAGTCTCCTATTATTTAGAAGTAAGTTACTGAGTCTAGATTACATTTCAAGAGCACAGGATCACAAAGGGGCAAGAAAACCAGCAGGCAGAGATTGCTGGAAATCATCTTAGAAGCGACCTGTTCCGTTTGACTTTGCTTCTGGCTACCTCCCTTTGTATGCTGTGTCTACACATGGAACAAACTCAGTAGATCAGAGGTTAAAATCATTATCTCACATTCTCAAAATCATGATCTTTCATCTGTATTTACTGCCTCTATGATCAGAATTACTATTCACCTGAATAATCAAATTGGAAAACTTAGAGTCAAGTAAAATTTCTTCTCATTTAAAATGTCTATCCTTACATTGATTAGCTATTCTTTTTCATTCTATTCTCTGCATTTTTATCATTTACAACTCCTTATTTTTAATGTCTTACCTACTGTTTTCAGGCTTTTATGATAGCTTCCAAAAGTAGTTTAATAGTCTTTAAATGTTCAAGTCTTTCTAACCCTTTCCTCTTCAAATCTTTCCTGCCAAGTGGATATGAAACCCACATGGGATAAGTTCATTCCTTTTACTTAACATTTTTCTTTGGGTCTCTCCCTTCTTTATAAGCCAGATGACAGTTACTTAGCAGGAAATAGTCCCTGGTGATCTGACTTTTGACTTCCTGATTTCAACTTTATATTTAATCATTACTTCACATACATCTATAGAATTGTATAAAATTGCAAAACATCTTATGTTCTCCATTTTTTGGTTATACAATCTCTTTTTCTACCGAGTAGGTGTTTTTTAAGATTCAAAATACCTAGCAGGATGACTAATACTAATGGTTAGCAAAAAATAGATTTTTATCCATTTAAAACTAATGGAAAAGATGAAAGAGTAGGAAACAGAAAACTCTTAAAACTCAACAAAATTGCTAAATGTTTATACTAGGCTAAACTGGAAATAAAGAAAAGAGAAAAGGATTTATGGGCTGATTATGGACAAGGACTGTGAAATTTAAGGATAGGGTTAAAGGAAATATAAGTTCAATGTAAATGTGTAGGAGAAGTAGAAAGTAAAAAAAAAAGTTTACAAAAAGAGAAAATTTTGATCTTAGATTATAAATATAGTTTAATCAGATGAAGACACATCAAGGGAACAAAACTTCAGACCAATATCCATAATGAACATAGATGCAAAAATTTTTAATAGAATACTGACAGAAATCACATACAAAAACACATTAAAAAGATAGTGCACCATTATAAATTGAGGTTTGTCCCAGGGATGCAGGGTTGGTTCAACAAATGGAAATCAATAAATGTAATTTTTCATATCAATAGACTTAAAGATAAGAATCACATGATTATCTTAATAGAAACAGAAAAAGTATTTGCCAAAATATAGCATCCATTCATGTTCTAAATACAAGAAAAACCAGGGATAGCAGGAACATACCTCAACATTATAAAAGCTATATTTATTAAATCCATTCTAATTGGAAAAAGAATTCTCTCTAAAAACTGGAACAAGACAGGAATGCTTTCACCACTTTTATTAAATCTAGTCTTTAAAACTGTGGCATAGCAATTAGGCAAAAGAAGAAAGTAAATGAATATGAATAGGAAAAGAAGAGCTCAAACTATCCCTATTTGCTGATAACACCATTCTTTATATAGAAGACCCAAAAAACTCCACTAGAAAGCTTCTAGAACTCAAACAAAGTCAGCAAATTAGCAGGATATAAAATTAATACCCATAAATCAATTGCATTCCTATACATCAATGATGAATCAGCTGAAAGATAAATTAGGAAAACTACCCCATTCACAATAGCTTCAAAAATAAATAAATAAACAAACAAACAAACAAACAAATAAATAAATAAAAACACTTGGGAATCAATCTAACAAAAGAGGTGAAAAACCTTTACGATGAAAACTACAGAACATTAGAGAAAGAAATTGAAGATCTTAGAAGATGGAAAGAGCTCCCATGTTCTTGGATAGGCAGAATTAATATTGTCAAAATGGCCATACTACCAAAAGCTCTATACAGTTTTAATGCCACTCCTATTAGAATTCCAATGATGTTTTTCACAGAAATAGAAAAAGCAGTCATGAAATTCATTTGTAAAAATAAGAGACCCAGAAGAGCCAAAGCAATCCTTAGTGAGAAAAAGGATACAGTACGCATCACAATACCAGACATTAAATCGTACTACAGAGCTATAGTATTAAAAACAGCATGATATTGGCACCAAAACAGACATGAAGACCAATGGACCAGAATAGAAGACACTTGAGACAAACCTACATAAATACAGTTAGCTAATGTTAGACAAAGGCACCATAAACATACATTGTAAAAAAGATAGCCTCCTCAACAAATGGTGCTTGGAAAACTGGAAATCCATATGTAGCAGAATGAAATTTAACTGCTGTCTCTCACTCTGCACAAAACTCAACTCAAAGTGGATCAAAAATCTAGGAATTAGAAACCCTGCACCTCCTAGAAGGAAATGTTGTCCTAACACTCCATCATGTTGGCTTAGGAACTGACTTCCTCAACAAGACTCTTAAAGTGCAAGAAGTAAAATCAAGAATCAACAAATTAGATTGTATCAAACTGAAAAGCTTTTTCACAGAAAAGGAAACAACCAAGAACATGAAGAGGGAACCTACCGAATGGGGGAAAATCTTTGCCTTCTGCAACTCAGAGCATTAACCCGGTATATATAAAGAACTAAAAAAAATTTATACCAATAAAACATATAACCCAATTAATAAATGGGCAAAAGAACTAAACAGGCTCTCACAGAAGAAATATAAATATTCAACAAATACATGAAAAAAATATTCGACATCTCTAGCAATTGAAGAAATGCTCATGAAAACTTCACTGAGGTTTCATTTCACTCCAGTCAGAATGGCAGCAATCAAGAATACAAGTAATAATAAATGTTGGTTAGGATGTGGGGAGAGAAGGTACACGTAGACATTGCTAATGGAACTGCAAATTAGTGTAACCACTCTGGAAAGCAGTATGAAGATTCTTCAAAATACTTTGAATGGAACCACCGTTTGATCTGCTTATATCACTCCTGGATATATATCCAAGGAAGTTAAAATCAGTATACTACAGGGGCACAGTCACATAAATGTTTAGAGCACTTCTGTTCCTAGTAGCTAAGCTATGTAACCAAACTAGGTACCTGACAACAGATGAATGGGTAAAAAAAATGTGATATATATACATAGTGGGATATTACTCAGACATGAAAAAAAATGACTTTATGATATTTGGTGGTAAATGGATAAAATTGGAGACAAATAATGCTAAGTGAAATAAGCCAATCTTCAAAATACAAAGTTCAAATGTTTTCTCTGATATGTGGATTCTAACATACAACAGGTGGGGGGAATATTAGACAAAGGGGAATAAAGGGAAGGAAGGTGAGATAGGACTAGGAAAGACAGTGGGATGAATTACTGCATAAAGGTTGACAAATCTGAAAAACAATATGTCCCTGATTTTTAGAAATTCAAGAAAATAGGAATTAATGGATATCTTTTTTTTTTTTTTTTTTTTTTTTTTTTTTTTTTTTGGTACCAGGAATTGAACTCAGGGGCATTCTACCACTGAGCTACATCCCCAGCCCTATTTTGTATTTTATTTAGAGACGGGGTCTCACTGAGTTGCTTAGCGCCTCAGCGGCTGGCTTTGTACTCAAAATCCTCCTGTCTCAGCCTTCCAAGCAGCTAGGATTACAGGCCTGCACCACCATGCCTGGCTGGATATCTTTTTTAATAGTACTAAATGTATATATCGATATCATAAAGACAGCATTTTACTCAATGGAGGAAATGCTAGTAGCATTATAAATAAGATCAGGAACAAGAAAACAAGGTTGATTGTCCTCACTTTCATTTAACATCACTGAAGGTACTAACCAATGAAATCTCATGCTAGAAATCAACTTCAGACTTAAGAAATGGAAAGGGGAATAAAGGGAAGGGAGGGGAGATAGGAATAGGAGAGACAGTGGAATGAATCTAACAAGACTTTCCTATGTATATATATATGGATACAACACAGTGAATCTCCACATCATGTACAAGACTGGGATCCCAATTACAGTAACACATACTTCATGTTTGCATAAATATTTCAAAAATATACTCTACTGTCATGTATTACTAAAAAGAACAAATTTAAAAGTTTAAATTCAAATGTATTTATCATGGTGGTTTTAAGGTTTTGCAGTCTTAAAAGTTATGTTCTTATGGACATTGTAGTAGATTAGGTGGAGAGTGTAAAGAAGAGGATAGTCTTTCAAAATAGTGAGAGGTAAAATAAATCAAAGACAAAAATGTGGTGGAATGTAAGGAAAGTGGCAAAAGGATCTAGATACGTAAATCTCTTGTTTATTTTGATGCAATAGGTAAGGCTAACAGTACGAAACTTGAAGATACTCTCTGGGCAAATCCCTCAGTGGAAGACTGATTCAAACCATACTCAGATGATATTTTATATGTTTAGATAAAAAGGCAAAGAACTATTAAGCCACTGAAGAAATTAAAGAAAATCGTTTTCTTTTTATTTACCCTTTGAAGTTAACATTTATTATTTCTATGTGTGTAAAGTCTATTCCTCTTTTTATCTTGATGTGCAAATTAGTCTTTGCCTATACAGTGTTAACATTGGTTTTCATTTAGTAAAGAGTTTCGAAGAAAAAAATATTTTGGAGACTTAAATAATATGTAATTGTCAAGAATGGTTCCTTCATATGTTAATTGTCATCTTAATGAAATACTGAGGTCTATCAAGTGGTAGCTAATCACATATTGGTCTCTATATTGCAAAGTGCAAATTAGTTTACTGTAAAAGAATTATTTGTGCAAAGACAGTACCATTCATTATACCAGAACCTTGACTTATTAGTGGTAACTGTATTTATAAAATAGTTTATTTTTAGCTCATGATTTTAACTGAGAATATTTAGTTCAGTAATTTTTTAAAAAATTAACAAATAACTTTTATACTTAAATTTGCATTTATAAAGAGTTAGATGAAGGAGAAGAGTAGGGTTTGCATTATTATGTGCAATACATGAAGAAATGAAAGTAGCTTCTCAGGAAATAAAGGCAAATCATGAACTTCATATTGCATCGTTCATCATTTACATGGCCTGACAGTCTAAACTAGGAACTTTTTGATCAGGTAACCATCTATAAAACAACACTTACTTAAGTAAGCAGTCCATGATATTTTTTGATCACATCTATGTTTGAACAGTATAATTACTGTACTTAGATTGCAAGTAGGAGACATTAGTTCTGGGTATTTAAACAAAAAGAGCAATTTTCAGAAAGAATATGGTTTTGCTTAGAGAATCAGAAGGTAATCAGATAAAATTATTCTCAGAAAAGATAAGAGCTAGACTGTTCCAAGATCTACTCATAAATAAATCTATTCATATATAGAGAGAGATTCATGGGTACTTCTGGAGCTAACTCTGGACCAGTAATGCATTTAATGTTGCCCCCTTTCTCTGCACCCCATTCACGAAAAAGAGTGCTTTTGGCCGAGCCTCAGTCATTGTCCTCTCCCAGGAACCTTGGTACTTGATGCACAGTTCTTCCAAATTGTCTGCACTCAGAGAGGGTAAGTCCCAGAAGGAACTTCAGAGCTCTGAGACTAAGATCAGGAGTGGGTGTGGCATAAATAAAAACACTAGATATTGCAAAGCTCCCTTCTCAGAAGAGCCGTTCAAGAGCCATCAAATCACAATGGCAATAATACCTCCAAAAATAAAGCTTTTGCCAGTAAAAGGAATGTAGATAATGATAATGTTGCTCAGATCTCAGTAAGTATCTATTACCATGAGAAATTTACTTTTTCTTTCTTTGGTAAATATATCTTTTGAGTGTGTGTGTTTGTGTGTGTGTGTGTGTGTGTGTGTGTGTGTGTGTGTGTGTGATGTTCCAGTTTTCACACCAGGCAGTGAGCATAAAAATGTAAACAACAGAATTACTCTTCGCTATTTATGGATCCTGTATTCTATTGAGAACTGAAAATAAAGCCATTGTATATGACATTAATTATAACATGAGTGGTATATTTGTTTCCCATGGCTATTATCAGAAAGAACCACGAACTGGGGGAGGTGGAATTAAGACAACAAACATTCCTTCTCTAACAAGTTGGGGAATCCATCAAGGTGTCAGCCAGGTCACTACCCCTCCAGGAACTGTCAGGGAGGATCCTTCCTTGTTTCCTTCCTTTTCTGGAGACTTCTGGTGTGCCTCGGCTCTAGTCAACAGAGCTCCTCTCTGGATGGCCTCCTTTCCTGTGTGTCTCTGTGTTCTCTGTTCCTCTTATAAATATACCAGTCATTGGATGGGGGCCCATAGGAAGTTCAGAATGATTTTTTTTTGTCAGAATTCCTTGAGCTAATTATATCTGCAAAGAACCTATTTCCTAATGAGATCACCTGAGATTCTGAGTAGGTCTCAATCTTGTGGAGAATAGTATTTAACCAAATATGGGAGAATACAAAATACTATTGGTGTTCCTAGCAAGGTCTGGGGGAGTGGGGGGAGAGGAGAAGAGAGGGAGGGAAGGAGGGAGGGAAGGAGGGAGGGAGGGAGGGAGGGAGAGAGAGAGAGAGAGAGAGAGAGAGAGAGAGAGAGAGAGAGAGAGAGAGAGAAGAAGAAGCAGAAGAGGAGGAGGAGGAGGAGGAGGAGGAGGAGGAGGAGGAGAGAGAAGGGATAATGACAAAGAAAGTAATGGGGCAGATGACAATAAGAAAAAATTTTAAGGAATTTGACATTACCCTAACTCTAATAGCATGTGTGGGGGTGGTGGTGACGACACAGGAGGGAATTAAGCAGGCAAATGACTTAAGAAGATTTGTGTTTTATAAAAATCACATTGGGTGCAATGTGGAGATGAGGAATAATCTGAGTAACATGGGAGGAAAAAGATAGCAAAGACATAGCAATTATATGGGTTTGAAATGATAGTGGCTTCAAAAGGAGATGACAGTGGGAATGGAGAGGATAAATAAAATTCTGATATTTGACAAAAGTGGAATTGATATGTGAATTGAAGGAAAAGGATGATAAGAAAGGAATCACATGATGGCTCAGGTTACAATCTTGTGAGTATATGTAGATGACAGTGTAGGCTGTGAGACTGTAGGTGTATGTGAGAGAGAAAGATGGATAAATAAATAAAAAAGAATACAGTTTTCCATATTTCCTTTTTTTTTTTTTGTACTGGAGATTGAACCCAGAGGCAATTAATCACAGAGCCACATCCCCAGTCCTTTTTTATATTTTATTTAGAGACAGGGTCTGACTGAGTCGCTATGTTGCTGAGGCTGGCTTTGAACTCAAAATCCTCTGGTCTCACATCTGAGCTGCTGGCATTACAGGTGTGCACCACTGCACCCTGCAGTTTTGGACATTTCTTAGTTTGGGTTGCTAAGGAACTCCAAATCAATATGTTCAAAAGCTTGTTGTCTAATTGTCTATATAATACTGGTGAAGTTGAATCAGGAAGCCATCGTGTATAAATGGTACCTGAAATTGGAAATTTTTGGGGAAAACTTTCATATTATTACTATATCTAATAATGGAATATAGCAGAATTAAATGAATACCTTTGGAAATAATTTTCAGTGTCATAGGAAGTATCATTAGATATGACAAGTGAGAAGAATAAAACTGAGACAAGCTGTATCTATAGTAACATCTCAACACTATATATTTGGCTACAGTTAATAACAAATATTATAAGAAATGCACTTAAATATTAGCCTGGCTATTTCTGGATGATTTTATTTGTCTTCTTTTATCTTTGGTTTTATAACACAGTGTGTTCAATGAGCATATACTGCTTTTATAAACAGAAAAATACTTTTTTGGGATAAATTTCAGCACATAAAATGTACCTGAAATAAGATATTTACTAAGATATTTTACAAAATAAGCAATTGATTTCCAAAGAATGTGCATCTTTTGACTTAGAATAAAAAAGTTGCAAGAGGATAAAGGACCATAAAACCTGGTTCAGTATTTATAAAATATCTTGAAATATGTAAGGGAATATAGATTGCATGTCCTAAGGTTAAGTAGCTATTTGATAAATTGGGGAAACATTACTTTTGGAAATAATGTAGAAAATAAATTAGATTGAAGTTTTTCTCATTTGATTTTGCAAACCATTATTAGTGAATGGGAGCAATATAACAACACACAGAAATAGATCATTTTATGTAAGTCGTCACAGGTAATTCCAGGTTGCCTTATGTAATCTGTTCAGATTTTACTAATTTATGTAAGACTAAAGTGGTACTTAGATTTCTGGAATGCAAAGTTAGAACTGTAATATTAAATGTACTTTACAAATCCATGGGTGTGCTGTGAGAACAGAACATATTTGCATGTTCTTCTGTTTTCAGAATATTAAACAACTATTCCACTAACACATACTGGATGATATGATGATTCAATTAAAACTTTCATCCTTAGGCTATTCTGTTATTTTGGAGTTACCAAGAGATATTACAGGATAATTATATTCATAATAACTTTAATTCATGGACAAATGCTGGCAATTACCTGTAATAAAGAAAATTATTTGATCCTTATGTGGGAGTTTTTAAAAAATGTTTTTTGATAATAGCTTAAACAACATTATTTGCTTTGATTCATCATTAAAAACTATGTGTTAATCTTGACCTGGATTGAAGTATAATTTTTTTTCTGTTTAATTACAAAACTCAAACATCCTTTTACTTGCTAATGAATATAAAATAAACAGATGCTCTTTCTTTAAAGTAGTTTTGAATAGATTCTAGTAATAAGCATACTAGAAATAAATTTATCTGTTAGTTATCATAAGAAAATATAGATAATGATACTTACAAGAGGAAATAAGCCCAAACATATTTCAGTGAGGATACCGAGTTTCCAAAGCCAGCTTATATCTCTTATATCACTTTATTAATGCAAAGAATAACTAAACAACTTTATGTATCCAAAATTTTGGCTTAATTAGGACAACAAACATGGACTTTTCTGGAAAACCTATCTGCTAGAAGTTTATGGGCTGATTATGCTCAGTCCTTGAGTGAAATTTTCTTAACTCCTGAATGAGTTTCAAAAATGTGTTATGGAATACTTAGCATAACAATAATCACAGTGATAATAATAACGATAGCCTACAGTTTCATATTGTGTAGTATGTATTAGTCACTGTTCTATCTATACAAATAGACCCATTTAATCATCACAGTGGAGTTTTGAGGTAGGGAACTTAGTTTACAGGTGAGAAAGCTTAGTCATCAACAGGTAAATAAATTTTCCTGCAGTCAAATGACAGAGATGAGAGTTGAATGCAGCTGTTGTTCTTATTCTGTCTACTACCCTACTTGTGAGGAAGACATATTAACACTGAAGAAAGGTTTTCAATAAAAAAGCCAATTAAACACCTCGTCATTGTTCCCTTGTTGCATTCTTATAGATGATCTGACATTCAGCTATGTGCTAGACATGTTACAATTTCGTCTTCTCCCACACTATAGTACCTCCTACCCCCTTGTATTTTATTCATTTCAGATTCCTTAACATAGCTTTTCTCCTACCTAATATTCAGTTTTATGGTTTTATATACAGGTATTTTAATATATACCATTATAAAGAAAGTTCAAAGTAAATCTCTTAAATTCTTTCATTAGAAAGGATGAAAACAAATTATTGAAATAGTAAAACATAAACACAACAATAGTAAGTTTTTAGAAATATGAAACTATTAGAACTTCTGACATTCCCTTGTATAAGTTAAGCACATACTTGATGTTAAATTACTTTTCGAGAAGAAAATTATAGACTTTTTTGTTTCATATTATAAACCAAGCACATGCAACAATCTTCTACTCACAACTCAAAACCCTGGATATAACAGAAAATAAATACATCATATATAATTCAATTCATGACTATGTTGGGAAATAAGCAGAAAACACACAGTAGGCCAAAAATATATTGCACTTGTGAAGGAAACCATATCTCAATACCTGCACAGGGAAGACTGTTAATCAAAGGTGTGTGTGGCCCCAAGACTGCACCATTGTCAAAAGGAAGATTTCAGATTGCTGGACAAGCAATGAGTTCAGGGATTAGTAACTGGTTGCTTAGTTGGAGTACAGTAGAGGAGCCATTATGTTTTTAAACCAGCAGAACCATATTTTGTGGTGTGGAGAGTGAGTATATGAGGTTGGATTAAAGGAAAACTGTAAGTCCTCAGATGATTAACAATGATGAGGAGAATCAGAGAACTTATTACCAGGAGACCAAATATTAAAATAGTTCTTTTTTTAGTACGGCTTGTTTTCTTATTCTCACTGAAGATAGATGGTAGCACTGAGATACAAAGAGTTAAATGAAGCAGAGAGCAATTAATCTGTAACAGCAGAAGGATATGAGAGATATTGCTTGAATAGAAAAGAGTAAATCAGAAGTCAAGTGAATTAAAAATTTGATCATTATTTCTTTTTAAAGTACCCTCAGTAAATTAATAATCTCAAAGATAGACTGGGTATCTGAAAGATAGTAGAATAGGACTTTCTAGCACTTATGCCCCTGCAGAAATGCCATTTTGAAAAAAACTATTCACATGCAAAAGTACTTTCACTAGATCTAAGGAGACCAGGTGAGAGATAACAGTATCTAGGGATAGCACAGAAGAAGATAAGGCACATGAAATTGGGCAGAAGGAAAGGTTTACATTACTACATTCCTTGTCTCCCAAGCCCAAAGGGCCAGCTTGAAGCGAGATACCATCCACTTGCAGAAAGGAGAGTGAATACTTACTTTTGCTTTGGACCTCAACACTGGGCCTCCCCCTCTAAAAATCAGCACTGACCAGGTCCTGGAGACCCCAGACTTGAGGCCAGTTTCTGGACTCAGAGTTTCCAGACCTGCCACAGTACTAGACCAGATACCACAATTTCAATCTGTAGGCCTGTTCAGCTGACTCACTATCAAGGCCCATCTGACTGTATGGCTGACCCTACTGGCCCTAGATTTCAGACCTGCCCTTAATCCTCCAGGTTCCAGGCCTGCTTCATGTTCTAGATCATCCCAGAACAAGAATCAGCACATAAAGCCCTAGGTTTCAGGCCTGATCCTGTGCTAAGCCTCAGGCCCCAGGCTGGCACTTGTGGACACAGACTCTAGGACAGCTCAGTGTTGGGCTGATCCTATAACTTAAGCCTCAGTGTCACCCATCCCAGTGCTGAACTTGTTCTCGCAGGTCCATGCCTCAGGGCTGCTCCTAGGGATTAGGTTCCAAACTGCCCACACAGATCCAGGGCCCAGGCCAACCCTAATGGACCTAGTTCTCAGGCCCATACCCACACACAAGAGTCTAGGCCAGTCCTCATAGACTACATTACAGGCCAGTTCTCATGGTACCATATTCCAGCCAAGGCTTACCTCTGCAGCTCTAGGCCCACTCTTGTGGCCATAGCTTTACCTCCACAGACCCAGGTAACAAATCCAACTCCAGTGCATCCAAACTTATTGACTGAAGTGGCAGGCAAACCTGACAGAAGACTTCAGCATCAAGCTCATTGTGGTCCACACGGGATAGCCTTCCCAGAACCTGTGGTTGGACTGACTGCAAAGAAGATTTCTCAGACAAAACCAATCTGCAAAGACTGGAAGAAGTTTACTTCAAATGTATAGAGGCCACAAGCATGAAGGACAATCTGTGAACATGCCATCAGTAAAGAATCAAAAAAAGTTCTAGCATCTAACACAAAAAAATGGAGATGTATAAACTGCTTGACAATTCAAGACTATTGTTTTAAGAAGCCTCAGTGAACTATAAGAAAATACAATGAAATAATTCAATGAAAATCAGAAAACCAATAAATGACCAAATAGAGAAAGTTATGAAGTGGAAATTATTATTTTTATAAAGTATAAAATGGATTCTGGAGCTGAAAACACAATAAGTGAAGTGGAAGATGAAATAGAAAGTGTCAATAACAGAATTGATAAGGCAAGAGACTCTATGAACTCAGATTATAAGAAAACATACAGTAAGAAAGGAAAATAAGGAAGAATGAAAATTAATGAAGGAATCTTATGAGACTTAAGAAATATCAGTTTTCCAGTTACATAAGTTTAAGAGTGAATGCATGGGCTATCTCTCTTCCATGAAGAGGTCCATGGAACAGGGTAGAGGAGAGTGTGATTGTGGAGTCTCTATTCAAGACCTCCGGAGACCACCAGGAAGCAGGTCTGATTTTATTGCACAGTTGCCATGTATATATATTCAGGTAGTAGCAAAGCAGATTACAGGCAGCCACCAATACAATTTCTGACCAACTGTCCTTGCAGCAACCAATCAAGGAGCAGGCTGTGGAGCAAGCACAGGGACTGCAACACATAGCCTCACACCCAGGGCTATGCCTATGGGGTAAGCAGTTTGTTGCTCATACTCCTAGCACTGGGGAGTGATTTGACACTCAGAAGCCCTTAAGGTATGCCATGTATGCAGTACTCCATGCACTTGTCCCCACAAGTGAAAAGAGTCAATGAATCAGAGAACTTAAAAAAAAATAGCAAAAACTTTCCAAATCTAGAGAAAGAAAAATATCCATGTATAAGAATATCAAAGGTTTCCATGTAGACTGAATTTAACCAAAACTATACAAAGACGTTATAATCAAACTGTTAAAAATCAAAGCCAAAGATAAGACCTTGAAATTAGTGAGAGAAAAGTGGCATATCTTATATAAGGGAGTTGCAATAAGATTAGAAGCAGACTTCTCAGAAGAAATCTCATAGGCTAGGGTGTTTTACTGAAGTATCATAGCAAAAAAATAAAATAAAAAAATAAAACCTTGCCAACCAAGAATACAAGTAAAGCTGTTCATCATAAATAAAGGAGAGAGAAAAATTTTTCTGGATGGACAAAAACTGAGAAAGTTCATTACTAATAGACTTGTCTTATAAGATGTACCAAAGAGAGTTCTTTCAACTGAGAATAAAGGACCATAATTAGTAACACAAAAACATGAAAGTATAAAACTCACTAGTACAATTAAGCATGCAATCAAATTCAGAAGACTATAATACTGTGATGGTGGTTTGTAAATTACTTATATCTTCTTATGAAGGATAAAAGAAAAAGCATTAAAATATTAGCCATAATAATTTGATGAGGAATATACAATATAAGAATGTAAATTTTAACATCAAAAGCATAAAGTGTGTAGCAGGAAATAAAAGCATTAAGTGTATGCAGTTAAAATTAGGTTGTAATCATCTTTAAAAGTTGTTTTAACTTCAGTGTTCTATGTAAGCCTCATGGTAACCAGAGAGCAAAAATATATAGTTGTTACACATTATATATGAAGAGTAGGAAATCAAAACTTAACCACTAGAGAAAAATCATCTAATCACAAAGGAAGAGAGCACCCAGATAAAGAAAGGAGCAAAGGCTCTACAAAATATTCAGAAAACTTTTAACGAGATGGCAGTACCAAGTCTTTACCTCTCAATTATTAATTTGAAGAAAAAAATGATAAATTTTCCAATCAAATGTTATTAGGGGATGGATGAATCACTAAAAAAAGATGCAATAAAAAACTGTATACTGCCTATAAGTGATTCATTTCACCTTTAAAGATAAAAATAGATTGAAATTAGAAGGATGGAAAAAGATATCCCATGCAAATGGAACCAAAGGAGAGCAGGCCTACCTACACTTATATGAGACTTTGAGTCTCAAACTGTAAAATGAGACAAAGAAGGGCCATGCATTAATGATAAGAGGAATAATTCATCACACAGATATAACAATTGTAAATACATATGAACCCACAATGGGAATACAGAAATATAGAAAGCAAATATTAACAAATCTAAAGAGAATTATATAGCAATAAAATAAAATTAGATTTCTTCACTATGCCATATTGAACAATGGAAATTTCATCCTGATACAAAATCAAAAAGGAAACTTCGGATTTTATCTACATTTAGATCAAGTGGACCTAACAGACATATGCACACATTTCACCCAATAGTTGCAGAATACACATTGCTTCAAGTGTACATGGAACATTCTTCAGGAGGGATCATATTTTAGGCCACAAAACAAATAATAACAAATTTTAAAAGACTGAAATTATATCAAGTATCTCTTTTGATCACAATGGTGTGAAATTGGTAATCAGTAGGAGGGATTATGGAAATTCACACATGTGAAAATTAAATATACTTCTAAAAAGCCAGTGAGTCAAAGAATATATTAAAATAGAAATTTAAATATGTATTTGTAGACAAATGAAAATGGAAAGTTGACATACAAAACATGCAATGAAGCAGTAACAGTACTAGTACTAGCCGGGTAGTTTATAAACACACACATCGAAAACAAAAGAATGATAAAAAAAAAAACAAGACTTGAAATTATACTTCAAGGGAATAGAATAAGACTAGTCAAGCCCAAAATTAGCAGAAGAATAGAAATTTATAAGAAAAGAGTAGAAGTAAATGAAATAGAGCAGAAAACCAATAAAAAGATCAATAAACTAAGAGTTGATTTTTTTGAAAAGTTTACTATTTAGCTAGACTGCATAAGGTAAAAAATAGAAAAGACTGAAATTCAGAAATGAAAAAGAATACAGTTGAAGCCACAGATATGTGAGGGATCCAGACTCCTGTGAATAAATATGCATAAACACATTGGATGACCTAGAAGAAATGGGTAAACATACCACTCGCTAACACTAAATGCTGAAGAAAATGAAAATCTGAATAGACCAATAATGATTCAGAAGATTGAATTAGTAAATCAACTCCTATCAAAGGAAAGCACAGGGTCTGATGGCTTTGTTGCCAGATTCTAAAAAGTAGATTTTAATTCTACAAAGTAAAATTTAATTCTAATTCTAATCCTTATACTCTTAAAAAAAGCAAAAACTTCCAAACTTATTTTACAAAGTCACTGTTACCCTGATACTGAAACCAGATAAGGGTGTTTTCCTTTTTTGGTTTTGTCTTTTGGGTCAGGGTCTTGCTAAGTTGCTTAAGGACCTTGAAAAATTGCTGAGGCTGTCTTTGAACTTGAAATCCTCCTGCCTTAGTCTCCTGAATTGCTGGTATTATAGGCAGGCACCATCACACTGTATAGGATAACGATATTATAATAAAAGAAAATAACAGTCCAATATTTCTAATAAATGTAGATGCAAAAACCCTCAACACATTTACATGCAGATTTGATATTTCCCAGATAATTTCAGTTGCTTCCCATTGCAAGGCTTAGGGTGCCAAACTGTTTCTTCAATGTCTCATTTCTTCTTCAACTACATCTATTATCATCCTGTCCTTTTTCTCCACTCGTCATCCTTATTGGTCTATTTTCTTAAAATGCCACATTTTTTCACCATCAAATCTTTGCTGCCATGCTTCTTTCTGCATGGTAAATATTTTACTAAAATATTTCAAATTGTAGTATTGCAACCCATCCAGCACAAAACAGTTCTCCTAACGCAGGTGGGTTGGATTAAGAAAATAAGAAATTATAAGAAATAAAGAAAAAGACTCATTTGTAAGTGGAAGTAGGACTTGGTGGGTGATCCAGCTGTGGTGGAGGCTGGCTCTAACCAAGAACAAGAGCTTGCGTGTTTTTGTTATATAAGGTATGAGAATAAAAGGGTTTCAGTGTGGAAAAACCTTCTTGATTTCAATAGCAATTTGTGCCCATCTCTTCTACCTCCAGGAAACTGAGATTTGAATTCAAGGCTTTTGAACTAGGCAAGCATGGAATTCAAGGCAAGAATGGAATTCTCCTCATCTACAGGAGTCATCTTGCAAATAGATGTTCCCCCTGGCACTCCTGCACCACAGGGTTCCCAGAAGCAGTGTCTCCCTGACCAGAGTTTACATAGTTCAAAGCAGTGATTTTATTTACTGCTCATGACATTGTACCCTAAACATCAATTTTCTGATTTTTTTTAACAATGGTTAAGACACTATTATAATAGACTCCCATAGCACTTCATTTATCTTTTTAAAATTTGTTCTCAATTATTATGTACAATTATCTCTCCACCCCTCTCCCCCACAATATGTTTTTTCCTGAGAGTGCATAAGCAAACACTGAGGCATAAGTTATTTCTATCTTGGTCACTCATATAATGTCAGCCACAATAGCTTATTTTTATTGTTTAAAATAAGAGATCGATGGGTATATTTACTATTAATTTTAATACTGGGTTATTTTTTGAGATAATGAACTTATGTTACTATCAGATTTTTAATTCTCTGATACTATCTTTAAACAAAAGATATATAATTTTTAAAATCTATATTATCATCTTATATACTAATTAAAGTTAAATGCTAAAATAATCATTTTGGGGACAAATGATATTATGTAAGTGGGTTCATATATTTTTTAAAGAGGTGTTCTTATTTCAATTTGCTTTTTAAAAATGAAATTTATTTTACTGTATTTAATTAACTCGGTGTTGCTTTATAAAGAAAATGTGTTTAGTTAGAATTGATAGAGTTTTACATACCTCTAGCTGGGGACAAGGTTGTTGTATTCAGTTTCAGTCTACTTTGCTGAATTTTATTCCATATACTTTATAGGAAAAAAAATACATGAATACATTTTAATTGCAGTATTGACTACTGCTAGGTAACCATTTAAAATTCATTCTTATAACTTACTAGTTGCATATTTTTATAGTTTAATTTAGCAAGGATTAAGTGAAGGGCTTGAAAGCCCTCCTAGAACACTCAAAAGAAGGCTAAAGCTGGACAGTCTGGTTGTCAGTGATGCGTCAGTTCCCCAAAGAATGCAATACTATAAATCATGAAAAGGAGTATTTTAATTATACAATGATAGAAATTCTTCTGATTTCTTCCAAACACAAATGCAAAATAATTACAATAATTTATAATTTAATTGCAATTAATTTGAGTGGCTCTTCTATAATTATGAAATGCAACTCTAACAGAGTGAGTAGTGGTATCTGGAGACTCTTTTCAACTCCTTTGTATCACATTTGAATTATATCTTTATGGAATAATGATATAACCAGAGTAAATGAGTCACCATGGGATAAGTCTTCAGATGTGAGAATGAAGTGTTAAGATGATTTAAAATACTATTTATGAACTTACACAGAGTTTATTGGCTTTGATTCACAGTCCCAGAATTAGTTTACAAATAACTAAAATTTCTAATTATAGATTAATATGATCCTGATAATTTTCTCTGGAGTTCTTTGTAGCCTCTGATTAGAGTAAGAAT
This sequence comes from Spermophilus citellus, assembly GCF_964194105.1. NCBI lineage: Eukaryota > Metazoa > Chordata > Mammalia > Rodentia > Sciuridae > Spermophilus > Spermophilus citellus. Next base: position 90,457,003 of record NC_138192.1, read on the forward strand.
AAATATAAGGGAATAGTGTATTTCGCAGATAAGAGTAATGAGCACATTTTGCAGCTTAAAAAAAAAAAGACTATAGAATGAAGGTTACAAAGGTTTCTGTCTCTCAGGGCTAGGAAGAATGATCTCTAATGAAATCTATTTTATCTAAGCAATAAAGCAACTTTATCTCTGAAGACTGCAGGGCTTATATATCTGTCTGTGAAATGTAGCTCAAGATACTGAAAAGTTTAATGGTAATTCCTGGCGGGTGGTTTTTTGAAGAGTTGCATGGTAATTTGGAGAATGTGACACTGATTCTGCTGCCCTAGCAAATTTCAAAGAAAAGTGAGTTTGGGGAAAATGTTAATGTCTGCCCACATCCTAGGTCAGTGGAGAGCAAATCAGTAAAAAGGGTGTTTGAAATTGGGCAAGCAACAAATAGAAAAACCTAGAGTATTCCCTTAGAAAAGGAGAAGTAGTTGAAAATAAATGAATTAAATTGCAATTGATGCCAGTTTTCTAATGGTCAAATTCATCTTTTTCTATCACAGGGGTAAAAAGCAAAAGATTATATCATGCCAAGCAAAATAAGTCAATCCCAAAAGACTAAAGGCCGAATGTTTTCTCTGATACGTGGATGCTATTCACAATAAAGCAGCTAAGACTGGGGGCAGCTAGGGAAGAATAGAGGTACTTTGTATTAGACAGAGGGGAATGAAGGGAAGGTAGGGGTACGGGGGTAGGAAGGATAGTAGAATGAAATGGATGTTATTACCCTTTGTATATATGTGATTGAATGACATGATTCTACATTATGTACAACCAGAAGAATGAGAAGTTGTACTCCGTATATGTGTGATATGTCAAAATGAATCCTATTGGGCTGGGGATGTGGCTCAAGCGGTAGCGCGCTCGCCTGGCATGCGTGTGGCTTGGGTTCGATCCCCAGCACTATATACAAACAAAGATGTTGTTTCTGCTGAAAACTAAAAAATAAATATTAAAATTCTCTCTCTCTCTTTCTCTCTTTAAAAAAATGCATCCTATTATCATGTATATCCAATTAGAATAAAAATTTAAAAGCAAAAGATTGTTAAGAACTGAAAGAATAAAAGCAATTAAAAAAAAGAAAAGAAAACAAGTGTCTGATACTTCAAAAAAAAAAAAAAAAGAACTGAAAGAAAATATAAATGTAGTCTTAAAACTGAGTGTTAGATTAAGAACGAAAGGAAAATACTTGCATAATTTTAAAATATCCAGAGGTGTAACATGTACTAAGTCCAGTCATTCTCAGTTATAATTGAACTTCATCATTGGCAGCGTGATAAAACTAATCAAGATGCCCCAGTGCTCTGGTGGAGGAGATCCCTGACATACAAAGCCCTTTGCCGAAGATCTTTTGCCCATTTTGTGATTAATTAATAAAGGGATGTTTTTGACCGATAACTAAGAAGGAAAATAAATTATCTAGAAAAAAAGTAAGAAATGCACTTTAAAATTATGAGTTTATATTTCCAGTATTTTTTTTAAAAAAAGCATCCTTTTCATTCTTTAAGATCAAGTTCTTATATGAAATTTCTCTCTGTCTCTCCTGCTCTGCACCCCTTTTTTATCCTTTCCCCCTACTTCTATTCTTTATCTGGGAGGGAATAACATGGTCCTTTGGGATGATGAAATTGTTCCACAGTTAGATTATGTTGATGCTTATGCAATATTGTAAATATCCTAAAAGCAATTGAAATTGCATTTCAAGGAAATCTATGGTATGTTAATTATTTATCAAGTAAGGGAATTTTTTAAAAAGTGAGACTTCAACCAAAGGTCAACTAAGGTGACAGGAAATAAGTCAAGTACAGGATAGCAGCCTATCTCATTCAGACTGATTACAGAAATCACAAGACTAGACACTCTGTAAGGATTCAATTGATATGTCCTTTCAGTTCTTACCAATTTTGTAGTTTTTTATTCTTGTGCTGGAAGACATGGACTGACAATCAGAAACTTGGCCTCAGATGCGGCTTTAATTCACCTACAGCAGTTTGTGGGCTTTGTGTCCTACATCCTGGAAAAGAAGACTGTGACTATTCTTAGATAGGATTTGCTTTAAGTCATAGATACTGAGCACTTTAATATATATAATGTTCAATGAAAAGGTGAATTTAAAGCACACAAAGCTAGCCTGGTGCAATGGCACATGCCTGTACTCTCAGCTCCTTGAGAGACTGAGGCTGGGGAATTGCCAGGTAGAGGCCATCCTGAACAGCATGGCAAGAACCTGTCAACGACAACAAAAAAACATTTACCGCATTTAATCAGATGTTGGCTTTCTTCAGTAAATGCCATATCATGATGGTGAAGGCTGAGTTTAAAAAATTATTATATTATCTGTTTTTAAGAAGTTTTGGATACCCGGAAATTATTTATTTATTTATTTATTTATTTATTTATTTATTTATTTATATATATTTATATATGACTTTTTTATTTATATATGATAGCGGGTTGCATTACAATTCTTATTATACATATAGAGCACAATTTTTCATATCTCTGGTTTTATACATAGTATATTCACACCAGTTTATGTCTTTATATTAGGACATTTTTCGAACTGCTTAAATTCTACTTGTAAAACTGGAACAATGGGAGTTCGTGCAATCAAAATATATATAACAATTTAGAAATGTAAGATACTTTTATTTTACATCAAAATATTGTCAAATTTGATCACTTTTGTTTCCTTATGTCACTCATGAGGTAGGAAATCCCTTTTCTTATTATCTCTTAGGACATGATAAGGCTGCTTTTTAGTTAACAGTGAATATTTCTGGGAGAGTGTTAGGAGCTTCTAATGCATAGCTCATTGGATTATAAAGAATGGTTGTTTGGTTTCATGCTTGCTCAAGCTAGTGCTATTTGTTAGCATTGCCCCAACATTCTGCCACTTATTTCTGTCATAAATTGTCTATACACTCTAGACTTTTGAGATAGCTGAGGTGAGTTCTGTCAGCAGAAAGGGAGATGCACTGAACTTTTTTTTTCATTTTTTATAGTTTATATAATACATTCAAATTAGTTAAAAGAAAAAATATTCACTGAACACTGTCTAGAGAATTGCTTCATACTTAATCAACCGCCCTAAAGATAAGTAGCTAATCTTAATGAAAATTTGATTTAATGAAAGATTGAATTCATGGGAACAATTGTTTAAGATGAGCATCCAAAAGATTCTTGTTGATAAGTTAGTCCCAATTCCTCATTGATGGAAAGTAGATTTGTGTTTTAAGAAAGAGCTTGTTCCCTCACTTTTGTTTATATTTCCAAATATATTTTAATTGAATAAAATGTCTTATTTAGGAAAATAAGATAGTTTTCAGATTTATTAAAGAAATACATTTTTTTCCCACAGTTTTTGAAAATGTGTATAGTATTTTATCTCTAGTTGATTAGATTATGGTTTAATTTTTATTACTCTTTATATTTTCTTTTGTACCCCATATGGTCCACATCATACATATTACTTTCACAGTGATGAATTGTCATTTTTAAAAAGTCATATTCCTTAAAGAGTACCTATTATATTCATTTTGGTTTTATAAACTAGTTAATGTTTAACTGTTTTAGATGATGTTATTTTACTGTGGTAAGAATACACAACATGAGATCTATACTTTTTTTAAAATTATTTTTTAGTTATAGGTGGACACAATGTCTTTATTTTTACTTTATGTGGTGCTGAAGATTGAACCCAATACCTCATGCATGCTAGGTGAGAGCTCTACCTCTGAGCCACACTTCAGCCTCGAGATCGACACTCTTAATAAACTTTATTTTGTGTTTATAATACATTATTGTTGACTATGAGGAGAATATTGTACAGCGCCAATCTAGAACTTGTTCATCTTGATTTACTAAAACTTTATGTCTGTTTATAATTAACCCCCAGCCCTGTCCCCTAGCTCCTGGCAACCACCACTCCAGCCTTCACTTTCGTGAATTTGACTATTTTAGAAACCTTATTTAAGTAGAATCATGTGGAATTTTTGTTTTTGTTACTGGCTTATTTTATTTAGCAAAACATCTTCAAGGTTTCTCTGCACTATCATGTATTTTAGAATTTCCTTCTGTTTTTTTTAAAGCTAAATAGTATACACCACATTTTCTTTATCCATTCATCTGGTGGTATGCCTTTTAGATGTTTTCCATATGTTGGCTATTGCAAAAAGTGCTACAGTGTACTTGGGAGTGTTGATATATCTTCATAGACCCAATTCAAATTATTTTGGATAAAAAAACCAGGCATACAATAGCTGGATCATGTAGTACTTCTATTTTTAATTTCGAGAAACCTCCACACAGTTTTCCATTAACTGTCTATAGAAGTTCATATTCCTATCAGAAGTGTGCAAGGATTAGTTTTTCCCAATATAGACCAAGACTTGTCTTCTACCTTTTTGTTAATAAGCATTCTAACAAACTGGATGTGATATATCATTATACTTTTTGTTTGCATATTCCTGACAATTAGTAATATTAAGCAACTTTCCGATACTTATTAGCTGTTTGTATTTCTTATTTGGAAAAAGGTCTACTGGTAATTTTCCTCCCATGCTCTCCCTCCATACCCCACTTCGAGTCACCTCCCTTATATCAGAGAAAACATTCGGCATTTGTTTTTTTGGGATTGGCTAACTTCACTTAGCATAATCTTCTCTAATACCATCCATTTCCCTGCAAATTCCATGAGGGTAATAGAGGTGGGAGGGAAAAGGAGGGAGAAGGAGAATAGTTAGGATGGTGGAAGGAGAAGGTCATCATTATACAAAATACATGTATGAAGATGTGAATTTGGTGTCAACATACCTTATATATAAACAGAGATATGATAAATGGGGGTATAAATGTGTATTAAGAATTGTATGCAAAAAAAATAAGAGAGCTCATGTATAATGGCATAATTTGGCATGAACATACTTTATATACAGAGTTACAAAAAATTGTGCTGTGAATGGATAATCATGAATGTAATGCACTCCACTATTGTCATGTATATAAGAAATAAATAAAAAAGAAAGACAAAAAAAGGTCTACTGAAGTCCTTTGGCCATTTTTTGATTGGGTTATTTATTTATTGTGTTTAGTTTTTTAATATTTATTTTTTAGTTGTAGTTGGACATAATATCATATTTATTTATTTTTATGTGGTGCTGAGGATCGAACCCAGGGCCTTGCACATGCTAGGCGAGCAGCTCTACCACTGAGCCACAACTCAGCCCCTTAGTTTTTTTTTTCTTCTTGTGTATGTGTATTTATTTTGATACTTGGTTATAAGAATTCTTTTATATATTTTGAAAATTATCCCATATCTGATACATGAGTTTGTAACTATTTTCTCTCACTCCATAGGTTTTTGTTTTTTTCACTCTGTTGACTAATTTCTTGTTCTATGAAGAAACTTTGTAGTCTGATTTAATACCATATTTTAATCTCTGGGTTCACTCTCTATTCCATTTCATGTGTTTTTATGTCTATTCTTATTATAGTACCATAAAATTTTGATCAGTGTAGTTTTGTAATATATTTTGAAATTAGGAAAGATGACTAATTCAGTTTTGTACTTCTCTCTCAAAATTATTTTAGGTAGATGGTTTTTTTGTGGTTTCATATTAATTTTAGAATTTTCTTCTGATTCTGTAAAAATCACTATGAGCTTAATAGGAATTTTATTGAATTTGTGTATTTCTTTGAGTCACGTGAATATTTATGAATATGCTAATACTAGTAAGTTTTTCATTGAACATGGATGTCTTTCCATGTATTTTTCTTGTTAATTTTTAAATTTTTTATTGATGCAATATAATTATGCATAATAGCGAGAATTATTATACCATTTTCATATGTGCACATTACATAATTTGATCAATTTCATTCTCTAGTATACCCTCCATTTCCTTTCATTCTCACCCTATCCCTCTGATCAATTGTTTTATTTCTCTCCCTTCTATTATTGTCATTTTATTATTATTATTATTATTATTATTATTATTATTAGTAGTAGTAGTAGTAGTAGTAGTAGTAGTATTTTAATTAGTGCACTATAATTATATATAAAAGTGAGATCCATTGAAGCACATTCAGACATAAACTGCATAATGATGGTAGATTTATTTCTCTAGTACTTCTCATGCTGTTTCCTTTCTCCTTCTTGATCCCCCCCTTTCTGTACTCTATTGATCTCCCCTTTGTTTTCATGTATTCCCTTTTTTATTCTTTTTAATTTTTACCAATCTTCCACATATAAGAGAAAATATTTAACCTTTGACTTTCTGAGTCTGGTTTATTTCACTTACCATATTTTCTTCAGTTCTATATAGCAGAAAAGGAAATAATTCTTTATGGATGAAGAAAACTCTACTGTGGCATGTATACACATTTTTTTTTACATTCATTAGTCTGTTGAGGGACACTTAGGTGTTTCCATGACTTGGGTATTGTGCATTGTGCAGCTATAAACATTGGTATACGTGTATTACTATAATATGCTGACTTTAGTTCCTTTGAATCAGAACCAAAGAGTGGGAGACTTGGCTCATAGGGTGATTTCATTTTTAGTTTTTTAAGGAATCTCTGTACTGCTTTCCAAGGTAATTGTACTAATTTGCATTCCCAACAATGTGTGAATACCTTTCCCCCATATTCTGATGAACAATTATTTTTTTCTGTATTCTTGATGATTTCCATTGTATCTGGAGTGAAATGAAATCTCTGTATAGTTTTGCTTTGCATCTTCCTGATTGCTAAGGATGTTGAACATTTTTTCATAGGTTTGTTGGCCATTTTTATTTCTTCTTTTGAGAAATGCCTGGTTAGATCATTATCCACTTAATCATAGGGATATTTGTTTTACTTGTGTTAAGTTTTTTGAGTTTATATATCCTGAATATCAATCCCATTATGTAATTTCTTTCTTCAACCTCTTAATTGCTTTACCCTTTAGCTCCCACAATCCTTTTTATTTTATTATATTTTTAACTTTTGAGACAGAGTCTTACTAAATTGCTCAGGCTGCCCTAGAACTTGAAATCCTCTTGCCTCATCCTCCCCGGTTGCTTTTTTGGGATGACAGGTGTGCACCACCATGCCCAGCTCTTTATTTTTCTTGTATGTTAAAAATTCAAACATGTGGCAAATACATTCACAATGTAAATAATCTTTGGAGTCACTGATATTTTCTTGGTTATAAGAATTCTTTTATATATTTTGAAAATTTTGACCTCATCTCTCTTACCTAATCTTTTTTTTTTCTTTAAAGAAAATCTCTTCTCTATTAATCAAGAGATTCCCTTCTGCAATACAGTAGACCTCTGTCCTTTAAAATATTCAGTTATTCATCTGAAAATTCTCTTAATTTCTTTTGGTACTTTAGCACAGAATCTTTCATTTTTCTTTCAAAGTGATAATTAGTGATTAATTTGCCCAGGAATTAATTTGCCCAGGAATTATAAATGGACCCTTAAATTTAATAAATTCAGGTACATGGATTGGTTAATTTCTTAGACTATATTAAGCTATCATCATACACTTTTAGGTATATGTTTGTATACACAGAAACTTATGCCACATGTATATATGGTATGTACAGAACATATGTATATACATGATGTATATATCTACACTGCATATGTATGTGTATATGTATGTATGTATGTATATGTGTGTGTGTGTGTGTGTGTGTGTGTATATATATATATATATATTCACAAAAGAGTGTGTGTTTGTGTGTGTGTGTGTGTTCATAAGTGAATTCAAAACTAAATATAGGCCTTCTTTTCAATTCCCTTCTGCAATACAGTAGACCTAGACAATTTGATATTTGATTTGCTCTTTGGCAAGCATGAAATTTAATACTAGAAACTTGAGACTTGCTTTACAGTTTAAATTGAGAACTTCTGATTTTTTAAAATATAAACTTAGTACATGTTCATTTGAAACAAATAAAATATTCAGATTTAAATGAAAGTTTTAATAAAATGTCATCAACTAGTGTTTATATGGGAATCTTGAGTTAACAAAATCCGTACCATCCTTTAAAAAGATATTTTCCCAACTTTTACTGGAAGTAGTTTTAACTTTTCTAAGCCTTTTCTAGGGCACAGAGGTTATACAATAAAATTGCCTTTCTTTGTGACCAGACATGAGAGCAGTAGAGGATCTCTGTCCCTTGCTGATTAGAGCCACTTTCCCTATACAGCTCTATTTATTTCTCGGCTTTCAGTTTCCAGACCCCTGGACTCCTAAAATGTCTCTCTGACCTCCACACTGAAAAACACTACCTGGGAGAGGAGGTTTTCACTAACCTGTAGCACTATGTAGTCTGCTTTTTAAGTCAACAAATATGGATTCTTTTCCATGCTTGTTTCCAGTTCACTCACTGTTCCTAGTATGAAAAGAAAATCAGGTTTTACTAGCTGAGAGTGAATTTGCAGATATCTATTAGCTAAGAAATTGTGCTCTGCTTTTCTATAGCATGAAACTCAATATATACCAGTAATGTATTAATATTACTGTAATCATCCTATTTTAAATATGTGAAAACAGCTTTCTTTAAAAAAACATTTAGATGTGTTTATACAAACAATATATTCTCACTTTATGGTACTAATGAAAAAAAAATTAAATCCCACACAATGTATGATTTCCCTTAGGTCACAAAGATAATGATAGATAAAGTTAGAATCTACTTCTCTCTATTCCTAAGGAAGCACTTTTTCTGCTACACAGTGCTGTTTCACATATTTGCCTCCTTTATTATTTTGAAATCAATCAGTTGCTCCTCCAAAGAGTCCATGATTGTGACTCAATTGCATTTTAAGAGTACTGTATCCTCTTAAAACTTACTCTTTTATAGATCCTGAGAAAGCATTGTGTTAAGTGAGAAAGCATTGTTTTAAATTTAAAAACATAATGTAAAAAAAAATTTTGTGCTCACCCATATTTTCTAGCTCCTTATAAGGGGCGGTTATATTTTATTTACTATAGGTTTTTGTTTTTTTTAAAGTATGTGGTCTTAGATGTGCTGTTATTACAGGAATACTTCTCTGGGTTTTGATACAAATATTTTAGTTAAACTTCAATGTCATATAAAATTGCGACTGTGATTTGAATTGATGACAAGAACTATTAAAGTAGTAACAAATGCCATCCCCGTTTCAAAAATTGCAGCTCTTTTAGAATTTTACGTGTGTATAGTTTTTATAATTTAAAAATATCAGAATTACTAATGGGTTGAATTGAATTCATTGTAGTAGTTGTAAATTGCTCTTAACTTTTATTGCATGAATTTTCAAACAGGTGCAATGATGCAGTGTGTCTTTTCATGAACCCCCAGGTGTCCATCATTCCCTTTCAGTAATTTCATGGTATGGCTCTATGATTATACTGTTCTCCTATAAACTTATTCCTTATCCACACCCAGGTATCATTTTAATGCAAATTCCAACATCATATCATTTTGTCCACAAATATTTCTATGTGAATTTCTAAGAGAAAACATATTGTAATTATAATTAATATGCCATTGTCACATTCAACAATTAATAATAATTTCTAAAGGCATCAATAGCTAGTCAGTGTTTAAATTCCCAATTGTCTTGTAAACATCATAATGTTTTGATTTTGTTGGTTTTCAGTATAACCCATATTCCCTAACATGCCCAGAATTTGAAATTTTTCATGTCTTTTTAGTCTTTTTAATCAATAATTTTGTCTTTCATCTTCCATTTTTCCCTGTCTGTAATAAATAAATGTTGAAGAAGCCTGATTGTTTGTGCTGTAGTTGCTACAGTCTGGATTTTAATGATGGCATCCCTGTGGAGTGCTTTATCATGTTCTTCAGTTCTCTGAGTTTCCTGTAATATGTTAGCTGGATATAAAGTTTTGAATAGAATCAGGTTTGATTTTCTTTTGGCAAGTCTATTTCATGCTTGGTGTTGTGTTCTTTTATTGGAAGTTATATAACTGTTGCTTGTTTCTCTTGTTTGATGTCAGTAGCAATCAAGCTCAATGATTCCACTAACTTATTAGGGATTGAAAATGCATGTTCCAATTCTGTCAATATTTTTATATTTATTAGCAGCAAGTTTGTAAAGAGAAAAACTTCCCTTCATCTACTATGAGATTAAATAGTGAAATCCTTTATATAGGAAAGTCAAGACAAATAGTTGATTCTTTCCTTTTATTTACTGGATTTCAAGATACTGAATTCGTTTTCTAGGTTCTTTCACTGGTGACTGATGAATTTTATTATTAGTTTATGAATTTAGACATATTTACCTTGACATTTATTTCTTAGGTGCTAAGCTTACTGGGAGTTACTACACTTTCCTTGTAATCAATAAACTTTAGGGCTTATTAAGTGCTGACAGAAAATAAAAAAAATAGACATATTTGACATATTTTAACCCATTGCAGTTATTCTATTGCATAATTTATTTGTCATTTTAATCACTGGAGTCTTTTTAATCTTATTCTCAGATTTTCTACAACTCCTGCCTGGGAATTTGTATTAGAGCTTTGGTCTCTTTAATAGAAAATATATTTTCAAGATACAAACCTTAGGACTAAGATATACACTGCCACTGGGGTTAGTAGTTCCTAGTCTTTTAAAAGTCAAGGTTAGTCAGGTGTTTGTTTTGTTTTTAGATAAAATGTGTCTTGAGTTCATACTATTCCAACTCAAAATTTGCACTGTGGTGCTTGTCCATTACCAGTGCTGTTGTACATGTATAGCTCCTTTTGCCTGCATTTCTAAATCTCAATAACACTAAAAATAATAATAGAATAAAACTATTGGATTGTTTATTTGTCATGTTACAAACAAAAAAGACTCAGAATAACAATTTCATTACCAGCTCTTCTGTATAACTACAGAAATGAGTTCAAAATTTGTTTGAGCTCTGTTTGTCCCTTGGGAAATTATAATCAATTTAAAGTCACATGAAATAACTCTTGTCTGGTTGTATTACCAATTGAATATACATTTAGGATCATTTTAATTTTGTTTTCTGTTTTTGGAAATTGCCCTTTTAAATTTCACTTATCATTTAGTAAAATATTACCTTTGTTTCTAAGGTTAAAGTCATAAAACAGGGGGCTGGGGATGTGGCTCAGGCGGTAGCGCGCTCACCTGGCATGCGTGCGGCCCGGGTTCGATCCTCAGCACCACATACCAACAAAGATGTTGTGTCCACCGAGAACTAAAAAAAACCAAATATTAAAAATTCTCTCTCTCTCTCTCTCTCTCTCTCTCTCTCTCTCTCTCACTCTCCTCTCTCACTCTCTCTTAAAAAAAAGTCATAAAACAGTATATACTTGAAAACGAGGTACAATTTTCCTGTTTTTAAAAATTGAAAATTTCTGTTGAAGATCTATTTATTGTTCATCAGTAGCCTCATGTCACTCTTTCTCCACTTAGTTTCAGTGCCTGGGGGTGGAACTTCAGGAAGAGCTTATTGGATTAATATTTCCTTTGTTCTCATATGCAGATAACAGTTGGCCTGCTCTTTAATATTTTAAAGTTATTTGCTTTATGGGCTGGGGCTGTAGCTCAGCGGCAGAACGCTTGCCTAACATGCATGAAGTATTGGGTTCGATCCTCAGCACCACATAAAAATAAATAAAATGAAAGCATTCTGTTCATCTACAACTATGAAGAAATTAAAAAAAAAGAAAGTTATTTGCTTCACCTAACTCTATAATCTTGTTTTATTTTCTTCCATAGTCTTCTGCCACAAAGCACTGTTTTCAATGCCATCAAAACCTTGATTACAATCAGATTTTTCACAGTGCCTGAGAGTTTTTAATCTAGGTTTCCAGTTTTTTTTTTTCCTATTTAAGTTTCACTGTAATATGACTAGAATATTAGGAACCATGACTAGTTCATTATAGCATTGTCCGTTGTATTTACTTCTTTCTGGTTTATTTTTCCTTTTTAAATTTCATTATTTCCTTTATTTCTAAATTTTCTAACTTTTATCACCTAATTTTTGAGTTTTCCTAATATATATTCATGGTGTTTTTTTAATCATCTGTTATTTTCTTAAAATTTCTTTTTGCTTATTTTGAAAAATGATAATAGAGTTTTAATCTGATTCATTCACAAGTCTTTTGGGCATGCTTTCATTGCTTTCAGGAATGTTATTCACACCTTATTTTCTTTTATATTATTATAATTTTATATGAGATGCAAAGAATCCTGTTTCCATTTTTAATTTTTGGCATGAGATTAATTTTTTTTAAAAATTGAATGAAAGTAATGGCTTACTGTATCTTCTCTGGGTCACAGTTCTAAAACTCTATTCTGTGATTTTCCAGTAAGGCAAAAAAAAAAAAAAATTATAGCTTCATCCTATCAGATTAATCCAGGTCCTATTTTCTCCCTGGTTTTTCTGGACTTTTAATGGACTCACCATTATTCCAATTTATCTCAATTTCTTTCTATTCCCAGAACTTACTTCTAATGTGAAACTTCATCCTGGAAGGTAGCTTTTGCAAATTCAAAGGGACCAGATTACGCTGACTCTTGGATCTTAATGCAAACCCTTTGCTCTCCCTCGAGAGTTGCCAAGGGCTCTCTCAGTTGCTCAGTTTGCTCTCTCAATTGCTTTGGCTTTCACTGGCAATTTGTTGGTTATGCTGGTGTGTTAAGTGGTCCTTTGGTTTCCTTTATTTTTTCCAACCTGATTCTGATACCATAGGTGTTTTCTGGCTGTCAGTGCTTTGCCATCCCTCAGTTGTACTATGGAACTCTTGGAGATGGCTTGTGAATTAATTTGCTGTGTCGTATAACAAATTCTATGCTGCACAACACATATAATTGCCTTTAGCAGCAGCTATTTGTGACCTTACAGCTTTAGTCCCATGGATTTACTTGTGTCCTCTGGTTAGGGTATTGCAAGGCTGAAATTAAGGCATGGCTGAGCATCATCCCATCTGCAGGCTGTGCTAGAGAAGAACCTGCTTCAGACACCCCTCAGGTTGTTGTAAGAATTAATTTTCTTCTATCTGTGCAGCTTATGGAAGCTTTCTTCTTCCGATGCAGCAAAGGAGAGACAAAATCTTTTCTTCTAGGAGTCTGAAAAGCAGCTTTCTCCAGAGGCTGTTCTTCAAGGTCAGAAAGAGAGAGTCTCTCTTTAGAAAGGGCCCAGTACATATATTTTTCCCCATATTTTTTTTTAGTTTGTTCTCTTAGATATACATGACAGTAGAGTGTATTTTGACATATTATACAGACATTGAGTATAACTTATTTTAATTAGGATCCCCTTCTTGTGGTTGAACATGACCTGTATTTACACTGGTTGTGTATGTATTTGTATATGAACATAAGAAAGTTATGTCTGATTTATTCTACTGTCTTTCCTATTCCCATGCCCCCTTCATTCCCTTTATTCCCCTTTGTCTAATCCAATGAAATTCTATTTTTCCTTTCCCACATTTTGTGTCTTAGCATCTGCATATCAGAGAAAACATTTGGCCTTTGGTTTTGGGAGATTGGCTTATTTCACTTAATATGACAGTCTAGTTCTATCTATTTACTAGCGAATTTCATTCTTCTTTATGGATAAGCAATATTCCATTGTGTACATATACCACATTTTCTTTATTTATTCATCTGTTGAAGGGCACTTAAGTTGGTACCATAGATGATGTAGCCACTGGGAAAACTGAATGAAAATTGAATGAAAGTAATGGCTTACCGTATCTTCTCTGGGTCACAGTTCTAAAACTCTATTCTGTGATTTTCCAGTAAGGCAAAAAATAATTATAGCTTCATCCTATCAGATTAATCCAGGTCCTATTTTCTCCCCTGTTTTTCTGAACTTTTAATTGAATCACCATTATTTCAATTCATCTCAATTTCTTTCTATTCCCAGAACTTACTTTTAATATGAAACTTCATCCTGGAAGGTAGCTTTTGCAAGTTCAAAGGGACCAGATTACATACATATTTTAAGGGCTCTGAATGATTATGCTAGGTCCACCCAGGATAATTCATGTATTGGGCCCAGGATAATTTCTTTTTATTATCTGAAATTCAACTGTGTGTGTGTGTGTGTGTGTGTGTTTTCCCTAACCTTAATTGTATCTTCAGAATCTCTCCATCTTTACCATGTTTTAAAGCAGTCCTGAGTAGGATATCCAATTACATTCATAGATTCTGCCTACACTTTGAAGAGATTGGACAGGGCATATACATTAGGGGTAAAAATCTTGGAGACCAATTCAGAATACAGCCTATCACGTCATGTACCTACTTTTGTTTTAGATTTCTTTCCTGGATTATTCATTTTTCTATCTTTGCTGTATTATTTCTCTTTATAGAAGAATTCACAAACTATGCCACTATTATCACCTTTTTCTAAAATCTTATAATTACATTCTTTTATGATAACAAAATTGAACAGGAGATAATACAATAATAATAAAAAATACTACAGCGTCAAAGATATGATCTTCCTAATTTATCCAAGTCTAGGCCCTTAGCCTCTGATCATTTTATTTTGGGATTATCTTCCTTACTCATTTAGATGTTCCCCTTAAGTTCTTATCACAGAAGCAGGCTCACATAACTATCACAATTTGCACATTTGATTATCTGTTTTCTTTGATCATTGGTTTCCAAAGTAGGACACATTAATCCCTATGGGGAATTCAAGGGGAGAAATATTACAATTTGTACTTGAAAATAAAATTTTATCTCATACCTTTGAATTATTTATACATATATCTCATAATATATGCACTAATATTAAGATAGTAGTTTGTATATATAATTTAATATTTAATATAATCCATATTATATATGCATAATTAATTTGTACCTTTGGGGGCACATGCTTAAACATTTTCTACATGCAGTATTTAAGAAGAAAACATTTTGAAACCACTTTTTAGATAGTGAACTACTTTTGAAGGCCTACATTCCTCTCTCTTGATGTATATATCCTTAATCCTTGTACAAAGGTAAAACCCAATAAAATTCAATTGTTCTTCAATAAACATGCCTTATTATTTACCTGCACCACAATATTATCCACCATGATTTTATACTTTTTATCAACTTTATCATACCAGTTCTGCCAAGATAACTTTTCTAATACATTCTTATTTTAGTATGTGAAAACTATTGGATTATATTTTTCACGTGATTCATTAATATCTGTTAACTGATAGGGCATTATAAGGAAATGTCCCTGAATTGTTTATAGAAATGTAGCACTCATGTTTTTCAGATTATTTTTATTTCCCAGGAATGAAGAGTAATACTAACTAAATTTATTGATTTCTTTTGGGGAATGCTCTGTAGGGTTGCTTACCATTCAGAGCTCACACAGTCTAATTGATAGTTTTATATATCAAGCTTATAGAGTTTATTATACATTTGGAGGATCATCTGTTTGTTCTAGATAGAGATGGAAAGCCTTTTTTTTTTTTTTTTTTTTTGAAAGACCCTGTGTTGGCTTCAGCATTTGCTTGGCAATCAAATTGCTTGGACTTGCAAGTTACACTAACATACAGGGGCTAAGAAATTTAAAAAAATTGTTTAAAATATCTTAATCTATTCTGAGATCAAAGAGGACAGCTACTAGTGTGTTGTGCCTGATAATTCAAAACAAATATTAATTACCCAGATGCAGCTAGGACTGTGTCTATATCACAAGTTAAGCGTAAAATTTCTAGTTGTTAAGAAGTGTTTTATTTTTTTGTTTTTTTCCTCCTCAAGTGAAGGATTTAAAATTTAAATATCAATTTACTATGGGCATTTTAAAATTATTTTCTTTAGCATGATTTATAACCAATTTAAATGGAAATATTTCTTCAAAAAACTAAAACAATTTTAATTTAAAGCAAAGAGGTTAGAAATTGCTGCTGGGAGCAAATATTTACAATATCTGCTGTTATCTGATGAATTTTTAAAATGAATCACCTAAAGTAGGAAACCACTAAGATTTTAATAATTTAATTGTTGCAATATTAAAAAGATATTTTAGGCCATCTATAAATTAGATCTTATTATCCCATATATAGGTGATTGCTAGATAATGTGTTCAATGTGTATACTAAGCTAAATCCAACCAGTTATATCATCTTTCTAGATTTAATACCGACTTGAATATTTTTAAACATTTACATTGATTGTCCTTTTTTATCCCCATTCCATTTGTTGAACAACAACAACAAAAAATCACTGTCATAGATCAGGTCAGGACAGGATTAAATCCACATAGGAAGTAAGCAAAATGTATATTTAAGATGTCCCACTCCCTGGTTTTTATGGTTGTAGAAAAGAACAGTAGGTCTGAGCTACATGGTTGCCCAGCTTCTTTGTTGTCATTGGAACCAGCACTTAGGCATGAAGGACTATTGATTTAAGAGTGTTTTTTAAACAAAAGTTTTTTTGTAAATCAACCATGATATTCTAATACAGAACTTTAGGATATCATTACTTTAAGAGGTGTTCATAAGTTTAGCTTTAACTCAACGCCCCCTTCCCCAACCAAGTTGGCTTTTACTTATTCTTCCCTTTCACAAACCCAGGGACAATAATTGATATCTCACCTTCTCCCACATCTCCTATACCCCAAACCTGCATCCCATCCACTAATAAGGCTTATTGGCTCCGCCTTTAAAATATATACAGAATCTGACTCATTTTCTTTGCTACACTGGTAGCACCATAGAAGACTGCCTTCATCTCTCACTTCCGCCAGGCCTTTCTCATGGCTCTGTTTCTACTCATAGACTGGACCCCTCTCCCCCACAGGTGGATTTTCCATTTAATTGGCATAATGTTCTTAATTAAAAGGTCATATCACATCACCTTTTTGCTTAACTCTCCAATGAGAATGGAGAATGGAATCTACACTCCTACCACACTTACTTGGCCCTATCTCTCTTACCTGAACACCACTGCACACTCGATTTCTTGCAGTTTTTCAAAATGTCAGGTTTGCATTTTCCTTCAGCTTTTGTTAGAAGTCTCCTTGACTTCTTCACTTCACTCAGTTCTAGTCAAAAATAATTTTATTTCACTTACCTAACACTCATCACCTCAGATCTAAAATTATGCCCCACCATTTCACTTTCTACCCCTTTATTCTACCTTATATTTTGTAGTACTTTTCACTCCTTAAAACTCTGTGTTTATTTATCATGGCCTCCCTGCCCACACCAGTTTGTTATCTCCATGAGAGCAGGGAGTATATCTGTTGTTTTTAGGGGTTGCTTCCCAGCCCAGATAGTGCCAACACAGGAAGAGGAGATGCTCAGCAAATATTTGCAATGGGAAGGGAAGGTGGAGGGTGGGAAGGAAGGAGGGATTTCTTTAAGGCTGACTTTTAGTGTCCCCCTCATCTGGAATGATTTTTCTACTCTCATATCAGTATTATCTACTTGTCTTTTTTCAAACTTTTCACTTTTTTATTATTTATTTGTTTTATCATTTATTAAATATTTCCTATTGAAATTTCATCTCCTAAAATTCACATTTGGTTTTTTGACTCCACAAAATGCATAGTATTATACGATTTAATAAATAATATCATATTACATACTACTCACCTATGACTAGTATAATTTTTTTTCTTTTTTTTTTTAAAGAGAGAGTGAGAGACAGAGAGAGAATTTTTTAATCTTTATTTTTTAGTTTTCGGCGGGCACAACATCTTTGTTTGTATGTGGTGCTGAGGATCGAACCCGGGCCACACACATGCCAGGCGAGCGCGCTACCACTTGAGCCACATCCCCAGCCCTAGTATAATTTTTAATATGAGATATTTCCACCCATGAGAATGATTGTGACAGAATGATTATTTTTCCTAACTTTGTTCTCAGTTTCTTCTAGTGATTTTAATTTACTTGTCTTATGACTAAATGAGCTAATTAGGCACAGACTTTTTGATTGACTTTGAGCAAATATCAAACTAATCTAATGTGGACTGACCCCTCCTTCTGATACATATAGTTAGAAATGCCCAGTAAACACAAAATAAATATTGAAGTGCACAATAAAACTAAAAAGATATGAAGGAAAATATCATTCTGGGGTAGAAGATATGCTTTGGGCTTCCTTCAGGCAGGAAGCTAACATCCAGCAGCAAGCAAACCCTGAATGCTTCTCCTACCATGAAAAGGAAATTCAAAACCTGGAAAACCAAAACAGACCATTGACTTAAAAAATTTAGTGATGGGAACTCTAACATATAATACCCCTACTTTGGGAGAAACCATCCAAAATTATTATAAATCATACCCGGAAGCAATAGTGCAAGTATACTTCAGGCTCCCACTTGAACTGCATCTTCGAACATCTCATTGGCCAAGCCCCAAACCTACCACCCTATGGTCACACTGAGGGTGTATCCATGTTGCTACAGCAGAAAGAAGAATCAGCAACAAAAATTCAGAAGAAACAGTCAACCTCAGTGGCTGTCCGGTAATAAGCCAGAAGGGGCAGAACAAGGAAATGAAAAATGTGTGGTAAAGAAAACACAAAGTTGTATGAACAAATGACAATACATGAGTAGCAAAAATAAACACAAATAGATAAATTTTCTGTAAGAAAAGTAACTCTCTGAACATTATTTCTTCAAATTAGGAATGTTATTATATTGTGACTTTGAAGTTACCGTACACTCTTGTTTAGGAACCACATCTCATTTCTTTTCTTTTCTTTTTCTTTTGTTTTTTACAGATTTTTTTTAAAAATTTATATATGACAGCGGAATGCATTACAATTCTTATTACACATATAGAGCACAATTTTTCATATCTCTAGTTGTATACACAGTATATCCACACAAATTCGTGTCTTCATACCTGTACTTTGGATAATAATGATCATCACATTCCACCATTATTAATAACCCCATGCCCCCTCCCTTCCCCTCTAACTCCTCTGCCTTATCTAGAGTTCGTCTATTCCTCCCATGCTCCCGATCCCTATCCCACTATGAATCAGCCTCCTTATATCAAGGAAAACATTCAGCATTTCATATCCCCAGGGAAATATATTTCCCCAAAACTCTTGGTGTTCAATACACATTTGGAAGTGAAAGTAAGTTAATAATCTCAGTAATTCAGGAAATAAGTAAATTCAGAAAAACAAAAGGCTTTTGGGTTGAGAACAGGTGGATTTCATGAAGATTAGAATGTAAAAGACATGACTGTTACTAATAGAATAACTAACCGTCAGCCCCTCAAAGCACATTTTCCACTTTATATAGCATTCGAGTCCTCCGATTGTCCAAATTCCTTTCTGGTAGCAGAGTAGAACCATTAAATCAAATTTGGAAGAGGAAAACACTGTCCTACAGAAATGCATATGCAGACAAAGACATGTATAGAGGAATATCCTATGCATTCTTTCTGTGTTCCCAGACCAGAAAATATCTGTTTGTGTAAATAAATTACAGTATGTCCTACAGAATAATGGTACTTGACTTTTAAAGTGATGAAAAATGCTACACACACACATACACACAAACTAATTATATATGTGCATTCTAAATCACATATATCAGGTTGTTATGTGGCCCCTGTGCTCTCTAGGAAATGGCTCTTGGGAGTGGACCCTAGGGAAAGGGGACTTTCATTTTCTTTTTCTATACCCCTCTATTTTCCAAAAACTTGTAACAGACGTGTCATAAGTCATGGAAAAATCAAAACAAGAAGTAAAATACTACAGATAGTACTGATTGATTGCTGTATGAGCAATATGATGAAGGGAAATTAAATGAGACTGCCTTGCACAAAATTGGATCAGAGATAGGAGAGGGAGGTCATTTATAACCTCCTTATTACATTTGTGTCCTACCTTATTTTCCAAAATACATAGTAGATCCATAACATCTAAGAGAATTGGAAGTAAGGTAAAATAGGAGATAACACTTAAAAAAATAGGTAAAACTAAGGTGAAGTAGTTCATGAAATATATATCCTGAAAACCTACCACATTAACTAAAATTGTGCTAAAAATATGTTTCTAATATTCCTAGCAGCTATAACAGTTAAGAACAAACACAATTTATGGTTCCTATTACATGAATACAAATCTTTGTTGGGAAGCTTTAGAAGTTATTTTGCATTTGGTTGAGGGTGGAGTGGATACAGCTAAAGTTTCTTTCAGACTTCAGATGCCAAAACTAAGTGTAGCAGTGTCTCAAAATTTAAATAAAGCCCCAGGTGTCTAAAGTGATGAGCTATCTTAAAAATTAATCATGTGTCATACCTCAATCCTCAGGGACAAATTGATGTATCTGGGGAAGCATCATATTCACATGAGAATTTATTTTCATGTTGCAGTATTTCAATTTTGAACTGAACTACTGTCTTCATTTATCACATATTATTTGTTATACTTAATTTTTTTTTATTAACCACAGTGTTCACTAGCCACTATTTCTGCAAGAAGTAAAACACTAAAACTAGTGTTTTCAGACCTAGTAGTTTGTTGTCAACTTGAAAGTAGACCCATAAATAGTCATGTGCTTTGTTATTTACAATGTTACTATATGAATTATTTTTGGCAGTATAAAAAGATGAGATTCTACTTACATCATCATTGAAATTTTTCATTTCTGTCAATGACTAGATGATGGAATGAATCTTATTAACTAGTCCTCAGATGTATGTTGGGCCTTCTTTTTGTTTTTATTTTTACTTTTATTCTTTTAGTACTGGGGATTGAATACAGGGCCATGTACGTGCTAGGATAACACTCTCACCACTGAACTACATTTCTTACCCTTTTTTTGTTGGGACTTCATTCTGTGCTCTGAGTGTCTCTAGGAACTGTAGGGGGCAGGGTCAGGAAAGGGCATTGTAAGAAGTGGTCCCTATTCTTGTTTGGCTTGTTTACTGAGAGGGCAAAGGCTTTGGAATAGCATTCTGAGCTCTAGTGGGCCAGAGAACACTGGCCCAATTTGTGATAAAGAAACTTGATAAGTCAAAGTTTGGAGATGAACATTATATAACTGATGTCTAATTGTGTTTACAAAATACTTGCCTGTATACTCAATCCTCCATGGTTTAGTGGAAACCACATTTCCTTTTACTTTCCATTGTCCCAGCCCATATAATAAGTGGTAACTATGTATCAAGTTCTGTATATGCCCTGGAACAAGCTCTTTTATTGAATCATAATTGAAACATAAGTAACTATCATGACCTTTACATTGAAGGAAGACCATTCATATTTAATCTAAATTCTGAGCTGGGATTTAAAGCTTTGCCTTTCTCCAAATCCAGTGAGTACACCTGCCACTATTCCACAGTGCCAGGACCTGGGTCTGAGAACTTCTGCAAGGGGTGTTGACATTCAGGCTTAAACATCTGTCCACAGTGAATCATCTTGAAAGATGTCTGAAAGGAACTGACAGCTTTTTTATCTTCATAAAATTAAGATTGGGCTCCAAGGTGGAGAGCAGGGAGGCCTGATGCTGCCCGGTCCACCCTGAGCACACGCCCAGGGCCCAGTGCTGTCTACCACTGAGCTTGCCACATGCTTTGGTTTAGTTCAGTAAACCAATAATGCCCCTCTCTTTCCTACCTGTGCTAGAGTAGAGTTTTCTTTATTTGGATCTGCAAGAGCCCTGACCAATAGAGCTTTGTGGGTTTTATATTGCTACATATATAAAATGGCTTCTGTTTCCTGAGCAAGCAGACATTTTGAATTAGACTTTGCAATGATGTGTTGACAGTTTACAACCATTGTTTTCCCAAAACATAAAAAATAGCCTTTTATAAAAACAGTGAAAAATATCAAATGTCAACTAATGGGAATGTTCTTTATTTTTTAAATGCCAGTAGAATTTTTCTTCTAACATTAATTACAGAGGTTAAAGTCTTTGTGTGAAAAGTAAAGTAATAGACACATTTGGAATTAAAACAATGGTTTGTGACATTTTAAATTTATATGTAAAGGTCAAAATTAATTTTCTTCCATTTGGTGTTTTTGAATAAAATATAGAGACCAAGTACACTAACATAATTACTCTGTCCATAAAGAAGTGTTGTTTCTTTTCATTGTTATTTTGATCTTTGTTCATGACTTTTAATCATGCAAGGCAAATTTAGTTAGGTCACTTGAGGGGAGTTTTTACAAAATGAAGAACAAAGGAATTTAATAAAGTTTTGATTGTGGATAACCAAAAAGCTATTTATGTTATGCTTATAAAGATGATACAAAAACATCAATAATTTTTTTTTTCAGAGAAAGTATATAAATTTATTGGAAGCCTGTAAAAAATTTTTATTGTTGTTATTTCAATTTTGACTCCTCAATAGGTTCTAAGATATTTTGGGGAAAATAAGAAAGACCTGAGAGCTTGGGAATGAATCTCTAACTTGCTACCTAAATGACTATAGATGAATTTCTCTACCTCTCTATTTCCTTGGCTATAAAATTGCATAATAAGAGGACCTACCCAAAAGAATTTTAGTTGCAGATGTTTGAGATAATATTCATGAAGCATGTAAATGGTGTTTGGCTTACACTAAAATCTCTAGCTGTTAACTCTTCTTTTGATATCCTGCAGCTTAAGAGTATGAGTCAGCTTGTTTGCTTTGCTGATTAAATAATTGTACTATAAAACTCCTGACTTCTGTTTAAGCTCCAAATTTTATTTCAAAGATTAGAGTCTGTCCCTCCTTCCACTTTCTCATGGCCCTATCTCTCACTTTTGTACCAAGGAGGAGTTATCAAGGAAACTAAATTTATAGTTTGGATCAACAGTCTTAGGAGAATGGTTTTCTGTGTGCCCTACAAAGAAAACAGCAGTAACAACAAAAATCTCTTAATTATTCAAAGTTTTCACTATTAAATTATTTATATTTTAACTTGTGTTGGATTTGTATAGTGTTCTCAGAAGGAATATGCACCAGGGAAATAAGAATTAGCAAGAAACAAGAGAGATGCAATAGAGTTAGCTAAAGCAGAGGGCCTCCCTCACCTGGGCCATACTACCTTGCTAGCAGTGTGGTTAGCTAAATGCCTTAATTTTGGAAAGTGCTTCCTCACAAACCCTGCTGCCCCATTGTCTTGTAGCTGGCATAGTTTATATGATTATTTTATCTCCTGATTCTGGAAGTTCTCTGAATGTTTAAAGTCTGCTGTGAAGCTATATCTGACACACTGTGGACCTACAATGGGAACTCCCTATGGCTACCATGTCTCCAAAAGAAAATGAGCTGATTGTGACTCCTGAGCCTAAGGGATAATGGAAATAATATGTAAAACCAGTTTATTTTATCAGTTTATGTTATTAGAAGTTTAGATTAAAAATCTATATACAGTTCTTTAGGAAGTACCATTTACTAAATGATGCTGTTATAAAATAGCTTAAACTAAGAAACAAATGGATTTTTTCTTCTAGTTATAGTTAAGAATAGAACTTAAACTATGTCAGTCAGTAATAAGACTAAAATTTGCTTTCCTTCAGAAAGGGAAAATCAATTCTATATGTTTTTGGCTTTTTGTTCTTCTTTTTGTCCTTCCAAAATGCCCTTCTAGAAAGTTTTGTGAAACACATGTAGCAATGTATTTTGTTTTCTAGTGCCTGTGGCCAGGTTCTCCTCTTTCTAATTCTACTTCTAGGCCTTAATTGTCTCTAGTTCACACCAACACAGTAAACCTGTAGCTGATCTTCCTACCTTGTGTACCTTCCTATTCAAATGATTCTGTTCTCCAATGATATAAAATTTCAGTTACATAGGAGGAATAACTTCAGGAAATCCGAACAATAGTGCACAGTAGTTCAAAATATGTTGTATACTTGAAAATCCCAGAGTGGTTGTAAATTGTTCTCACCACAAAAATGACTTGCAGTATGAGGTAATGCATATGCTAATTAGCTAGATTTAATCATTCTACAATATGTGCATCCTTCAAAAAGTAATACATACATACAATTTTATCTCTCAATTTAAAATTAAAAAAACAACAATGGTACTGTTTTTCCTGTCACATTAATATTGACAAAACATACTTTCCTTCATAAGTATCCAATATCAATATCTATCAAAGTAGTTTTTCTACCATAAACTTAATTGAAAAAGCCAGTTCCTCCATAAGCCAGCCAGGAGTGATTTCTGTCTTGCCTGAACTTCTGGATCAATCCTTTTATTCACTGCCACATGGCATCTATCCATGATCACATCGTATCAGTAATTTGTGCATTAACCATCAGCATTCCAATCACTACCACATAACAGAGCCGAAATGCTAGAGAATGCCAAGCTCAGTGCTTGGTAGATCATAGGCAGGTAATAATTCTTTATTGAAATTCTGCAGTGTGCATTTCAGGCTAGGATATATACAAGTTCTGCTAAAAAATATTCCTCACTGTCTTACCTAACGCTGACATGCTCTTACAAATATTTAAATAGTGGGTTTTGAAGGAAAGAATTGTAAGAATATGAAGGGATTTTAAAGTAGAATTTAACTGATTGTCACTTTTTTGTTTTATATGTTGACACTCATTATTTTGTCAAATTTGTAGTAAAAATAACTTTCCTATTGCCATAGAAGGAACTTGACAGAACTTCATGTTCCTGGTTTGTGGATCCAGGCCTTTTGATGTTTCTTGCAGTGGTTGATATATGAACCTTGAAGCTGATGCAGCTCAGCCTTATCTCAATTCCAGTTTTCTTCCTTAGCCTGATGATCCTGTCTTACAGTCTACCCGGATCTCTTGATGCCTGAAAATGAAAACTATATAAAAAAACAAAAACAAACAAGCAAACAATATCAACAATGAAGAATTTCATAAGAGCAAATTTAATAAGAGCAAAAAACAAAACATTGAAAGAAGGTCAGGCAGATACAGGTACAAAGCAGGGTTTCATTTGCAGATAATTCAGAGAAAGTAAATGGGAGGCATTTCAAGAGGCTCATTTATGAATGTATCAGCTCTAATACAAGAATGATTATGTATTTATTTCTTTAGCAATCATTAACTCTGATAAAAATAAATATAACAGTTTTCCAATAGAGTAGATTGCAATGGAAAAGGATTGTTTGAGTCCTTAACATATTTTTTTGGCATCTCTTTTTACTTCTACTACTCTCAGTAGAATCTTAGGTCTGTCATGATCTGGATGAGCCTACATTACTGCCCCAAACTAGTTTTTAGTAGAAGTCTCCAATTTCAAAATATTCAGGACAGAATTTTTGGCAATGAAAAAGGTATTTTCATGTTTTATTTTTCTACTGTGTTTTCCATTATAAATCATTACTAATCTCAGGAGTTGGAACAAGGTTTTTATCCTTTTGATAGATTTTATTGATGCTTGGGGAAGGCAGTAAAGCAAAAATAAACATGTCATGTAATTTTAAGGTAGGTCAGCTTCTATTGCAAGGAATAATGCCTGATGTCTGTAAACTCATCTATGATGATCTCAGATTCACACATTGTAGACATGACTAGGTACCCCGTCTCCAACTTTCGCCCTACCCTTCCTTGTCAGTGAGTCCACCAGAGACTAAGAGGACCAGTATTCACTTTCCTGTTGTTGGAAGTGATGTCATTCTATCATGAAACTCATGAATTGGAAGCTTCTAGAATGTTTTTGTTTTTTCTGTGATAAAATGAAATATTCTCCTACCTGCATTAGTAGGATCTAAGTGAACAGAGACAGCCTGCTCTCCAATGTGTAGCAGTACCTTAAAGACAGAAGTTATCATACTGAGACTGGGAGAGAAGAATCACAAACAATAGGGTCTTTGCTAATAGTTTGTGCTGATGTAATTGCTAACCAAGGAACTATTTTATTCTGTTACTGGTATCCTCAAAGAATACTACATAAGAGAAACTGAATCCAAGTTTGATCACTGTTAAGATGGTAGCATAAAACTACAGAGGACACTGTGCTTTGAGTCTTCTAGACTCAATTTGGTATGGCTAACTGGAATTTTGTTTGGATTCTGCTGTTATGTCTAGGTTTAGGTTGCTTGTCAGCCCAGAATCTGTTGTACCCACTAGGAATCCCTCATCCCCCTTCCTTTATCAAACAAGACTTGAAAATGTTAAATTTCAGTCTCTATACAAAAGAAAGTCTATCTTTTAACTTGTATGAATGGAGCATGTTTTTACTTAATGCCATGTTGGTATTTTTTTCCTAGATGTTTGACAGATTTGGGAATAAGAGCCTCTATGGTTATTACTATTGTAAAGAGCAATATTTTAGAAGACTTAATTTATTATAGTATATACTGATGTTGTAGTAGGTATAAAGAGATCTGCTGGTCAAAGCAAAAATCATACACCTTGGTTGAAGGCATAATTTGAAACAACAGAACACATTGTGTGCCAGCTCCAGACGGAATGTAAACTCATGGAGATATTATTTGAATTGTGAGGGCAGAATTTCTGGAATATTTGGTCATTTGTTGGGGTTAAGAAAAATAGTTTAGAAATATCACAGAAAATTTGTGCTATACAGTTTAAGTAGATAAAGGATAGCACATGTAAAAGTAGCATTGTTAATTGTAATTCATCTGTTTTACAGATATATTTTGTAATTCTTTTTTCTATACTATTCCAGTTAATCAGAGCCTGTATTCTTTATTCCTTGGCAATTTCAAATTTAATTCTACTGCATTACCCAAAAAAGTTTTTTATCCACATCATCAAAAAACCAAAACAGATATTTTACTTAGATATTATCTTTCTTTTGAAAACATATTGTAAGGATCACATTTGTATGGTATTTGTAATACAGAAGAAAAATTCTCTAGTACTTTCCCTCAGAAGACATAAATCAGATATTTACTATCTTTCTCTAGTGGCGCAAATTTAGGGATATTGATAACCTACATGAACTTCTGTATTCTCATCTATAAAATAAAAATCATATTATCTGCTTCAGAGAATGACTGTATCAAATGAGAACATATTTGAAAACATCTGGATGTACAGAGTCTGGCAAAGAATAGGAGCACAGTAGAGGTGTGTTAAAACTCAATACATGATTTTCAACAGTAATTGTCTCTTCCCACTTCATTTTCTCCAGCCTTGCACAAAAATTAGAATATTCATCTTGTAAAATGTGTTAGTCCTGTACTTCCATTTATATTTTCAAGTAATAATATTAACAACCTTAGGGTAGAAAATGTGTTTTAATGCATTTTTGTCTTACTACTTTTCCTTCTTCCTTCTTCCATAGTTTTTATTTGTATTCTTCCCCCCATCCCATAGGGTTTCTATGATTTGTAGCTTTGGCCAGCCTCCCCAAGACATCTATTTATTTTGCTCTCTAAGGAAATAGTGTAGAATGAATACTAATTATGTAGCAAATATACTTCTAATAACAGCCTTACAAAACTCAACATATAACAGTATTAGAATGCAGATAGCATGAGTGCTGTGAGATATCATTGCTTCCATGGGTTGGTAAGCGCAGCATAGACTATGCAGTGCAGTGATAAAGCTAGAAAATTAAAATGGGTATTTCCCCTATAGATTTTCCAAATGGGAATACATTTCTGCAAATGCAAAGTACTGCAAACCAATTCCCATTACTACTCTAAGATTCAGAGTTTTGGAGTCATGCCTGGAAATAATGCATTGGAAAGATCATAGGAGATTTTGGGCAAAATGAATTATTGCTACCTTATTGGCAAATTCAGTGAGAAATTGGTTTTGCTTGAACTATAAAGGAGGCAGAGTTAAGCAGTAGTTCAAGAAGCCATTTATAGAGTTCATTCATTTTTTTATTCTTTCAGAAATATAGAAGATTATTCTCCTTTTCTGTTTTTCTTCCTCCCTCTTTCCTTCTCCTTTTCTGATAATGTACATTGAGACTTCTACTAATTTCTTTCCTCTAAGTGTAATCAAATTTGCATACTTGTAGTTGCATATTAATACATACAAATTAATAATTATATTTATAGGCTAATGTTAATAATGTACATATATGAAAAAAGTGACACAAATTAATTATCATCATAAATACCATTAAGATACCTTAGTGCTCTTGCATTCCAAGTACTATCTATATAATTTAGCATATACAGAACATGGAAAGAAATTTGTTTTTCTAAAGAGAAAGTAGGGACTTTTAGACTCACATTAGATGTTTAATTATAATTTTTTATCCTAATATTTAAGTATGTAACTGCTAGCTGGTTTTTGGAAACCTTGCAATTGAAATATAGTCAAATTTTATTTAGCTCTTTTGAACTTTATCAAGAATATTTCAAGTAGAGAATAATAGTGGCATGAAATAATCTTGATGTAGGAAACCAGTTGCAATACACAAACTTCTAAGTTATTCTTTACTATTAAAAAGTAGTTTTTTATAATCATTGTAGATATGTTATTTGTATGCAAATATGCATGTACACTTATATACTTTTTCTCAAGTGCTAAAAATCAGTGCACCCAGTGGGCCAAGATGAATTATTAATGCTTTCTTCAATTCTCTTTCATGTTTTACTGAATATAAAAGAAATAACAAGAATATTGTGACATGAGATTTCTTTTCTAAGCCAAAAATGTTTTTCATTTAGTAGGTACACTTGAACTTGATAAACTTTCAGGACAAATTGCTATTCTGTAATCCAAAATGGGACTTCAATGAAGGCAGAGGAGAATTGCTTCATGTTTCAGGAGCCTAGGCATTGCTATTCAGTAAGACTTGAAGTTCAGGCACCATCTGTCTCACAGCTGAAAACCATTAAGTTTCAACAACATTTCTCCATCTTTGTTTCTGGTTTTTGCTATGCAAGAAAGAAGTTTTACCTTAGCCTTTCAGCGAATTAGTCAGTAAATGAGCGTATGTTACTATTTAAACTACAAAATTTAGTGACTCTTTAGCTGAGTACAAAGCGCCATTGGCATCTAAATCATGAACAGTGGGTTTTGACTGATGATTTCTAAATTTGAAATTTTTAAAGACCTAGTTGGTTTTTTTAATTGAAATATCAAACAACTTTATGATCTAAAATATGTGATCTATTCCAGAAGGAAGACACACTGTTGTTTTATTCTACCTGGTCAATGCTGGTATAGAGATGATCAAAGACAATCATAACTATTCCGTCACTTTTGTTGTATTGCTGAGTGAGCATATTTGTGCAGTGTTACAGGAGTGAACTCAGGCTGCATGCTGTCACATACGGTTTGTATTATGAGAACAGAATGTTAATAGTGGGGGGGGGGGAAGCATTGGTTGGAAACCAGAGAACTCCAGATTTGTTTCTCTTTAAAAGAAAGCTTTGATTTTTCCCCTGCCAAGGCAGGACTTATTTGTAATGGGGCATATACTGAATTTTTATCATTATGCAATGGCTATCTGCTGATAATTCTGATAGATGAATTAAATGAGTATAGTTTTCCAGCACTTAAAATGTGTTTAAACTTTCATAATGTCCCGATACTTTTTTTTAAAAAAAAATACATGCTTATTTTATATTAGGTTTTGGGGTTATTATTCTAGATATTAATATCATAATTAAATATACAAGGTTTTTAAAGTGTGCCTTGTTCTGCACTTGTAAAAGGTCACTGAGGAACTTACTCTTATCTCTCTTCACTGTTTGCTCTTCCCTTTGATATGCTTGCTAGACTGTACTGTGAAAAAATGAATAAATTTTAAATTGCATCAATGCAAGTCAAATACAGGGAAGTGGTTGGTTTTTGTAAATGGTAGAAATGTATCTTTCATTAACATAATAATGAAGTTTTAATTTAGAAGCAAACATCTATTTAGGATGTTAAATATGTGTAAATACAATATTTTCTAATAGAAGAGCTAAACTTTTAAAGACAACAATTAAAAAACTGAGATGGATTGTTTCGTAATCATTTAAGTATTGTTCTAATTGCAGATCCTTATGTAGAGTAATTAATATTTTTTTAGGATGCACACATAGCTTTCTAAATAGAAGAAGGCTAGGAACCAACTAGTTTTGTAATTCCTGAACTTGTTTCTTCCCTGTCTGGTTATCACTAAATTTGAAGATTATGCTTTTGTGATTCCTCCTTTTATGTGTTAAGATAATGAAAGAAAAGAAAGGACCAGATCCAGGAGCTGTGTGTTTCACCAGTGAATAGCAGGAGGAACAGGTTTTTCACCTCCAGGTCACTGGCCAGAAGGCAGAGCAGGCCTATTGGGATTCTTCTTGACAATAGTCTTAAGATGTAAAAATGCCCCATCTACTGTCTGCAATCTGTATAAGGGGCAAAAAAGGGAGTTCATAACCCACTTGAATCAAAGTGTGAAATATGATATGTCAAGAACTATGCAATGTTTTGAACAAACAACAATAAAAATTAAAAAAAAAAGATGTAAAAATGCAAAATAAAGAGGTAGACTCAAATCACATGTTAGATTCCCAGGAATGTCAGGAGCTGTTTTTGCATGCATATTTATGAACTTTTCAAACTCATCATATAAGAGAACTGTCTCATGTTTATCTTCTGAAGCTTTCACAAACTCGGATTTTATAGAGTTTGGTGAGGAAAAGGGTTATTTGGTATTTTCTGTGGTGAACATATGAATATACTATTTTCAAGTTTTTCAAAATTACAATGTTTGGTCCCCTGTTCTGCTCTCACTGCTAATATTGTGACGGGTGCCCCCTGAAGTTGAGATTCACTAATCCAAAGTAATTACACTATCATTGTTTTGTATTAATCTTTTGTCTATAGGTAGAACTTTAATGTTACGTTAACTTCCGATGTGTTATAATTCAAAAGCAATAAATACATTTTTGGAAATATTAGGATTTACAGCATTCAGTGGTAACACAACAGATTATTAAATTTAGTCTTGTATGGATTGTCTGTTAAGTAATCAAGCTGAATGATCTCAAATATCAAAATGTGTGCCTGCTCTCTTCTCTCTTTTTTTCAAGATACCTCATTCACTATTTTTTTCCATTTATTTATAACAAATATGCTTATGTGTTAATATTAGCCAATTTACAAATTGCTGATAGATGACAACTCTTTTAATTGTTCCTTTTTTTGAGTGTACATATACAGAACACTGATGAAATGGGCAAGATTCAAGAAGGTTTGATATATTTAAAACTGTAAATGCTTATAAATATTATCTTTATTATTGTTCTATAAAATTTGTTTACCCCAAAGTATAAATTATTTACATCTATTTGCTACCTTTAGGGTTTCATGGAAACATTTACATGAATGACTTTTTTAGTAACTACTTACATTGCTTTATTATGTAGGGTTTGGTTGGTAGAAGTGACTCAGTACCTACCCCATCTCTTAATAGTTTAAAAACAAAGTCATAGTTAAGGAAGAGGATCAATATTTAATGCAAATCTCAGAGTACTAGGAAGATCTCTGTGTTCCTTTTGCTTTTCAATGAGTAAATAATGATAATTATTGATATATTCCAAGATACAGAAACTAAGAGTTTATAAGTGGTTTGTATTATTATCATTTCTTCTCTGAGGAACTCCCTCAAAGGAAAACATTGCCCTTAGGTGGGTTTTGGTGTACAATCCAAGGAGTGGGAATGGTGGAAATCACCCCATTAAGTCGATTAGAGGCCAGAGTTATGAAGACATAAGCCAGAGTTCCAAGGTTCTAGTAGGAAAAGGTATTCCGGGCAAGAGATGAAATGTTTGCTGGTTGTAGGTACAGATGACTCAGGTGTCCTTGGCCTTTCTCTCTTTTCACTCTAGCTACAGATGGCATTGTGTTCTTGGCTCCCTAGACCACACTTGCTCACTCCATCTGGTAGATCAGGGTCAGAGGGATCTAATTCAAATTTGGCAAGAGAACTTACTGATAAAAAGGATAGGGAAATCTAAAACTTCAAACTCATGATGCTAATCTATAAAGAGAGTCAGTAGTTTTTGCCACTGATGTTCATTTGTGCCAAGATTCACATCAAGCACTAAAATAAATATTGTCTTTCTTCTTGTAATTTGCCTCTTAGAGTCTTCAAGAAAATCACACACACACACACACACACACACACACACACACACACACACATATATATATATGAGACAATCAAAATATATGAGTATGTATAATATATATTTTCTTTTTTTGGTCATTAATTTTTGAACAAGTTTTTTACATGGTGGTAATTTGAAAATGTTCTTAAAAGAGTAAATTGTAAGTGAATACTTACATTCATTGATTATAGTATGATAAGAAAGTATAAGGAAGTATGATAAGAAAAGGAAACAAGCTGGGCAGGGTGGCTCACACCTATAATACCAACAGATTAGGAGGCGGAGGCAGGAGGATTGTGAGTTCAAAGCCGGCCTCAGCAATGGCAAGGTACTAAGCAACTCAGTGAGACCCTGTCTCTAAATAAAATACAGAATAGGGCTGGGGATGTGGCTCAGTTGTTGAGTGCCCCTGAGTTCAATCCCCAGTATTCTTCTCCCCCTCGCCCTCCCAAAAAGAGGAAACATAATTGTTACACTTAGTCGCTAAGACTGGACCAATTTCAAAGGTAAATCTTGCTTCCAGTATGGAATATAACTTACCAAGAAACCTTTGCCCCTTTCCTCTGAAAACTTGCCTGGAAAAAAACCCAATCTCTGCTGATGACTGTGTACTCTTGTACACTTAAGCAGATACTGCCCAGAATAAACACACACCTATGCACAATATAAACACGCACAACCATGCTTATGAGTCTTATTTTACATTTGGATTATAGTTCTCATCAGTTTAATAAAATTGCTTAGAACTTGCTTTCCTTCTTTAATTCAATCTACCACCTGAGATAATTATTTTCTTCCCACTCCCCACCACTCCTTTTCTTTTCTCTATCCTTAGGCCTCTTCGTCATTCTCACTCAGAGCTAATAACCTACTTCTTACTTAGAAAATGCATACAATTAGGAAAGAAACTCCACACTTTGCCATCACCAAATCCATTGAACTGTTAACTTTTTTTGTGTGTTGATGGAGTCAGTCATCCTTTCTCCTAAGATGAGCTATTTGCCCCCCTGTTTATCTAAGGAGAGACCTTTCACTTGCAGATTTGACCATATCCCCTCATGCCTATACAAGAATTTGTTTCTGCATTTATCCTTTCTCTTTTCTGTATCACCAGTTTTCTCTGGTTCACATATTTTTTCCATCAGCATCTCCATATGCAGTACTTTCTAATATAATGTTTATTCCTTGAGTCAAGATGACCCTTGGGTCCCTGTCTTATTTCTTTGCTTCCATTTATAGAAAAATTCTGTATGTTTTTCTGCTTTTCATGTTCACTTTCTCACTTTTTATTCTTTCATGAACCAACACCAGTTGGGCTATCTTTGCCTCTGTCCACTGCAGTTATGCAAAAATCACCAATAGTTTCCATGTGTGAAATGAATAGCTACGTTTTAGGATTCCCCTTTGTGAACTCTCAATATCACTTAATCATTTTTTCTCTTGAGAAATGATTCTTCAGTTAGAAACCAGAGCAGCACATATCTTTGTTTTCATTCGAATTTAAGAGTCTTTCTCATCTATTTCCAGATTACTCTTTTTATTCTGAGTAAATACAGCTAGGCTCAATTATCATTTGCATAGTTACTCCTTTTATTTAAGTGATTACTTTGCAAATTATCTTCATTTTTACCCTATCTACAAACTTGCATACAACTCTTTGATCATACTGCTCACTCAGTAACCCTCAAGATGTCCATTTGGTATCCCAGAACTCCCATATTCAAAGTAGGAGTCTTGGGAATTCTACCTTTGAAATTGGCTTTCCCCAAGTATCCCATTCTTAATACTGATACTATAATTCACTTGGTTAAAATAAAAAAAAGAAAAACCTAACAGTTGTCCTTGGCTTCTCTTTCTGTTACCCTCAATATCCATCCATCAATTCAGACTAATTAGCTCTCCCTTTAAAATACAAATCAAACAAAACTGCAAAGAGTCTGAGGATATGACACAGTAGAAAAAGCAATCAAAATTTCAGAAAGTTTTTGGGGAAAATTCTCGAAAAACATTTTAAGACATTGAATATGACCATTATTGATAAGTTCTATTCAAAATCCCCGTCCTTGTTTCTCCTTTGTTTTATTCTATTATGTTGTTTTCCTCTTTTTCCATCTTTACCAATGTCAGTTATTTGATGTGCATTGTTTAGTTTATATTCATTCTTCTACAATTGGTATTGTTTTACATGCAAGTATTACTCGATTTGGGGTTTATTATGTTGATCTAAATAATTTTGGGCATATTAAGGTTGACTTTATTTACTAAATTCAGTGTTTTTTTTTCAAGATTAGTACATGTCTAATCATCATCTTAAACCGATTATCCTGTGTAGTACTCTACGATGTTCTACCCCTCTTAGTGATGAACTTCCAGACTGCCTGCAAATCCTCACCAACACAGATGGTACTGTGATAATGTTCATCATGCAAGTCTCTTGTGGACCTATGAGAATTCAGAATTCCTTTAGGATGTATATCCAATAATGGTGTTTTTCAGTTACAAAGAATATGAACATTCAATTTGTTTAAGCTCCATGGATTGTTCTTTTAATAAACCTCACTCCTTAATGCTCCTTAATGCTCATTGCAGTTTAGAATTACCTGAAGGTTTTTGTTTTGTTTTGTGTCTTGCTTTTTAAGATAAAAACTAGGAGTCCACATCCTGATTTAAATGAATTGGATGAATTCTTGACAGTAACATTTTTCAATATCACTCACATAATTCTGATGGTTCAAGATTTAAATGATGATTCTCACATAATTCTGATGGTTCAAGATTTAAATGATGATTCCCTTTACATGGGAATCACTGTTAAAAACTTGCATTATCACCAATAGTGGGCAGAATACAGTTTTCTAGTATTGCCAGCTAAATTGGTGTAAACGAATATAGTTTAAATTTATACTTTGTTAATTGCCAGCATGTTTGAAGATTTGTTCATATTCTTGAAAGACTTTAGGATAGCCTATTCTGAATAGTAACAGTTTTTATCCTTTTTTCGTTTTCCTTTGGGGTTTACTGACTTAATCTTACTGATTCATAAGGGATTCTTTGTATATTTTAGATCTTATTTCTGTGTCAGATTTAAAGCAAGCAAATATCTTTTCTTAAATATGTCATTGGTTTATTAACTCGTCCATGGTGATCTTCTTTTGAAATCAAGTATTTATTTTTAGTGTACAGCACTTTATATTTTTTATTTTTGCATATAGTTTTTCAAAAAAATATTTTCTTTTTCTAGGTCAAAATTATATCCTTGTACATTCTCCTCTATTCAATTTTTAGTTTTCTTTTTATTACTTGTAAATGTTTTAATGCATTCGGAGACCTACCTTGAGTAGTGTTAGTATTCTATTGGTTCCCCATATAAAAAGCCAAGTTTTTGAATATTGTCTGATAAAAAGTTTATCCTTTCCTTATAAATTTGTGGCATCCCTAAATTATATATTAAGGTCCCATCTTTATAGGGATGTTTATGAACTGTTTATTCCAAGCCATTTCTTAGCTCTCAGGCCAGCGTTACACTGTTTTTATTGTAACAACTTTACATCATTTATGTCTCAATATCACTTAGGATTCTCCTTTAATTTCCTTATATTACAATTAAGTACCTTTCATACATCAGTACAAAGTTGACTTTGCTCTGAGTTTTTAAGATTAGAGTATTTTAAAAATCTATACTAAGTGTACTACTTGCTGAAGGTTACAAAATGAGGGAAATTAATTTCCTAGTTTGTTAAGAGTTCTTTTTTATTATTAATTCCATAAAAGTTTTGAATTTTGAAGAATTTGAACAAATGTTTGTGTATTTCTTCAGTTAATTACATTCTTTCTTAATCATCCTCTTAACATAATAAATAAAATAAGCAAATATTCATATGTTGAATAACCCTTAAGTGTCTAGCATAAACTTTGCACTATCAATGTCATTTTAAATATACTGTTGGATTTAATAACTATTATGAGCAGGACTGTGCTCCCCTTCCCCCAGTTTACCTTGAAATTAATTTTAAATGTCGACCACTAGTACTGAAGAATGCAGCCTTATTTGGAAAAATAGTGTCATTGCAAATGTATAGGTAAGATATGGTCATAAGGGCAGGGACCAACCCTATATGGCTGGTGCCCTAATTAAGAGAATGCCAAGTGAAGATACAGAGACACATACAGAGGGAGAGCCTGCAACATGAGCTTTCTGCATGTTTTCTTGATATGTTTTTCATTCTTTTTACTTTAAATAGTAATTAGTTTTAAGATAGTCTGACATGAATAATACATTTTATTTCTTGTTTATTTATTTTGAACTCAGGGACACTTGCCCACCAAGCCACATCCCCAGCCTTATTTTGTATTTTATTTAAAGACAGGGTCTTGCTGAGTTGCTTCTCACCTTGCTTTTGCTGAGGCTGGCTTTGAACTTGTGATCCTCCTGTCTCCGCTTCCCAAGCCACTGGGATTACGCCACTATGCCTGGCAACATTAATTGTAAAATATTATTTTTCTATTTAATCAGTGGTCCTTTGCCATCTAAAAAGTGTATTTAATTCAATAAGATGTATTATAAAATCAGTGGACTTTTATTTTTGCTGTTTTCTTTCATATTTTTAATCAGTCCACTTTAATGTATTTTTTTTTGTTTCTTGCTATCCATTAGATAAAGCTTTTTCTGACTTAAAAATGCATATTGTAGTTTTGTTCTTAAGGTTGTTACAGTTAGCACATGTTTTCATGCTTATAATTCACTCATTAATTTCTTAAATTTTAACATCTGTGATTTCCCAGCAAGAAGTCAGTATTAAATATGTCTCATGTCTCTTTGGATTTTCTTCTGTGTTCTATGATATGGAAAATCTTTAGATTTTTAGTTATGGGTTGTTAGGGTTATGTACATTTGTATATATGCAGGATATAAATCTTAATCTCTATATTTCTCTATTTGTGTATACATTTACCTCTTGATTTTTTGTTATTGTATATAGCTCTTTTTTCTTTTTCCTTTTTTAGTCCTTCTTTTGATTTTGTTGTTCAAAACCAAAATTCTTTGGTACAATTTATAAATTGGCAATTTGGTTATACTTTAGAGCTTCTCTCTTCTGCAAAGGATTGTTATCTTAATATTCTCTAGAGTGCTTTTGGCATTGGGTTTTCAGTAGCAAAAATTGAGGGATGAAATGTCTTCCAATATTGTTATTATTCCTAAACATTGTTTTATACTTACTCCATAAAAAATTTACAGTGCAGATGTTTTTTCCTTGAGTACCTTGAAAATACTGCTCAATTGTTTTTTCAGCATGAAAATGGTTATGATGTTTATTGTTGTTTTGGTTTTTATTATTTCAGCAATCATCTCTTTATGCCTAGATAAGTATTTCCTCTTTCATATTCAGTTTTATTTTTTCTTTTATTACATTCCCACTATTTGTATTATCACAGCTTTATTTCTGTCTTTGGTGTTTCTTGGATATATCTAATTACTCTTTTTGATTTTTGTAGTCCTGTAGGAGAATTCCTCCATTTAATCTTTGAACACAGTCACTCTTCTATAATATGTACCTATTCTTTGGTTTAATCTATTTATTTTATTTTAAAAAATTTCAGCCATTGTGTGTTTATGCTGTTAATTAACATTTATTTCCATTTGGTTCACGTGAGCAACAGAATGAGCTGGAGGCATCACGATACAAATATCAAATTTACAGAGCTACAGTAAGGAAAACAACATGATATTAATATAAAACAGGCATGAAGACCAATGGAATAAGGTGGAAGACACAGAGACAAATCCACATAGGTACAGTCATATGATTCTTCAAAAAGTTACCAAAAATGTATGTTGGAGCAGAGACATCTTTTTGTAACAAATGGTGCTGATAAACTGGATGTCCATATGTAGAAGATACTAGATCCCTGTATCTCACTTCCTACAAAAGTCAACTCAACATGAATCAAAGACATAGGAGATAGACAAGAAACAGTGAAACTGAGAAGAAAACACAGGGGTAATACTCCAACACAATATGCAGACTCTAAAAGTTCAAGAAAAAAAAAAAAAACCAAGAGTCTATAAGAGGGATGGTATTTAAAAAAAAAGTTTTTACACAACAAAGAAGACAAGAGCATGAAGAGAGAGTCTGCAAAATGGGAGAAATCCTTGCCAGCTATTCTACCAATGGGGGATTATTATGCAGAATATATGAAGAACTCAAAACACTTAACACCAGAAAAACAAATAACCCAATCAAATAAATAAGAAAATGATCTAAATAGATGTTTCTCAAAAGAAGAAATAGAAATGGCCAAAAAATAAATGAAAAAAAAATGTTCAACATCCTTATCAATCTGGGAGATGCAAATCAAAACTACCCTGAGATTTCATTTCACCCCAGTTAGAATGGCAATCATCAGAAATATAAATAACATGTTTGCTTGTGAGAATGGGGTGGGGGTACACTTGTACATTGTTGATGGGATTACAAATTAGTACAACTACTTTGGAAAGCAGTATGGAGATTCCTCAGAAGACTAGAAATGAATAAGCATATGACCCAACTGTCCCACTCCTTGATGTTTATCCAGAAGAATTGAAATCAAAGTATTATAGGGATACATGCATACCAATGTAATTCACAATAGCTAAGCTATAGAACCAGCACCGGTGCCTGACAACAGATGAATGTATAAGGAAAATGTGGGGGGCTGGGAATGCAGATCAATGAGAGTGTGCTTGCCTAGCATGTGTGTGGCCCTGGGTTCAATCCACAGCTCTGCAAAAAAGAAAAATAAAGAAAACATGGTTTATATACACAATAAAATTCTACAATGTCTTGGCTGGGCACAAGATCACAAGCCACTCACAGCTTTGTAGATTCAAACAGCAATTCTTTATTCCCGAACTCACACTGGCCTCTACACACGTTCTGGGGAAATCCCAGTTCTGCTGCCGCCCAATTCACCTACTCCACGAGGCTTTTTTCCAAATACTTTCTGAATCTCACGAGAACTCAACGGGAGCTCAGGTAGCAGGAACGCCCTATTTCCAGCAGCAATAATCTTCAACCTCCAACTTCCCTAAAACCCATATTGTCTTAAACCGGGAACGCCCTAAACCCAAGGACCAGGATACTTCCTCAAACCTGATCAGCTCTAAACCCGGATCCTCCCTGGTCCTTGAGCAAGGTCACCTTACATGCAATGTCAACAGCGAAATTCCAAGGCAAGTCCATTTAACATGGGGTACGCTGGCAAGGAAATTTCGATGCATCATTCCTACTTGGCAATGGCCCTCAGCACTTTTTAACAAAAGTGAAATTACATCATTTGGTATTCTACAGATGGAATTGGAGAATATCATGCTAAGTGAAATAGGCCAGACTCAGAAAGTAAAGGGTTGAATGTTTTCTTTCCTATGTGGAAGCCAGAGAGAAATAAAATAATAAAAAGAGGGGATTTTGTGACAATAGAAGGGAGATTAGTAGAGTCAAGGTAGGGGACCAAAAGGGAGGAAGTATGGTAATGAAAGGGGAAGAACTGGGGAATTAATTTGACCAATTTGTGCAATGTGCATGTATAAGCATATGACAGTGAATCCTTTTATACATAACTATACAATTTTAAAAGCTATAAATAAATAGAAGGATGACTGCCATAGTAGAGAAAGGGCATTAGAGAAGAAAGGACAGGAGTGAGGAGAAGTACTAGGGAATGAAATGGACCAAATTATATCATATGCACTTAAGAATATGTCACAATGAACCCCACTATTACCTGTAAGTATAGAACACTAATAAAAATATTAAATTTTAAAAATCACTTAATGTTTGAGAGAGAGAGAGAGAGAGAGAATTTTTATTTATTTTTTTAGTTTTCGGTGGACACAACATCTTTGTTTGTATGTGGTGCTGAGGATCGAACCCGGGCCGCACTCATGCCAGGCAAGCGTGCTACCGCTTGAGCCACATCCCCAGCCTCATACTTAAATTTTTTTAGCCATTATATTTTCATACTATTATTTTCCATTTGGTTCACTTATGAATAACTTACTCTTTTCTCATTTGCAAATATTGCTTCCTTTGTCTTGTAGGTATATTAATGTATATTAGGTATGAATGAAATATTTTTAAAGATATGAATAAACAAATTATTACATCAATAAAATGATTAATCACTGTAACTGGGGACTAGTGGTCCCTTTAAAAATTTATCAGAGGCTCTGTCAAGGATATTATAAATTAATTGTTTCATTAAATGATAGTTTCTGTTGGACACTATCGTAATTTCATTCTAGACTTAGGATTTTGTTTCAAATAAAGGTTAAGCCTAAATTTAGGATATTGCTTTATTTCCTTTTAAAGCCAAAATTTCCTTCATTATTGGTATTGAGAAAATCATCATATTTACTTGACCTTAGTGAAACTTTAGTCTGAAAATATGGATGACTTTATAAAAATAACTCATTTCTGTATATCGATTTTTTATTAAAATGTGCTTTGTCTTTATGTACTTTATCATATATTTTATATATTTTACCATAATTCTCTGGGTTGGGTTATTTTTAACAAGGCGATAGTCTCTTTTTGTAACTCATTTTACTGAAAAACCTTAAAGAATTTCATTTTTCTGAAACTACCTTCAAAATAATTTGACTATTTAAAAATTGTTATATATTGGTGTGACCCCGGAGATCCAGGCTGTCTGATTCGCGCGGCCTGCCCCACGGCTACAGAAGGCGTGGCGCCGCAGAGAAGGGATTAACTAGTAAGCAGGGAGATAAGTGGCTGCGACACAGTGGTATCCCACCAGCCAAGCCCACACTGACCCCCGGGCTGAGTTTGGGATTGCAGACGGGGAAGGAAGCGGTACAGTCCCATCCCCCACAAGGGACACTCCACTAAGGCAACCAGCGGCCACCATCTTGGAGAGCTGAAGTATCCACCGCCACTCTCCGACAGATTGCAACAACAAAACAGGAGAAACCAAGACTAGCAGGAGAAACCAGGAGACTAGAGGCAAGGCCCTCGCGACTGGGCAGCTGTAAACTGCAGGCCCGCCGGCGACAGTTCACCCACTGCCCGCGTAACTGGGCGGTAGGAGAACGCCCACCCGCTGGTGACTGATCACCTGCCCGCGGCCTGTGATACTGGGCGGCTGGAGACTGCCCGCCAGCCGCTACTGGGAGCTGAAACCATACAGAGACAGTCCAGTCACACCCCCCCATTAGGGCACCCCGGCAAGGAGACTGGGGCCCGTCATAGCAGAGTAGTGTCGTCACTGGAGCTCGGACGTCGGAATTCCTTCCCAGCGGAATCCACGTTAGCAGGCATAGTTTAACAACACAAAGGAGAGACATCAGAGTAATACAGAAACAAAACAAATCTATAGAAGAGAGCAGAAACACGACAATCAAAAAGAGCTCGAAAGTAACGTGGACAACATGAGAAAACAAGGGAAAAAAGGATTACAAACAATGCAAGACAACTCAATTCTACAGGAGGACATAGAAACATCAGAAACAGGGATAGGGAAAGAACTCAAGGCATACCTAACTCGAATGGAAAGGAATATTAGAGAAGACATGAGACAGCAAGTCCAAGAAATAAAAGTATATTTTGAAAATGAATTAAACAAACAAATTCAAATGGCAAAGAACGAGCTCTACCAGGAGATAGAGATCTTAAAAAAAAAAAATCAAACAATAATCCTAGAATTGCAGGAAACTATAAACCAAATTAAAAACTCAAAAGATAATATTACAAATAGACTTGATCAAGTAGAAGTCAGAACATCAGATAATGAAGACAAGGTTTATCAACTTGAAAAGAACATAGTCAACACAGAAAAGATGCTTAAATCCCATGAGCAATCTATTCAAGAGATATGGGATGTCATAAAAAAACCAAATCTGAGAGTC
This sequence comes from Spermophilus citellus, assembly GCF_964194105.1. NCBI lineage: Eukaryota > Metazoa > Chordata > Mammalia > Rodentia > Sciuridae > Spermophilus > Spermophilus citellus. Next base: position 90,498,888 of record NC_138192.1, read on the forward strand.
ATAGGGATAGAAGAAGGCACAGAGATTCAAACCAAAGGAATGGACAGCATATTAAATGAAATAATTCTAGAAAACTTCCCAGAGATGAAAGATGGAATGGATTGCCAAATCCTGGAAGCCTACAGGACCCCAAATATCCAAAACCATAATAGACCAACTCCAAGACATATAATTATGAAGATAGCCAACATACAGAACAAGGAGAGAATATTAAAAGCTACGAGAGAAAAGAGGCAGATTACATTCAGGGGTGAACCAATTAGGTTAACGACCGATTTCTGATCACAAACGTTAAAAGCGAGAAGATCCTGGAATAATGTATTTCAAACGCTGAAAAATAATGGATTCCAACCAAGAATACTATATCCAGCAAAATTGAGCTTCAAATTTGACAATGAAATTAAAATCTTCCACGATAAACAAAAGCTAAAAGAATTTGCAGCAAGAAAACCAGCTCTGCAAAGCATTTTGAACAAAACACTACAAGAAGAGGAATTGAAAAATAGTGCCCAAAACTAACAGCAGGAGGTATCTCAGTAAAGGGGGAGGAAAATAACCAAAAAGCAAAACAAGCCAAACTAAAATAAATAAAGAAGCATGACTGGAAGTACAAATCATATCTCAATTGTAACCTTAAATGTTAATGGCCTAAACTCACCAATCAAGAGATATAGGCTAGTAACCTGGATCAAAAAAACAAATCCAACAATATGCTGCCTTCAGGAGACTCATATGATAGGAAAAGACATACACAGGCTGAAGGTAAAAGGTTGGGAAAACTCATACCACTCACATGGCCCTCGGAAGCAAGCAGGAGTGGCCATACACATATCAAATAAAATCAACTTCAAACCTAAGTTAATCAAGAAGGATAAAGAAGGACACTATATACTGTTAAAAGGAACCATCCACCAACAAGACATAACAATCATCAATTTGTATGCACCAAACAATGGAGCTGCGATGTTCATAAAACAAACTCTCCTCAAGTTCAAGAGTCAAATAGACCACAACACAATAATTATGGGTGACTTCAACACACCGCTCTCGCCATTAGACAGATCCTCTAGACAAAAGCTGAATAAAGAAACTATAGAACTCAACAGCACAATCAATAACCTAGACTAAACCGACATATATAGAATATATCAACCACCATCAAGTGGATACACGTTCTTCTCAGCAGCACATGGATCCTACTCAAAGATAGACCATATATTATGCCATAAGGCAACTCTTAGTAAATATAAAGGCGTGGAGATAATACCATGCACCATATCTGATCATAATGGAATGAAATTGGAAATCAATGATAAAAGAAGGAAGGAAAAATCCAACATCACATGGAAAATGAACAATATGTTATTGAATGATCAATGGGGTATAGAAGACATAAAGGAGGAGATGAAAAAATTCTTAGAATCAAATGATAACACAGACACAACATACCGGAATCTATGGGACACAATGAAAGCAGCTTTAAGAGGGAAATTCATTTCTTGGAGTTCTTACCTCAAAAAAAGAAAAAACCAACAAATAAATGAACTCACGCAACACCTCAAAAACCTAGAAAAGGAAGAGCAAAACAACAGCAAATGTAGTAGAAGACAAGAAATAATTAAAATTAGAGCAGAAATCAACGAAATTGAAACAAAAGAAACCATTAAAAAAATTGATAAAACTAAAAGTTGGTTCTTTGAAAAAATAAATAAGATAGACAAGCCCTTAGCCATGCTAACGAAAAGAAGAAGAGAGAGAACTCAAATTACTAACATACGGGATGATAAAGGCAATATCACAACAGACACTACAGAAATACAGAAGATAATTAGAAAGTATTTTGAAACCCTATATTCCAATAAAATAGAAGATAATGAAGATATCGATAAATTTCTTAAGGCATATGATTTGCCCAGATTGAGACAGGAAGACACACACAATTTAAACAGACCAATAACAAAAGAAGAAATAGAAAAAGCCATCAAAAGACTACCAACCAAGAAAAGTCCTGGACCGGATGGGTATACAGCGGAGTTCTACAAAACCTTCAAAGAAGAATTAATACCAATACTTTTCAAGCTATTTCAAGAAATAGAAAAAGAAGGAGCTCTTCCAAATTCATTCTATGAGGCCAACATCACTTTGATCCCAAAACCAGACAAAGATACTTCAAAGAAAGAAAACTACAGACCAATATCTCTAATGAACTTGGATGCAAAATTCTCAATAAAATTCTGGCGAATCGAATACAAAAACATATCAGAAAACTTGTGCACCATGATCAAGTAGGATTTATTCCTGGGATGCAAGGCTGGTTCAATATACAGAAATCAATAAATGCTATTCACCACATCAATAGACTTAAAGACAAGAACCACATGATCATCTCAATGGATGCAGAAAAAGCATTTGACAAAGTACAGCATCTCTTTATGTTCAAAACACTAGAAAATCTAGGGATAACAGGAACTTACCTCAACATTATAAAAGCTATATATGCTAAACCTCAGGCTAGCATCATCCTAAACGGAGAAAAACCGAAGGCATTTCCTCTAAAATCTGGAACAAGACAGGGATGCCCTCTCTCACCACTTCTATTCAATTTAGGTCTCGAAGTACTAGCCAGAGCAATTAGACTGACAAAAGAAATTAAAGGCATAAAAATAGGAAAAGAAGAAATTAAACTATCGCTATTTGCGGATGACATGATAATATACTTAACAGACCCAAAAGAGTCTACAAAAAGCTGCTAGAGTTAATAAATGAATTCAGCAAAGTGGCAGGTTATAAAATCAACACGCATAAATCAAAGGCATTCCTGTATATCAGCAACAAAACCTCTGAAATGGAAATAAGGAAAACCACTCCATTCACAATATCCTCAAAGAAAATAAGATACTTGGGAATCAACCTAACAAAAGAGGTGAAAGATTTATACAATGAAAACTACAGAACCCTAAAGAGAGAGATAGAAGAAGATCTCAGAAGATGGAAAAATGTACCCTGTTCATGGATAGGCAGAACTAACATCATCAAAATGGCGATATTACCCAAAGTTCTCTACAGGTTTAATGTGATGCCAATCAAAATCCCAACGGCATTTCTTTTAGAAATAGACAAAGCAATCATGAAATTCATATGGAAAAACAAAAGACCCAGAATAGCAAAAGCAATTCTAAGCAGGAAGTGTGAATCTGGAGGCATAACGATACCAGAGATCAAACTGTACTACAAAGCAATAGTAACAAAAACAGCATGGTACTGGTACCAAAACAGGCAGGTGGACCAATGGTACAGAATAGAAGACACAGAGACTAATCCACAAAGTTACAACTGTCTTACATTTGATAAAGGGGCTAAAAGCATGCAATGGAGGAAGGATAGCATCTTCAACAAATGGTGCTGGGAAAATTGGAAATCCATATGCAATAAAATGAAATTGAATCCCTTTCTCTCGCCATCCACAAAAATTAACTCAAAATGGATCAGGGAGCTAGATATCAAATCAGAGACACTGCATCTGATAGAAGAAAAAGTTGGCTATGATCTACATATTGTGGGGTCGGGCTCCAAATTCCTTAATAGGACACCCATAGCCCAAGAGTTAACAACAAGAATAAACAAATGGGACTTACTTAAACTAAAAAGTTTTTTCTCAGCAAGAGAAACAATAAAAGAGGTAAATAGAGAGCCTACATCCTGGGAACAAATTTTTACCCCCCACACCTCCGATAGAGCCCTAATATCCAGAATGTACAAAGAACTCAAAAAATTAAACAATAAGATAACAAATAACCCAATTAACAAATGGGCCAAGGACCTGAACAGACACTTCTCAGAGGAGGACATACAATCAATCAACAAGTACATGAAAAAATGCTCACCATCTCTAGCAATCAGAGAAATGCAAATCAAAACCACCCTAAGATACCATCTCACTCCAGTAAGATTGGCAGCCACTATGAAGTCAAACAACAATAAGTGTTGGCGGGGATGTGGGGAAAAGTGTACACTTGTACACTGCTGGTGGGGCTGCAAAATGGTGAGGCCAATTTGGAAAGCAGTATGGAGATTCCTGGGAAAGCTGGGAATGGATCCACCATTTGACCCAGCTATCGCACTTCTCGGATTATTCCCTGAGGACCTTAAAAAAGCGCTCTATAGGGATACGGCTGCATCAATGATTATAGCGGCACAATTCACAATAGCTAGACTGTGGAACCAATCTAGATGCCCCTCAATAGATGAATGGATAAAAAAATGTGGCATATATACACAATGGAGTATTATGCAGCACTAAGAAATGACAAAATCATAGAATTTGCAGGGAAATGGATGGCATTAGAGCACATTATGCTAAGCGAAGCTAGCCAAGCCCTAAAAAACAAATGCCAAATGTCTGCTTTGATATAAAGAGAACAACTAAGAACAGAACAGGAAGGAAGAGCATGAGGAAAAGACTACAGTAAGGAAAGACAAATGGGGGGAGAGAAACGGAGAGAGAAGGGAAAGCACATGGAAATAGTAGGAGACCTTCAATGATACATAAAATTATAATAGGTTATGAGGGGCAAGGGGGAGGGAAAAAAAGGGAGAAAATTGAACAACAGCAGGGGAGGTAGAGAGGGAAGATGGGAGGGGAAGGGAGGGGAGGGGGGATAGTAGGGGATAGGAAAGGTAGCAGAATACAACAGTCACTAATATGGCATTATGTAAAAATGTGAATATGTAACAGATGTGATTCTGCAATCTGTATTTGGGGTGAAAATGGGAGTTCAAAACACAATTTGAGTCAAATGTATGAAAGATGATATATCATGAGCTATGTAATGCTTTAAATAATCAATAAAAAAAAGAAGTGAAAAAGAAAAAATAAAAATTGTTATATATTTTCATCAAATTTAGTAAACTATGTTATACATTTTATGGCAATAAAATATGTATAATTTTAGAAAACTTGTTCCAATGTTTTATTTGTAATTCAACAATTATTTACTATACATATTTACTATGTATTAGGGATGCAGAGAACAAAGTTATAAGCATCCAGATTCATTTATTTTTCTAGGCCATTCTTGTGTAATACATTTGAGGGACTTGTATTTGATGTACAGTGAAAGCAGTCATTAGTGTAAGAGAATAAGAGGGCTAGCTTCATTTGAGTGGATATTTTGAAAGGAAATTTTGTAAATTAGTTCACTAAAGTAGGTTAGGGTTAGTTGCCAGAAATTTTTCTAACTATGTTCAATGGACTGTCAAATAAAAAGTTCATTTGGAATTAGGTAAAATTTTCTTTGAAAGGATTATTGCAAGAAGGAGAGAGGGACAGGGGCAGTAGGAGAAATATGTCCACCATGGGATCAGTAAGTGTGTCAAAGTTTAGGCAGAAAGTGGTGTTTCTTTTATAGTTAGGAGTAAATGAGGCTGGAAAGACATGGGTGTGGGAAAGGATGACTCAGGGTGATGTGGTTAAGAACAGTAGGTCAGAGGATGTTGTAGTCTGTGGTCAACTTATTATTATTAGAAGAAGCAGGGAAGAAAGAATTGTTGCTGATGGGACTGAGCTTGGGTCAAAGTCAGGGGTCTGGGTGAAAGAGATGAGCTCAACTCAAGCAGGTGTCTTTTCCAGATTGAGCAGTGGATACAAACAGTTCAGCTAATTGTTCATGAAGCAAAGAATGGGAAGTCAGAGGGTTACATTTGCCTTTGTTATAGATACAAAAGAGTCTTCTGAAAATTGCATCTAAATCCTACAGGGAAGATTGTCCCTCTCCCACCCCCCACCCCACCCCATGTAAGCTCTTTCTAGGATACAAAGGAGTGGGAGAATTTTTTTAACATTCGCTTTTTTTCCAGAATCACAGAGCTAGGGTAAAGTTCACCATTTTCAAGAAGGTGAAGAACACAGAGAGATTTCTGAAAAGAAGTGTTTTATAGCTAGACATAAAAGATTGGTAGGAAAACCAAAGACTAAGGTTAGAAAATTTAAGATTGCTGTAGTCCCACTAAAATTAAAAATAGAACCTTCATGATTACAGGGACAGAAGCAGAAAGTATGCACTGTGGCCAAGGGCTGCTGCGTGTCAGCAAGCAAGGCAGCAGCATCCAGGCTGTCCTCAATAGGAAGGACCACGTGGTTTGCTTGTGCGAGTACTTGAAAGCTCTGTTTTAGAGGATTCACTTTCCTTCTCCCTGTAGCTCAATCTTCTCCTAGTGCAGCCTCTTAGATTACCGAGTGATGCTCTGTACATAAGCAAAAAGGTGAGTTTTCTTCTGAGGGCTGCCTTGAAAGCTGGTAAAGGAAATTATCTTAAACCTTAGAAAATGTTTAAATGGTAAGTCTGGACACACTTATTTAGTTTTAGCGTTTCATGTAAGTATTTTTTTTTAAACTGCTTACTCTATAAAATACCAATCTATAAATAGCTTACATTGAAGCAAGAGATTAAAATAAGACTAATCTTTCAAGTGAGACATCCTAATAAAAGTTAGAAAATTTGAAAGAAAAATTTTATAGCGGTTGCTTTGTGCATATAGATCAACTGAATCTTAAGAAACATATATTTCACGTATTCTAGTCTTAACGCTTAGATTCTAATAGCACTAATTGTGCTATCAAGCTGTTTAGTCTTTCAAAGGAATTTAGGTAGTTTTGACAGATGATGTTACCTCTGTAATTGAATCCCACAAGTTCTCTCTCACAGTTAGGATGTGGATATGGAAATATTTGGTGAAATAACTAAAACAGCAGGTCTAAAAGGAGGTAGTGCTGATATGGATAATCAAAGGAAAATTAAAGTATACTGTTATAATAAAATTGCCATGATAATATCCAGATGAAATATCAATTAGGATTTCTACATTTGTACTTCAAAATCTGTGGTTCCAAATGAAACTAAACTGAAGCTACTTTTTGCGTCTACATACAATCTCTTCAAGTTAATTTGATTAAAAATAGTATTTGTTTCAACATAGAGAGCTTTACAATCTATGAAATGGTTTTAGTGGTCTTCAAGAATATTTTTCTTCACTGAACTATTTGCTGTGTGACTGTCTCATTTTAGAGGAAGGTAGCTGACTTTCATTACGGACACAAGATAATGGTGAAAGAAAAGCCATAGAAAAATCAGGAGTTGTAATGAAAAAAATCTCAACATCTAATTATTGAAGCCAATTGCCAAAAGCCTGCCAATGTTACCTCAGAATCTTAGATGCTTGTAGGAGTCTGCTGGGACAGTCTTCATACTGACAGGAAAGAGATGGCTCTGGCAATTTGGGAATTCCAGTGTAGCTCCTTCCCTGGAGCTTTCATTCTTCGATGGTTGGCATAAAAAAGGACTATAAACATCCTCACGGAGAAGCACCTTCCAGGCTGATATGAGGAACAAGGTGTACCCCTGCATTACCAAGTCCCTGCACAGAATCTTGTGATGTCCCAACATTGACATACTTATTTGCAAGATACTTATGTACAATACGAGAATTTACAGCTGTGCAAATGTCTTATGAAAATACCTCATTATTGCCAGAATGAAGTGATTTAAGTTTTGTGCTTCAAATGTCAGGAAGGATGGACTCTGTGTTCCCGTTTTTCCTTTTTAGTTCATTAGACACTTTATTTTGACTTCACTTTTGGCATTAGAGTAAATGCATGTAAATGCATGTTATTTTATTTTGGCCCACAAACTTGGTATTTCTGGGCATTATACATTTAAGTTTTCTCATGTTAGGCATTCTGCAGAGGTGACCAATTTACTGAGTGCCCTAAGTATTCCTGATAGACTTTTCCCTGCCCAGAGTCAAGGATATTGCAAAGTTGGGTAGACAGGAGCCTCAGGGGAGGCTTGTTGATCGCTCCCTGATACTAGCCAGATGACTAGGGGTTTTGTCTGCCTCATCAACATGCAGCACACATGTTTTGCCTTTCTGCCTAGAACATTCTTTCTTTTTTATACCTTTAGCCTTTGAAACATCTAGGAAATTACTATTCTCAATCTCTCTGAAGCTGTCCCTTTGAACTCAACAGTCATTCATAGCGTCTTCCTTTTGAGTTCAATGGTATCTCCTTCCTTCCCAGGGCTTGTCCTCATCCACAGAGTCCCACACCATTCCCCCCTACCTCTCCAGTTGGCGAACTTTTTGAAAGCAGGGCCCATGTCATACTTATTTTTAACTTCCATACTTGGTGCCGTGCTTGTCACATAAAATGGTCTCAAAATACAACTAAAAAAAGGACAGAGACTTTTTAATGCATGTTTTAAGATATAGGTCAAAAGGAAAATAATGATAAGCATATATACGTTAAGTGAGGGAATTTCAGAAAATACTACTGTTGCTGTTTCTCCACAAGCTATAAATGTATATTCTCTTTATTACATGTCATGTGGCTTCCTCTCCTGGTAATGGGAAACTGCTGCCTGTGCACTGATTCTTTTTCTTGGCTCCACTCAGTATTGATCTATAAATGCAAAGGCACTTGCAATTTATGGTCATAAAATCAATGAAGAAAACATTTTAAGATGTCTTACAATTGGGAGATTTAAGTAGAGAGCCTTTACAACAGACACTAGTCAAATCAAGAAATGCCAAAAGTGAAGTGAATTCTCCTAGTGAAATTTGTGAGCTTCATTATCCATTGTAAGCAATGAAGTTTCAATAGTTAGCCACTCCTTTAGAGTGTTCAGCAAACAGTGGGAGGTAATTTAAGATATAAAAATTACCTCACATCCTATAAAAATTACCTCACCAAATTACATGTTTTAAAAATATGTGAAAGATTTAGGGTAAAAAATGTATATACTATGCATTCACAAAAAAGCAATTACTATTTTTTAACTTCATCTAGTACCTACCTTCCTATGTAGAACTAAATCTCATGATTAGACTTCATTATTTTGGTATCATTTCATTTCAGATTCTTCATGAACTGCAGGACTTTAAAATGATTTGTGGCATATTAATATAAGCTATGTTTTAATAAATTTTTAGGGTTTTTTTCTTTTAACACTGAATATTTTTCCAGGAAAATTTGATTTCACATACACTCACATGGATAAAAATAAAATCAGAACTGACTGTTTTATTATTTCCACATATCTAATTTCCCTTATCATAACAATATGATGTGATTTTTTTTTCAATAAAATCTTGAGTAGCAGGTGGCATAGCAGAAAACTGTCACTCATTAAGAAGATACACTAAACTTCTAAACTAGTTTATAAATATTAGCAGATTCTTTTTGGGTCAATCAATTTTCAGACATGAATGTGCTGAATTTATTTAAAGACATGCTTTTTAGTGCCAAACTTTTTACATTAGTAAGCTTATAAAAAGCTAAATTTATGAAGTGAGTTAATCTCACCTCACAGTGCTTTGTGATTGCTAATTTTTAAGTAACATTTGAGATTAAGCCAGTTGTGGTGGCACACACCTGTAATACCAGCAAATCATAAGCCTGACATAGGATAGTAAATTTGAGGCCAGCATCAGCAACTTAATGAGACCCTGTCTCAAAATTAAAAATTAAGAGAGCTGGGCCTGTAGCCGTGTAGCTCAGTGGTAGAGTGCCTCCAGTTTCTGTCATCAGTACTGAGGGGGAAAAAAAATCTAATGGCGTCTATCTTTAATATATACATTTAAAACTTTTAAAAAGTGATTGACAACTTTTCCAAAGTAGAAGTGGATGGTAGCATTTCAATAAATCATACATAAATTATGAATTACAATTTTCTTGGTCACATTTACATACTCTATTAGGGGTTTAAACATAACCAGAGCCTGTAGTCATCAAATGAATTTCTAAGGTTGTCTAATGTTATTTTCAATATACTACAAATATTTAGAATAGGATCTTGCCTCTGGAACCTTAACAAAAATAAAAGCAAATATGTTTAATTGTGATATATAAGAAACTTAAAATTAACCTAAAAAAATAATCATTACTGTTCCCCATATATACTCAGATCATGTATTTCTTCTAATTTAATTTTGGTTCCTTCATTATTTCAAAGATGTTGCACTCTATATTCTAGTTTGCATTTTTTTCAGATATGCAAAGTTCTACTATCCTCATCTTTAACCTCTGTGCATCATCTCCCATTCCCCTTTTCCCCTGCCTTCTTTTCTGTCAGTGAATCTAAGTAGTTTAGTTATGATGTAGTATGTTGTAAATTTTTCTCCTTTTCTTCCTTTTGCCCTCCTTCCTATTAGCCTATTTTCTCTCTGGGTCAAATTTGACTAGTTTATACATCTGTGTTTTCAACTTTGCCATTCTCCTATAAGGTTTCATCTGCCATTAATTTCATATATGTATTTTTATCTTACACATTTTGTTTCTATCCCTAGAAGTTTGACTCAGACTGATACGTGTCTATATCTCTCTATCTATTATCTTATTTATTTCTGGATCAGTTTTGATTGATCTTTCTCTTCATTATGGACTGTATTTTCTATTTCTTTGCATGCCAGATTGCTATTGAAGATACTTTTCCTTGTGTATTTTACTATGTTGAATGCTGATTTTTTTTATTCTTTACAATATCATTAGGCATGGTTTTGAAATACATGAAGTTGCTTGGAAAAAATTCATGATCTTGTTCTGAATGTTTGTAAGTGAGACCAAAACAACATTTATTCTACCTTTAATTTTCCCTATTAATAGAAATGTTTCTTAATAATTGTTGTCTTATGAAATATGAAAATTTCCCCCCTGTTGTAAGCTTCCATGTTACTTATAAGGTCTGTTTTCTCTAATCTTTGTAGGAAACTCTTTGTTCAGGCTTAGCCATTTGATCAGAATGCATTCCAATGGACGAGCGATACATGATTCTGAAATACCTTCCCCCATTCTCACTGATGTGGCTGCATCACTGTAGTATGCTGATTTTTATTGAGGAGTAGTATGACCAGGTTAGATGGTGGTTTCATTCCAAGTTTTCTGAGAAATCTCCATACTGCATTCCAGAATGGTTGTACCAATATGCAGCCCCACCATCAATGTATTAGTGCACCTTTTCCCCACATCCTTGCCAACAATTATTGTTGCTTATATTCTTGGTGGTTGCCATTTTGACTAAAGTGAGATGAAAATCTCAGTGTAGTTTTAATTTGCATTTCTCTAATTGCTAGAGATGTTGAACATTTTTTTTATATTAGTTGACCATTTCTGTTTCTTCTTCTTTGAAGTGTCCATTCAATCCCTGTGCCCCACTTATTGATTGGATTATTTAGTTTTGTGTTAAGTTTGTTGAGTTCTTTTTATATTCTGAAGATTAATGCTCTATCTGAGGTGCAGGTGGCAAAGATTATCTTCCATTCTGTAGGTCTCTCCTTACATTCTTGTTTGTCTCCTTTGCTTGTGAAGAAAGTTTTCAGTTTGATACCATCCCGTTTATTGATTTTTGATTTTACTCTTTGTACTTTAGGAGTCTTGTTCACGAATTCAGTTCCTAAGCTGACATGATGGAGAGTTGGGCCTACATTTTCTTCTAGTAGGTGCAGGAATATGATCTAATGCCTAGGTTGTTGATGTACTTTGTGTTGAGTTTTGTGTAGGGCGAGAGATATATAGATTTTCATATAGATTTTCAGCTTTCATATAGATTTTCAGCTTTCCCAGCACCATTTATTGAGGCTTCCTTTTCCCCAATGTATGTTTATGGCACTTTTGTCTAACATGAGATAGATGTACTTATGTGGATTTATCCCTGTGTCTTCTGTTCCATTGGTCTTCACGTCTGTTTTTGTGCCATTACTATGCTCACTTTCATACTATAGCTCTGTGATAAAATTTAAGGTCTGGTAATGTGATGCTGCTGCTTTCCTTTTCTCACTAAGGATTGCTTTGTCTTTTCTACCCTCTTGTTTTTCAAAATGAATTTCATTACTGCTTTTTCTATTTCTATGAAGAACATCATTGAAATTTTAATAGGAATTGCATTAAATCTGTATAGTGCTTTTGGTAGTATAGCCATTTTGACAATATTAATTCTGCCTATCAGAGCATGGGAGGTCTTTCCATCTTCAATTTCTTTCTTTAGTGTTCTGTAGTATTCATTGTAGAAGTTTTTCACATCTTTTGTTAGATTGATTCCGAAAGTTGTTTTTTTTTTTTTTTTTGAGGCTATTGTAAATGAAATAGTCCTCCTACTTTCTCTTTCAGCTGATTCATCATTGGTTTATAGGAATGCAATTGATTTATGGTCTTAATTTCAGATCCTGCTATTTTGCTTAATTTGTTTGACTTCTAGAAGTTTACTGGTTGAGTTTTTTGGGTCTTCTAAACATAGAATCATGTAATCAGCAAATAGGAGTGAGCTCTTCTTTTTTTATTTGTATCCTTTTAATTTCTTTCTTTTGCCTAACTTCTCTGGCTGGAATTTCAAGACTATGTTGAATAAAAATGCTGAAAGAGGGCATCCTTTTCTAGTTTGAGTTTTTAAAGGGAATGCTTTTGAGTTTTCTCCATTTAAAAGATAACGGTCTTGGTTTTAACAGATGACTTTTACAATGTTGAGGTGTGTTCCTACTATCTCTAGTATTTCTTTTGTTTTGAACATGAATGTATACTGTATTTTCTCAAATGCTTTTTCTGCATCTATGGAGATAATCATGTGATTCTTGTCTTTAACTCTATTGATGTGATGAATTATGTTGAAAGAACCTTGCATCTCTGGATGAACCCCATTTAATTGTGGTGCATTATCTTTTTAATATGATTTGTGTGTGATTTGCCAGCATTTTATTAAGAACTTTTGCATTTATGTTCATGAGGGACATTGGTCTAAAGGGTTCTTTCCTTGATGTGTTTTTGTTTGGTTTTGGTATCAGGATTATGCTAGCTTCATAGAAGGAGTTTGGAAGGGTTTTCTGCTTTTCTATTTCATGGAATAGTTTGAAGAGGATTGGGGTTAGCTCTTCTTTGAAGGTCTGGTAGAACTCAGCTTGTCTGGGTTTTTCTTTGTAGGTAGGTTTTGATGGTGTCTTCAATGACATTGGTTGAAATTGATCTGTTTTAAATTTGCTATGTCCTCCCGATTCACCTTTGGCATAGGTTGGCAGATTGGATTAAAAAACAAGACCTACATCCTCATTGGAATACTATCTGTGGGGAAAAACCCTCTGAACTCTTGTGAGGACTAAAATGGAAGCAGTTTCCTCAAACAACAACTAGAATTAAGAGCAGCAAAGTGATGGGAATCTTCTGGGGAAAAAAAACCCAAGATTATTTTGATATTGATTTCCTGTGAATGCCAGATGACATAAAAATGTTTCCAGAAAATGGGAGAGAGAACAGATGTGATTACAGAGTGCAGTGCATTAGAATCAGAATCTGAGTGAGGAGAGTGGCCTGGGAACCCTGTCTTCTTGTGTGGACCAGTATACTTAGGAATAAAGAACTTGATCAAATTATCATGAGGGTCTCTGAGCAGGAAATGGTGTTAAGTCTCTGAATCTCATAGTAGAATGGGGGAAGGTATTTCAGAATCATGTATCGCTCGTGGTCACTTGTATCCTATCAACTGAAATGTCTGGGCAGTTGTGGGGAGGGTTTTAGCCAAAGTTCAGTTACTCTCCTGTTACCTGAAAACATAACTCCATAGAACTGGGCTCTTAAACTAAGCACAGGAATGGCCTTTAATTTTTCTTGGAGCAGGTCTCTGAATTATTGTAAGAGAAGATTACTAAAGAGATATTTTTATTTCATGGAGTTGAATTAATCCAGAAATGTGAGAAATGCAATTTATGGAAAGAATCTTATTTTTTAATTCTAACAAAGTTGAGTTTCCTTGAAATATAATGGAAATAAAATAAAAGTGAGAGGTTTTCCAATTCAAGAATATTTATGTGCCAGAGCAGCAAGGGCGTTACTTTTGCCTGTTTCACCACCAAGATAGCTCTTTCATGGACTCTGAATATAGATTATAAAGAAGTACTAGTAAATATTGAATTCTACTTGCCTTCCAAGTCCCTAATGTGTATTGTCTATGAGTTTCTGAGCACAAAACCTATAAAGAATTTGTTTCTTACATGAATACCCTGGATAAATAAAATGAAAATCTCTCAATTGCACAACCTCTTTAGAGACCATAAAGTCCTCTAACCAAGCTACTGATTTTGATGAAGAGTTCTCATAGGAAAACATAACACTGATTGAACACTAACGTGACCTCTGTCATCAATAATAATGCATATAAAGAAGATTTGGGGCCTGTGCTGTATGGAACACAGTTACAGTTGCTGATACTTTCTGAACTCAGTATGCACCAGATGCTTTCCTGCCTCACCTAAAGTGCAAAGCAGCCTTAACGTTTATAACCAGTACTGCGGATATGTCACCTGCTTTGGGAACTTTGAAGACATCATGGAACCCCTATGGGCTCAGTGAAATAAAAAATATATGTCTTTTTATGTTTGAGTGGATTTACAAAAGAGATTTTATTCCTAAAGGCACAATTGAAAAAAAGCTTTTGTTTATCTACCAATACTGTTAACAAGAGCCCCAAATTTGACCATACTTCTTACCAACAAGTGCAGTGAAAAGTATTGATCTTCTTTCTCATTAAATTTTCAGATAAATATAATTAATGATGGATAGATATAGTAGTAAAAGATGAACATTAAACAATTCATAGAATTTCAATTGAAAAAAAATTTTTTCAACTTTTTTATTTTTGCATTATAGTTGCACGTACTGATGGGATTTGTTGTTACATGTTTGTACATGTACTCAATTTAACAACATAATTTAGCCAATATTACTTAATATATTGTTTTTCATTGTTGTGCCAATCATAATATTATTCTTACTCATTGGCCCTTGATACATTTTAGAATATTGTTTGTATATATTTAAAAATTTTTTAAAAAGGTTTTTAAAATATATTAACACAAGAAGTTGGTCAACAGTCCTTCAAAATGTTTTAATGCTTTGTCATTTTTGTAGGATACAAACTGTGATTGAACTGAACGCTTATTTGACAGAGCCTCATCATGAACCGTGCTTTTAACAGGAAGAAAGGTAAATGTGCACATTTTAAAAAGGACTTGGGAATCAAATCAACATTGCTTTAAAAATAAAGCAGAGATGTTTGGAAATTGGTTTTTCCCATTATGAGACCACATGGCTCAAAAATGAAATTAGATTAGAACAATGTTAATCTGCAAATATTGCTAATTAACCTTCTTTGGTTATCACTCTAATTAAAGAGTGGGGTTAATACACTTAGTTCACAACACATATGTGATAATATGTTCTCTGGAAATTTTATGCTATATTGTGAAATTGCAAAGAATAAACTGATTTGAAACTCAGTCCTAAGTTCAGTTTATATAGCCATATAATTTTAACTTGCCTGGGTTTACATAAGGTTGCAAAATATAAATTCATTCCTGAGTATTTATGTATGTGTGTGTGTATATGCCCACTTGATGTATTACTGAATTGTATGGGAGGCTTCATGATAGGTCAATTGATAATAATGACACCAAAATAAGTTTGCTATTAATACTATGGTAGGAATATAAAATAAACATAAATTCAGCGTATCATAATCATCAGTAAAGGAATAAATGAAACAACTAGCTAATTACGTTATTTTTTTAACGGGCAAGAAAAATGGAATTTGACAAAATATTTTATGAAATACTTATGTTGGAAAGAAATATTTTATGTTTTTTGCCTAATTCAGTGAAGCTAAAATAATGTGTGCATTTAATTCTGGAAGTTCTCTAGTATAGGGCAGAGGGCTCCCTGGTTTATGATGAATTGGAAACAAATATTGAAACAATGCTAATCAAATTCATAGATGATTGAAAAGAGGAAGAAATGACTGACAAAGTAGGATTACAAATATGTGGGGGAAAATGACCAGCTAGGTTATATTCTACACTATAATTTTAATATTATAAATTGCCAACTAAGGGCTCCCCAAGCATAATTATTTATTATTATTCATATATTTTCATTATTTGAAAGATGCACCTTAAGTGCTTATTTAGTGAAGAAAAAAAGGCCTAATAATCAACACTGTGATTTTTAAGAGCTAAAGCTTATATTCTAATAGATGGGTAATGAACAGTCCAGAACTAGGGACCAGAGTGTTCTGTTCTATTTCACGCAATCAGGCATAGTGTGTTCTCTCTCCCAAATATTTAAATAGTTAGCTGACACATTATAATATGTCCAGATGATAAAAGCTGGAATAACATCAGCTTTTTGATATATAATGGGAGCCATAACTGAGGACCAGTTGTTTTTCAGTGTTTGAGGGTTGCCATTTAGCCATGGGAGTATTTTAATAAAGGAGAAATAGGTGTGAATTATAAGGTCCTTGATTGTATGCAGGAAAGAGCATTTCAGCAGTGTCCTGTAAAAGTATAATGGATTATTCAAATTACTAAATTTGTGTCACAGAAGTGAGAGCCATTCAAACATTTGGATTTGGTATAGAAGATTAATGCATTCAGTGGGAGTTTATATACTGTGACCTTTCAAACACTTTTCAAGACTTAAAAGCTAGAAATATATTATTTTGCTTATTTTTCTGAGAAAGAGGAAGCAAAATGACATTGTTTGCAGTCTATAGCTTCATGCTGATTTAAAACATATCCCCAAAGTAAAATGATGTCTCTTTTTTGTGTTTCTTTTTATTCTTTTTACTAGTAAGAAAGTGTCAAAATAGTTTTATGATATATCATAGTATTTCTAATAAAGTAATAGAAACCTTACATCACAATTCATCACTATAATCACACTATGTTATTTTTGGAAAACATTATTAGACCTTGGAAGACACACACACACACAGTCTCTCTCTCTCTCTCTCTCTCTCTCTCTCTCTCTCTCTCTCTCTCACACACACACACACACACACACACACACACACACACAAACACACACACACACACACACACACACACACAATTCCCCATCCCATGGCTTTGAAGTTGCAACTGCTTGTTTATAATTTACTATTTATTTTAAGGAGATACAGAGCGGTTATTCCACAGGACTGTGTAAAAATATAAGTAACTAGTAATTGTTTGTTGGTCTCATTTGCACCCAGTGGGGTGCTGCCTTGGGGAAAATTGGAGTGGTTTGTAGAATCCAGAAGCAAAAGCACTTATTTCCTTCTTTGCTTAGTTCTTTTTTGATTTTTATCACCTTTTCTTATTTTCCAAGTAGTATGATTAAATATCCTTATTTGGTAATGATTGATCAATATTTTGCTCCAGCTCTAACTTACAATTTGATACCAGAAGTCTTACTTAAATTTGTCAATTAGTTCTGAGTCCCATTTATTAAATGAAAAAAAAATCTTAGAAACTCTGTTCCAGATTTTAAGTAATAGTACTATTAGCTGAATTTTACTTGGAGATGGGGAATTTGAATGTTATCACAGAATTCCTATATCCTGAAAGTCTTAGAGAATGTATAATTCAAGTGATATTTCCAATAACTAGTAACAATATATACTGTGCATAGTATTCTAAACAAAGTAAAATGGTCTTCTTTTAGGAAAAGCCTATTTCTTATTTCATAGATACCCAGTTTATTTGGTCATTTCACATAGCCCTACTAAAAGCTTCAGAAACCAAAGAAAGAAAGATTCTCTCTTTAACTTAAACACAGTTGTTTCTTTTTATTAAGTCTCAGAATTATTATTATAGTGTTTATATTGAATTAGCCAGATATTTCACTTTTTTTTTCTTTTTTGAAAATACTATAACAGTGTTATAGTGTTTCAGAGACTGAAAAAGTTTGAATAGACTGGAATTGCAACATTTTGAGCTATTTAGAAAAGCCCTTTAAAAGTTAGTCTCATATAATCATAGATTAATTTTTAATGATGGTTGTATTTATTTTACAGAGACTTCCTTACTTAGTAGTCTCTTTGAATTTTGAAAATCTTCTACCTATTCCATCAAAATTAAGCCATGTAGCAAAAAAAGTATAAAATACAGTATGTGAATAGTGTTATTGAATAATTCAACAAATTACACTTTATTTATTTAAGTTACCAGTTGATATACTAATGAATGAATATAATCCTAATGTCTAAACACATAAAATTAAATATTTAAGAATTATTTTATTTTTTATGAAAAATGCCATTCAAGTGTATTCTTCCACCCAACAATATTTAGCTTTAAATTTAACATACTCAAATTAGGCATTTTCATTGTGTTTAGCTCTGGTGATTATATATATACATATATATTTTTGAAGTTACTGCATCTTTCATGATGAGCTCCTAATCTAACTGCATTTTAAAAATTTAAGTTTATTGATCCAGTATCCAGTTGTTTGACATTTGTCAAGCATTTAAGAATGTCAATATTTTCTCTCACATAAGTGTTCAATATTGAATTAGCAATTTTAATGTAATTTCAAGGAAGGGCAACACATTCTGGAATGTCTATATTCCCATGTTTATACTAGTTCTCTTTATCTAATTGCTTCTGTAGACACAACTAGTGACCAAAGACCATCATCTGTAATGTCTTCTCAAGGTCCAAAAACATCTATCAACAGTTTTATTCTTTGATTGTTTTTTTTTTCTTTTAACAAAGTATAAATTCAGATGACGCTAATAACTCATTTTGGAAGTCCTTCAGGTTTCATAAATGCACTACCTATAACAGAAATTGTGTAATGAGCAACCACTAAAAAATCCACATTTTATGTTCTGTGAATGCAGATTTTAGTTATTGAAGAAACTGTGTAGCTCATCCACTGGTAATTTCATACTGTGTTTATTTTAGTCTGAAACCAGAAACACCTAGGTATACCTACCCTCTTTCAAGGTCACTGAAATGTGAGACTATAACACAGGCAATATCATCAGTTTTCAAATAATAGTGGCTTTTGAGAGAAAGCAATTATCTCTCTGCCTCAGGATTGGTATGAGCCTCATATTAAGACTTTAGTCAGACTTTTTATAACTCCTGGAGAAGTGTTGTATATTATGGGAAGGAGGCATGAGAAGAATTGTGCAAAGCCATAAAAAGAAAAATTGGATATCTTTCTAGGCTTCCAAAAGGCAAATGTTGGGTGTTTTTATTGTTTTTGTGTACAGAATTGTGATTTACCTCTTTTAATGTTCAAGAGTAAGAAAGACTACATGCCAAGTCTAAGTACAAATTATTCTTGAATTAAACATGTCACTGTTCATTAGCAATTTAAAAATTATAAGATAAAATTTATAGCAGAAGTAAAAAATAAAACACCTAAAATGTTGTTGTCAATATTGCATTTTGAAGCTTGAAGAGCATTGCTTTTCAAAATATTTCATTGAAATGCAGTTCTCACTTGTCCACTCCAATAGAGAGAAATAGCCCCAATGTTGTTGATTCTTATGTCTTATCAGGGAAGATCTTTTGAATATTGCTTTATACCCATAAATACATTTAATACAAATATGGTCCAATGTCCTTCAAATAACTAACATGCCATGAATATACATAATTTTTCCTATATTTTCAAATTCCCTCAGTTTGAAAATCTCTAATTAAATGATATCTAATTAGTTTCTGTAAACACTATTTTAAATGTTCTCAATTGAATGTTGAAAGTACTTGGTTAGTAATCTGATATTCCCTTTCCATGGTAAAACATATCTTTAATTATTTTCTATTTATAATATTGATTTAATTTTTTTAGACTCCCCTGGAGATTAAAATACAAAACTTCACAAATGGAGACAACAAGATTATTTGAAGATTAAGAAATCTAACTCCAAAACAAATGCAGTTTCAAAAAACAAGAAGTCAGTTTGCTTTGTGTGAACTTTAATGTTTTCCCTTCTTATACACTTCATAAAATATTTGTGAAACTATATTGAATCTATTAATAAAGTTCAAAAATTGAATGAAATATATAAATATCAAAAATAAGTAATGTACAATGTAAGTTGGTCTTAAAAATCTATGATTTTGTCCCATTTTCATTTCTAATAATTATTACACTTATCCAAGAAACATTCGCTGTGGTATCATCTAAGATTTTTTATATTTATAATTTCTGATAATCAATATTTCTCTAAATTTAGAATAATGTTCTAATATTATATTGATTTCTTAATGAAATTGTAGATTAATTTATTTCAGCTTCATACAAATGCAACTGGAGCTTAATATAAAAATTTTTCTTTAGAATATTTAAATCTTGATGCTAAAACAAAATCACAATGAATAAAGAGAGTTTTTTTTACTGTTCTGAGAATTAAAACAAAAAACCTGTAGTAAATGAAAGAAAAAATAGCTGTCTTTAATTGAATAATTGATATTATTCATATCTCACTGATGTTATTTCTAAATATTCTTCAAAAATTCAGCATTTTTTGTTTAAAAAAAATTAAAATGGGGGACATTTATACCAGAAAAGAATCCTATAATCCTTCTCCAGCTACATTGATGTTATATTTAATATAATATAAAATTATATTATTTTATAATGGAGAACTCAAAATTAGAAATGCTCAGACTCCCTACAGATGTTAATGCATGACTAATACAATAGGAAGCCATAATTTACTTTAACAATGACTGTATTTTCTTTGTTGCAGACAAAACATGGATGCATACACCTGAAGCATTATCAAAACATTACATTCCCTATAATGCAAAGGTAAAAGTAGTTCATATAATATTATCTAATTTTATTTTGGATTGTATTATTACTATTTATGGTTGATATTAGAAAAATTTTCACTATGCATTGACATTCCCTGGTGATTCCTGAAAAAAAGTTACATAAATAAAATAGCCAAGTAATGTATGATATAGGAAGTTATCTTTTATCCAAATAAATGATTCTCGTTTTACAAAGTATGTCATTTTAAATTTCTATCTGTCATATATTTCATGCATGTGTTGTCTTCTAGTAATTTTGGCTATTGTTAATATTATTTGCAATATTATTTCCTGTAGGCAAGAAAAGAACAATTATCTTCCTTTAAAAATATTTTAATGGTGCATTATTGAAACTAAAAATAAAAACTAGCCTGGAAATGAGAAAAATAAACTAAAATTTTAATAAGTGTAAGTACCATCCAAGAATATTAACGAACAAAACTTTAATAATAATTTTTAAAAAGTTCATTTTGTTACACTTTTTTTCAGGTTACTACATTTATTTTTTCTTTTTGGTACTGAGGATTATACTCGGGGGCTTTTTACCACTGAACCACATTCCTAGCCCCTTTTTCCTTTTATTTTGATACAGTCTCACTAAGTTGCTTAGGGCCTTGTTGGGTTACTGACGTTGGCCTTGAACTTGGGATTCTCCTGCCTCAGTCTCATGAATCTCTAGCATTAAGTGGTATGCCACCATGACCAGCTCAATTTGCTATATTTTAAAATAGAAGTAAAAATCTGTGTCCCATGTTTTTAAAACTTTGATTTGCTGTTGTTGGGAAATTGGACAAATGAATGAATGAAGTTTACTAAATTAACTTTAAAGAAAGGTGCTGTTTTTTAGTTAGTAAGCACAGAAACAGGAATTAGTTTTCAGAGAAATCTGATTCAAAATTTGAGAGACAAGTGAATTAAAGAATTAAGATCATGAATGTGAATGGGTCAAATGTAGCCTAACTTTGGCGACAACAGGGGGGAAATAAAATTATAATAGTTTTATAAGGGAAAATAATGTTTTTTTAATATGCTTTTAGTTGGACCTTTATTTTATTTATTTATATGCAGTGCTGAGAATCAAACCCAGTGCCTCACATATGCTAGGCAAGCACTCTACCACTGAGCTACAACCCCAGCCCAATAAGGGAAAGTAAGGTTTTATGGATTAGTTAACTATATATTGGTGTATAGGATTAGACACAGAAATTATGTAAGGACAAGAAAAAAAAAAACATTGATTGAGCAGAAAATCAATAGTGTTTAATAAGAAAGTCTACAGTGAAGGTGTATGTCTG
This sequence comes from Spermophilus citellus, assembly GCF_964194105.1. Lineage (NCBI taxonomy): Eukaryota > Metazoa > Chordata > Mammalia > Rodentia > Sciuridae > Spermophilus > Spermophilus citellus. The sequence goes on from NC_138192.1 coordinate 90,520,817, forward strand.
AATTAGCAAGAAGAAACATTTAAAATTAAGATCATCTAGAAGAAATTCTTCTAGAACTGTTGTGCAGTAGTGAGATGGATAGAGTGAAGCAACTATTTTTCTTACTGACTTTGTAGCAAAAAAAAAGTTCCAAAATGTTTTCTAAGCAAAATAATATTCTTGAAATTACTGCAGTGCTTATGAATTTTCCTGTATATTTTGCATGAAGATTGACATGATTTACCATGCAAACTGTAGTTAACCAAACTAAGTTCATATTATCTATCTCTTCTATAGATATTTTTCACATTAATTAATAAGTTATTGTTATGATGCCTATGTAGAACAGAATTTACTCCAGAAAGCAAGGATTATTTTAAAACTCATGCTCAGATTTTGATAATGATAGTGGAATTATATCATTCAAGTGAAACAACTGAGATTATTTATTTATTTTTATGGATTTGAAATTTCTAATTTGGAAAAACTGGTTTATAAAGCATTGAAATATTATATTATAATTAGAACCACCTTTAATTTGAACTCTGTGGTTAATGTTTGTCTACATGGACAAGTTGCTTGTGATAATTCATAGGTGCATAACTGTAAGACATAACACACTGATTAGAGGGTTCAGAAACATCTTTTCAGACGGGGGGCAGCTAAATATGGAAGGATCATTTGGTTTTGTTAATAATGTTTGTCATATGTGTGCTAAGTAGTATTAAAACAATTTGAAAAAAAATCTTATTTCCTTCTTCGAATTACTCTATAGTACCTCAAACCACTATAGTGTAGTATTTTTGTGGAGTTATTTTAAAGATGTTCTGTATTTCTTTGTTAGAGCATATGTTACTTGAAAGCTGAATCCATGTTGATAGGAAGTAGTGTAGATGGCCTTGGTTTGTATCCTGACTCTAAAACTTTTAGCTGTGAATCTTTGAGAAAATTACTTTTCTCTATTATTATTCATCCACAAACAAGGATGATACTAATAATTTCCCACTGGAGCGTTACAGATATAAAGGAGTTAGATAAAGTCTCAGAACAATATCCAAAATAAAACAATGTCTCAGTAAATATTAGCAATCATTAATTTATATTTTATTTTCACAGGTCTTACAAAAGTGCCTGTCTGGGTGATACACACAGACACACACACACACACACACACACACACACACACAATGAATTAGTCCCAAATATCTTAATAATTAAATAGTTACTTTTTATTGAGTCTTAATATATGCCAAGTACTTTACTGGTGTACTTTTACTTTATTTCCATGACTCAGAAAAATGAATAACAATGTTATTATCACTTTAAAAATTAAAAAAAACAATACTGAACAATTGCATCATTTGTCCATTGTCACAAAGCTACTGAGACAGAGCCAGACTGATGAACTGAAGTCCATCTGATTTCAAAGCTTTACATTTTTAGATGTATGTAATAACACCTGTTTATTTACTCCTTCCTTAAATTGCTTTCAAGTAGAAGGCATGTTGCTTAAACTCTACTGGATGCTGGTGACACTTCACAGCTTTATAACACATTGCTTATTTTCTTATGGTGTTCATTATCATAAAGAAATACTGTAATATTAACCAACATAAAAGACACATCATGTTCTGTCATTCAAAAGCACAGAAAGGTGTAGAGATTCAGAGAAGTGTGTTACTCCTATGTTATAAGAGTAGAAACAAGGTAATATTCAGGGGCAAAACAAAGTCAGGGGCCATTTCAAGATGAGAAGTCTTAAGGGTAGGAGACCAGGAGAGTCAGTAAAGTATGAGGCACAAAATATGGCAGGAGCTGGGCGTCAGTATGAAATACTGAAGCTGACCTGGTCAATCAGGGTCGATCCAAGAAATAGAATAGGTGGGATATCTACACACATACTAAAGATTGGGAAAGCTGACCAGGCAAGTCTGGAGTATGTGATAGGCCTTTAGGAAGGGCATGCTGGAACCGCTTGCTAGGAACTGACCCTGCAGACCACAGGTGGGATTGTTTTTTCTTCCTAAAGGAACTATCAGTTCTGTTTTAGTTCTGTTTGTTGTAAGGTCTTCTCAGTTTCTTGGATTAGACCCACCAAGATTATCCAAGGTAATCTTTCCTACATAAATTCAACTAATCATAACTATTAATCACATCCACAAAATAATTTCACTGAAACACATAAATTAACATTTGATTTAATAAGGGGGTACTATAATAGCCAAGTTCACACATAAAACTGAGCGTAACAAGAACATATGATCTGTAAGAGTAAATAGGTAAATTAAGAAGGTTGTAGATGGCAAAAGAAAACCTGATAGGTTGTGAATTAATCAAATAGAACTTTTGGACAATAAATCTGCAGTGATATAAAAGTTGATTTGCATCAGTAGAGATAGGATGACAGCAAACCTCTTAGGAAGTTCTTTTGATTGTATAACTGAATGGTGATACATTTACCATATGGTAGCAAACAAATGTGTAGTGGAAAATAAAGATTTATAAACCTTACTAACAAACAAGTGATGCAATATAGGAATAGACTGTGTATGGAGAGTGAGAGAAATATGCATTTTTATCTTGGTTAAAGAGAGAATGGCTGAAGATTCTCCTTACATCACTCACTTTTGGCATCCACTGGTTACAAATTAAAGTAAGAATTTAACAACTCTTTAAGAATAATTTTCTCTGAGGAGATATGTAATAACATTTATGTTAAGTTGTCATCAAGGTTATAGTTTTCTGCTCTAATATTCTAGTATAGCTCCTATAGTTACTTATTTAGAATGCGATTTAGTTTTACATTGTTTCATTTTGTAGAACATTTATTTCAAAAATTTTCATTTTAATATTCATAGTGTAACCTTTACAGATTTCATGTGGAAATAAAATAATAGATAGTTTTAAAAGTATTAGTCTATGCAGCAATCATTAGTATGAAGGTTTTAAAAATGTGCATAAATACTAGTTCATTGGGAACTTTCCCATTATTTTGTATACTCTGTAGTAAAGTTTTCAAGCTATAGGTTATAACCTCTGAAAAACTGCATTATGAGATCCATGTTGTTAATTATCAGATGCATATATTTAAAGATGAAATAGAATAACAGAAAAAGAAAATAAATTTTCAGAATGCATATGTAAAGCATTGAATTGTTCCATAAAATTGTGCTTTGCATCCAAAGAATTTGAAATCCAGTGCCTTTATAGGGTGCCAAAGACTTCACCAGATTTAACTAATTTAAATAAAAAACTAATAACGAGAATAACTGCTTATAAAAGCAATTAAATTTTTAATAGAAAAGATGATTACTATATAAGTTTAACTACATGTGATCATTAAATATAACATTTTACAATGATTTCTGAAATATTCATATAAACATGGTCATTGAGTAAAAAGTAAATAAGGTTTAGTCATATATCCATTCACATATAAACTTATTCATTTGAATTCATCTCTTACTTTAAGCAAAGTAGGCAATGGGTATTCATTAGAGAACAAAGTAGACAAAACCCCTGTCCTCCTGGGGGTTAAATTCAATAAGCAAAATATCTTTTCAGAAATGCCAATAAGAAAATAATAATTATATTTTATGGATTAAGAAAAAATTAATATTATTTTAGCATATTTTACCATATATGTTATGTATATGTGCCATGTAATGTAATATTGTACTTGTAATATTGATATAATATTTTATATATTATTATAATATTCCAGGTTGAAATAATTGCTATAGAGAAAAATAGAGCAAGATGACAGAATATTGGAATTGGAGGAGTAGAAAACAGGCTACTGTTTTACATTAATTGAAAGATCTTAGGGGAGAATAGCGACCTTATGGGAAAATGAGGAAGTGAGATGTGCCTGTGAAAGAGAAGAGTGTTCCAGACATGCAGGTCAAGGGCAAGGAGGATGGTGATCCTCATAGACTAGCTGGGGAGGCCACCCGGTGGGAAATTCCGGTGACTGCCATCAAAAGACACAGTGAAGCAGAGCTAGGGGAGAAGGGTGTCTTTAAGCTCTTATAGTATTTCTAGACCTCTGAAAACTTTGGGAAGTGGTGACTTTGTAGAGGTTTCAAAGAAAGAGTAAAGCTGAGACAAATTATCAACAGAAATTGGCTGTAAGGAATCAAATGTGGAAGCACTGAGTTCTGGCAAGAGATTTCGCTTGGAGCAGGGTAGGAGCTGGAGAAGAAAAGCAGTGACACTTGGATACAATTTGAAAATAAAGCATGGGCTGGGGATGTGGCTCAAGTGGTAGTGCGCTCGCCTGGCATGCGTGCGGCCCGGGTTCGATCCTCAGCACCACATACAAACAAAGATGTTGTGCCTGCCGAAAACTAAAAAATAAAGATTAAAAAATTCTCTCTCTCTCTCTCTCTGTCTCTCACTCTCTCTTAAAAAAAAAAAAAAAGAAAAGAAAGCAGAGGAAATCTGTAGGTGGTTTGCTTATTAGTTTCCTATTGCTTTTACAATAAAAAATTAAAACTGAATTTTTTTAAAGAAAAGGTCACCCTTAAAGGAGACGATAGTGTTTCCTATTCCCTCTGACTTTCAATGAGAATGCTTAATTGTCCTTTCTACAAAGGAGAAACACTGGCAAAATTTATTTTTTATTATTATTCTGTTAGTGTACAATAGTTATTTCTTTGATAAAGAACACTAACAGGCTTCATGTAAAATATTTATTAAATATTTTATTCTAAAATATAGAACTGCTCCAAGGAAGTTTGTTCTTCTATGAAAGATTTAGGATATCTAAGAATGGGGCTGGGGATTTAGATAGGTTGTAGAACACTTGCCTAGCATGCTACAGGCCCTGAGTTCAATCCCCAGAACCAAATATATATATACACACACACATGTATACATACATATACATGAATGCAATTTTAAAGACATTACTTTATTTTGTACCATGCAGCAATAAAATTGTCAGCATTCCCAGATCATCTCTTTTTTATTTGTTCATTCTAATTAGACATGATAGTAGAATGTATTTATACATATTATACAAACATGGAGTATAAATTTTCATTTTTTTATGTTTGCACATGATGAGAAATTATATGGTCATGTATTCCTATATGAACATAGAACAGTTATGTCTGGTCATTCTACTGGCTTTTCCATTCCCATTCCTTGTCCCTTCCCTCCACTCCCCTGCCCAATCCAGAGAACCTCCACTCCCCTACCCCAGTTATTATAAGTCAGCATCGCATATCAGAGAGAATAGTAGGCCTTTGATTTTTGAGGATTGGCTTATTTCCTTTAGCGTGATAGTCTCCAGATCCATCCATTTACCGACAAATGCCATAATTTCGATCTGCTTTATGGATAAGTACTATTTCATTGTGTTTTATGTACCACATTTTCTTTATCCTGTCATATGTTGAAGGGCACCTAGGTGGGTTTCATAACTTTGCTGTTGTGAATTGAGCTGCTTAAACATTGATGTGGCAGAATCACTGTAGTATGTTGATTTTAATTTCTTTGGGTAGATACCAAAGAATGGGATAACTGAATCAAATTGTGGTTCCATTTCAGGTTTTCTGAGGAATCTCCATACTGCATTCCAGAGTGGTTTCACAAACTTGCAGTCCCACTAGCAACATATCAGTACACCCTTTTCCTCACATCCTCACCAACATTTATTGTTGCATCTATTTTTGATAAATGCTATTTTGACTGGATTGAGAGGAAATCTCAGTGTAGTTTTAATTAGCATTTCTCTAATGTCTAGTGATATTGAACTTTTTTTTTCATATATTTTTTGACCAATTATATTTCTTCTTCTGTGATGTGTTTGTTCAGTTACTTTGCCCATTTATTGTTGGGGCTATTTATTTTCTGGAGTTAAGTTTTTTGAGTTCTCATATATCCTGGAGATTAGTGGTCTGAGATGCAGGTGACAAAGACTTTCTTCCATTCTGTAGGCTCTCTCTTGAAGCTCTTGATTTTTTCCTTTGCTGTGAAGAAGGTTTTCAGTTTGGTACCATCCCATTTATTGATTCTTGATTTTACTTCTTGTGTTTCAGGAATCTTCTTGAGGAAGTCAGTTCCTCATAATATGAGATTTTATGATAGAGATTTGGGCCTATTTTTTATTCTATAGGACAGGGTCTCTGGTCTAATGCCTAGGTCCTTGATCCACTTTGAGTTTTATGCAAGATGAGAGATAGGGGTCCAGTTTCATTTTCTTACATGTGTATTTCCAGTTTTCCCAGTACCGTTTGTTGAAGAAGCTATCTTTTCTTCAATGTATGTTACAGAGCCTTTCTCTAGTATAAGATAATTGTATTTATGTGGGTTTGTCCCTGTGTCTTCTATTCTGTACCATTGATCTTCAAGTCTATTTTGGTGCTAATACTGTGTCACTTTTGTATAGCTCTGTACTGTAATTTAAGGTCTGGTATTGTGTTGCCTCCTGCTTCAGTTTTCTTGTGATGATTGCTTTAGCTACTTGGGCTACTTATTTGTCAAAATGAATTTCATGACTGCATTCTCTATTTTTGTAAAAAATGTCATCATAACCTTAATAGGAAATGAATTAAACCTATATAGTGTTTTTTAGTAGTATGGCCATTTTGACAATATTAATTCTGCCTATCCAAGAGCATGGGAGATCTTTCCGTCTTCTAAGGTCTTCTTCAATTTCTTCCTTAGTGTTTTATAGTTTTTGTTGTAGAGGTCTTTTGATTCTTTTGTTAGATTGATTCCCAAGTACTTAACTTTTTTTTAGGCTATTGTGAGTGGGATAATTTCCTAATTTCTCTTTCAGTTGATTCATTACCAATGTATAGGAATGCAATTGGGCTTTGGGTGTTAATTTTATGTCCTGCTACTTTACTGAATTCATCTATGAGTTCTAGAAGTTGCCTGGATTTTTTTGCTCATCTAAATATAGAATCATGTCCTCAGCAAATAGAGATAGTTTGAGTTATTTTCCTATTCATATCCCCTTAATTTCTTCTACTGTCTAACTGCTCTGACTAGAGTTTCCAGGACTATGTTGAATAGAAATAGTGAAAAAAGGCATTCTTGTCTTGTTCCAGTTTTTAAAGGAAATATTTTCAATTTTACTCCATTTAGACTGATGTTGGCCTTTGGTGTATCAGCTTTTACAATATTGAAGTATGTTCCTACTATCCCTAGATTTACTTGTGTTTAGAACATGAATGGATGCTGAATTTTGTCAAATGCTTTTTCCATATCTATTAATATAATCATGGGATTCTTGTTTTTAAATCTATTGATGTGATGAATTATGTTTATTGATTTCCATAGGTTGAACCAACCTTGCATTGCTAAGATAAACCCCACTTGATCATGGTGCATTATCTTTTTAATATGTTTGTATGAAATTTGCCATTATTTTATTAAGAATTTTTGCATCTATGTTCATCAAGGATATTGATCTAAAATTTTCTTTCCTTGCTGTGTCTTTGGTTTTGTTATCAGGATTATACTAGCTTCATAGAATAAATTTGGAGGGATTCCCTCCTTTTCTATTTCATGGAATAATTTGAGGAGGATTGGTGTTATTATTCTTTGAAGGTCTGGTAGATCTTGGCTGAGAATTCATTACTTCCTGGATCTTACTTTCTTGGTTGGCTTTTGATGGCATCTTCAATTTCATTGCTTGAAATCTATCAGTTTAAATTTTCTATGTCCTCCTAGTTCAGTTTGGTTAGGTCATATGTCTTTAGAAATTTATCTATGACTTCAAGATTCTCTATTTTATTAGAGTATAAAATTTCAAAATAGTTTCTGATTATTGTCTATATTTCAATAGTATCTGTTTTGATATTTCCTTTTTATCATGAATTTTAGTAATTTGTGTTTTTTCTGTCTTTCTCTTCTTTAGCTTGCCTAAGAGTTTATTAATCTTACTCATTTTTTTCAAAGAAAGAACCATGTTTTAGTTTTGTCAATTTTTTTGGATTGTTTCTTTTGTTTCAATTTCATTGATTTCAATTCATTTTAATTATTTCCTGTCTTCCACTGCTTTTGGTGTTGACTTGTTCTTTTTTTAAGGCTCTGAGATGTAATGTGAGGTTATTTAGTTTTTGATTTTCTATTCTTTTAATGAATGAGTTCAATACAATGAACTTTCCCCTTAGCACTGACTTTGTAGTGTCCCAGAGATTTTGATACTTTGTGTTGTTCTTCTCATTTATCTCTAAGTGTTTTTCTTTAATTTCATCCTTGATTTATTTGCTATCCATTGGCCATTCAATAGCATATTGTTTAGTCTCCAGAAGTTAGAATAGCTTCTATTTTTTATTTTACCATTCATTTCTATTTTCATTTCATTATGATGTAATAAAATGAATGGTTTCTCTCTCACTCTCTCTCGCTCTCTCTCTCTCTCTCTCTCTCTCTCTCTCTGTTTTTTTTTTATTTGCTAAGAGTTCCTTTGTGGTCTAAAATATGATCTATTTTAGAGAAGTATCTGTGTGTTTCTGAGTAGAAAAATGTTCAGTTAATGATATATGAAATATTCTATATATGTATTTTAGTTCTAAATTATTAATTGCATTTTTTTAGTTCTATAGCTTTTTGTTTTGTTTTCTTTGCAAGCCAAACTGTATCCAGCTTTTTTTAAGATTTTTTTTATAAACAATCATGGTATTTCAGGCAGGACATGGGCAGACAGTCGTTAACAGTATATAACAAATTTCAAACTCCATTCTTGGATGGACTACCAAAGTTATAAAGCCACTATAAAACTCAGTGAAGTCTTCATTTGATGCTCTGAATTGGGAAAGTTTAGAGTGAGGAATGACCTTTCACATTTAGCATGTGTTTAAGAACTTTTCACATACCTATCCTGACTTTAAATAAATGAAATGAAAATAGCAGAATTATTAGTCTGAAGATCCGCAATCTAGAAAAGGAGCTGCTGCCCATCTGAGGGACATTGTTTCAACAATTTCACTGGAAAGTCCAGATTATCCAACACACTGGTAAAACCAATTGTTTTGAGTCAGGTTCCAACAAGTCTGAGTTTAAGGGAGTTAAGTCTATGCCAATGGCAGAGAGGGAGAGGACAATATAAAGATGTATTGAGTTTTTCCATTTTTTTTTTTTTTTTTGCCAAGGTAGCTATATGTGCCAACATCAGGGAATCCCTCTTCTTGGAAGCCAAGAGGAAGTCTCTCAAAACTAACAGAGAAAGGTATTTTCCCTCACAGCAATCCGGCTTTGGAGACATCTACTAGTGACATATGCATTTTTCCCCCAACACAATGAAGCATTTGTTTTTTGTGTTAACAACATAGCTTAAAAAACAAAAGCAAAAAAAAAAATCTGCATTTTTGTAAAACTTGATAAAAAAATAGTATTTCAAATTGTATAGTCACCAAAAGTACACAGTTATCAAAAATGCACACACTTCTCTTGACATCTCCAGCACCTTCAGGTTTCCAACACCTTCTGGTCAGTGTTAGCATCTCCATTTTCTGCAGGGTCTCCATCCTTGCCAGTGTCAACTTTTCTCTTTTTCCCTTTGGGTACCTCTCTTTCTTCCTTGCAAGGGACTTTTTAGGCTTGGAGTCTAGCTTTGAAGGGCAACCTTGTGGATCTTCTCTGTGGTTTATCATTTACATTGGCTTCATCTCCTTTACCATTCCCTTCAGCCTTTCTCTTGGGCATGGTGGTGATGGTGGCATGATGGCAGGTGCTGGGCATGGGGGATGCAGTGGTGTGGGGCTTTGGTTGGTCTGAGTGTTGTTCTCACCTCTTCTTTTCTCTATACCTTCTAATTTAGTTTTTGTTTGGAGGATCTATCCAGTGATAAGAGAGGTGTGTTAAAATCACCCCATATTAGTGTGTTGTGGTCTATTAGAGTCTTGAAATTGAGAAGGATTTGTTTGGTGTATATAGATGCTCCATTGATTAGAACACAGATATTTACAATTGTTATGTGTTCTTGATGTATAATTCTCTTAAGCAGTATGAAACTTTGTCCCTTCTGATTAACTTTGACTTGAAGTCCACTTTATCTGATATGAAGATAGAAACTCCTGTTTGTTTATGAGATCCATGTGAATAGTAGCTTTTTACCCATTATTTTAAGTCAGTCTGTAGATACCTTTGCCTATGAGATGAGTCTCTGGGAACAGTATATTGTTGGGTCTTGTTTTTAAACCCAATCTGCCAGTCTATGGCCTTTTTTTTTTTTTTTTTTTTTTTTGCAGGGATACTGCCAATTGAACTCAGAGGCACTAGACCACCGAGTCACATCACCAGCCTTCTTTTGTATTTTATTTAGAGATAGGGTCTCACTGAGTTGCTTAGCACCTTATATTTGCTAAGGCTGGCTTTGAACCTGCTGTCCTCCTGCCTCAGCCTCCCGGGCTGCTGGGATTACAGGTGTGCACCACTGAGCCCAGCTCAGACTTTGGCTTTTGATGTATGAGTTTAGGTTATTTATATTCAATGTTATTATTGAGAATTGACTTTTATTCCATGTCATTTTGATTTATTTCTGGTTTTTAATTTGAGTTATTTTCTCCTTTGGCTATTCTTCTAGTGTAGTTGCTCCTTTTATTGGTTTTTAATTTTTAAATTTCTTCTTCATGAAATATCATATTGAGTATATTTTGTAGTGTATGCTCTTTAGTTGTTAGTTCTTTTTAACTTTTGTGTATCATGGAAGGTTTTTATTTTATTGTCAATTCTGAAGCCTAATTTGCTGGGTATAGTATTCTCAGTTGGCATTCATTTTCTTTCAGAGCTTGATATACATTATTCTTAGAACTCTTAGCTTTGAGGGTCTAGGTTGAGAAATCAGCTGTGATCTGGGTTGGTTTTCCTTTACATGCAAATTATCATTTTTCTCTCTCATCCTTTAAAATTCTTTCCTTATTCTCTGTGTTAGGCATTTTCATAATAATGTCCCTTGGTGTGGGTCTGTTGCATTTTTGTATATTTGGAGTCCTATAAGCCTCCTGTGTATTTGATTTTCCATTTTATTCTTTAGGTTTGGGAAGTTTTCTGATGTTGTTTTTTTTTTTTTTTTTTTGAAAGCATTGTGCATTCCTTTGGTTTATTTCTCCAGCCTTCATCTATCACAGTAAATCTTCTATTTGGCTTTTCATGTTATCCTATATTTCTTGGAAATTCTGTTTGTGGACTCTTAACATCTTTTCTCCAGGGTCTACTTCATTTTCAGTTTTATATTTTGTCTTCATTTCCTGAAACTCTTGTCTTCCAAGTGATACAGTCTGCTTTCCAATGTTTTTGATTTCTTCATTTCGAGGATTACTGCTTGGTTTCTTTTCATAATTTCTATCTCCTTATTGAGGTGATCTTTTACTTCCTGTATTTTCTCTCCAGTTTCACTACTTACAATGTTCTTTATGTCAGAGATTAGTTTAACTATGCACATTATAAACTCCTTCTCTGACATTCTTTCACTGTGGTATTGATAGATTCTATCATTGAAGCATATTGGTTTGTTTGGGGCAATTTGTTTCCTTGTTTTTTCATGTTTTTGTGTGTCTACTCATCTAACAGTATGGATATGAGGCAGTAGAGTTTCTACCCTGTGGACTTATAATGTCCCTGAATGTACCTCACATTTTAGGGGGAGACAAATAAAAACAACAACCAATGCAAACAATATACAGCATTAAACCAAATAGTTTCTGCTATGGCATCTACAATGTTACAATAAACAGAAATGATATGGTCAGTTATTGCTTACAGTAAAATCAGTAAGTTTTCAACTAAAGGGTTTACAATTTCAAATGATGAATGGGGAAAACAGAAGTGACATGGACGTGATGATTATGAAGGAAGAGGAGAGAAGATAGAAATAAAATTTACAGGAAGAGTAAAAGAGAGAATGATAGAGATTTACTGTTATTGGAAGAGAGAGAATCAATTGAAACAAGTAAGAAAAAATAGAGTAAAATTTAAAATATTAAAAATAAAAATAAAAGAATACAACACAGAACTGAGGTATATTAATCAACATCCCATTCCTCAAAAAACTGATCCACATAAACTAACTGGCTTCAATAATGCTAAGAATGAGGGGGGGGAAGCCAAGTATGTTTATGTATACATATCCATGAATCATAAAGGTCACAACACAGAAAAGGAGGAAAAAAAACAGGAAAGGAAAAAAAAATCTCAGTGAACAGTTAAAGATTTTTTTCCATTGACGGTTAAATGATTCTCAGCTTCTCAGCAGTATTAGGTGGGGTCATCTGGAGTGTAACACTCCACCCTCCACATTGCTGGAGTCAGAGAGGTAGGTAATCCTGTAGGTGGAATTCCTGGAGGTAGGGTTAAGATTTAGGTAGGCATCAGGCTCTTCTCTGAACACAAGTTGGTTTGGAGGTTTTAAATCATTGCACCTCCCAGGCCCAGCAATTGCAGGTCCTAACTGGAAGTCTGCAGTCAGGGAACTCTCTTGGGTTCCACTGGTGTGATGGAAAAGACAATTATTATTCCACTATGTCACTTGCAGACCCCGTGTTTCCTAGTCTTGGGTGCAGTGTCCAAACCCAATCTCTCCTATCCCTGCCCTTTCAGATTCCCATTTAGGCATGTCTCTCCCAGCCTTTCCTGCAAGCAGCTGGATTGGAGAGGTTGGGGGAAAGCCCGGTGGGTTTCCATGACCAATATTTCCCTGTGTAAACCTCTCTCCACATTTTATTTTCTCCTGATCACTTAGGCACACTCTATGTTGGTAGTGTGTTTGCCACACCTATATTTTGGGCCAAACTTGGATTTGCCAGGAATCAGCCTTTTAGCTACTGGATCTAGCGCCATGGATACAAAATGTTTCCTTCCTCTCCTCCACATGCAGCCAATAGGAATTCAGCCTTTTTCTGGCACAAGGATATTGTGCAGAGCATCTTTCAGTCTAGTCAGGCAGTGTCTAAACTCTCCTCCCCAGACACTTTCAGCCTCCTAAAAATGCAGTGTCTTTAATTCCCTTATCCCTCCACTTTGCTTGTGAAGGGATGCTGTGGCTGGTGCCTCTGGCCATGGTAGCAGCTGTGGCACTAGAGATTTCTTCCTTATTATATGCAACCTCCTGAGTTCCCAATCTGCTTTGTCCAGTTTTAAATTCCAGTAAAGTCCCCTCCCCATTTTTTTTTTTTTTATTAGCCACTTTGCGGAGAAGCTGCCTCTCCACTTTCTTGGTTTTATGCCACAGAGCAGACAGGAAAGCAACCCTCTCTATTCCGCCATCTTGAAACCCTCCCCTAGATTATCTGTATAATTTTTTTTTATTAGTGTATTATAATTCTATACAATAGTGGGATTATTTTGACACAATCATACATACATGGAATATAATTTGCTCCATTTCAGTCCCCAGGACTTCTTTTCTTCCTATTCTCCTCTCTCTTCTTGTTACCCTTCCTCTATTGCTTTTCCTTGTTTTTACTTATTTCTTAAATTGGTGTTTTATAAATACACATAAAAGTAGAAAATGCTGTGAAATATTCATATATGGTCAATTTAATTCTGCAGCTCCTCTCTTTTCCTATCTGTGCTTCTTCCCCTCAACCCCTTCCTTTACTCCACTGAACTCCCTTCTATTTTCACAACATGACACCCTCAATACATCCCTCCTTGCCTCTCCAGATTCCACACATGAGAGATAACTTGAAACCTTGATTTCTTGAGCCTGGCGTGTTTCACTTAACATGATCTCCAGTTCCATCCATTTACCATGCAATACTCTGCTTTCATTCTTCTTTATAACCATGTAAAACTCCATTGTGCAACTATTCCACATTTTCTTTATCCATTCATTTATTGACAGGCACCTGGACTGGTTCCATGACTTGGCTACTGTGAATTGTGCTGCAGTAAACATGTATATACCTGTATCACTATAGTACATTGATTTTAGTTCCTGTGGTTAGATACAAGAGTGGCACAACAGAGTCGGATGATGCTTGATTATCTCTTTATTGTCTTCCAACCTCTAAAAGTGAGCAAACCCAAGGCATATATGAACAGGGACCTTGACGTTAAAATTATGTCTTCCTGGGAGGGAGAAAAGACTCATGTGGAGCAAAGAGTTTTGGACAAAGGACTTTAGACAACAACATAGATGATAACCATCACAACAAAGTGTAAATGATAAAGAGAGGTTTAGAAAAGAAGATTACATCATATTTCAATGCTTTCTAGAGACATTATTTTCTTTATGAAACGTGCTTCCTTTGCCACTAACCTGTTTTATGAGAGAGAAGCCTTGCTGAATTAGGAAGTCATATAGTTTCTATCTAGGCTTTCTCAACCTTTACAATGAATCTTCCTCCACATTTATGACCCATAAATTCTTATTTGTTTCAAAAAATACAAAAAAATAAAAGAGCAAAGACAAAAACAAATTGATAATGTATTGTATATTTCAGGAAAGCGGAATAAAAGAATTTATTATTTTCATCACAAGAAAATGATAAATATTTCAAGAAACAGATATATTTACTGATTTGTATATGAGACAATGTATGCATGTATCAAAACATTACATTGTTCCATATTAGTATGTATGATTTTATTAATAAAAACAATACACAAACAAGATAAAATGTGATTGTAAGATGTTGGAACTTGAGTGTGCTAATACTTCATAGCTGATTGAAAAATCACATCTTAGCATCTTATATTTGAAATTTATAAGTAATTCTGTTCAATAGTAATTATAATAGGGACATGGAAGCCTAGATATGTGGTATGCTCAGATGCACACCCATGAGCAAACTCCACACTAACAACTCCACTGATGCTCCCCATATTGTAGAGCCACCTAATTGCTTCATCCTGTTACAGTGACTGGAGCGGCCTCTTCTCAAACCATCTGCGTTCAAATTTCCACTCCCAACTCCTATCTGAATTATGTGAATTTTTATCCTTGAGTTTTCTCATTTGTAAAATGAGATTATTTGCTTGTGCCTCATGAGATTTAAATAACTACATATAGTCACATATAATATATATCTTTGTCTAATGTGTCATAAAATTATTATTAATATTTTTGCTATAATATTTTATCAGCTCCATAGTTGGCATTAGTCATGATCCTTGAGAATAATTTAGGGTTTGCTATATTATCTGAAAAACAGTGACCAAACCACTCAGAATACATGTCATGTATTTTATCTTTTCTGTTTGCATCAGAAACAATGACATCAGTCAGGGTATCTGCAGTGGCCACCCTGAGAGTTTCATCGGGGAAAGAATGACCTTTCCTGCAGTCACAATAGGAGATAATAGTGCCAGTGTGCTGGACTTTTGTAGAGGAGAGTGTTTTGACCATTAAAGAAAACTACCATTGTGGTTATACTTTCCTATTGAGTTTTTAACAACGGCATTTGGTAATGAAATGTTTAATGCAAATATTGTCCTAGTCTTAAAATCAAATGCAGAAATATGAGGAAGCTCATGCACAGCTTTAAAAACTGTGTCAGGGAGTCATACAAGTAAGAAGTTAATGAAGAAGGAAAGTTACAACATTATGTAGCCTAATGAGTCATGGTAGAGAAAGATCTTAATATAATCACATCAATTTGCTAATGCTTCTTAAATCATTTTTGGTGAATACATGAAAAATTGCCATTCAATGAAATGTTAATATTGGTTTATGAGTTAATTTAAAAAAATCTACATGTTAGAAATAAATGGTATCTCTGTCAAAATTAAACAAAAAAATGTCAAAATAAGAAACCAGGAAGGACAACATATTTAAATTGAACTTTGTGGAATCATTGCAAATCAAGCAAAAGCTATATCTCTGTAATTGATTTGATGTCTTACTGAAGCCATCCAAAATGGGTTAGATTTTTAAATTCATGAAATTCTCTAGAGCAGTTGTATGATGGCAGTAAACATAAGTATTTGCCAATTTTGCTGGTGGTAGATACAAGGGGAAATACAGAAGGAACATAAAGAGCTCAATTGCATTTCATATAATCCATTTGATTTATTACAAAATGATTTCTTAACTTAATCAATCTCAAAGCATAGGAACTTCATAAAAAATTTTTAAACAGAAGCTTATAGGTTTTCTTAGATTTTAGAATTGGTCTTTTTTTAAATTGGTGCATGATAATTATATATAATAGTGTGCTTCATTGTTACATATTCATACATGCACACAGTAGAACAACATTATTTGGTCAATTAGTATTTAATAATGCTTATATATATATCACATATATTCATTCTAAATACTTGAAAATTGAAGAATAAGCATCTGTAATTAAATGTTAACTATCACTTTCTCCAATTAAAAATTAATATACTCTAAAACATACGTTGATATTTCTGCACCTGCAGTCATTTGAAATGTTCTTTTATGCGTCCAAAATATACTGATACATATTTAAAATGACAGTAATAAATCTATAAAATGTTATTCTTCCCTTGACTTCTATACAGTGAGAAGTGATAAGGTATTTTTCATGCTAAAAATGCAAAAAAAAAAAAGAAGAAGAAGAGCACAGTAGTAGCTGAATGTTTGTTGAATGGTGATTTTATACTTGGTGTGTACTTATAAAAGGCAAGGAGAAATGAAGAAAGAAATGAGAGTAAACACAGAATTATACTTGACTTCTCAATTCTTGAAATGAATTTAATAAAACCAGTTGGTGCTGAAAAGCCCCTTCAAAGAGAATGCCTATTTCCCCCTACAAACAAGTTTTCTCACATAATTGCAATAGTTATTGAACATAATTTTGAAGGTCTTGATTGTAAACTAGTACTCTGCATATAAGAATGTTCTAAAAGAGTATATAAAGCTGCTAGAAATCAGTGAATAGAAACCAAAATCATCATATTATAGCATGTGACTATGGACTGTGGTGTTGTTTTAAATAATTTGTTTAAAAAATATTAGTATGTTACATATTCAAAAACTTTTAATATTTAAGTGGACTTCAGAATTGATTATAATCTGTCATTTTCTTGAAAAAGCAATTTGAGGCCCAGAAAGGTTAAGTGATTGTCTTAAATTTATACAGGAATATAGTAGTAAAATTAAGTGTAGGAATCAGGTCTCAATATCTATTTTGCTTTCCATTGCAATATATGGTTCCTAATTTTAAAGAAATTAACCTATTTAGCTGTGAATGAATAAAACAAAGACAAAAAGAATATGTGCACAAGTCTGCCCTTTGTATCTGTCATGTATCAAATTATTTTATCTGTGGAGTCCTTGTCTGTTAAGTGATGCTCTGGATATCATTTAAAACCAGCCAGGACTTTGACAGAGATGTGCATGAGGTAAGCAGACTAAATAAGGTCTATATATTTGCCTTACTAACCCTGAGGCCACAATGTCTCAGTTTCTATAATATATTTTATTTCCCTTATTCAGCTTTTTTATAAATGTTATTTCTGTTTACCTAATCCCTAGGAAAAAAATGCCTAGGTGTTATCTGTGTTTCTAAATATTTCTTCAAGCACGACAACTTATTATTGGAGAATATACTGGATGTTGGTATATTTATCATTTATTTCATGTTTCTACATGGATATGTCTGGTGTTATGTGAAATAACAAGAAAGCATGTTCATAGCCAAAGAATGCTTTTGAAAAAGGAAAGATCTGAGTTGATTTCAAAAGGGTCAAGCAGTAGCATTCTGAAGCCTGGAATGTGAAATTCAAAACACTGAGGACAAAGGAAAAGTGGGGCGTTGTATAAGAGAAGAAGAAAAAAACATGTTTGAAAAAAATCCAAGATGTTTAATGCTTTTATCAAGCTCTTTTTATGAGTGGCTGTAATGAGTGACTAAAGTCAGAATATGCTAACTACAAGAAAACTAGCAAAGAGAGGAGAAATGAGAGACAAGAATGGGAAGGGATTGTTACAGAAGGTAAATGTTACAGGAAACACCTGGGCTGTGGAGAGGATTTAGGTCTGCACACAGCATAAGCATCATTAATGGATTACAATGGTTGCATTTCAAATGCAGTCAGCCCTCTTTTTTTTTTTTTTTTTTTTTGTAAGTTCCACATCTGTGCATTTGACCAACTGCAGAACAAAATTAGTTTGGGGGGGGGGAGGGAAACTGTCCATGTTGAACAACTACAGACATTTTTCTTGTAATTAGTCTCTGAACAATATGGTAAAACAACTATTTCTATAACATTTCAATTGTATTAGTTATTAGAAGTAAGTTAGAGATAAGTTATAAATACAGGAGGGTGGGCTTGGATTATATGCAAGTACTACACCATTTTATACAGGTACTTGAGCATTCCTATATGTTTGGAATGCATAGGAATTCTGGAAGCAGTCTACTCAGGATGGCAAGGTAGGGCTGTATTGATGAGAAAGATGTTAGGTGGAGGCAAGTTACCTCTAGTTTCTTTCTGTTATTTTATTTACATGGTGTGAGATAAGGCAGGTGGTCAGTTCACTCCAGAGACACAAAATCACTTCTAAAGACAAAGTAAGATCCCAGTACATGATTCTCTTACATTTTAAGAGACAGTTGAGAAGAAACAGTCTTTTATTCCTTAGGAAATATACACATAAATACATTTATTTTAAATCAAGCTAAAGTTATTTTTGTCTTTCTAATGTTAGGAACTATGGGAAACTTTGTCTGCAGAGCAGTTTTGCATATTTTTACATTTAAGAATAATCTCCTGTTGTGTGCCTGTTTCTTCAGTTTCTAGGCAAGTGTGTATCGTCTTCTGTTTTTTCTTTCTGCTGGAACTAAGTGATTTTTTCTTTTGAACTTTAAAAATCATATTCAAAAAAAGTCAAAGAAAACTCCAGGATCAGTCTGCATGTCAATCAGATAGAATCAGAACATCTCCTTTCTTGCACATTTGTAATAGCAAAGCCGTGGAAAGAAACATCCCTAAGGAGTGAAAGACCTGGTATAATTTATACAACCACAGTGTGAGAAATGATGAATCTCAAAATATAGAGAGCAAAAGGTAGATCACAGACAAATCAATTGTTCCCATTATTAGGTCTACAATGTATTATATTTTCTGAGAATAATAACTATATCAGAAATGTGATATATACTAATTATTAAAATTCAAGCAGTAAGAAAAGGATAGAAGTATTGAAATTAACATAATGCTCAAAATAATCTTATCAGGCACAAATGATCCAGTGTTTTGATTATCAGTCTTTCTGGAATCTCTTTAAATATGAGTTTAAGAATTTATGAGTTTAAAAACCTATAGATTAAAAAGAATAGCTTTCCACATTATATAAACAACTCTATACTAGTAACCTAAATATTTACATCTATCATCTCCCTTAATCCTCACAAAAGCCCCAGAAGATTGGAACTATTCATAACCCTCATTAAGCAGAATAGGTATGAATAGATAGATGGGTGGAATTAACTTTATAAAAGAGAAATTATAATATTCATGCTATGTGGGAATAAAAAGCATTGAACTTTACTTGAAATTCAACAGAAGAAAAAGAAATCAGTGTGAATCAATAGAGTTACTAAATTCATGGATCTCTTTGTCAGAATGGAATACTACATCCTAAAAGATTGCTCTAAGGTTAAAGGGAGATGATTGTGAAAGTCATTAAGCATCTGACATCCCCATGTTTTTTCCTTAATGGCACATCTGGGTTTTTGGCAGTGTGAATGTGTGAATGAGGAGGTAAACGGCCTACTTACATCCCTACTGCCAGCATGTCAACTCCCCTGTATTTGTTGCTTATTTTTCAGTTTTACTTCTCAATATTTGCAACAATTACACTTTGTTCTGACATCATAATTCCATAAGTCCATATTGAAATTGATTCAGCTCATCATCTCACTGCTTTCCATTTCTTGTCCATTCCTGAGGTCTTTTTAAATGTTGGTTTTACTTCTTAAAAATATATATTTTTTTAAAATAGACCCAGTGACTCCAACATTTTGAGGGATATTTCTTTTGAGCCACATCCCCAGCTCTATTTTATATTTTATTTAGACACAGGTTCTTAATGAGTTGCTTAGCACCTTGCTTTTGCTGAGTCTGGTTTTGATCCTCCTGTTTCAGCTTCCGGAGCCACTGGGCTTACAGGTGTGCGCCACTGTGCTGGGCCGAAAATTTCTCTTCTGAGAATGTCTGCTTGTCATCTTTTTGCTTGGATCTATCTTTCCCTCAGAACATTAGTCGCCGTTACACAGTCTTCCCTCATTCCACTGTAGAGAAAACACCTAAATGCCTCCGTTTTGCAGGTGTCTTGAAGGTGTCTTACATTTTCTGTATGGACACTTGACACATTATTCTTATATTTTAATAACATAATGAATGTGTTTTGGTGTTGATTGCCCTAGGTCATTTTGTTTTCTGGTCCCTTTTTATATCTGCAAGTAATTTCCCTTTTCATTATACGGGATCTCATTGCATTCTTGTGTTTGTCCTACTTTTATTTTGATCACTTCTCAGTTGCTTTGCCTGGTTGCTCTAGTTATTCTAAGTATTGCTGTTGGTCTGTGATCTGTCCTTAGGCCTCTTCCTTTTTTCTTCTACTGCCCCTGAGCAATTTCACCTACATACATGACTTCAACCACTATCCATCTCTCAAGGATTTTCCTGATTGATTTCGTTCCTGAACTCTAGACGCAAAACATGTGCCCAGCCGCCACATGGCTTCTGGATGACCTTAATGTAACATAAGGACATATCCCAAATCAGTCTTGTGATATTCTTTAATATCCTCCTTCAGTGTTCTCCATCAGAGTTGCCACTAAGAACTCTTGGTTTTGAGCGGCAGGACTGACTCAATCTGGCTTAAATAAGAAGCTGAATGGACTGGTTTACATAAAAGGACACTTCACAGGGAGGGCTGTTTCTAGGGCAGCTTGATTCCGGGCTCCTTTGAAGTCGTCAGGATAAGCTCTTTACTTCAGTTTTCATTAAGTTGCTTCTGTTCTCAGACCAGGGATGGCCCCTGGCAGTGTCAGATTTCCATTATTACCACTCTTAGACCTACTTCTCTAAAAGCTCTAGCACAGTTCCTTGAACAGAATCTTGCTGGCCCTGTTGAACTTGATGCAGAGGGTCATGTGCCTTCCCAGGCCAATCTCTGTAGAAGATGGATGGATTCATTGCCTCTGTCCTTGTAGCATGGCCCATGGACTGACTGTGGAAGAAAGGTGGGTTGGTAAAGGAAAGCTAAGTCTTTATTGGAAAGAAGGAAGAAAGAGATGTTTCAGATACACAGGCCAGAAACAACACTCGCTAACCCCAGTATCAGCTTTATGCAGCGTTTCTCTCCCTCATGCACTACTAATCAAATGTGAAGACTTCATGTGTCTCTAAAAATCTCTCAGAAATGTCCACTTTTTGACATAGCTGCTGTCACCTACCTGATAGCCTCTCAGAGTGTCTGTGAAGAAATTGTAAACCACCCCCCTCAAATTATCAGAGACTGATATTTTCAGAAATCTTACCTAAATACATTTAAAAGATGTAGATTCTCTGTCAAAATGCTATAAAAATGCATAAATGCTAATCCTTGGGATCTATATTTATCTCACATGCAGCACGATGATGGTTCTTGCTCTGACCTGTATATGCTAATTACCCGGCCTTGGACTGCTGCAGGTCGTCCTCAGCTCTCTCACACAGACCACTGCACTAGATTCTGCATCTCAGGAGTATCTCTTCTCTTTTCCAGTTCTTACCCTTCTTCAAGATAGAAATAATCATTTAAAAATGAAAACCAAATGATTTTACTTCCCTACCTAAAAATCCTTAGTAACCTTACATATGCCTCATATTCTATTCCTCACTTCTTAAGGTGACCTTGGACTTGTCCTCTTAATCCTCCAGCCTCCTCTTTTTAATGTTGTTTGTTTCCAATGTGGGCTGTTTAGTTCTCTCTCGCCAACTCTTTTGTATTCCTACTCTCCTTGCATTTACCTTGCACATAGACTCCACCATACTTCCTTGCTAAATCCTCATGTGTGTGAGTTAAATAACTTAGTTCTTCCCTCCTGGAAGACTTATTTGATATCATTCATCCTCATCCCCAACTAAATCTGCAACTTAAGGATTTGGGGGAGGAGGTTCCTTGTACTTGAGCATCCTCTCTGATCTCTTATAACTCTGTACTCTAAGTTGCCAGTATATTTGCCAGTAAGTACATTTTCACTACACCATAGGATCCCCAGAAGTAATCCACATCTTTGCCGTTAAACGTCTGCCCCAAATACTATCACTAATAACTTTCAGTGGTTACTGTGGTAATGTACTCAGTTTCTGGATCCATTTGAAGAGATACAAAGGAACTCAAGCAAGAGCTGACTGTTCATGTCCTGCAGGACTACACCCAGTGCCTACATTATAACATCATACATCCTCTTCTCAGCACCCCCAGCCATCAACCTCGTTATCCCTCTTTACTAGATCCATTCTAGTTTAAGTCCTCAGCAAAATTCTCTTTCTTGAAACAAGAAAGTAAAATCCTCAGGTCTACTATGAAGAATCCCATAGGAAAAGTAGTCAGAAAATTAGGCCTGGGGCCGGGGATGTGGCTCAAGCGGTGGCGCACTCACCTGGCATGTGTGTGGCCCGGGTTCGATCCTCAGCACCACATACAAACAAAGATGTTGTGTCCACCGATAACTAAAAAATAAATATTAAAATTCTCTGTCTCTCTCTCTAAAAAGAAAAAAAAAGAATAAGAAGAAAATTAGGCCTATTTTCTTTAAAATGTAATAAAAAAATCTTACTTACCCAAAGAAATATATATGATAGTTAAGGGCTGTTCTGCTATTCGTACAACAGAATCAACAATTTTTGATCTAAGAAAGTTATGTGCTATAATCAAAACAGCTTGGGCTTTAGAGTCTAATATAAACAAATTTAAAGCAAACTTTACAATTCAATGGCTGACATAGTATTAAACTCAGTTTTCACATCTACAAAATGAAAAATAATATACTCTTTATAAAGTCTTTGGGCAATTAAATATGATAATATCTATGCATACTTTAGCACATGGTTTATACTAAATTTTAGTTTGCCTCTTTTCTCTCAGAGTTTAACAAAGACTTAATAAATATTGTTACAACGTAAAAAGTTTCCATAGTTTCAATTAACTACTACTACAGATGGGATGTTTTAGAACATGGCATATTCATTAGGAATTCAGTCTCTAATTCTTGCATACTTTAATAACATGACCATTCCAAGACCCATTGTTATGACATCGTACAACTAAGCTGAATAGACTTGTACAATCTCCTTCTCTCCTGGCCCTGTCTTCCAGGCAGATTTTATCTGTGACAGAATTACTCACTAATGACATAGGCACCGCAGCAATGGTTAATTACTTCCTAGGAGATTTAAATTCAGGCAAGCATAAGTTACTCCACCTCAGACTCTGCAAATTCAGATGAGAATTGTTACCCTGGGCAGGAAAGCAAGTGAGGAAGGAGGTTGGTCTGCCGTTAGTTAATCCTTAGTTATAATCCTCAATAATTAAAAGCCGATCTCTAGCTCCCTCAGAGCCTGTGTTGATTTCCAAGGATTGCCACATCACCTTCTTGGTTACATGTCTGTTTTTATTGCTCATTCAAATGATATTGCTTCAGTCTTGCTCACACAAACGTTTGCTGAGATGATGGAATAAAAACAAAGCAAGTCTTAGCAGTGAAGAAGCTATTTCCATTTGCAAATATTCAGACTGAAAAATGTACTTCAGGAACTGTTGGGAGAAATGAGCAAGACTGAGTATGCTTAAGTTTTGCAGGAGAAACAACTCAGTGAATTTAATTGCTTAAAAAAAGTGTGTAAAAAAAGAGAGGGAAAACCTAAGTAACTTAAGCAACGAACTTAGAATTCTACAGGTTATTTTATATTTTTGTGTGTGAGTGTGGCAATAATAAGCTAAAGGAGCAAATTAAAAATGTTAACGATATATTATCCCTACTTTTTGGAAAAGTTAATAAACTAGAGAAAGTTTTGGTAGAAATGTGAGACAGAGCACAGACCTGTGAGCATTGTATCAACAATACTTGTATGACTTCAGTTTTAAATTTTATAATGAATTAACAAATCAATATTATTTTGTAAGTTATTTAATAGATTTTTTAAATAATGTTCTGTGATTTCCTAGTGCAGCAAAAAAATCAGAAAGAATGCAAGCACACATAACATTATAGTAGATGATTCAAACAACAGAAGGTTAATTGAGGAAGTGGGTGCAATGTCTCTTTCAAGGGCCACAGTAGAAAATGGATATAGTTTTAAAATGTCTAATTATTTTGCTATCTTTTTCACCATGAATCTCTTTATAGTGAAATGAAATCTATTATTTTGTTTGGAGTGAGTTTGTTTAATTTTTTAGGGCACATACTAACAACCTTTTAACCTAATTAAAAGAGGCAAGTTTGTCATTCCAGAATAACTGATCAAGAAGACATGAATATTTACTTTTCTTTAGCAAGTTCTAGGTGCACATAAGTAGAAACGTATGTAGAATGCATGCTCTCAAAACTCATGGAAGATGCCTCCTGTAAGGGTTACACAAAGTTTGTTAGTTTGATGATTGAAAAGGCATATAAGCCCTTTGTGTTTTATATAAAGCTCTAATAAAGGTAAGAAAAGTTAAGGTAAGAGGAAGGTCATATGCAAAACATGAGGAGCCTGGGGACCTTCCAAACACAGATCTCTAAGTTCCTTTGTGAATCATACAAAACTTATTTCCAGATTATGAACCAACAACATATGTGGGAAGGTTTTTGGTATCAAAAGCCCCTATAGAATAACTAGCCAAGGATTAGTATCCCAGTGGTATGCATAGTTAGCTTGATATATTACACACTTTGGCATCTTGAGTTATACTGAGGAGTGTCCATGAGAAGAGTAAAGAGAAATTCCTGAAGAGAGATAAAGAAGCAAGAGAAATTATTTTAGAGATCGTGGTGAGGGACCCATTATAGAGAACATGCACAGTATTCCAGAGACATATCAGGATGTAAAACATTTATGAAGGTCTAAAGATTCCATGTAGCTAGAATTTGGTGTGTATATTAGTAAAATATATTAAGAATTAACAGGATACTGCTTTAGTTCCTTTCCTGGATAACAGAACTATAGTCAGAGACCTGAACTTGAGACAGAAATCTGAGACACTGGGTCAAAGATATTTCTTAGTTCTAGGCATTGCATTTTTTAGGTCCTATGAAATATGTAAGTTGAAACTATCTAAAATCATTAAAACCCTCAAATATAGAGCATAGTATTTATGATCATTAAGTAAATAGTAAACAACTCAAAGACTAATTTGAAGAACTCTCCCAGTTCCTGTCAGAACATGTTATAAATAGGAAAACACACAAATACAATTTTTTAAAAATGACTTTGATGTTTTGCACATATGTTAGAACAGGTTACTCTTTTCAAGTTTCAACATCCTCAAAAGAAAGGTTGTTTTCTCCAGGAAGATTTGCACAGGAGCTAGTGGAGTCTCAGTTTCCTGTGGAGAAGGGGCTTAAAATGAAGATTTCATTATGGCTCATTTCTCTCACATGGAGTCAATCAGACTTCTTCCTGTTCCAATTGGCTCTTCAACCAAGGATTTGAATTAATGTCCGAAGTTAAAATCTATTGTAATTAAACCCATCTATGTGTATGTGTAGCATTTGTACACACATGAGCATTACACATGTGTATGCATACATACAAATGTACATATGTACAAGCACTATGCCTTTAGTACTCTTACAGACCAGGGACAACCAGAACCAGCTTTTAAATCTAGCTGTCTTGTGTTCACAAAAAATTGTTCACATAAGTAATCCTCTTAAAACCTGAGAATATGCAAAATGAGCACCCCTGCCCTCCAGCCCCAGAATGATAAGCCAGTCCCTTTCAAGTACCAAATAGCAAGGATCATCAATATTCCATTGTGCATGTATTTCATACTGTCTCATGGTAAAATGTCTAAAAAGTAATCATAAACAGCCAAAAGTGATTTCCCATGAGCTACAAAATTGTGTATGTCATTTAGAGTACTGGCCTTGCTCCCTTAGCAAACTGCCCTGTTTCAGCCAAATATTACTACCGTATCTCTTTATGCTTTTACATTACAGTGAGGTAATCAGAATAATATGATTAGATCTTATAAATAAGAATAAAATCTTTCATAGCATAAATTATGTGTCCAGGAACACACCATGTAAAACTTGAAGCCTAGACTTTCATGCATATCATGTTTTTAGATTATAACCTGTTTGACATATAATGTTTCCTTTTTGTTCTACATTTTCTAGCTTCAGGAAAGTAAGAGTATGGAAATATAGACTCTAACTACTTTTATATTAATTAAGCACATTATGAGATAATATATTTTTATGTATACAAATTTTATTTTTAAATTTGACATTTTTAAAATTTTTACATTAAAAAAAAGAGAGTTGTTTTTGAGCATGTTAAACATTTAATCCATGGAAATGCCACCTAGAAATCTGTATTTCGACTGTTGTATTCTTGAGAAGCTTTGGGAAAGATAAGGTTATTTTCTTTGCATTGGAGCATGCAAATAGCAAAAAAAATAATAAAATGCACAGATAAAGCCTGTATTAATCAATAGTGTCTGCCTGTTCCCTACCAATCTTCATAGGAAGCTAATAATAATCAGCAAAGATGAGGGCTGTTAGTTTTAATTCTCTTGGCTTCTGCACTCCAGCTGTGGCAGTGTTAATAAGCATCAAAGTTGTACAAAGGTGATGATTTAGGAGAATAAGAAAAAATTTCATGAATTGAATAATCCATTGTACTGGTGTCAACTAGACAAATATGTCTTTGAGGACAAAAGACAAAATAAAGTTGATTATTCTAAAATAAAGAATAACTTTCCCATGTCGTGGAAATGCTTCTTGCAAACTGTTCTTGGATACATTTGCACAGTATGGACACATCCATCAAGATTTTCTGAATGTCCACCCTGAGTAAGTTCTGATGGTATCAAAAACTAGAAGCTTCTCCTTCTAGTCCCCTCCTTTCTCCATTTGTTCATCCAAACTGTCTCAGTGAATATCCTTGTATTTTCCAATTTTCTGCTTCCTGAATTCATATCTTGAAACGTTCCATGTTCTACTAAGTTGAGTAAGGGTAGGACTGGTCATTGGTCTGTGCTAATTCATAAACTTAACTTATACTTCAGCACTAATAATAATCCTATTAGCATTTTGGATGCTTTTAATTTGTCAGGCGCATATTCTCTTCTTATTCTCATGGTGATCCTATAAGGTAAATACTATAGTTAGAACAACCCTATATTTACTTACCTATGTCAATTGGAAATTGAACTTGGGAGAACCTGACTATCCCAGAGTTCGACCATTGGTAATCTTCATTGTACTCAAGTGTAGATAGCATTTACAGCATGAGTTTCTAGTCATTAGAGCATGCCACTAGGTATGAGAATTCTAAACCCTTTGTGTGGAATGAGAATGTCTTCTGTTAAAGATGCTTCCGAGTCTTAAAACAGGTGGAAAAAATTTCAAGGGGAATAAGGAAATTGATGACACTTGGTTTTCCTGAATTTTCTTCCCATATAACTGGATAGCCCTCAATTCTGTTCAATTAGGAAAGAATGGTCCTATCTTACTGCTTGATAAGCTCCACTGTTCTGATAAGTAGTTTTTTTCAATTTATTCCTGAAAGCTTCCATTAACAGACAAGAACAAGTGCCCTGTTGTCACTGCCTCTCCAGAAGTTATCAGTCAGGCAGGCCACTCCCCCTCCCCTCCCAATCTACCTCTCCCAGTCTTCATTCTTTGTGTTCTCTCTTCTGCACACCAGGATTTCCAGAGCCATATTTTCTACATTTTAAATCTCTTGACTTAAAAACATTATTTTGTTGAGAAAGTACATTGGTTTCTCATCTGTACTGATTTCAGAAAGATGGTCTACTTATTCTGTTAGCTTCACAGTAAATAGGAAAGCCATGGCAGGGTAAGAAGGATTTGTGCAGGTTCCTTGGAGATGCTAGCAAAATGAAAGGGAACCTGATAAAACGGGGCCAGTTCCAATGAGAAGAGGGAAGAAGAGGGGAGAAAGCTACACCTGAGGGCCATCGAAAGAGGTTTCCATATGTATTTAATTTATCTTGATTGACTGGTGAGAATTCTTAAGGAAAGATTATCTGTACGTGTTAGAAAACTTATTGTGCATTTTTTGATCCTGGACTCAGTTTTAATATAGATGCTGCTTTTTTTAGTGCTATATGAATATAGTAGAGTCAATTATTCATTTTTCCTCTGAGGTAATGTTTACAATTTGAATTTATGTAGAAAGAGATATTATCTTACTAAAAGTGAAAATTGTCTGCTTAAGTCTACAGACTTATGGATCATTTTATGAGATTTTCATTTCCTTCCAATAGGATGTTATATCTGAAAACAACTTTCACAGTGTGTGGCAAGTAGGAGAAAATCAATTTATGTTAAAAATCATCTCTTTCCTTATACTTTCTACAATATTTATAATATATGCAGTAATTTAATTTAATCTGAGAATTTTAAAGTGCTACCAGGGCATTACTTCTTAAAGGAACTTTTCAAATTAAGTAGTAGGAAGGAAAGAATAAGTAGAAGCAGAAATATATGAAATAGAAAATAAATAATACAACTAAAAGTTGACAAAAATCTAACAAGTCTAATCGAGAAAAAATCAAGAACACAAAAATTAATATCAATGGAAATGGAGCTATCAAAATAACCCTACAGATGCTAAAAACATATTAAGGTATATTACAATTGTTTGCCAACATTTATGATTGCTTATATAACATGGTCCATATTAGAGAAGGATCTGTGTGCTACCAAGAAGAAAGTGTATTCAGTCATTGATGGATGAAATATTCTATATATGTCTGTTAAGTCTAAATTATCAAACATATGTTTTATTTCTATAGCTTCCTTATCCAGTGTTTGTTTGGAGGATCTATCCAGTATTATTGTGTTGTGGTCTATTTGATTCTTGAACTTGAGAAGGGTTTGTTTGATGTATGTAGACATTCCATTGTTTGGGGCATAAATATTTACAATTGCTATGTCTTGTTGACATATCATTCTCTTAAGCAGCATGGAATGTCCTTCTTTGTCCTTTCTGATGAACTCTGGCTTGAAGTCTGCTTTATCTGATATAAGGATAAAAACCCCTGCTTTGAAAGGTTACACTGCATAGAGTTTTCTAAGAAAACCCAGTCTTAATCCATTAGTGCAGCTATGACAAAAAATCTGAGACTGGGTACTTTGTAAAGAAAAGAAATCTTTGTATCTATCTGTCTGTCTGTCTATCTATCTATCTATCTATTTATCTGCAGTCCTGGAGGCTGGAAAGTAATAAAGTTGTGGGCATATTTGGTGTCTGGTGAGGGCCTGGTCTCTGCTTCTAAGGTGACACTTTGAACATTGTATCCTCTAGAAGGGATGAACTTTGTCTTTGAATAGATGAAGGAGTGTCAGGACAATAAAGGACTAGCTAGTGCCCTAATCCCTGTCAGAAGGGCATTCATGCATTCCTGAAGGAAGAGTTGCATGGTTTAATTACCACCTCTAGGCCCCATCTCTTGATACTGTTGCCTTGGGGATGAAGTCTCAAAGTAAATTAGGGAGGGAACACAATATTCTAACCATACAAGTCTCCTTTTCTTATAAATATGACTAGAGGTGTGTTAAAGTCACCCTTAATTATTTTGTTGTGGTCTATTTGTCTCTTAAACTTGAGGAGAGTTTGTTTTATGAACATAGCAGCGCCATTGTTTGGGGCATCTATATTGATGATTGTTATGTCTTGTTGGTGAATGGTTCCCTTTAACAGTATATAGTGTCCTTCTTTATCCCTATTGATTAACTTAGTCTTGAAGTCAATTTTATTTGATATGAGTATGGCCACCCCTGCTTGCTTCCAAGGTCCATGTGAGCAGAATATAACAGACACTAGTATTGCTGTATGTATATATGTGGCTGTATAATCAATGTGATCCTGCAATCTGTACACATGGAAAAATGAGAATTCAAACCCCATTTGAATCAAATGTATGATATGTCAAGATCATTGTATGTTCTTGAGCAACTAATAAACAAACAAATAAATAAATATAACTAGAGGTGAATAAGACTCATGGACTTTACATGTAAAACTATTTGCTGAATCTTGCTTACAAATGAGTGAGAGCACAATTACACTGCTAATGCCACATGAATTCTTGCCTTAGTAATGCAACCATCATGTATTTTGATAATACTGTATAATATAAAGCTTTATTAATACAGTCATATTGAAATTAATCTCACATTCTAATTTCATATTTAGTTTTATGTTGAAATATACTTACTGAAATAAAGCCTAGACAATTCTTTTTAAAATGTTTATCTTAATCTGCCCAATGAATCTTTCCCCTTGTAATCACTCTCCCCTAATTCAGTGCTACAGAATATCTCAAAAGCAATGCTACCAATGATACTTTGGAGACCTAAGTAGCAGATATGCACTTAACATCCAAGAATTATTTCATAATGGAATAAACTAAATATTGATCTGTTAATCATAAAAAAATATTAGACAAGCAACTGCAGAACAGAATGTAAAAGCAAAAGTGGTTAATACATTCTCTTGGATTGATTCTGATAGATATTTCTCCTGAGTACTTGAAGATAGTACAGAAGATGAGGTGTTGAAGTAAAGTCAATCATAACTGTGAAGCTGTTTTTCATATTCATAGCTATTGTGAAAATAAAGCAAATATCTAGTAGGCTATTTGAAATTTAATGAACTATCAAACACTTCTACCAGTGAAATCACATATTAATCCAGCTGAAAATCAAAGCCCCATCATGTATATGAAACAGCTTTTCTTTTTACAATGCTTCATCAACAATGAATCATACAGTTTTTGTTTCTTACTTTATGCTGCTACTGAATTACGTCAAAGCCTAGTTTATGAATAACCTCTAGCAAATTTACAGGATAACATGGCTTTTGACTATCAACTATTTCTACTCTATATTTTGGCTTTTTTTCTTGCTTCATTGTCCCCAAATTATTCAATCTTCTATTTTCTGAATCATTATAAGCCACCTTAAATACATTTGATATGTAGTAGGGTGATTGGTTTCATTAACGAAATTTTTTCTTTCAAGGACTGTTCCTGAACCCCTGTTAACCCAAGATAAGTCATCCATGAAATCCTCTTGTCTTCAATCTTTCTTCTGAACCTTGCTGCTGCTTTTTGCACCACATGAAAATCAGTGTTCTCTGAAGGACACTAAATTCCCTGTTGCTTTTCTAAAGTGAGGGTGGGTGTTTCTGCCCACACCTCTCTATGTATCACCTGCTATGGCAGGTGAATTGACTGTCCTCCTCCCCAAATCTGCCAGCGCTGAGTCCCTTATCATCAAAATACATCCCTTTTCTGTCCTTGTTGAAGTCATCTATAATACGGAGTCACTAATTCATTTATTCTTTCTATATTTTTAACTCCATGTTCATTGTCATTCTTCCTGAAATAATTCCATTCTAGGAAGAACATTATATGTATAGAGTGTAATGTGCATATTATAATATACAGAAGCATAATAAAATATGTGATATCCTAATAATACAGAATTACATCCTTTTGTGAGGCAATGCCCCATCCATCCTCTATGGCCTATGTTTTTGTTCAACCATAGGGTAAAGATGAGCTATTTGAAATTAGCAGTGGAATTATTATTATTGCAATATTTCATTTATAACCAAGATGTTAAATGCCTTTCCACAAAATTAATAAATAAATTCTCGACTGAACTAGAGATATATAAATTAGAGACATTGAAATGATTTGATTGATACATGTTTTTTGAAACAAGGTAATTTAACAGGACAAATTTTAGAGTTTCACCAATTAGTAGTAACTGAAACAGCGTGCCCCTGTGGATACCTCACACTAACTTTTTTTCTCATGTGGTGGGCCAACCATGTGATCTTATTAGTAAGATCATCCCACACCTACACAGTTCACTTGTACTACTTAGTTTAACAGATATGGTTATAGTAACCTAGCAAATTATTTACTTTATTAAATTTAGAAGAAATATTTATGGGAAAAGATTATATGTAGTATAATTACTGTCTAATAGTTTGAAAGAGATATTTCCTATGATTTTTAATTTTTGACATTCGATAAATAGTACCCTACTTATCCACTCATCCTTTTTTTAAATTTAATTACAGTGTCATGAGTATATTTAGTAATATAGGCAAACGTTTTATTGTGTTTTTTAAATTTCAGATTTTTACTTATTAAATTCCTGGAATTAAAATGGAACATGAAAACCATTTGAAAAACTAGCATGAAAAATAGCCTTTCTTTCTCACTAGCATTTATCTAATTTCAAAACAGTAGCTAAAAGCCAGAAACTGATTGCATTTGTTTTCTACAATCTACCTGGATTATGTAGGATGAAACAACTTAGTTAAGAAGACTCTTTGGCTTATATCTATAAAATAGTTTTCATTCTCCCACTTGAACCAGGGATAGAAATATTTTAAATATTAATTTACTAAATATTAAGCACATGCTAAGCTGTATTGTCTCATTGCCTCAAGCATTCCTCAGAAGTCTCACTGCTGCCTTTTATAAAGTTACAGACTTAAAAGATGCGAATTATATTCACCAAAACATTTTAGTAACAGCAAAACCAAGAGTCAGAATTTTTTCTCTTTCCATTTATGGAAATATTATTTTTTATGATTGAGTATAATATTTGTACATATTTATAGGGTACAGTATGGTAATTAGATACACGTACACAATGAAGATTCAATCTTAATCTCTGTGATGCCATAGATTCCCCTAAACTCTGTCATTGTGCAGAGTGAAGTTTGACCTTGTCTTTCAGTAAACAGTCAATCTTGAGGTTAAAAACAATTAACAAAAGGAAAGCCCCTTGACTTCTATGTTTGCATAGGGCTTATATATTACACATAGTTTATGTCATATATTGATAAATTCCCCATCCTAATAAAAATCTGAGCATTAAATTGAAGTGAAGAAGAACCAACCACACCCTGAACTGCCTCTTTCAGGAAGTGTTTTTTACAGCAGTAAACTCAACCTGCTTCCTGAGGAGAGGCCATGATGGTTAAGAGTAGAAAAAGATACTTGCTCTCTCCCTGTGTTTGCCCTAAGCATCTGCCCAGGGATTTACACTCCATCCTGCATGTTGCAAGCAGAAGTTCTGTAGGGCAGCTTGACAGATGGGGTTCTGGTCACTGGGGCCCTTCTGGCTCCAATGTGATGTCATGGAGGACTTAGGCCTTTTCCCAACCTGTCTGCTATATGAAAGGCAGTCAACTTTCAGATAACAAGTCATGATAAAATGGTAGTATCTCTCAGATTCTCTAAAATTCTGCCCTGGAGCTTATTTGGACTTTTCAGAGCCATGCATCTTGGATTTGTGCAGCTGTTTCAACATGAATATTCATAAAAGAGTATACATTTGTGGAGCAAAGAAAGAATACCATTTGTTTCTTACGTACAGCAAGTAGAATCTGTAACATCTATAGTCACATATATTTTTATTTTATTGATGCCTTATAATTATACATAATAGTGGGATTCATTATGCTATCATTGTTTCTTTCAAAATCACTGATTTTTGTAAAGGCCAAGATAAATAAGATCTACATATGGTGGAGTACAAACAAAAATGATTAAGCATTACAGTGAAGACTACATAGTGCTAATTAGTGATAAGAGCCTTTTAGTATTGGGAAACACCCAAATAAAATGGTCTTCAAAAAGAAAAACTATCGACTTAAAAAATAAATAAAATTATTAAATTGAATTTAAAATGTAACATATAATTTGCTCAATCTTCTTACTAGTTCTTTCCCTTTCTCTTCCGTCCTTTGATCACATGTAATTTGGAAATTTATACTAGATTGGCCCTAAAATGAGATGCAAATATATGTCATGATTCTATTGCTATCATATGCTTGACCACACTTTTAATAGTTTTTATTACTTGTGTGTGTGTGTGTGTGTGTGTGTGTGAGAGAGAGAGAGAGAGAGAGAGAGAGAGAGATTGTGTGTGGTAGTGGGGATCAAGCCTCAGCCCTCACTCAGGCTTGGCCAGCAGTCTACCACTGATCTACTGCCCCAGGCAGAAATTTATCACTTTTAAATGAAAACAATCCAATTAATCTCAGAATTGAGTCACTAAATGTATTTTTAAAAATATTTTTTAGTTATAGGTGTACACAGTATCTTTATTTTATATTTATGTGGTGCTGAGGATCAAACCCAGTGCCCCACACATGCTAGGCAAGCGCTCTACCCCTGAACCACAACCCCAGCGCCTGTATTTTGTTTTAAGCCTGATGGGCAAGGAATTGAAATGGCATGTCACAAAATTCTTAAATTAAAAATAGGTTTAGAATAAGTGGCTTACTCTAAACTTCAGACATATTAATAAATGGAAGTGCCTACTTCATTAATCATTATTCTTATGTAACTATTAAGTGCATGGTTCATAAATGGAAATGCAGAGTTAAGGCTCATCTCGAAATCCAGTTCTGTACTCTGGAAGCAGCAAGCTTGAATATTTGATGTGTTAATCAAATGTATCATAGGAGATAGGAAGGTCTAATTTTTTGAGAATAATATTCTGAAATACAGTTCTGTATGTAAAAAGGGAAGTTCTTATGTAATTTGGAATTTTAGTCACTAATCAGGTTATTAAATTTTTAGAAGTGTTCCAATAAAAACATAAAGGTCTATGTTAATACTGGAATTAGAACTTTCAAAGGGCAGCTGAAAAATACTCTCAGGAGCTGCCCTGGAAAATGCTATCATTGATTTTTGTAAAGGCCAAGGAAAAATCAAATGAGATCTACGTGTAGTAGGGTTCAAACAAAAATGATTAAACATTACAGTGAAGACTAAGTAGTGCTAATTAGTGATAATTGCCTTTGAGTGTTGGGGGGAAAAACTAAATAAAATTGTCTTCAAAAAGAAAAAGTGTGGACTTAAGAACATAAGTAAAATTACCAAATTAAATTTAAAAGCATACAAAATTGGCCTAACTGTAAAAAGAATATTAATTGTGATAGTGGAAGTAGTATAGTTGCTCACTTTTACAAATGGGGAAGAAAGAATTAAGCTATTAGCTGCTGGCATAGAACAGCATTCTGCCTCATATCTGCACCTGAATACAAGGCCCACTCATTAAAGGATGATGGATCTAATCAGTTATGCAAAATCAAAGTGTTCCACTCCTCCTCTGCTCCACTGTAAACATTGCTAGGTCACCACATATCTGCTTCACTCTTTTGTTCCCCATCTGTCATTTCATGCACCAGAGTTAGTTTCCTAGCAGATTTATTGATTCCTTTAAGCCCTATCCATAGAATTATGTTGACTCTAAAATAATAAGAAAAAAACTTACCTTTGCTGAAAAAAAATGAAACCATAAACCCTGATATTCCAGCATCACTCTATGTTCTAGAACCAAATAATGCATATCAGGGCACTTTATTGGAAGCATTTGTTTTTGGAAACAAATAGTTATTGAATGCCTACTATATGTCAGCAGGAACTTTGCCTGTGCAAATTTATGCATAACCCACCTATAAATCTGATTGTACTTACCTACATTTTACCAAAGAGTAAACTGCTACTCAGGCATCTTAACATTCATTAGCCCAACAAGTGGCAGAACCAAAATTCAAACTTCGAGTCCATATGATTATGACCTTAAAGCCTCTTTTCACATTTTTCTACCAGGCCATATCAACTGGAATCTTTGAATTTTCTATCTATAACTATATCCAACTACCTGGGAAAGTGCCTGGCACATAGCAAGTTTTCTATAAACAACTGCTGAATAAAAGAAGGCCTATTCTGGTGCAGAGCCTGCTCTCTGTAGTGCCTCTAGGGCTGGGGCTACCTGATGGAAGGGAGTAGAATGGTACATTCATAGTCGATAACAATTAAGCTATGTCAATCTGTTCTGGCTCAAAGGGGTTTTTATTTGCTTATTTTGCCTTTCCTTGATTGGGTCTGCATCTCTAAACCTGGGGGAGGCAGGATCTAGTCTTCATTGCTTTAACCACCATACCACACTAATAGGAGTTATACCCAAACCAATGCTTTGCAGAATCCATCAGGCCAGACTCATTATTGACCGAAAATCTATTGGAAATCAATAAAACTATATTTCAGATGTCTCATTATCCCAGATTCATTTTTTTTATTCAAAGGCAGTATGCACAGCCTATGAAGATCTGTGAAGCAGATTTTCCTCCCTTTCTAAAGAAATGAGGACAGCAGTCTGAGTAGTATAAAGTCCCATAATAGGATCACTCATTTTCTATGAAATTCAAGTATGAAAGAGAAAATCTACTTGTAGCTTAAGATAAGGTGTTCTTCAAAATGGCTTAAGATTTCAAAACAAACAACTATCACTCATAGCCAGAAACCTCTGCTCTGACAACTATGTGTATTTGGAAGCTTTTTTGTTATAGTCTATTTTCTATTTGGATTGTTCTCAAATAAAATGGCTTTAGGTAGAGTGGAGAGATAAAATCTGTGAGAAAAATCAGGTACCTCTCTTGACATTGAAGATGAGAGTGTAGCTAAAGCAGCATTAGTAGGTCAGGGACTTGGGTCTGTTTCATTGACTGCTGTTCCCTTAGTGTTTAAACCAGTATCTGACACTCGATGATGCACAAGAAATATATTTGGATTAGGATACAGAAATCATATTGAGAATAATAGTGATAATGATAATAATAAAATATTATTTTACTTAGCATTCTTTTCCAACGCCATTCATTTACCTGAAAATGCCATGATTTTGTTCTTTTTTATTGCTGAGTAAAATTCGATTGTGTATATATGCCACATTTTTTTTTTATCTGTTCATTCACTGAAAGGTATTTAGGTTGGCTCCACAGTTAGCTATTGTGAATCGTGCTGCTACAAACATTGATGTGGTTGTGTCCTTGTAGTATGTTGTTTTTAAGTCTTTTGGATATAGAACAAGCAGAGGGATAGCAGGGTCAAATGGTGGTTCCATTCCCAGAGTTAGCCAATCCCAAAAAACAAATGCTGAATGTTTTCTCTGATATAAGGAGGCTGATTTACAGTGGGATAAGGAGGGGGAGCATGGGAGGATTAGATGAATTCTAGATAGGGCAGAGTAGTGGGAGGGAAAGGAAGGGGGGTAGGGGATTAACAAGGATGGTGGAATGTGATAGTACATGTATGTGATAGTACATGTATGAAGACACAAATTGGTGTCAACATACTTTATATACAACCAGAGATTTTTAGATTGAGCACAATGGAAAATTGTTCTGTACTGTATATGTGTAATAAGAATTGTAATGCATTTCACTCTCATTTATTTTTTTAAAAAAATCAATTTAAAAAAAATAGTGTTTGGAGTGCAAGTACTAGGAATCATGTCCCCAGCAATAGGAGGTGTACTGCAGTATTTTAAAAATATATTTTTTTTTCAGAAGGGGAAAAATAGGCATAAATTCAGCTCAAGAGAGTGGAGAAGTTACTTGAAATTTTAGGGTTTCATCCAAATAAGTATATTTGGAATTTATAACACAAGCAGATTTGGGAAGATTACTTTATGGAAACTTACTTAAAGTTGAACAATGTATTATAGTATCAAAAACTTAAGTTCAGTGGAAATTAAGAATGAGATATGAATCCTTATTATCACTGTTATTCAACATTGTTTTATAACCAATACAATAAGATAAAATAAATAATTGATAACAATATTGGAAAAGAAAAGGAAATGCATTTCCTTTTATTGATAATTATATGTCAGTATGCTTAACAAACAAAAAAGGTAAACTCTCTAGAAACTGGGTAAATATTTATTAGAGTAGCAATATTTATTATTTGTTTTAAAAGGGATTTAAAACTATCCTATTTACCAAAATCTATAATGCAACTTCTAAGAATATATTTAACAAGAAATGTACTCAACCTCTCTAAGAAACAGAATAAACACTTATACAAAGACATTCACAAATAGAGGTATCAGTAAGTATAGATCCACTTGTCTCACATTATATATAAACTTGATTAAATTGTAATGTGAATTGCAAGTAAATTGCAATGAGAATGCAGAAGAATGAACATTTAAAAGGAGCCAATACAGTTTTTAGAAAAATATATACTTAGGTTGATAATGATTCTAACTTCCGCAAGAGTCAAAAATCAAATCTAGGAGCTTAAAATAGCAATTTTCTTTTTCTTCTTTTTCATTTTTTTTTTCTTGCTTACTTCACAGTTCATTGTAAGGGCTTGGCTCTTTTTCTTTACCTGTTAAAACTATTTTATTTTTTCATTTTAATTTATAAAGATGAATTCATTAAATATTCACTCTATTTTAGTCACTTGTACTTTCTCATTTAATTTCACCACACTGTGTTCCACATTTCACTAATGAGAAAACTGAAGAAATGATAAGTTGGTAGATAAATAGTGGAATTAGTAAATGAAAACTCAGGTTATCTGACTGAAGAGCAGACCAAATATTATTTTGACTCAGATTTTGAGTAGATCTCACAATAAGAAGAATTTATAACAAATTTTTCTTAGCCCAATGGACATGGCATAGAAAGTTATATAATTCTGACTAATGGTCACATATGTAATATACTTTTCAATCTATTTTGTTGTATTTCAGATAGAAACATAAAAAGTATGTGCCCCAGATCAGGAGAGCTGACTTTGTAGCTCTAGCCTGCCACTAACAAGCTCTGTGACCTTGGAAAGTCACTTCACTTCCATGATCCTCATTTTATACCTAAAAAATAACGGAAAGTGACTGAGAAGAGCTCCAAAGTCCATGTTACAATCACGTGGCTCTCTAAGGAGGAAATAGGCTGTGGCTTCAAAGCTCATGCTTTTGGTTTTCTATACAAGTTGGTGCTTACTTATTTTTATAACGCTTCTATTTATAAAAATACAGGAGAATTCCCTGTTCTTCACTCCACCTTTTTCACTTCTTGGATGTGAAGGATGTTGGACTCTGGACGGGCCTCCAGAGACAGGACAAAAACTTGCTTCTTACTGACATGTAATACAAATTCAGCTTGGGAGTCCCTTGTGCAATGAGCACAGGTTCTTATTTATAGCAAGTAGGTTTGTTTGGGCTTAAATTTAGCCATCTTATTTTTTTATTTATTTAGTAATCTTATTTTAAATGTAAGAGGCTACTAAAATAATACACACTACATCCATATAAAAATAGTATATTTAATAGCAAATTGTTTCAATAAGTTGAGAAATATAAAATCAAAACATAAATAAATGTTGTGAATTTTTTAATAGTAACCATAATCTTTAAAAATTCTCTATCAAAATTTCCTGGTGCTCCTTTAAAGGGCAACATTTAGAGTATTTAAAGCATATAACCTTTTCTCTAATTTAATGATTTTAATTTTTTTTTCAGGAATATATTTTTGGTGATCAGGTAATAGGTTTAAATGTTATTGATTCTGATCAAACATTAGCAATCAAGTTTTATGATGTGCTTTTCAAAATGACATTTCCTGTGGGACTTGGCGCTGTGAGATGGCAATTCAACCAAATAAAGACTATAAAATTAAATTGTCTTACTCCTGAATGACTTTTCTATTAGGTACAGTTAAGTAGCTAAAAAGTTTAATTTTTCTTAATTTTTTTTTACATATACAGTATCAAATTGACTCAAAAAATTTGTCGCATTATATTTGAGGTTCTGTAATGTTTACAAAGATACACACACACACATGTATGTTTTTTTTTTCTAATTTGTACATCATTGGTTAACAACCAATAATTTATCATTTTTAAATCTTGAAATTAGATTAGTTAAATCTTTGATGTTTTAAAAAGTAGGAATTATTTTCTCTTTATATTTTAAAGTAACTGTGTAAGGAACATTATATACAAATATATAAAAATGGCATATTTTGAATTTAATATAAATGAGTATTTCTTATATTTCTGTTATAAATTAGCTCCTTCTTATGTTAAATAGTGTCCTAACCATTAGACTCGGTAACTCTTTAGTTATTTGTTAGTTTTTTCATTTTTAAAAAATTCTACATTAATGATAGAGTGATCCTAAAGCATTTGAGAAAGAGCAGACATTATTAAATCCAAATGATGTCCAACACTGCTCTCTACTGGCATAAAAGTGAGTCATAAACAATTCAGCCTTTAAATTGGAAAAAAGAAAAAGTCCATTTTAATAATATTTACAAATGAGAGTAGGATTCTCAAACTTCCACATTCTTTTTTTTTTTTAGAGAGAGAGAGTGAGAGAGGAGAGAGAGAAAGAGAGAGAATTTTTAATATTTATTTTTTAGTTCTCGGCAGACACAACATCTTTTGTTGGTATGTGGTGCTGAGGATCGAACCCGGGCCGCACGCATGCCAGGCGAGCGCGCTACCGCTTGAGCCACATCCCCAGCCCAACTTCCACATTCTTTTGTGAAAATTCTGTGGTGGTCATAATTCAATACAGAAAAAAAATGGAAGGAACTAATTATAGATATCACAGTCATTACTTTAAAAGAGGAGTCTGTATTTCAATTAATTGAAAAATAATTGTGAGAATTTGGAAAAATATTAATTAAAGCCAGCCTCGGCTAAAGTGAGGTGCTAAGCAACTCATTGAGATCCTGCCTCTAAATTGAAAAAAAAAAAAAAAATACAAAATAGGGCTGGGGATGTGGCTCAGCAGTTGAGTACCCCTGAGTTCAATCCCCAGTATACTTCCATAATGTATATATTAATCAAACTTATCATATTAATAGCATTTTTAACTTAAGAGGCCTTAAGGTAAATACTTTGTAAATGAGAGAAAAATTATGACATTTTTATACTTACAATTTCAACAGACAGACTGCAGCCTATAAAATGACTATTTTGAGTACACCTGCCTAGACAATAGTGTTCCATCCGAGCAGAGAGATGCATGGGTTATAGTACTTGTACAGAATATGAAATCAGGTCTATAGCATCAGATATTTTTTATTTATCAAACTCTTTATAGAATATTTTTAAAGGCATTTTAGATTCTGAAAAATTGGGGGAAATATATGCCATATTGTCATAAATTCCAATATAGATAAATAATACAACAGTTTTAGGAAAGTAATGCTATCATCTTAGTTTTTTAGTCTAATATTCTAAATGTGTCTCTGATATTTTATGTCTTCCCTATCTGTCCATGTTGTTTGATGGTCATGTCTAGTATTTTAATCTCAACCCTTCTAATAACTCAATTAGTAGCTAAAGTTCAATATGTATAGACACAGACACATACTATAGCTAGACATATATAAGCATAATAATGCCAGATTAATAAATGAATAAGTAATATTAGTAACAGAAGACATTTTATTTGCTTTCATAAGTTTACCTAATGCTATCATTGGATGGTTACATTGGAAGTACCATTTTGCATTCCCACCAGCAGTGTCCTATTAGAATTTTATTTGCTGAGTCTGACAACTCTAATTAGCAGTATTAATGATTTCGCTTTCTAATCCGCTTGGCCATTTGCCTGAGTACTGCTTTCATTCCCCTTAAAGCAACATTCCTTTCTGGCCTGGGCCTGGAAACTACCTGGGGATCCATAATTTTTGTGCTCTTCTCAGTCTCTCAGCCTCCCATTGAGATCTCAGTGGGTTCCCTTAACCCCCATCTTTCTACGCAGATCTCATCCCTAAACTTCAGCATTGTATGCATAGTTCCTGAGTCTATGTCTTTAGTTAACATGTCAGAAGCATTTAATATCAATATGCTTGAGTTTGAGTTTCACTTTTTCCTTTCTTTTAGGTCTCAATTAAAATGACACATTTATTTATTTAGTTAGTTAGTTATAGATGGACACAATATCTTTATTTGATTATTTTTATGCAGTGCTAAGGATCGAACTCAGTGCCTCATATGTGCGAGGCAAGTGCTCTGCCACTAGGCCACAACCTCAGCCCCCAAATGACACATTTTTACAGAGGACTTTCCTATTTACCTCTGTCTTAAATATCCATACTTGCCCAGTCTGCCTGTCATTTTTTGTATTATTTTACTTCCGCCATCTAAGATGTAAAACATGTGTCTATGATCTAGACGTAAACAGAGACATAGTATAGACATACAAACACACACAAATATTCACTAGTATGTATACTTCATGAAAATAGGAATATTTTTCCACTTAGAACTTAGTAAATGCTTCTCTGGTAGTAAATACTGTGTGTGTGTGTGGGGGGGGGGTTACTGGAGATTGATTCCCAGGTCTTTTAATTTTTCATTTTGAAATAGGTCTTCATAAGTTATACAGGCTGTCCTTGAACTTGTGATTCTCTTGTCTTAGCTTCTGGAAGAGCTGGGATTACAGGTATGCACCACCATACCAGGAAATACTCATATTCTTAAGGAATAGATGAATACATGCAAAATTAGCACAATGTCATTTGGGCACTTAATTTATTTTTTGCTTCATCATTGTAACTTATGTTCATTTTAAACAAATATTTCTCTAGGACTTATATCAAAAAAGAAAACAATATTAAAAAAAAAATTCCCAGGTCCTTTCCCAAGTCTCACTGAAGCAGATGCTTTTTGCTTTCCTTTTACTTATGTCATTTGGTTCTTTGTTTCTGGATAACCTGCTGACTGCTGTGCTTTGATCTGTCATATTTGCAGTGGCTATCAACACTCTCCTGTCATCTCTCCCATTTCCTGGGTTCCATTTTCTCTGTGTTTTATTTTAGTCCATTTTTTTGTTACTGAGTTCTGGGGCATAGGAGGGCAGAATTTTGTGCCCATGCACCTATCAGTATGAGTTTG
This sequence comes from Spermophilus citellus, assembly GCF_964194105.1. Lineage (NCBI taxonomy): Eukaryota > Metazoa > Chordata > Mammalia > Rodentia > Sciuridae > Spermophilus > Spermophilus citellus. The sequence continues at coordinate 90,563,646 of NC_138192.1, forward strand.
GTTTTTTTCCTCATAGACTCAAAATTTGGCTCAAATCATTTTTTCTTCTTCAGAATTCAGTCATTTTTCTTCCACTGTTGCTGTCCTGAAGAAGTCTGCTGTCATTTATACGTGTTGTTTCTCTCTGGAATTTTCTGATCTTTATCCCCAGTGTATTGATGATGAGCCTGTTTGTGTTTCTATGTATTTTTACATAGAAGTGTAACCATTCTTTAATCTGATGTAAGCATTCTTTAATCTGGAATGCATAGATTTGATTCTTGGAAAGCTGGGAATTTTCTTCCTCAGGTTTTTCAGTTCTCTTTCTAGAAATCTGTATAATTTGATGTTGGATTTCCTTCGACAGTGGTTCTCAAATTTAAGCATACATGAGGATCACCTGGGGCACATTGAAACTGTTTTCTGGGGCCCAGCTCCTGAGTTTCTGATTGAGTAGAATTCAGTTTCTGAATTCCATAGATGCAAGTAGAATCAGAGTTTCTGATGCAGTAGCATCTGTGTTTCATTTTCTCTTCCATATCAATATCTGACTTTCATACTTTTATTCCTTTTTCCGTCTCTGCCTTACTCAAATTTCTAGCTGGATTTCACCCTTTCTAGTTGGATTGTTTGACCCTGTCAGGGAGGTCTCCTCCAATCTTCTAAAATGGCACAGCAGGCACCAGACCCACAGACACACCCACTTGCTTTGAGCTTCAGCCCCTTCATTTTGCCCTCTTTCCAGAGTACTTCTAGAGCACCATACCATTTACTTATTTATATGATCTCATTTGTTGTTCTTCTGCCCCCACTAACATGTAAGTCTCACAGTCAGGGAGTTTACTCTGGTTTCTTCTCTGCTATAGTCTCAACTCCCAGGATATTACTTGAAAAAATAGTAAGCATCCAATAATTATTTCTTGATGAACTTCTTCAACTTTATCTTACAGTTTTCTTACTACTTTTAAAAATCATTTAAGTCACATTTTTAATTTCTATGGTCTCTCTTTTGTTCTCTGAATGCTGCTTTTCTGAGTGTCTTATTTCCTTTTATCATGAATTCAATACATTTATTGATTTTAGAGTTTTAACAATCTTGTTTTCTTCTCTGACTTCTTTTTCCTTCTTTCTCATTCTTTTTGCTCTTGTTTGTTTTCTTAGCAGTTCTTCAGGGGAGAGGGTTTTCTAAAATATATTCACATACTTGCTGTGCTTTCTATTTAAGACTGAGACCTTCAAAAGCCAACTTGAGTGACATGTGCTTGGGCAGGGATTGTCAGCTGGTGATTGATCAGGTGACCCATCTATTCCACGTAGGAACCTCAGCTGTCAGCATAGGTTGTGTTATTTTTCTTGGGCCACTTTCACTAAGGAAGAATTCTCCTCCCTAGAGACTTATAAGACTGACACCTGGTATCCTAAAACACGGGCAAAGGAAGAGAGTCAGGTGATCCACACAGCATATGCACTTCTGCCTAACATGGTAGGCACCTCATTTCATCTCTCAGCCATGCCTAGCATGGTGCAGTCTGCAAGTTCCCCTGGCCTGGTTTAGTTGACACCTCTTCTATGGAGAAGGGGTGGCTGAATTCATTGGCCCTGGTATGATTCAGTTCAGTTTTTTCCCTCCACCATTCAGGCACCATGCAGAGTAGAAATGATGAAAAACAGTCTTCAGTCCCACCTGTGTGCTTTGTACAAGCCTTCAGTAGCACTTAGGACAGTAAATTTTAGTTGTTTGTGGCATTGTGTACAAGGTGGTATGTTTCTGAAATTTAAGCATTTAAAACATTTAACCAGTGGCTGGAAGCCCCAGAATTTGACCCCAAATTAAAGATTTAGGTGTCTGTGCTTTGTGAAGAGAGTGCTCCCAGTGAAATCAATACAGAATCAGGAAAGACAGAGGAACCTAAGCAGGATAGCACAGAAGAGTATGCATGGGGGAAGCTTACTCATCCTGAGTCCCAGGGAAGCTCTGCATGACACCTTTATGCCTCCAGGCAAAGGAGGAAGGTTTTTCTACCCCTGACTAAGTCAGAGGTTGGCTAAGGAATGTGATGATATGGGAGGAAGATGCAGTGCAAAAATCTCCCAGGTGCTTCTAGCTCTCAGTACTGGCAAGCGGACTTCATTGTCTAACTAGAACACTCTGAAGGGCTTGCACGTGAGTCAGTACTGGCAAAGCACAGGCAAGCTGGAGGAGGGGGCCGTGAGCTGATGACACTGATCCCAGAAAAGCTGAGCAGACACAACTGTGTCCATTAAACCTTTGTGTCTTCCCCAGACCATCATTAAATAAAGGAATGGTAATTCCTCATAATTATAAAACATGTCACTGTTTACAGTGTGTTTCCTTTTCTTATTGCAGTTGCTCTTTGAAATGATTTTATGAGAAGTGTATTATTATCTGTATTTTTCAAAAGAGTCATAAGACAGAGATTAAGTAATTTTCTAATGTCTTCAGATTCTGAGCCTAGAGCTCATTCTAGCACAGATACATCATATTTAAGTTTTATAAATATTTTATATAGAAATTAGATGCATGTAAATATGAGTTGTTTACTGAGAAAGAATAATTATGACTTTTATAATTTAAAAATATGCAAGAAATATAAAGGGTAGACTATTTTTTTTCAATTTTAAAATTATTTACTAATTATATAAGAAAAAGCTGGGTCAAGTAGCAAGTTCATATTAAAGTGTCTTTTAGTTTAACTCTACCATCATTCAAGGCTTCTACCACTGTTTTATTTCTTAGTTGGTTTAATTAAAGCCAGTGTGAAAAAAATATATTAAAAATTTCCTAGAGCACTCCTAGAGGTAGATTAATTTAGAACATCCTTGGAGTTCTTCCATAATTTTCCCATGTGATCCTATTTTCATATAATACTTAATGACTCAACATTTCTGCCAAAGTATGAATCTTTTTCCAAAGATATTTCCAGTTACTCTTATAGACTGTCACTAATACTTCAGATCCTTTCTTCTTCAGTACACGTATAATTTATCCATAAAGAATATGCTTTTGCTCAGTGTGGCACACACCTGTAATTCCACCTACTTGAGAGCTGAGACAGGAGGATGGCAAATTCAAGGACAGTCTCAACAACTTAGCAAGACCCTATCTCAAAATAACTAATAATAAGGGCTGAGGATGGAGCTACTTGTCTTTCAGTGCTTTGATCAATTCAGAGAAGTAGAGAAGAGTCTACCTCATGGATTTCCTCTCAGCTAAATAGCTCCTCTTGCCTTACATCCTCCTCTGTAACTTGAACCCTTTATCCTTGCTTTTCAAACTGTCCGCACATTAAAATCACCTTGGGAGCTGGAAAACATACAGATGTTATCTGCTGAATCAGACTTGTAGGCATTGATAATAGTTTAAATCTCCTCCTGTGAATCTGTCTTGAAGCCAGAGTTGAAAACACTTATAAAAAAAACACAGGAAATGAGCAGACTCACTGGTGAGAGGGGACAGGTTTTCAATTCCTTTTAAGGTGAGTATTTCTCATTCATTTTGGTATTTTATATATGCCTGGTCCACCAACATCTTTAGGTCACAGTGGGTCACAGGGCCTGACATATCTTACCTAAGCCCCAGTAGCATTTGTTTGGTAGAATCTGAGCTTATTAGAAAAAGAAACTTTGTACCTTATAGAACCTAAGAAGCAGGACTTCACTTTGCCTCAGGGCAACCCAGCTTAGGTTCTCAGGAACAGCAATCATATGTATTTTCAACTTACCCTTTTTATCTACTTTCAACTATCCTCATAATCTGTTCGCTGATTTCAAATTTTGCCTAACAGATTTCAGCCCAAGCCATCAATTACAATGCTTTTAGATAAATAAGTTCCTAGTGCTACCCTAAAATTTGTGGATTATTTGTCCAAAAAATCTGTATTTTTACTTTTTAACTTGCTTCCTGGGTAACACAGAACGCTCATTTCAAAAAACTGAGACTCTTAATGAATTTTCTATTTTTTTCAAGAGTGGAGGGAAGAATGAGAAATACTGTGACTTTATCATTTCCTTCAACTTTGGAAATGCCCACTTATCCATCCCCTCAGTCACTTAATGGAAATCGGGTGCACACATATGAGCAGTGGTAGATTCGTGATGGCAATGGTGTTTTAGTTGGTGGTATGTGACAAGAGGGAAACCAGCCTTTGGGAAACTATATACTTCATGAATTTAATAATTATGTGCAATTTCATAGAAATATTTTCTAGAATAAAACTTGCATATTTCATCTGATTGGTCTGGGGCATCTTATGATGATGGACTCCATGTAGGAGGACCTAATTCTCTCCAGGGTAGAGATTTTTATCAAAATATGATAATTATTAGGAAACCTTTTCTTTTTGGAGACTCATTAAATTTAACCTAACACTCTCAGTGATTGCCTTCAGGGTCATTTTGAAACAGTTAAATTATAAATTGTGTGCTTTTTAAAAGTCAAACCCAGATATAGCTTACTGAATAATATATGTTGGACTTTAAAAACTTTTTTCTTTTAAACACTACATGCTGTATGAGTTTCATGGTTGGAAAACAAGGAAAAATATAGTGAAATTATAATCTGAAATATATCAAAGTTTAGCTGTAGTAACAAATAAAAATATTTATGTGCTTTGAATTTTTAGAAAATTTTTAATTGTTAATACTTACTAAATTTTTAATGTCGAGATCAACTGTATTCCTTTGGACCCAATCATGAGTTTGCTTTCTTTCTAGTAATCATTTGAAAATGAAATATGTAAGAAAAGTCTTTTTTTTATTAAAGTCTGAATAATAGGAATTACAAATGCTCAAGTAATATATTTATGTTTCCATATGTTTTGAAAATAGTAGAAATTAATTGATGGTTCTTCTACTTAATTAGGACTTAAGTTTGCATTCTATGAAACCATTCAGTTGTGCAGTGCTGTAGTTCACAGTGTCCTGGTGATAAATGACATGGAATAGCACGTGTTCTCACAAATGACCATTTTCAGTTTCTTGGCAGCACAGAAGTGGAGCAGCCAAAAGGAACAGAAGTTGTGAGAGATGCTGTAAGGAAACTAAAGGTAAGGAAACTCCTTTAATTAATGCCTAGTGTGTGTGGAACCTGTCATGTTATCACAGATTGATGGAAATAAAAACAGAAAATGTTTTGTGGCAGGGATAGCTTCTCACTGGTAAAAAATAGCTATTGAATAAATACCATCAGACCAAGGAGACATTTTAAAATAATAAATATGTACACACAATTATTGTTCTTTATACAGCATATTGTATTTTGTACAGTGTTAATTTTTTCATAATCCCTAAAATCTTTAGTGGCAGTATTTCATAAGGGTCGATATATAGTAGCGTGACTTCACTTTGCTTGGACAATGCCCTCACTCAAAAACTGGCAATAATATAGCAATCCAAGGCTGATTCATAGTGGGGTAGGGAGAGATGGAGTGGGAGGAATAGAGAATAGGGCAAAGGGGAAGGGAAGGAGGTATGGAGTTATTAATGATGGTGGAATGTGATGGACATTATTATCCAAAGTACATGTATAAAGACACAAATTGGTGTGAATATACTCTGTATACAGAGATATGAAAAATTGTGCTCTATATATGTAATAAGAATTGTAATGCATTCTATGGTCATATATAAACAAAATTAATAAAAAATTCTAGAAAGAAAAAATATATATTGCAATCCATATCCACCAGTCAGCAATATGCACTTAGAGGTGATTGCAAAGCAGAATTTTGTAGTGACCCTGTATATTATGCAAATATAAGAGATTAGGCCATGCTCATGAGCAGCCATAGAGGAACTGGTAAGAATCAGAGGGTAGAGGAGGACATTAAATAGAGGCCCCATAGACTCAACATCAACAAGATTCCTGAGAAAATCTAAGCAAAACTGTACATTCATAATCAACAAGTTTCCCAAGAAAATCAGAAGTAATTCCACATATTCATAATTGATATTTCCTTAGAACAATATTATGTAAGATGTCACACTACATGTTTATCTAATTGCTTCTCATCTGCATACTGTTCTCACTGAGATTTTAAAATCAGAAAAACTGTTTCAACAGACTTCTCATCTTTATCTTGTTAAAAATACCTATGTATTACTTCTTTCTTCACATGCTTGAATGAATAGGATTTACAATAAGATGAAAATTATGTAGTGTAGTTTTAAAATGTATACCTAATTGATAGTAGCTTTTGTATCTCGAGTGTCTTCAAGAACAATTGTATGCTTAATAAGTAATCTTTACTTTGTTGATTTCAAAAACTTTGTATCTCAGGAAAGTGTATCAAAGGGTAAAGATTCATACATTAATGATAATGAATAAAACAATAAATTTGAACTATTTTATTGTAAGTTTTAATTTATCTATATTTGAGGTCAGAGCTACAATTCAAATTATACCAAAGATATTTGCACTTATTTTTAAAAAGTTGATCCTGTTGACTTTTAAATTTTGTTGACATATAAATGCCAGCAGGTGGTGCTATGACTCTACCAAAAAATTTTGCTTAACTGCCTTTTATAAACAGCCCCATTTTAATTTCTTGCTTGTTTTTCTCAAACATATATACTCTGACTGATTTTTGAAATCTGTTGTAGTTTAGGATTTGACTGCATTTGACACATAAGGTATCATTTTATTTATATTTACTTATTTTTCAAAAGTTTGCAATGTTAAATATATTGCCTTCTAACATTAAATAAGAATTCTAAATTTAATTCAAGCTGATCAAAACTAAGGATTTCAATAATCTATTTTTCATGTTTCTTTGTTTCATAACATCTGCTTAGTTTTTGAAAAATTTTAAGCAATTTTTTATATAGAATTTTATGTCAATGGAGATTTAGACTTCGTAAGTTGTTCTTAAACGTAATAATTTTTGTTAAAGTATTGGAGTCTTTTGGAAGCTGTATTTATGAATACAACATACTTTATATTTTTTAATCATGTAATTTCTATTTCTTAATTGTTTTTTAGCCTGAGATTTCAAAATATTCCAAATATTTTGAAATATAATAATTTAAAACCCTTTCAGTTTCTATGTGTTTACTTATATAATTATTGTTGTTATTATACTGAATTACATTTTCAATAGTGATTTATCTAGTTGTTTTGTTAACACAACTAGCATAAATATCAGAGGTCTCATATTTCATAAACAATTTATAATGTTTACTTATGAATAAGTACTGAAATACAGATTCAAAACTTGTCAGTTTTCCTAGGAGATAACCATGGAGTGGCATTCCTGAGTCCCAATTTTAGAGGAAAAATCCTCATTTTGGTGGAGCTGCACTGATATTATATGAAGTTACTTCAAGATAATATGGCCTTTGGGATTCACTATGGAATCCTGTTAATCTCAGCCCAGCAGTTTTTCCATTCAACCTCACTCTTTCTGTGCAGCATAACTGTTTTATCTTTGCAACTAGAATTTAACTAATAAAAGGTTTAGAGATTCATCATATTATATACAAACATAGCTGATTTCCCCACTCAATTATTATGAATACTTTAATAATTTAAATATAACAAACAACAGAAGTGAATAGTAACTCAGAATAATAGGATCAAAGTATAAACTGATTTTTCTTGCCACAAAGTGCATGTTTCATTAGTAATATGGTTAAAATTTCACTTTTTAAAAAGTCCTTTGAGAAATAGAAATTCTGTAAGGGTGACATTGAAGCTCAGGGCTCCCTTTAAATTTTCTTTAGCAGTTCTACTTAGTAATATATATTTAACTAAGTACTTCATACATTTCAAGCAAAACTTCATCATTTCTCATCGTTTTTTTGATGAAAAAGGTTTTGTTGTGTTTTTGTTGTGTCCAGATACTATTCAGTATGTGTAAGCCTCATCCCCTTTGACTGTTTATATTAGATTATCATATTAAGTTTTAGTGGTAGATCCTTCTATCTAGCTAGCTCTACCAAGAACCAAACCCACTGAAGAAATAATGAAAAGAAATGGCAAAATCACTCTTCAAGAATCAACATTAAAACAGTAAATGGGGGGAAGAATTTAATGTAAGATGGATTTATCAGCATGTCTTTCAATGTCTTCTGACACTTCAAACTTAGAAATACTTGGGAGCACAATTAAGAAGTCTACAAGTAGGAAAAAAGGAGGAGAGTCAGAGGGGAATATGCACAGTATAGAACACAGGAAGCTTAAGTTTTAGGAAAAAGGAAACAGGAAGGAGAATATTAGACTGTTTAGAATAGAAGTTGAAAAACTCTTAAGCCTAAGGGTTTTGTAACATATTTTCATCAATCAAGCCCAATAACCAGTATAAACCTTGATATACATGAAAACAGAGCTGTGAATTTTATTTTTTAAATGCAGAAAACGTGCACTAACAAGAAGGGTAGTTGGGTGCCCATCTGGAAAGGTAGGTTCTAGGCTTAGTTGCTACAAACCCGTTTTATGACCAAGTTACATATTCTTAGGGACTTTTCTCATTTTTGAAATGGTAAGATTGGGTTGGATGATCTCTGAAGCTGCTGTGACTACCGTTACTTATCTTGATGTGAAGCAGAGAGAAAGATTCAGGAACTTGGAAGCAGATGTTTTCTGTTTTATGCTCTCTCCTTCCTTTCCTCCCTGCCTTTCTTCCTTCTCACCCCTCGTGTGTGTGTGTGTGTGTGTGTGTGTGTGTGTGTGTATGTGTGTGTATGTGTGTATGTGTGTGTGTGTGTGTGTGTGTGTGTGTGTCTATCTGTCTACCATCAGGCCCTGCTTGCTTCCTTCCTTCCTTTCTTCCATTCTTCTTTTTCTGTCTTACTGACAGCTAAGTTTAATATTACTGTTCGTTTTGTGGTGGACGTTTTACAAAATAAAAAGTTGCACAATTCTATTCAGAGGTCAGAGGGATGGTTGTGTCCAGATGTGGAAGAGGCCTGGGGAGCCACTGTTACTGTGTTTGGAGAAAACAGGAGGGAGGAAGCAAGTAGAATAAATGGTTCCACAGCCAGCAGTTGGGACTTGCTTTGCTTAGACATATGCCTCCACATAGACGCAGAGCAGCTGATTAGTTTTGTAAGCTTTTATATGTGAAAACTCCTGAATTGTTTGATGATGCCAATTTACGTAGGAAATGGTGAAAGGAAAAGAAAATTAATGCACATTCTTTAGGAGAGTTCTGGAAGAATTTTTGATCTTCATTAAAGAGAAACGCGTTTCTTAAAAAAGAAAATTCTCTGGCATAAGTTAGTTGATTCATGTGTAGAATGTGAGCCTGCCAGACGCAGAAAAAGCAAAAAGAAAGAGCAGGTTACATCCAAAGAACAGGAAAGTCAGTAAGCTGAACAGTCACACCACCTAACAAGGAAAAAAAACAAAAGGTACCCCCTGGGGTACGAAGGCAGACACTTCAAGGCATTCATATATGCATTAATTATGTTACTCTCCATGGCAGTGCAAAGCTGTGCACAGAGAAAAAGGCTTTTAACCACTCCCTGCTCCAGGACTGAAACATACCATGTGTATTCACATCTGCCCTAAATTAGGGTGAAGTGCGCAATGCAAATAAATATGACACAAAGAGGACTGGAGCTCTGCCTGGCCTTACAGATGATCTATTTTGAGTCTATTAGGAAGAGTATCCAGAGGCTGAAAAAATGTTGAACTAGAAAATAACTTTTAGAAGTCCTAGAAGAGGGGTGAGAAAACCTATTTTTAAAAATCTCATCCTTTTCTTAGAAAGAAAGGTGAAGGGATCAAGGTGAGAAGGAAAGGAATGAGACAGTGAGGTTGCCAGATGAATCAGAACACCCAATAAATTTTGAATTTCAGATAAATAATGAATAACTTTTTAAAAACGCCAGTGTGTTCTAAATTATTGCCTAAAAGTATTTATACTTAATAGCATATTTGTTTATTTGTGTTTTGGATATGTGTATGAGTGTGTGTATGTATTCTCAAAGTTCTAAAATGTATGCACTATTTAATATTCACATTTAACTGGGTTCCTGTAATTTTTCCACCAATAAATCTGGTAAAGCTGGAAGAAATTAGATAATAGAAACTGTATCTACTAAGTAAATGAGTATTCTGATATTTCTTTTTGATTTTAGAGTAGAATCTAGCATACATTTATATACACTTAACTAATTCAGTACAAATATATAATAAATACTATTCTGAAAGCACTTAAGAATATTTCTTGGACTGAGGATGTAGCTTAGTGGTAGAGCACTTGCCTTGTACATATAAGGCCCTGGGTTCAATACCTGGTACAAAAAAAAATTGTGAAAATTGTTTTCTAGCTGTTCACTATGCTTATAATTCTAAACTGAATCTAGATCTACATATCAGTGTTTTAGCTGGTACTTACCTCAGTTCTTAGCTTTGACTGTGATATAGCAGCGTCACTTTTTGTTCAACAATTTTGTATTGGGTAGGGTAGTGCACCAAACTAGGTAACTATCTAGCAATAACAAAGATGGCATATCCAACAGTTGGTGAACTGCAAGTTCTCTCAAGCTATTAAAAGCAAAGGATCCACAGGAAAGCAAAATTATCTCTGTTTATCAATGAAGTTTTCTCAATTGTTTGGTATGAATTCAAAAAAAAAGAAAATTTTCCAAATATCATGAAAGAAGTACATTAAAAATCATGTTTTAATAAAGTTACTGAAAACTAATCTGAATTATAATGGTAAAGTGCTGAGATTACTAAATACTTTGAGATTATTTTTACAAAATGCTTTATAATGGGCAATAATTCATTTAATGAAAATCTGACATTGAATAAAAATTTGTGTATTTGTGTTCATTCTCCACAAAAACAGAATTAAGTCTTTTATGAATAATTTTTATTTGTAGTTTGCGAGACACATCAAGAAATCTGAAGGCCAGAAAATTCCTAAAGTTGAGTTGCAAATATCAATTTATGGAGTAAAAATTCTAGAACCCAAAACAAAGGTAAGGCTTATTTTTGCATGTCAGAGCCTTCTAATGTTTGTAATTTATATCTGTTTTAATGAATATTTGAAATTCATTACTGATGAATCGATTATTTCTCAGTGGTGATTTAAAACTCTACAGGATCTTTAGAGGGGGGAAAAACTTTTGGAGTTTCTTTCTGAGTAGTCTGTTCTTCAGCCTGTGTTTGAGATGCAGTAACTTATACTGAATACATTCAACAGCACTTGAACTTATATTTAGAAATTCTTCTTTGGATGATATGAAAAAAGATGTACCCAATGTGCTTCACTGGATATGGAAGAAGACAAAAGATCTGTGTGCTTTTTAAAATGTCCTATTTTGATTTTTATTATTTATAGACATAATCAGTGTATATTAGTTTTCTAGGGCAGCCATAACAATAACCCATAGACTGGGTGGCTAAACAATAGAAACTTACATCCTCATTGCTGGGGAAACTACAGCTCCAAGATCCAGAGCTCACAGGGTAAGCTCTGAGTCCCTCTTAGTTTGTGGATGGAGGCCCTCTTGTTACCACCTCTTCATACAATTGTCCTTCTGTGAACATCCTCCTCTAGTGACTTCTCACGTTCAATTTTCTCTTCTTTATAAGGATACCAGTTGGATTGGATTAGGGGCCATACTAATAGCCTCAATTTAACTTAATAACCTTCTAAAAGGTCTTATATCCTGTTAAAAGGAAAACTTTAAACAATTTAAATTTAACAGAGATTATTTGTGCTAACAGTAGATTCATGAACCAGGTAGACTCAGAACCAGAACAAGATCAGAGGTGGGAATGCTTATAGGACAACCATGGGCAAAGTAGAGAAATCACCACATTGGCTGCAATGGTGTGATGAGTTGGCTGCCTGTGATTGGCTGAAACTGCTGTTTGTTATACTTCAATTAGGTTTTGCTTACACACTAAGTTAGGTTGTAGTATGCTTTGCAGAATCTCAAAGGAGACAACCCCAATCTAATTGGCACCTGCTTGTTTAATTTAATACTCCAATACTCCAATTTCACTGACATTAAGACACACTGTGGTTTGAAATTTCAATCAGGAAAGGCCATGTGAAGACCCAGCAAGAAGGCAGACATCTGAAAGCCAAGAAGAGAGGCCTCAAAAACAACAAACCTACTGAACCCTGGTCTTGGATTTCTAACCTTCAGAAGTGTGAAAAAAATCATTTCTGTTATTTATGGCACCTGGACCATGATATTTGGTGATGGCAGCCTTATTAAGCTAATATAATAGCTTATTCCCAGTGCCTCTGAATTATTTAGTAATTTTGTAAGACCATGATTGGAAAAGTTGATTAAAATTCAACTCCAATCATTTTACAAATTCAAATTGTCAGTTTTTCTCTATCACTGTAGAATGCTTACTGAAAAATTAATTCAGTTATAAAGGCAAAAGAAACCCAGCCCATGAACAGACTGTGGAATTTTTTTTCATGTGTCTGAAACTTTTAGACCAAAGCCCAGCAGATGCCATTGATACCTTCACCTACGTGAATACTAGCTTCCAAGAACTCAAAGTGCAGTCTAAGATCCAGTAGCACCATCATCCAGACCCACTCAATATGTAATCCACAATTTACAGAAAAACCTCATGATTCCTGTGTGCATTGAGGTTTGAGGAGATCTGGTATAGTGCATGTGGTTTGGTGACTATGTGCAGTAGGCCTCATTTTCAAATTATAGTTCATGGAATACCTGCATGAAAATTGCCTTGAAGCAGTTGCAAAAATTAATTTTAAGGTCCCATGTGAGCCTATGGAACCATAATCTCTAAATGTGAAAATTTGCAGTTGTAATGTTTAAGAACAACGGGACTATAACTTGAATACACCCACAGTTACTCTTATTTAAGTCCATCTTAAAGAGCAATGGCATTCCTTTAGACTTTTCAAGACATGGATTTAAGATGTCTCATAAATAGGCCATCTAATCTAGGATCCTTCTATTATCCATCCTCAATATTAAATAGCAACAAAGACACAGAGATTTTACTTAAGTTATAGCTATGCCAAAACAACTGCTGTGGAAGTAGCGAAAAAGGAATTGGAAAGGATAATGGAAGAATGATTGAAACACATAATGAAATATGTGTAGTCAGCTCTGAAATAAGGCAAGTGACAGTGATGCTTTATCTTTTAAATATGTGAATGAGCTGAGAATATTCTTTGGGCAAATAATGGTTACAAAAAAGTCAATATAATGAGGAAACAATTAGTTACAGAGGATAGTGCAGCCAGAAGTATAGTAACCTACGTGTAGTTTTACATGTAATCAAAAAGAAAAATGATCCTCTTCCTGCATTTCCTTTTTAAAATTAAATGAGTATATCTATCCAGAGTAGGTCATTTGGAGCCCATGTGTGTGTTGAAAGTTTTCTTCTAAACCATACAAATTGTGTAGCTGTTTCAGTGTATGTGTATATTTGTGTGTGTATGTTAATTACTTTTTAATTAATTTTTTATGTCCTTGTTTGGAACTTACCAAAGCACATCTTGAAATATAAAATATGTAGGGTCAATAATGTGCACTTTATGTGCCATTTTCACATGTTCTTTTGTTTTTGATTCAGAACTAACATAGTGTATTGTAGGCTACAAAATTTTCCCAAATGCATACACGCAGTCTATTTACTATAATCTACTAAATGGTTCTCTTATTATTAAAAATTCAGGAAATTCAAAATATTCAATTTATAAAAAATATAGGTATTTAGAAAATACAAATATGGATTTATTTAGTTTTTAGAATTGATACTTTAATAACTGTGTGTCCTCAGACAAGTACAAAATATAAAAAATTTAAAAACTATGACTGCCACTAATACCACATGTGTGGGAGTCTGTCTGTATATAAAGACAGATCATGTGAATGCAATGTGGCATATTGCTACCCTCAGATAAGTGAAGAGCATATGGGTATGCATTGCAACTTTTTCTTTTTTAACTAAACCTATTATTTCTTGTATGACTTCATATGACCTTTTATAAAATAGTATTTTATTCAAGAGAAAGGTATGTGAAAAGTTAAGACCTTCAAACAAGATGCAGTGGCATTTGACTAATCCCAGCTACTCTGGAAGCTGAGGCAGGAGGATCACAAGTTTGAGGCTGGTCTGAGCAATTTAGCAAGACTCAGTGTCAAAATTAAAAATACTGGTTTTACACTCAAGTATCATCAGCCCATTCTGCTAGCAAATTTTTGATTTGCTTTTTATTTCTTGGCTTCCTGACCATTTGGGAAAACTTATTGTTGTAAAGCTCATTAACCAATAATTTAGGGTTTGCCAAGCTATTTATTTTAGCTCCTCTCTTGATCTTTGTGTTTTACCTGGAATGAAGGAAAAAAAATTTTCTAAACTTGTAAATTTAAAACTAGAAATTATATTTAAAAAAACATCATATGGGTGATATTGTAGAGCAAAGAAAAAATAATGCAAACAGTATTAAAAATTCACATGGATTTAAAATTTTTTTAATGGTAATAAAGAAACAAGGCAAAAAATGATAAGAAAGTGGGTGATTGCCATCTATCATTTTTGTTGTTGAAAAAACATATTTCCAAATTTCTGCCAATAAGGGTAGCCTATCAACCATCATTCTGTTCTCTTAAGTTTTTACTCTCAAATCTCCATGCCTCCCTCATCTAAATTCCATTTATAAAATGTCAGTTACATGGGGTTCAACTCAACAGTTGATATTTTTATGTTGTTATTAGGTCACTGGAGTTGTACATAACAGTGGAGTTCATTTTGACATAAAATAAATATGTATAATATAGATCCTCAATCCCAATCCCCAGAATTTTCCTATCCCTTCTTTCCTTCCCTCTGATCCCTTTCCTATATTGTACTGGTTTTCCTTCTGTTTATCTATTTTTTTAATTGGTGCATTATAGGTATACATAAAAGTGGAATTCATTTTGAGGTATTCCTGTATGCACATGTTTGTGAATTTCATTCCACAATTGCTTGCATTACATAGCCCTCTTTCCTTCCCCTTAATCTCCTTCCTTTATTCTACTCTTCTCGTTTTTGTCATGATATCTTCCACTTCTTGTTCTTCCCCTTGTTTCTTTCTAATTTCTGCAAGAAAAGAGACATTCAGCCCTCAACATCTGAGTCTGGCTTATTTCCCTTAGCATGATATTCTCCATTTCCATCCCTCTACCAGCAAGTGACATAATTTCATTCTTCTTTATGACTGAGTGAAACTTCATTGTGTAAGAATGCCCTCATAATCAGTGAAAGTCAAATCAAAACTACACTGAGATTTCATCTCACTCCAGTTAGAGTGGAAATCCTTAAGAATACATATAGCAATAATCGCTGCAGAGGATGTGAAGTCAAGGTTCACTTACCCTTGCTCATAAGCCTGCAAATTAGTTTAACCACTTCGGAAAGCAGTGTGGAGATTCCTCAAAAGGCCAAGAATGGAACCACCAATGCCCCAGCTATCTTCCTCCTTGGTATTTATCCAAAAGTGAAGCAGAATAGAGACCCCCACCCAGAAGACCCTGGCCATAATTAAGCTTCTCCTCTCAACAGATTTTTACAAAGAGTATCAGCAGAATGTCTGCAAAGGGAATTGTGGTTTGAAGCTTCCTCTTTCTTATAAATGCCAGGTTTGCACACAAAAGGTATGATAGATTTAGAATCTATAGTCAAGGTTGTTGTGCAAAAAGATATTCTCTCTGTTATCTTGCTAAAGACTTATAAGATCTCTGTGTGGTTCAAAAAGCACTTTCTGGGAACTCAAAAGAAAAAAAAATTATTTTTATGTAAACTTCAAAGCCCCTCCTCCCACTGGATATAAAGTTCAGAGAATTTCCAAAATCTTGGTCCAGAGAATCTTAGGTGATAACCCCTCTGGACCAACTGCAGTCGATAAACCTGCTTCCTGAAAATTTCTTGGGTGTCCAGCTTCTTCTGTCCTACTTCAAAAGAACTAAAATCAGTATACTATACTAATATAGGCATACCAATATTTATAGAGGTGCAATTCACAATAGCCAAGTTATGGAACCAGCTTAGATGCCCATCAACAGATGAATAAATAAAACCAAGACTTATAATCATTCTATATGACCTTACTCAAGTCAATAATGCCAATTTTATTGCCTATTCAAAACTCTTCATTTCTTATACTTAATAGCTTTAAAGAGCTTCAATTGTATTTTTCTCCCAAAGAGTGAATTTTCTAAGCTTTGAATGGGAAGGAAGCATCTGAATTTTTATTCCCCAAAAATATGAAGAATAGTCTCGGAGTTTTAAGATCTTTGAGATGATATGTATGTTCAATTATACTACATATGAATATATAACAAGTGACTTTTACTCGATATTGCATATGAGTATATTATATCTTACTCTTTACTCATATATGTAAAGTCGTTCTTTCTTTTTTTTTTTTTTATTCCATTGAGAAATGAAGGTAAGCCATGTAGTGGTGCACACCGATAATCCCAGAAACTTGGGAGGTTAAGGCAGGAGGATCTCAAGTTCAAAGCCAACCTCAGCAATTTATAGTTTCTGAACATCTTAGCAAGACCCTGTTCCAAAGTAAAAAATGAAATGGACTGTGGATGTTACTCAGTGGTTAAGTGCCCTGGGTTCAATCTCTGGTACAGAAAAAGGGATTTACAAATTCTGCAGACCGTTAGTGCCCCAGGGCACACTAAAGAATGTGGAGTGACTTCTGCAGTCTGCTTGGGCATTTTAAATCTGCAGAAAATGGACAGGTGTGTGAGTGGAGAACAGAGGAGGGTGCAACAAGGATGCTCCAGGGAACTTCAGTACGGCCTGTTCACACACATGTACTTAGGAACCGCACCATACCAGGGAGACATGAACGGACCAGAAAAATACCCTGTCGTTCATTTCATTTTAGGTATATGTTTTATATTTTTAAGAAAACAAAATCATATATGAAACTTCTAAAATAAATTTGTTTATAGTTAAATGTGTGGAGCAGGATTTTAAAACATTATAGAAAATATAATATTTTTCTTTCCCAATTGAGAGGGCAAAATGGAACCAAAAGCAATCTAACACCTGACTCCTATATCCTTTTTATCAGTACCTTGTCTTTCTCCCTTTCTCTTTTCTTACTTGTTTTCCTGATGAAGGTTATGTCATGCAGGAAGCAAGTGTTGTAGATAACCGGGGCTAAAATGTTTATTCATTTTTTTTTTGTTTCAACTCCATTAAAATAGTATTAAAGGATATGTGTGTCTGCACTGTGGCTTGTTGTTTTCCTGGGTTTTTTTAAATCCCATTTTACCAAAAGTAATGCTACATTAAATATCCATAAAGATCTATCACAATAATAGCAAAACAAAAAACAAATACCTCAAAAATAAGGAATTTACAAGTTTCAGCTCCCTAATCTTCTTTTGTTGGAAGATACCTTTGCTAACACAAATATTAGAATGATTTTCACACTGTTTATAACTAAGGCTTTCTGTTCATACTGGTTGGTGGATAAATAGTGCACTTCCTAGACTTGACCACCTTTTATGTGAATGGTGTTTTTGCATTTTCCTTGTCATTTCTCTTTAGAATAATTTTTCTATATGGCATGGCAGTGATGTTGCCTCTTCATGTACCATGAACATTATTATGTAGTTATTAAAGTGATGTAGACCTAGTGATCATTGTCAATCTAAGCACAGACTACAAGAAAAAGCCTATGTGATTAATATGTATCAATTGAAAAAGAATTAAATTCACCCACATTATATCTTTTGCATTGCTGTTACATTAACATTTTTTTTTTGAACCAGGGATTGAACTCAGGAGCACTCCACCACTGAGCCACAGCCACATCCCCAGCCATATTTTGTATTTTATTTAGAGCAAGGGTCTCAATGAGTTGCTTAGCACCTCACTTTCGCTGAGGCTGGCTTTGAACTCTGGATCCTCCTGTCTCAGCCTCCTGAGCTGCTGGGATTACAGGTGTACCCAGTTATATTAACAAATCTTTTGATTTTTTCTGTCTAAAAAAGCCTATATAAGTTGTACCTTCTCTTCAAAGCTGTTCCTCTCTACTGTTGACATAGACGTATGAGCTATCTAGTAATACTTTACAAGCAAACACTATTCTTCCTCTTTTAATTTCCAGGCTTGCCAATAAATTCATTGGTGGTTTACTATTTGGTTTAATCAAAATCTCTGAGATTCTGATTGATCCGGGTGAAGATGAGGAAAGTGTTTGCAATGGGCAACCCAGGTATTTGTGCTAAGGGTAGACTTGAACCACCTTTAGAGAAACATTACTAAAATCAGGTTTTCTAAGGGGACATTCACTTGTCTTTCTTGGCTGATACTATAGTTGCTTCCATCTGTAATCATGTACAATACCCACTAAATAATACAGGTAGTCTGACTTTCTGATTCCTATTCCTAGTACTGTAACACATTCTGGGAGGAAAAAGATACTAATAGCCACAGTAGATTTTTTTAATTATTTACATCATTCATAATTAAATAAATAGGTAAGTCTTTTTCTTCACCTTCAACATATTTCAGAAAACTGTGATAGATAAATAAATGAATAATATTGATCTATTGGTATATAAATATGTAAGTAGTATCAAATACTCAATTTTTGACTAAATAATAGTAGTGTAAAACCATTATTATTTAATTACATATATATATATATATATATATATTACTTTAATTAAGAACATTCTGATGTTTTGCATGAGTTTTATAATTCAGTATTTGTATATATGTCCGTATGTGTGTGCACTTAAGTGTACTGCAGCTCTATGTCTGGTTGCAGTTATTTGTCTTTCTACCAATTAGCAGGGTTGATGCAGTCATTTGAAGCCTCTCCCATTGAGAACATTACATAATTTGCAAGGTTGACCTACCTAGACATAAACAGTTCAGGAGTGTATGAATAACTATGAAGATATGCAAAATAAAATTCAATTAAAAAAAAACTAAGAGTGAAAATGGTGGTATGTTCTGGGTGAAATTTTTCTCCAGATGAGGTTATGTTCTAATTGTAATGCTAGTTAGTAGCAATGACATAAAATGAAAAGAATTTGGGATTAAAAAAAGGTTAAACTAATTCTTTTTTGAAGTATCTTAATCTCTTTGAGCCTCAAAGTTCTCCTGTATAAACATGAAGGATTTAAAGTATATGGTCTCTTAAGATGCTTTGAAGCTCTGGAAGTCTGTGGGACTCAGATTCTCTTATATTCTTGTGTTTTTGTGTTTTTTTTTTTTTTTGAGTACTATTGAAATGAATATCTTATTTTAATCCTGAGTCAAAAGGTTCATCTACATTGCATGTTTGTTTAAATTTGGGGTATATGTAATTGTTAAACTAAAGCTTAACAGATGATTATTACACTTTTCAGGTCTTAAGTTATATGTTATTAACACATGCTGGTGTTTCAGAAAATAGAAAAAAATTGCCATCAACAGTATTTATTTCCATCTATGTTCACAGGAAGTCCAACACAATTGCCAGCTTCATAGAATATCATTTTGTGCAGATGATAAAACTGACAAGAGGATATTCACTTTCATATGCAAAGATTCTGAGTCAAATAAACATTTGTGCTATGTGTTTGACAGCGAAAAGTGTGTAAGTATGCCAGATGTTTTAGGGTGGTTTGTTCCATTTTACAAGCCAAGAATTGCCTTGTTTCCGACATTAATAAAGTATTTGGAAGTCAATAAGGTCTGTAAATACTTAAGTACACTAATAGATTCATCCTGTCATGAGAATATCCTTCAGGATTTCATCTTTAACTAAATTCTTATGTTCATGAGGAAAAGCTTGCATGCAAATTTCTTTTGTTAGAACAACAGTCCTACTTGTGCTGTGCATTTATATCTCTTGTAATCAGTCATTTGTAATTTTAATCTCAAAAAATATTTAGCAATATGGACATAATGCAAAGAGTAATGGTGAGAAACTATTTTTTGTTGTTGTTGTTGTTTTTTTTAAAGTTTTCCTGGAATGTGATAGATTTCGTGAAGAATAGTATACTAAGGTCCATGAAATAAAATCTGCATGGCTCCTTTAAAAAATTCTCTAATACCTTAAATATTTGGTTCTTGATGTCTGTCATTCAGATATTTAATGTAATGAAAGGTAGTAATATTGTGTGTACATGTGAGTGTGCTTGCTTTGAATTTAATCTAAAATTCTTAGTAAGGCCAGTTAGGCTATTCCAAGAGGTAAATCAGGCAACCATTCATCAAGTATCTGGAATCTTAAAGAAAATCCTGTGTCTTGCTTTAAAAGCATAGGCTAATTCTAATCATAATCTAATCTGAGTTCTTCTATGAAACGTAAAATATGTGTTACAAGTACACATTGCAGTCATTTTCTTCAATGAAGGAAGAATATTTATTCTCAATATTATTGGCTTAAAAAGGACATAAAACTTAGTTCATTATTTGCTATTTTCACTCTCAAAAATAGAGTATTACTAATATTATTATCATATTTTGTCATTTTTCTCTAGTGTTAGAATTTGATCTTCTTGAGAATAAATGCCTTTCTATTTATATGGAATTTCTGCATCAGGTGGACCACAGATGCTCCATAAATTATCCTTAAGGAAAAATTCAAGATGAAAATTTACCAAAAGTAGCTCAAGTTTTTTTTTTTTTTTCTGTATCTTTTAAACATTAGTGCTTTAAAAAGGCAAGCTAATGTGCTAACCTACTTGGTATAATAATACATTTTAAGAACCAGTGGATATTATGGAACATCTCATCTGAAAAATATGATTACCCATATAAACACTATTATATACACAAAAAGATATTTTGTATGAAACTCAAATTGCTTTTGAAATTTATCCTCACGAATTAATGCATTACATTTACATATTTTAAGTGTTTCTTTTTTTTTCAGTGCTTTTATTTATTTATTTTTATGTGGTGCTGAGGATCAAACCCAGTGACTGACACGTGCTAAGCAGACACTCTACCATTAGCCACAACCTCAGACCAGCTTTATTTATTTATTTTTTTTATTGATTTGTAAGAGTTCCTTATCACATTAAGGGTATTAAATCTTTGTTTTATGTTTTAAATATTTTTCAAATTTGACATTTGTCTCAATGCCTTTTGCAGTGTAGATTTTTTATTTTTGTATTCAAATTTATTAGTCTTTTATGATTACTGTTTTAGTCCCTTGTCCTGGTAGTCTTCCCTTCCTTATTTTAGTCTTAATGTAATTTTTTTCCTTAAAAATACCAATTCTGGAATTTTTTTATTTTTTTTATTGGTTGTTCACAACATTACAAAGCTCTTGACATATCATATTTCATACATTAGATTGAAGTAGGTTATGAACCCCCAATTTTACCCCAAATGCAGACTGCAGAATCACGTCGGTTACACATCCACAATTTTACATAATGCCCTATTAGTAATTGTTGTATTCTGCTACCTTTCCTATCCCCTACTATCCCCCCTCCCCTCCCCTCCCATCTTCTCTCTCTACCACATCTACTGTAATTCATTTCTCTCCCTGTTCATGGATAGGCAGAACTAACATCATCAAAATGGCGATATTACCAAAAGTTCTCTATAGGTTTAATGCAATGCCAATCAAAATCCCAACGGCATTTCTTGTAGAAATAGATAAAGCAATCATGAAATTCATATGGAAAAATAAAAGACCCAGAATAGCAAAAGCAATTCTAAGCAGGAAGTGTGAATCAGGCGGTATAGCGATACCAAATTTCAAACTATATTACAGAGCAATAGTGACAAAAACAGCATGGTACTGGTACCCAAACAGGAGGGTGGACCAATGGTATAGAATAGAGGACACAGAGACTAATCCACAAAGTTACAACTATCTTAGATTTGATAAAGGGGCTAAAAGCATGCAATGGAGGAAGGATAGCATCTTCAACAAATGGTGTTGGGAAAACTGGAAATCCAAATGCAACAAAATGAAACTGAATCCCTTTCTCTCGCCATGCACAAAAGTTAACTGAAAATGGATCAAGGAACTTGATATCAAATCAGAGACTCTGTGTCTGATAGAAGAAAAAGTTGGCTCCGATCTACATATTGTGGGGCCGGGCTCCAAATTCCTTAATAGGACACCCATAGCACAAGAGTTAATAACAAGAATCAACAAATGGGACTTACTTAAACTAAAAAGTTTTTTCTCAGCAAGAGAAACAATAAGAGAGGTAAATAGGGAGCCTACATCCTGGGAACAAATTTTTACTCCTCACACTTCAGATAGAGCCCTAATATCCAGAGTATACAAAGAACTCAAAAAATTAGACAATAAGATAACAAATAACCCAATCAACAAATGGGCCAAGGACCTGAACAGACACTTCTCAGAGGAGGATATACAATCAATCAACAAGTACATGAAAAAATGCTCACCATCTCTAGCAGTCAGAGAAATGCAAATCAAAACCACCCTAAGATACCATCTCACTCCAGTAAGATTGGCAGCCACTATGAAGTCAAACAACAACAAGTGCTGGCGAGGATGTGGAGAAAAGGGTACACTTGTACATTGCTGGTGGGACTGCAAATTGGTGCGGCCAATTTGGAAAGCAGTTTGGAGATTCCTGGGAAAGATGGGAATGGAACCACCATTTGACCCTGCTATTGCCCTTCTCGGACTATTCCCTGAAGACCTTAAAAGAGCATGGTACAGGGATACTGCCACATTGATTTTCATAGCAGCACAATTCACAATAGCTAGACTGTGGAACCAACCCAGTTGCCCTTCAATAGATGAATGGATAAAAAAAAATGTGGCATCTATACACAATGGAGTACTATGCAGCAATAAAAAATGACAATCTTAGAATTTGCAGGGAAATGGATGGCACTAGAGCAGATTGTGCTTAGTGAAGCTAGCCAATCCCTAAAAAACAAATACCAAATGTCTTCTTTGATATAATGAGAGCAACTATGAACAGAGCAGGGAGGAAGAGCAGGAAGAAAAGATTAACATTAAACAGAGACATGAGATGGGAGGAAAAGGGAGAGAAAAGGGAAATTGCATGGAAATGAAGGGAGACCCTCATTGCTATACAAAATTACATATAAGAGGTTGTGAGGGGAATGGGAAAATAAACAAGGAGAGAAATGAATTAAGTGTTTCATAATCATGATTATTTGCAGATGTTTTTCTCTATGTGATTGGAAAGATTAAAGTTGATATTTGTTGAATATCTTCTATGTGTAAAACATAATAACCTTTTACCACGTGCACTAAACAATTAACTCACTTGTCTTTCATTTCATACCCATAGAAATACACTTCCTTGGGGTTCCCTGTAATGTTTATAATCATAATTAATTATTTATAAATATCATACTTCTTTATATGTTTACACTTGTTATACCTTTCTATGATATCCATCCAAATCTGCTACTTGCTCATAAAATGTTTGCCAAAATGTATAGTCATATCTTTTAAATAGCATAGACCTTATTTCTTCTCAATCATAAATTTCTATAATTGATTACTAGAATTTCTGTTCCTTTTGCCTACTATTCTTTTTGGAAATAGCATATCAAATTTAGTTTTTCTTGAAGTTTGACAGTTTATTAAAGTGAAAGCAGTGATCACAACCAGTTGTGTACATAAGAATTGTAAGAGGTGACTTTAAAATATTCTTACGTTTCATATAAAAATACGTATATATATATATATATATATATATACACACACATATATATATGTATATATATATATCAGTTGGGTATGCTACAGTTAGCAAGCAGTTGTGCTACAGGTAGATGCAAGCCTGGGTTTTGAAAAACAAGTGTGCAAAATATCTCTCAAATCACAAGTTGGTATCAGCTTCATGAGCTCAAAGAGGAAATGTTTCCTTAATTTCATTGTATCATTCTCTATGATATTTAATTGGCTCTAATTAAAATAATGAGTGTGATTTGATAGGTTTAAAAATGTTTGATAACTTAATGGCATAATTCTTTCCTCTTATTTTAACAAATCATGGCCAGAGACCTTTAGTTTCCCCAACTTACGAAGTTAAGTAGTAACAGAATCTGGACAAAAATCCAAGAGTTTAGATTTCCATCACTGTATTTGTCCATTCATGTTCATGAGTCTCCCTCCTTCCATGGTGAACCATCACTGAAGAGGGAGTGAACCTCTGTCCCCTCCAGGGAACTATGAGGCAGGGCTTTTCCACCCTCACTTCCCTGCTGGTGTGTGTCATAGGAAACCATCAAAAACAGAAGACTTAAATATTTTCTAGAATTCATAACCTAGTAGTATCCAAAATATCCAAGATTCAACTGAGAACCTTTCTTCACACCAAGAAATAAAACCATCTTAAACTAAATGAAAAACAGTGAACCAATAGATTCCCCAAACTGTTATGGCAGAGCTAATAGAATTATAAGACAAAAATTTTAAAACTACCACATAAAATGTGGGACAGTGAACAATTACAAGCACAGCTGAAGAAGTAGAAAGTCTTATTAAGAAATAAAAAACCTAAACAAAGAAATAGAAATCAGAAGAATTAGTAAGTCTGACAAATAGAAAATACCCATTCTAAACAGTTCAGACATAATAAGTATATAATAACACACACACACACACACACACACACACACACACACACATGAATGTGCCTGTCTGCATGCACACACACAGAAGGGCCCCAAAATAAACAAAATGAAACAGAACCCGAGAGACCTGTGGGACTGTAACATAATGTCCAACATTTGTATGTCCTTCCAGTCCTGGTAAGAGAGGAGAAAGAAGGCAGCTCTGCTTTCTAAAAGCACTCAAAGAAATAAATGGTTGAAAACTCCCCAAATTTAGCAAATAACATAAACCTATACTTTTAAAAAATCCAGTGAAATCCAAAAAGTATTACTCCAAAATACTGTAGTTTTGGTAGATGGATAGATACATAGGTCCATAGAACAGAGTAAAGAACACAGAAATAAACTCACAAGAGTTATTGGCAAACTGCTTATCAGACAAAGGTCTAGCATACAGAACTTTTGACAACCTACAGTATAAAAATAATCAAATTAGAAAACTGGCAAAAGACTGAAAGATAAAACATTTTATTGAAGAGGATAGAAAATTGGCAAGTAGGTGCATGAAAAGATGTTAACAATAGTTATATATTGGGGAAATGCAAATGGATATGAAAAGGAGAAGTAACTTACTACACAATTAAAGCTGCAATAAAAGTACCAAATGCTACAGACTCTTGGATAAAATCAGCCTGTCGATTTCATAGAAACTAAAAATGCAACTATCACATGCACTATTTGAAAAAAATTTTAAGAGAAACTAAGACTTAAAATGCTCACACAAAAACCTATACACAAAGATTTATAACAGCTTATTCATAATGGGAAAAATCTACAAACACCACAGAAAATGGCTGAATAGTTAAATACTCTGGTATATTGTAATCATGGAACACTACTGAGCAATAAAAAGGAATGAACTGTGAATACAATAACAGTTCACTGATGACTCCCCAGAAAATAAGGAATGAGAAAATTCAGTTCTCAGAGCTTATGTCTTTCCATGATTCCTGTTCTATAGCATTCTCAAGGTTACTAAATCATAGAAATGGAAAATAGATTAGTGTTTGCTCAAGATTAAAGAAAGTCTGAAAACAAGCTGTAAGAGGGTATAAGTACAAAACAGCAAGATAAGAGATAGAATTTTTGCATTTTGACTATTTATTGTCAACATCCTGGTTGTGTTTTTAAGTAGATTTTTGAAATATGTTACCATTGGGAGAACCCAGATATAGTGTACACAGGACCAATATGTGTTCTTTTTTAAATGAATCTAAGCCTAAAATGATCTCCGAATGAAAATTTTCCTTAGAAAAATAAGTCATGGTCTGTTTGAACCAAACCTTTTATCTTATCTTAAATAAATACAGGCAGAGAGATTCACTGATTCTGAGAATCACAAAGCTAGATAGATAGTAACAGAATCAGATCCATAAATTTTCAGTTTCCTTGAAGTTTAAATGTTAGTATGCTACAAAACTGGAATTTTCTTTACTGATAAGATCATAATATTATTAAGTTTAAGTATTTATACAACTTCTTTAGTCATTTCATTTTTAATAGTATGATTTTATGCAACTTTATTATTTTATTTTATGTAGTGCTGAGAATTGAATCCAATCCTAGTTCATATTAGGCAAGTGCTCTACCATGGAGGTATACCCTCAGCCCATTATCTCATTAAGTTTAAAAATAATATTACAGTGATTTCCAAGTATTTTTAAGACTACTATGAATGGAATAGTTTTCTTAATTTCTTTTTCAGTAGACTCATCATTGGAGTATAGGAATATCATTGATTTATGAGTGTTGATCTTATATTTTGCTACTATAAGTTCATTTATGAGCTTTAGAAATCTTCTAGTAGAAGATTTTTTTTTGAGGGGGGGGGTTCTTCTAGATATAGGATCATGTCATGAACAAATAGAGATAATTTGAACTCCTCTTTTCCTGTTTGTTTCCCTTTATTTTCATTCTCTTGCCTGATTGCTCTGGCTGGAGTTTCATTGACCATGTTGAATAGGAGTGGTGAAAGTTGGCATCCTTGTCTTGTTACTGTTTTTAGAGGAAATGCTTTTTTCTCCAGTCAGTATAATGTTGGTCTTGGGTTTGTCATATATAGCCTTTACAATGTTGAGGTAAGTTCCTTTATTTCCTAGTTTTTTTTTTTGGAGTTTTTTTTTTTTTTTTTTTTTAGTATTTCAAATAGGAATGGGTGGAGCACTTTTTCAAATGATTTTTCTGCAACTATTGAAATAATCATGTGATTCTTGACCTTCACTCTACGGGATAAATTGCATTTATTGATTTCTGTGTATTCAACCAGTCTTTCATCCCTGGAATGAAACCCAGTTGGTAATGGTGAAGTATCTTTTAATGTGTTGTTGCATGTGGTTTGTGAGAGGTGAAGGACCTCTACTAAAAACTACAGAACACTAAAGAAATTGAAGAAGACCATAGAAGATGGAAAGACGTTCAACGTCGTTGGATAGGCAGAATTAATAATGTCAAAATAGCTATGCTACCAAAAGCTCTATACAGATTTAATGTAATTTCCATTAAAATTCCAATGATATTCCTTTTAGAAATAGAAAAGGCAGTTTTGAAATTCATCTGGACCTGGGCGCAACAGCACATGCCTGTAATCCCAGCAACTCGGGAGACAGAGGCAGGAGGATCACAAGTTCAAAGCCAGCCTCAGCAAAAGCGAGATGCTAAGCAACTCAGTGAGACCCTATCCCTAAATAAAATACAAAATAGTGCTGGGAATGTGGCTTAGTGGTCAAGTGCCCTTGAGTTCAATCTCTGGTTAGCCCCCTACCACCCAAAAAAGAAATTCATTTGGAAAAGTAGGAGAACCAGATGACCAAAGTAATTCTTAGTGAGAAAAATGACACAGCAGGCATTACAATTCCAGACGTTAAATTATACTACAGAGCTATAGTAACAAAAACACCATTGTATTGGCAGAAGAATGGGCATGAAGGCCAATGGAATAGAATAAAAGACACAGGGGAAAACTCATGTAAATAGAGTTATCTCATACTAGAAAAATGCACTAAAAACATGTATTGGAGAAAAGATAGCCTATTAAACAAATGATTTTGGGAAAACTGGAAATCCATATATAGAAGAATGAAATTAGATCCCTATTGCTCACCCTGTACCAAAGTCAACTCAAAGCATATCAAAGATTTAGGATTTAGACGAAAAACCCTGAAACTGCACGAAGAAAATATCCGTCCAACACTCCAGCATGTCAGCACAGGAACCAGTTTCCTTAACAAAATTTCTAAAGCTCAAGAAATAAAAAAAAAAAATCATAAGTAGGATAGCATCAAATTAAAAAGCTTCTTCACAGCAAAGGATAGCAGTACAAAGAGAGCCATAAAATGGGGGAAGATCTTTGCCACCTGCTCTTCAGATAGGGCATTAATATTTAGAATATAAAAAGAACTCAAAAAACTTAACACGCCAAAGAAACAAATAACCTAATCAATATATATGGGCAAAAGAAGAAATCCAAAGAAGAAATACAGTGGTCAACAAATACATGAAAAAATGTTCAACATCTCTAGAAGTTAAGGAAATAAAAATCAAAATTACACTGAGATTTCATCTCACTGTAATCAGAATGGCAATTATCAAGAATGTATATAATAATAAATGCTGGCAAGGATGTGGAGTAAAAGTACACTAATACATTGTTGGTGGGAATGAAAATTAATGCAACTGTTGTGGAAAACAGTATGGAGATTCCTCAGAAAACTAGGACTAGAAATACCATATGTCACAGCTGTCCCACTCTTTGATATATATTAAAATCAACATATCACAGTGATGCAGCCACATCAATGTTTACAACAGCACAATTCATGATAGCCAACTATGGAACCAACCTAGGTGCCTTTCAACAGATAAATGGATAAAGTAAATGTGGCATATATATATACAATTAAATATTTATCAGCCATAAAAAAGAATAAAATTATGGCATTTGCTAGTAAATGGAAGGGATTGGAGAATATCATACCAAGTAGAATAAGCCAGTCTCCAAAAGTCAAAGTCAAATGTTTTCTCTGATATGCGGAAGCTAATTCCAAAATAAGGTGAGAGGGAATAAAAAAAGAAAAACAAACGAAAAGCGACAGGAAAAAAAAAAAGGAAAAGCAAATTTTATCAAAATAAAGGAAAGATCAATAAGGAAAACTTAGGGCATTGATTTGGATGAAAAAGGGACAGGAAAATGAAAGAAGAGTGGAATGAATCTGACTGAATATCTGCATGTGCAGGCATGGATGCAGCAGGATGGGGCTCAGCATAGGATGGGTAGTGTTGGAGACTGAATTGTAGTGAGTTAGGTTCCATGTTTCATGCTGTTGAGATTATGTCAGGGAGTATCCTGGTGTTGCATATAACTGAAAAGAATTTTTTAAAAGTACAACATATAGACTTAAAATAATATTAGAATACAGAATTCATTTTGATATGGTTGTTTTGGCTTCTTTATTATAAGCCCAATATTTTCACTGTAACCATTTAGGCTGTATTTTGATATTCTTTGTTTTCACAATTTTTCCAATGAATGCATTTGAATATATATATATATATATATATATATATATATATATAATATACATATAATATATATATATATAATATACATATAATATGTATATATATATATACATATTATATATACACATAATATGTATATATATAATATATTTTTTTTCTTTATTGGATACTGCTTCTCCCAATAAGCGGATGAAACTTTCACATCCCCTCCAGCTTATTTTTTTTTAATGTGAAGTGCAATGTAAAATATGGAAAGGTGTAAAACTTCTCTTTTACCTGCTTAATATTTGTAGAAAAATTGTTCATTGTCCATAGAATCATACATTATTACTAGAAGTAATCACAATATGCAGTCCTTTCATAAGGTCTATTTGAGAGAAGTTGTTTATTATGTATTATTCTATAGTTACATTTTGTTTTCCTTTTTAAATTTTTGGACACAAACTTTTTTTTAACTAAAAATATTCTTGCTCTTTGTATTTCATTATATTATCGGGGAATAAAGACTGTTTTCCTAGTTTAGTAATCCAACCTAATATAACTAGTTGATAATAAGGATCTGAAAGCTTATTGTTATTAAATATTTCCTTTTACTGCTGTATTCATTTCTTCAGTTTATGAAATAGCAAAATTTATATCCAAGATTTAAGAAACAAATAATTTGGCTTATTCTGACACAAAGGCAGGAGTGAACAACTGTAAACCAGAAAAATAATTTAAGTTAATTAAATTGTCTGATATTCATTTCTATGTGATTACTATAATACTGACAAGTTGGTATTTTCAGCCAGGCACTCAAATTTTGTGTAATTATTAGGAATACATAGGGCTACTGCCCTATATTGATCTTCCCACATTGCTAATTGAGTTAAAAAGCTAATAGGGCCACGGGGTGAGAGAGAAAAGGAGGGAGCATAGGGGTAAAGAAGATGGTGGAATGAGATGGATAAAATTATCCCAAGTACATGTATGAAGACAAAAATGGTGTGAATATACTGTATATAAAACCAGAGATATGAAAAATTGTGCTCTATATGTGTAATATGAATTGTAATGCACTCTGCTGTCATATATAACAAATTAGAATAAAAAATGAATGAATTTTAATAACTTAAAAGTTACTTATTGTTTCTCTTTTTACTTTTTAAAATAATTTAAATCAAGAACCATGAAATTTGTCTAAGTGTAATTCTCTTATTATATATTGGTATCATTAAATTCCTTATTTATGAGTCAGGAAACATTATTTGATTTTAAAAATACAATTTTGTAAGACTATGACATATTTCCCAAATAATAAGTTGTTGTAGTTATTTAGAGAATCTCTTTTTTTTTGAATTATGAGATATGCATGAAGCCATTTTTATTTTTTAAATTTCAATTGGCATACTTTGCTTTATGAACTATTAAAATTAAATTATAGTTAGAAAATTTTAAAGTTATTTATTTTTATTTGAGATCTTTTTCTGTCATCTGATATTATGTATAACCAGATATTTTATTCTAATAACCAGTGAAGCATCAGAGTATGTAATTTCTGTCATAGATATTTGAATATGATTTTAGTTGAATTCCGAGGTTTATACTACATAAAGTTTAATGACTAAAATACACTTTTTGTAATGTAGAAAACCAGTGTAACATACTAATAAAGACATGAACTTTAACATTATTGAGGCAGAAACTCAAAATACTGTCCCATATTTCATAAGTTATTTCAGAAGGCAGATTTATGTTTCTTAAAATGTTTGGCTCTTCATCTCTAAGTTAAAAATAGCTTTCATTTAAAGAATATTGTAGGGGAAAAGCGATTGTGACTGCAGATATAAATTGTTTTACATAGTTGTGAACACAATAGGTTATATTTTAAGATTATTGTTTTAAGTTAATATCACTCATATTTAATGTGATATTGGCGAAATTAATATAGCTGAAATAAAGGAATAGAATATGTAATACGGAGTTCCAGACTAAAAAGTTGCTATAAATCAAAATTTAGTATCATTATATACTTAGAGCGTATGTGAACATGTACATACACATAAATAAGTGCATTGCTTATGACCTTTATCTAGAATGATAAACTTCAGGCATTACATCCACAAAGGTGGCAAGGGCAAAGGTGAAGGTTAGAGTTAAAGAAAACTTTTTAAAATTTATCTGCAATGCTATGCTGCTTTACAAATGTATTCAGGGAATTAAAAGAAAAAAATGGTGCTAGTAATGATTAAAGAATCCTATTAAAGGTGTCATAATGATTAAAGGACCAATATATGTTCATGTCTTTTTCTATTAGATTTTCTGTTTCATTTTTAAAAATATAATAGAAAAAGACAAATTCACAATCATATCACAGTGTTATTTTTAGAAGAAATTTGAAATTACCTCTAATATGATAAAACAAATGGTCATGAAAATAAAAAATTAATCTTCAAAGACATACCAAAGTCGGGGGGGCGGGGACATAAAGTTCCTGATTTCAAAACTTACTTTAAAAAAATTTTTATCAAGCAGAGTAGTACCAATGTAATGGTAGACAAATAATAGCAATATTGTAGAGTCCAAAAATATCCAAACATATAGTCTATTTTTTGCAAATATGAACAGATAATTTATTTAAGAAAGTAGTCTTTTTGACAAGTAGTCCTAGAACAAGTAGCTAAGTATATTTTTAAGTTACAAAGAATTAACCCCTACTTATGCTGTGTAAAAATAACTTAAGGTGGGTCAACTTAAAAATGGAAGTTTTTATATTCTTACATAGAACTTGCATTTTTCATAATATTGAAAAATACATGTGAGTTTTGAATTACAATGATTTCTTGGAAATGATCACAAAAGCATTAAACATGTCAAAAAGATGCATTGTAGTTTATTAAAAATAAGAATTGTATGTTAATCTATAAACATTACTAACACCTTAATAAAGTGTCACTAATCCACTAAAATGACTCAAGATAAAAAGACTTAATGTCTAATGTTGGTTAGAATGTGGAGCAGCTAGAAATCTCTTACTCCTGGTTGGAATGTGAAATGTTATAATTACTTTGGAAAACCATTTGGCAGACTCATCCTATGATAGAGTAATTTTTACTTTCTAGGTATCTACCCAGAAATATGGAAGTGCATGTCAACAAAAAGATTTTTCCACGAATGTTTGTAGTTTTTTATTTATAATAACTAAGTACTAGAACACCATAAAGGTCCTCCAATAGGAAAATGGATAAAGCAGTTATAGTCTATACATAACATGAAAAACTAAATCAGTAATAAAACAGATGTGTTATTGAAACATGCAGTGTGTATGAAACTCAAACACATTGCATTATTAAAAGAAGTCAGACACAAAAGAACAAGTACTGTTTGATTCATTTTTTATTGATATTTAGAATAGGCAAAACTGACCATGGTCATGGAAATTAAAGCAGTAACTGTCCATAATAGATGGGATTTGACTAGCAGTAGGCACAGAAGACTTTCTAACAGGACAATATTTCATGTCTTAATTTATATGGTACTTATATACATTTATCAAAAACATCTGACTGTACAATTATGATGTGTACATTTCATGGTATATAAATTTTATCCTCCTACACCTCCCCCTCCAAAATGTATATGTATATGTATATATATACACAGGTGGTGTATTGTATTCACAATTTGGAGAATCAGACATTCTGGATTTGAACTCAGGTTTCTCCACTCACTGAGATATTAGGCAAGATATTCAACCATAGAGAATTGAAGTTTTATGATCCATATTCTAGAGATAATAATCCCATGTCAGAGTCATTATGTTAATCAAAAAAGGTAATATATACAGAATACTTACAAGATAGTTTCATGCTTCGTAAGTATTTGTTGTTATAAAAAGAGAATATGATTGTTAAAAAGTCACTATCATAAACAATATGAAATGGACTATTGTTAATAATGTATCATCAACATTATCATTTAAAGGATTGTTGTATACACAGTGAGAATTTGAGGATAACACAATGACATTGAAACCATGATTTAAAAAGGAGAAAAAATAAATCACAATGAAATATAAATATTTTATTGTAAAATAAAGTAAAAACATGTTACCCCAATTTTTTTACATTAGAAATAGAAAAATATGTTGAGAATTACACAACCTATCATTATCACTTTCACTACTTTTATTTTTTTTTCTTTTTGAATTTTTTTTTAATTTTTTTATTGATTATCGCATTACATAGTTCATGATATATCATCTTTCATACATTAGACTCAAATTGTGCTTTGAACTCCCATTTTCACCCCAAATACAGATTGCAGAATCACATCTGTTACATATTCACATTTTTACATAATGCCATATTAGTGACTGTTGTATTCTGCTACCTTTCCTATCCCCTACTATCCCCCCTCCCCTCCCCTCCCCTCCCATCTTCCCTCTCTACCTCCCCTGCAATTATAAGAGGTTATGAGGGGCAAGGGGGAGGGAAAAAAAAAGGGAGAGAATTGAACTTTCACTACTTTTAAATATTACATATGATCCAAGTATGTACCACAACTAATTTCTTTCCTTAAATATTTTTGATTGGCTTGAATAACTAAGCACACATAAGTTGGTATCTGGCATTTTCATTTCATTAGTATTTTTATTGTAACTTATCATAGTTTATTTTCTTGTCTTTTTCCTACATTTTTGTAAGACAACTGGGCCTTCTATACAATTTTATGTACATATTTTGCATGTTTTAGTTAGCTCAGTTAAGCACTATAAATATTTTCTCATAGCTAAAGCTCTCCTTAAACAAATAGTGAGCTCCAAAAATGATGTTGTCAATTAAATAGTCTAAGCTTTAATAATAGATTTTTTTTTACATTAGGTTAATCATAGTGTATCATGAAGTATTAGAAATTTAGTAGATTAATTAAAGCATAGCCTTTTCAATACTGTTTCTATCAGTTTTTCTGTCATTAAAACATTATACTTGTCTTCTTCAATATGTTTGCCATACTTTTATTCTAATTTTTTAAATGTTAACATAGTAAATAAATATATTTTTTAATGTGGACTTCATGATAGACTCCATGAAAATTAGTGAAGATATGAATGGAGAGAGAATGAGTTGGTGGACTTTCTGGTGGATATTTTTGGCAGTTTCTAGGTGATGGATCATAGATGGTAAATTATTTACCAGGATAATAATTTATGACAAATATATTTTGTTCAATCCACCTTGCTTTACAAAAATACAAATGGTTCGCTTTCACTTAAAATTGGGAGATCTCCCATTACAATTCAGGTTTCTGACCTCATCTTGCATACTTAAGACCTGACCGTTCTGGATTGGAATTATTCATTTCTACCAGACAACGATTAAGTGGAACTGAACAGAACTTGCCTCATTTAAAGAATGTGCTCCTCAAGTTTTCCACAGACTCCACCCAGGTGGCCTCATTCAGGTTACCTGCTCAGCATTTAGCCACATTTTCTCACTAGGGAAAAAAAAAAGAGCAGAGCAACAAGAGAAATTGCACTTGGCATTGGGTTTTCATTTAATAGGCACTGAATATTTGGGGAGGGGAAGAAAACAACTAGGAAAAAAATACAATAAAAGAAATAAAAAGACATAAAGAAGGAATTCTTGCTTCTAAACTCAATAGCTATTTATTCGTGGTTCATTAATGGCCTCCCCCCCCACACACACCTAATTGTCTTTATAGCCATTGAATTAATATTAGCATGACCTCCTTCACTTATTTACTCATCCCTGTCCCTATCTATTGCTCCTTTGAAGTACCTCCTATGAATGTCTTAGAGTACCTCATGTGAATGTGTTCTCTTAATTTAAAGTACAGTTTAACATATTAGGATTAAAATGCAAATCTTTTTTGTTTGATTTTTTTGTAAAGGCTGAAGAGATAACTTTAACAATTGGCCAAGCATTTGACCTGGCATACAGGAAATTTCTAGAATCTGGAGGAAAAGATGTTGAAACAAGAAAACAGATTGCAGGGTTACAGAAAAGAGTGAGTAAACTAAACTTGTTGTTTCACATTTGTATGCTGTAAGTACAGGGAAGCTTGCATATCATCAAACAAATTTAGAAGGCCTGCCATTAAATTTCCCCCACACTGATTGGAACTGCTTTCACTGTGTTCCTATAATTTTTCATTCCTGATCCCCTGCACAGTTTTTAACTATTTTATATTGAATTCCCACAAGAACTTAGTGTTCTCATGTGACTTTGCTTCACTTCCTGATGCTTCTCATGGGGATCAGAGCAGCAGAAGCAGCAGATGCTGGGTAAGTGGTTTCCCATGCAGATCAGATTCCTTTGTAATTAAATTACACCCTTTCTCCACTCTTCAAAACATCATAGGCAAGTTTCACTGTCTTGTGGTTATACTCCAAGATTATGGGTATAGATTGCACAGTGCAACAAGAAAACTCAAAGATGACACATTAGGAACATAAAATTTGCACACACATAAAATGTATTTTAAATTGAATTTATCTTTCCAGTGACCTAGAATCCTCTATAATTCCTATTTTGTAAAATAATTTTCTCCCCTGTGCACAAAAGAGTATATTAAAAAATACATATGTAAATAAAATAAAATGTTATTTGTTAATGTAGTCAATGTAATAGCCAATATTTACCAAGAAATACTTCTGAAAGTTATTCAGTACTCATTTGCTTTTTTAGATCCAAGACTTAGAAACAGAAAATACGGAACTTAAAAATAAAGTACAAGATTTGGAAAATCAGTTGAGAATAACTCAAGTATCAACATCTCCAGTAAGTGTATTGAATATGTATATGCTTTCCTTAAAACAAGATTATATGGTGATAAAACATTCTCTGACTTGTAAATTCTGCAACAAATTATAATACTTTGTGTTCCATAATTTAAAATTAAACACAGGGATGAAGCCTGATAAACCAGGCTAATTAAAATTTAAAATTGCCTCTGGGGTTCAGGCCAGAGTTGTTTTCCATGTTGCTCTTTCCCTTATGTTTTCTAAAATAATTCAACCTCCCATGTGGTCCTAAGGTTTAAGATTATCTTTCTGTTTGTGGTTTATTCTTTCTTTCATTCTTATTGATTAGCATTTACTGAGGTCAGTTTTAATGACCCATGCCTATCTACTCCTGGAGTGCTGAACTTTGTTATAGGAAATGGACTGATACCGAGACTAAACATGGTTTCTTATATTACATGGCAAGTGTT
Source organism: Spermophilus citellus (assembly GCF_964194105.1). Taxonomy (NCBI): domain Eukaryota; kingdom Metazoa; phylum Chordata; class Mammalia; order Rodentia; family Sciuridae; genus Spermophilus; species Spermophilus citellus. Next base: position 90,599,941 of record NC_138192.1, read on the forward strand.
CCCACTGGGAGTGAGGCAATTTTATTTCAGACACTGAAATAAGTGGTTGCTTCTGCCGACAACACTCAAATACTTGTAGTTAAATTATTTATTTCTGACTTGCCACAGTTTTGAAATCCTTTTCCCAATACCATGTATGACATCATTATTATTTGATTTGTGCAGAGGATATATTTTGAAAGTAATTGAAATTGAAAACAATATTTTTTGTAGGCAAAATGTATTTAGGACTTTTTTTTCCTTTTGAATCCTCTGTACCACTGTAATTGATCTCTGTTAATGTGTATATTTTATTGTTATTATTAAATATTTAAAATTAATATATAACTTATTAAATGATACTATTAACTGAAATACAATTGTGGTCTAGGTAAACTTTTGAAAGAATTTTGAAAATTTTCATATGTAGGTATGTAATTTTGTTTACATCTAAAAACTCAAATAGTTCACCAGCTCATCATCATGAAAAATGCTTCTATAAAAAGCTGGACTTATGGAGCTGGGGTTGTAGCTCAGTGGTAGAGCGCTTGCCTAGCATAAGTGAGGCACTGGGTTCAATTCTCAGCACCACACAAAAATAAATAAATAAAAATAAAGGTTAAATTCTTAGAAAGAAAGAAAGAAAGAAAGAAAGAAAGAAAGAAAGAAAGAAAGAAAGAAAGAAAGAAAGAAGAAAGAAAGAAAGAAAGAAGAAAGAAAGAAAGAAAGAAAGAAAGAAAGAAAGAAAGAAAGAAAGAAAGAAAGAAAGAAAGAAAGAAAGAAAGAAAATAAATTGGACTTATGGATTCAAATGTGGCATGCCCTGGAGATGGGTCAAAAAAGAAATTTTATTTATAAACTCACACTTTCCATCATTCACACTGAGAGAGTCAGGCTTTCCATTGCTTGTCATAGGTTTTGTAATGTGGGGCTGATGTGGCCGAAAAGACAGAGGTTCCCTGGAAGGTACCCGTGTAATTATGAGAAGCACATTGAGGTGGCGGGGTATCCTCTTTGAGTTCTGGCTTTATTATAATTATGCCTTCCTAATCTTTCTCTTCACTGTTTACTAGTCTCAAGGATTACAATTTTTCTCTTGCCTCCTTCTTCCCAAGTGACAGAAAATTCGCTCCAAAACTTTCTTCAACTTTTGGTCCCCAAATGGAATGTGTACCCTTTTTGTTGAGACTTTATATAAACTATTCTATGAGACAAAATATAAAAATAAAGGGGAAGTTACTTTTTCAAGGAGTCAGTTGTTTGTAGAATCTATGACAAATGCTTTTGTACTGGCAAAGGTATAAAATGGATGCATCATCATTTTGGATACAGAAGCAGAGCTTTTCCACTGTGTTTCCGCTTTATTTGAAGAAGGAACCCTGAGGATACCATGTTGAGGGGCAAGATTTGGGAGGATTAGAGGGATTTGAGGCATGTTAATAAAACTGCTTCCCCCTCCTTTTTTCCTGTGTCCTCCAAGTTGTCAATGTTCAGGAATAGAACTGGTGTAACTAATGAGAGGATGGGTTAGGCTTGGTCCTGATTATCTCTTGGGTTTACCAACTCACCTTCAGAAATGGTAAGGGGTAAAAGGAATGATGTGATGATCATTGCATTCGTTTTTTTGACCACTTGACTGAAATAGCTATTATATGTGGTAAGCAAGAAAGTTAATGTAAATGAAAGACAGAATGTGAGCATATTCATTTATTCAGAAGTTTTCATTGGTAGAATCAGTTATACAAAACAAACAAAAACCTATTAAAATAGCTAGTCATTAAAATTAATTGGCTCTTAAAATATTAGCCTACTTAATAATTATTTTAGGTGTTGTGTTCATCTCAGGTTTAATCTATCTGAATGCATGCTTCAAAGACTACAGTTAATAGGATGAATCAAAAGAAGAAATCATTTTCTCTGCATTTTACACTTAATTCTCATGTGTAGAAAATAATCATTGTAAAAATAACTCAAATTATAACTTTGTAGTGTATTTATATTCTTTTGCCACATTAATATCTTTGTACTTTTCTTTACCTTAATCTTAATCTTACATGATTAAAATAAAAAAATTTAATCATGTAAGATTAAATCTCATACACTAGAACATATACATCTTCTCTAAGACAGAATCATGTTAAGTAAGATAGACGAGGCACAGAAAGACAAATACTGCATCATGTCACTTATGTGTGGATTGTAAAAAAGTCTAACTCACAGAAGGAGAAAACAGAATGATGGTTACAGCCTACACAGGTGTAGTGGGGAAGGCTGAGCAAGGTGAGACTTGGATCAAAAGAAGCAAATTTTCAGTTTGACAGGAAGAATACTGTACAACATGGCACCACCAATAATCCTTGAGAATTACCAGGGTGTTTTAAATATTCTCACCACAAATAAATATGTATGTGAACAAAAGAAACAAATTATATGCCTGTGAACAAAGGAAAATAGAAATTATTTGATTCTCAAAATAAAATGACCTCAAGAATATTTTTAAACTGCTAAAATTTAAATGTGAAATTAAGTGTCAATGTTTAAAATGTAAATTACTGACATAACTGATTAAATCAAATGGTTTTGAAAATATTGTTACAGGCATTTGTTGATTTGCTCTCATTTTTTAAACAGATTATGAACAAACACTTTTGCCTTTCATTTACAAGCTTAATTATGTAGCTTAATTATGCCCCCCCAAGCTGGCAAAGTGACTGTTCATTGAGCTTATGACTCTGGAGAGGATACCTTGTAGGTTTTGTTTGTTTTGAGTTCAGAGGATAGAATTCTCCAAAACTGTCAAATTCACAATACTTTGTTTCAAGGATTAATCAGCAATCCATATTTTAGGGAAGAATTGAAATGAATAATGAATCCCATTATGTACACTGAAATTATGATATAGATGGGTTTATTTTATACAATTAATTTGTCCTAGTATTCTCCATGAGCTTTCAGTGTATTATGTGACATGGGCTCCCAAGACTGATGGTTCTTCACGATTGACCAGCCCAAACCAGAATGCTTACATGTCTCCTAAATACCACCAATTGGTTTAGTCATGGGTTTCTTTTCTGGCAAATGAAATATCTTTTGATAATACCCATAATACATACCTCTGCAGCACACTGAGATTGTGGAAATCTTTTCACTGGTTTTAGAAATTGGGTCCTTATTTTAAACGATCATTTAAATACACTGAGAAATTTCCGTTACTTGACTGTGCTGTTTGCTTTTTGCTGTGTTCTAGTGGTTTGGCAATAGATTAGAGGTTGGGTTTTCCACCATTTGGTTCTAATTATCTAGGAACAATCTGATTTCCATTTATTACATTCACATGGCAGTGTTGCCTGTATTTATATTAGAAAAAGGGTTTATTCTGCCCTCCTAGCCTCACGAACACCTCCAGAAAATTGTTCCATTATAAGATGTGGGTATAGAAAGTTAAATCAAATTGTTCCTTTTGACTCTTACGTCTGAGTGCTTACATTTAACTTTGCTGGCTCTAGAAACTTTTAACCAAATCAGACTATTGCCAGAAAGTTAAATGAATAAAATTGTAGTTCTACGGAATACTGTCTTTTCTATTGCAGAGTTAAATAAACGTTCTCTTTCAGTTAAACCCAATATTAGATAAAATTCTACTTTTATGTAATCAACTATGCAGCCCCTGATTAGACTTGATAAGACAATTATGACCTAAAACGTGTATTTCACTGTGGGTAAACAAACCTGCTTGTTTATTTTTTCTAGTGCTTTCTAACCTACTCTTGAAGTCAGGATGGGCAAGAGCAGATTATGAAAAGTCTCAATTACACAACAAGCCAATGCAAATCTTTAAACAAAGGCATAAATGTTAAACATGAACATTGGTACAAGAACATTTGGTGCCCACAAAAAGTGAATTACCAGTCCACAACTGCACTCTCATAATTGCTAGTTGTGTAAAAAATGATTCAAAAAGAGCAAATTCCATTCAATGAGAAGCAAATCCATTCTCATTTCATTTGTGACTAGAAGTACCTGGTCAAGTCTTATAGCCACTCCTTCTTTCAGGTTTCTATGTTCTTCGTGGATAATCATCTCCACTTAATTTGCAAGATCCTTGTGAGAACTATGTGATAGTAGGTCTTACAAATAAGAAAGAATATAAGCCAGCTATGGACCTAGAAAACTGAAAAACAAACAAACAAGTAAACAAAAAATATTCCTAGTGTTCTAAGTTTAAACTGGAAAATTCATTACATTTGAAACTTATTTAAGAAGTGATGTTGACAACATGGCATAAGAATGAATTTTGGAAGTATGAATCTGCATGACAATCTACAAAGGTCTGCTAGAACATTGTACACTTACCATTATATTGTCCCATCATCAGAGTTTTTTTATATTCTTTTAACAAGAAAAAAAATAAAACATCTCTATTTAAATTATAAACTTGAAAGAATTCACTTTTTAAACTTAATCCTAAATAGAATTTTGAATCTTCACTATTTCCATAGCTGTTTTATCTTGGAAATTGTTTGTTTTACATTTAAAAGGTATTTAGGGATTTCTATTACCAATGCAACTTAATAGCACCAATAATATTTAAGTGTCAATATTTCTAGAGATATTATCACAAAACTTTTTAAACTTTAATTCAGTTTTTGCTTTAGTTTAAAAGTGCTCAGGATTTATTGATAGGATTCAAACACTGTTGTGGCACTTTACCTCACTGAAACATTTACTATAAAGCTGTGCTATGGCCTAAATGTACCTAAAGCCACAATTTACGGAGAAAAAATAGCTACAAAATTTCAGCAACAACAAATATCAAATATTGACACTCATTATTAATATAACTTAATAACCTAACAAATTTTGCAGAATTAACATTAAGCACAGATTTTCTCTTAGCATTACATTTTAAATCCTGTGCATACTCCTGAAGATCATAACACTTGGAATTATAAGCATAAAGGGTGTGTTAAGAAGTGGTGCCATGTGATCCTATGGGACAGCCTAAAATATCTGGCTTCTAACCATTTGTCAAAATACTGACAGAAGAAACCCCCCAAAGATCAAGCTTTTATCTAAGCAAAGTAATTAATTCTTTAAAAAAAATGAACAGTCTTAAGTAGCTAAAAATAACTGCTAAAAACTAATAATAATTCCAGAAATCTTACACTTAGTCAAACCACACAAAAAATTTAATCTAGTGACAAAAAATGTTACTGTATACCATTTAGTTTCTATGTGCATATACTTATTCCTATTTAATAAACACTGGTGAAGAATTAGGTGCTGCTGACATATACTCACATACTTCCATGTGCCAGGCTTACATTTCTTTCTTATAATGAATTACATCTAATTTCTTGACATGAATTATTCCTAGGTTAGGGATCACAAACCCAAATGTCAGTAAGCCCAGGCTGTGACAGAAGAGTGTGATATGGGCATGTGGAGGTAGCAATAAACTTGAGAGCACAGACCCACTTCAGAGACTCAGTAGATAGTCAGTGTCAGTCAGTGATTCTTGTCCAAGTCCGCAGGCCAACTTTATGTTGCTAAATCTCAAGGAGTAGTCTGAATTTTATGTGAAATCTCTTTATTTTACCTGGAAACAACTAATTAAGTATTTTAAAAGATCTACATGACCCAAACAGGGAGGAAAAAAAAAAGCCAAATTACCAATGACACAAAAAAGACCTGTGGAGAGAGTGTTAATCTTAAACTCACTATACCCTAATTATTGCATTACCAGATATGCCTACTGTATCCATTTTAAAAGTGAAACTGCCTTTAATTGGGGAATTTGAATACTTGATTATTTTCATCTTATATACAAACATAATTTTTACATGTACCTTCCCACAGAAAATAGTACTATGCGAATCCATAGTATTAACACCATGATAAAAATACTAGAGTGCTTTTGTATTAGGTTATGTTGGTCTTCAGTCTGTTTTGAAGCATCTAGTGAATATCTTTTGGCCATTGTATGTCATAAACCAATATAGAATATTTCCATTTAATTTTTAATTCAGGTGATACCACACCACGGATATTTACTACTTACTATTTTATTATACTTTACTAAAAATATGGACAACTTATGCTTTACATAAAATATAGTAAATTTAGGCAAATATTGACTGAAAATTTAATATTTATTCATAAAATTCATACATTTATGTATATAGTACTGCAATATGTTATATAGAGTATTTTGGAAAACAAAATTGCTGCCATAGGGAGCTTTTAATTGTAACCAGAAAATTAAGTATAAGGAGGCCACTAATGACAGAATCACTCACTAAAAGATATATGCTCAAAATGAATTTTTTAAATTGTACCCTGAATTATCCTTATATAGTTAGACAGATGAAGAAACATCACTACGGAGATCAAGAGGAAAGTCAATAATTTTAGAGCTATATATACATATTAATAGAGTGATATATAACTGAAATGATCAGAGATGTTTCTTCCTCACTGCACCCTTCGTTCAATGTAAATATTTCACTTTACACTGTCTCCTTTCCCCCTCTGCTTCTACAATGTGTAAAGAGGTGACTCCCAGGTAGGATGTCCCTCAAACTTGTTGGTCCCTTCTTTTTTTTTTTTTTTAAGAAAAAAAGGACTTTATTAAAAGACATGGGGTAACAAAGAATGTACACGAAGACTAGAGAATGGGGCTGGGGTGATGAAGCATTCATTGAGAAACAGCTAAGGTCATCCTCTAAGGTCTCTTCTAATTCCAATTTTAGTTTGGTAAATGAAGCTTATCAAAATTGGCTGCCTGTAAATCTTATTTGGTGTTGAAAAATCTTTGAAGTGTGACTGGCAGCTGGGGAATCCAAGTCCAGACCCCACCCAGTGTGTGATATTTCAGCCTGGATCACCTGGGATTGTCAAAGCTCCCAAGGAAGCCCCCTGGGGAAGCTGCTCTCCCCATTCCATCAGGGATCAGTGAACAGCTGGAGGAGTGTAGCCAAGCACTCGCCCCACTGGACAGCCATGCTTTCATGTATTTCTGCATTTCGATCATTTATTCAGAGGCCTCTTTACAGGGTCATTGGCTGAGACTGCCTTGAGTGCTTTTGCCCAAACTGCCTTTTTGTTCTCCTCTATGGCTCAGTTTTTAGTACTTTTCTACTCTTAGCTTCACCTTTTTTCCTCTCTCAGGACCATTGGCCAACAACAGCGCAAAACCCTTAGGAACTTCTTGCTCAGGCTCCCTCAGCAATGAGGCAATGTCCCACTTCTGCAGTGATGCTTCTGAACTTTGCCCACTGCCATTTCATGGGGAAAATGGAGCATTGATGGAACAGGCACCTTCTTTCTGGCCTTGCACTAATGGGATCACAGAGTAAAGGCCTAATCGTTACTTTCATTTTGGCTTGTTTTAATTGACTTCTGTGGCATCTGGAAGGTCAGTGTTCTCTCCAGCTCAGCTCTTGAGAGCAGGTTTCTATGTGGTTAGGGAAATAACCCCCAGAAGCCTTCCAAAGACTGATATTCAGACACCGTTCAGGGTATTATTTGCTTATTTTTTAAAATTATCTCTGTGATTTATTTGAGATTCTTAAAGAGTCTCTCCCCATTTCCATTGTGCCTTGCCATTAGAAACTCCTCACTTTGTAAGGAAGGTCACCGTGACTGGATACTGTTCTGAATTTTGGCTATGTTTCTTAGTCATAGAAGAATAAGTCACAGATCTATGGGTCTTAATTCCTATTATAATAAAAACATGTTACTCTTGCCATTAGTAACATTGGAAAAGACTGATTTGAAGATTGAATCTAAAACACATAGTGTAACCCATTTTTTGTAGATTCTACAAAGCTATAACTTATTTAAGAGAGTTACTCCTCCTTCAGTGACTAATCTTCTCTTATTGCAATAGTTTCTCTTTCCATCTCATTACCCCAAGGACTTCTCCAAAATAAAACTGGGGCTCTCCTCATTCCCTGCTCTAATCCCTTTCTCTCAGGTCCTGATGAAAACAATATTCTATTTTAAATATCTAAACACAAAATATTTCCCTGAAAAACGATCAAGCTAAGCAAGTGAGAATCTTGAGAACCCTCACAGTAGGAGAAATCAACTTGAAGTACATGTTTTAATTTTTTAACATTATTATGAAATAATCATATTTTCACAAAACACCCTTTTTTACACATTCGTTTTCATGTATCCTTCCCATTCCTCCTTGCCTTCTTTATTCTCCTTAGTGTTTTTCTCTCTGTCGTTCTTTCGCAGCTGCTGCACAGAACGTCTGGTCATGAGCCACACAGGTTTCAGAGATGCTCATCCACTTTCTGGCGTAGTGGTGACGCTTCGTCTCCCTGTCTAAACATGTCTTCCACTTCTGTCCCTCCTGTCAACTCGCCTGATTCCAGACTATCACTGGGACTGTTAATACCACCGCCTTCTAAAAGTGGCCTTCCCAGGCCAGTCAGTCAGCGCAGCATTTCAAGACCACATGTAAATTTTCAAAGCAGTAAATTCATTTTATTATCCCCCTAATTTTTTATACTTCCAGAAATGTGCCATTTCTATACTAATTAAAAAGTCAGGTAGGTCTTGAATTAATGTGATGGAATAGGAGGAGTCTCTGTGTGCCATGTTCATTTCTTTTGGTTCTCTGATATCAGAGTTTCAAGTAGAGTGTGGTTATAATGAAGAAATCTAAAAGATGAAATAGGACAAGTAAATAAAGTACCTGAAGGACCCACCAGTAATGGCAATTGGGAAATCAGGTTCTTGGTGATACAGGTACAAGCAGCTTCAGTAGATTTCAGTGCAAAAAGAACAAAGTTTAGATGGAAATTAAATAAGTGGTTGGAAAAGGAAAACTACTGTCTCTTTCAAGAAGCTTAGTCTTGAAGGGAGGAGAAAGAAAGACAACAGGCAGGAGGAGTAAAGAGTAAAGGCATTTTTGGTCAGTTTGTTTTGTTTTTAATGACAGGCAAGATTTAAATATTTTTACATCCTGAGAAGAAAGGAAGAAGATATGGAAGCCAGGGAGGTATGGGAAGTATATTATTCCTGAATAAGAAAGAAGGGCAAGGGGTACAGTAATTCAATATTTAACAAAAGGGTGACACAATTTTGCCGCTTGAAGAAATGCACTTAAAATCATTTTAACAGAATCGGAAACTTTTCACTCTGTATGTACACAATCAACCTCATGTATATTTCTTAAATCTCATGCAACATCAGTGAATCAGAAAAATGAGTGTAGTCTTAGATCTGTAACTTCAGTAAGAACCACTTGAAACAATCCCTGTTCATGGTGTAGAGGAAAAGCACATTTTTTTCCTGTATCCCTCTTCAGAAGGGAAATTCTTTTTCTTTCATTCCTGATGAGATGAGGTAGTTTTCATAGAAGGTCACACACATATATATTTTTCCACTGGTTGGTAAATTGATGATTGTTTCATATTCATGTTACTTCTTGGCTACATTTTCATTTTTGTTTCCCTTCATTTGTTTAGTCCTGACAAACATTTATCTGATAATTCAATAATATTATTAGTATCTTGGTGATTATTAATTTATTTTATAAGGCACCTATTTATTGTAGAAAACAAGATGACATTTTTCAGAAATGAGATAATTTACAATAAATAACAGTTTGTTGTCATTGTACTTATCAATACAAATTAAAATATACTCTAGTTTTTAAAAATGTATAAATTTTTCATTCCATATCAATTTTTATACTTGGGAAGATGAGTTACTTACATTCAATTATTTCTATTTAAAGTTTATAACCTTATACAAAATATATTACTGAAATCACTTCATTATATGTATAGTTTCTAACATGTTTCTAATTGTCTGATACAAGTGGAAATAATTTTAGCATCTTGGTTATCCATTTAAACTAGCATTGTCACCCTTTTTGCCATCATCTTTGAGAATACTGCAGACATTTTCCATTGCTTTCTTGCAAATGAGCATTTTACCACAATTTGAGCCACATGAAATTGTTAATTTTTTGATTTTAAAAAATTATTTATAATCAGAAGATGAACTAGCCTATTTTAATATACCATCTTTACTTGACTGCGGACCTATTGTCAAATTTATTGGGGTGCTTATTGAAGAATGTATATTTTATTTTGCTTTATTTTATTGCATGATCTATAAAATGTCAAGTTTTATGATTCAACAAAATTTGTTGTTTATATGTATTAATTATATGTATTGTTATGCATTTGAAATGCTTAGCGTTGTAATATGGTAAGTGCCTATATGAAATGCCAACCTAATTCATATCATCCTCATTGCAGGCTAGCAGTGTAACACCGAAATCACCCTCCACTGACATCTTTGATATGATTCCATTTTCTCCAGTATCACACCAGTCCTCCATACCTACTCACAATGGCACACAGCCACCCCCAGTACCTTCAAGATCTGCTGAGATTAGTAAGCTTTCTAAATAAATAAATATTTCTTGCTCTATTTAGATACATTTTGAATTTTAATTAACACTGTGAGAATTGCATATCTTCACAAGCTCACTAACAACTCTAATTATTAAAGTGTTATGTTTTTCTGTATGTGCCAAATGCAGCTAATTTACTTTATAATTCAGAGAGTTATACTACTAAAGACATCCCTGTTTGGAGTTTGAACCTACTGAAGAAACAATGATATTTTGGTGTAGATTTACTTACATCATAATAAAATTGTTTAGTCATAGGTTTATTATATTTGGGATTATATCAGTAATTTTTGTAAAAAATAACTGGAGGTAATAATTTTAGCTATTTTAACTTTATTAATAGATCCTAGTTTAAATATTACTGTTATCATAGAGTATATAGGTATTTTTGGTGGGAAATATATAAATTACATCAATTCTATGAATCAGTTTATATCTTAGCAATATGTAAGGTTTGTTCCCCACTCTCAGGATTTCAAAAATGCTTAAAAAACATTGCTTTTATGTTTTGTTTTCAATGTATCTGGAAGAAACATCAAAGTACCTTTTTGCTAAGTTAAAAAGCATATAACAAATGTTCAGTTTTGATATTTTAGCGCATATTGATCTGTCCCTGTCAGAGAATATGAAAGAATAGTTTCCAGTGGCCATAAATCAGTCACTAAGCCCTAAGGAAACTGAAGAAAAGATATCTTATGCTTTATTGAATTCTTTCTCATTAACACTAATACATTTTGAATATAACTCTCAAGTATTAGTTGAAGGCGTTTTAATATATGGCAGGACCTATAGTTTATTTCTTTTCACCTATGGAACACATCATCATGCATTGCTCATGTTGTGTACTTAATTCACTTACAGGACTTAAGTAAAATATTAGGGACATTAAAATCAACTTATGAAAATATTTCAAAACATCAACTCAAAATAGACTTTGAAATGGGCAAGAATTTGGGGGAAATCCCCAAAAGCATAGGAAAGAAAAGCAAAAATGGACAAATGGAACTACTTTGAACTCAAAATTTTCTGCATAACACTGGAAACAACAGAATAAAGAAACAACTTACAGAATAGGAGAAAATATTTGCAAGTTACATCTGGCAAAGAGTTAATATCTAGAATATGTAAGGAACTCAACCAGTTAATAGCTAAAGGAAAAAATTAAAAATTTTAAAAAATTAAAAATAAAAAAAAATAAATTTAAAATTTAAAACAGATCTACATAGACATTTCTCACAGGAAAACATACAAATGGCCAATCGTTTATGAAAAAAACATTAAACCTTTCTAATCATCATGAAAATTCATACCAAAACCATAAGAGAAATCATCTCACTCCAGTTAAAATGACTATTATCAAAAAGACAAAAGATAACAAATACTGGAAAGAAGGATAAAAGGAACTCTGGCACATTATGTAAATTAGTATATCCACTATGGAAAACAGTAGGAATGTAATTCAAAAAATTAGTGATCCACCAATCCCACTACTTGTGTATCCAAAGGAAATGAAAGCAGTTTGTCAAACACACATCTGGACATCTATGTTTTTTGTAGCACAGTTCACAGTAGACAATGAATAGAAAGAACCTAAGTATCCATTAACAATGAATAGATTAGAAAAATGTGGTACATATATTCAATGGAATATTTTCAAGCTTTAAAATGAATGAAACACTGTTATTTGGGGAAATGTAGATGGAACTGAACATTATTATATTAGGTGAAATAAGCAAGACACAGGAAAAAGAAGTAGCATGTGATCACACTCATATGTAGAATATTAAAAAGTTGATCATGTAGAAGTTGGCAGTGGAGCTGTAGTTACCAGAAAGAAGTTGGGGAGAATAGGGAGAAGAGAGGGATGGGGAGAGGTTACTCAATTGACCCAGTTATAGTTTAATAGTAGTAGGTATGCTATTGTACAATACAGTGACTTCAGAAAATGAAAATGTGCTGTATATTTTAAATAGCTAAAAGAATAAAATATTTGGAAATTCATATAACTAAGGAGATGAAAGATCTCTACAATGAAAATTACAGAACACTGAAAAAAGAAGTTGCAGAAGATCTTAGATGGTGGAAAGACCTCCCATGTTCTTGGACAAACAAAATTAATATTATCAAAATTGTTGTACTACCAAAAGCAATATTCAGATTCAGTGCAATCTCTATTAATATAGAAGTGACATTCTTCACAAAACTAGAAATGACAGGCCTAAAATAAATTTAGAAAATTTAGAGGCCCAGAACAACCAAAGCAATTCTAAACAAGAAGAGCTATGAAGGAGGCATAAGAATACCGGATCTCAAATTATATTGCAGAGCTGCACTAATATAAACATTATGGTATTAGCATCAAAATAGACATGAAGATCATCAGAATAGAATGGAAGACACAGAAGCGAACCTCGTAATTGCTGTCATCTGATACTTGACAAAGGTCCCAAAAATAATTGTTGGAGAAGAGATAGCCTTTTTAATAAATGATGCTGGGAAAACTGGATATTCATTTCTAAAATAATGAAATTAGATCCCTATCTATCACCCTGAACAAAAGTCAAAGTGGATCAAAGACGTAGGAATTAGATCAGAAATGTTGAAAGCAGTAGAAAATGTGGGGTCAACAACCCATCATATTACTGCAGGCACCTACGAGGCACCAACTTCCTTAACAAGACCCCTAAAGTTCAAGAAATAAAAATAAGAACCAATAGGTAAGATACCATCAAATTAAAAGCTTCTTCACAACAATGAAAATGATTAAGAGCATCAAGACACAGCCCATAGAATGGGAGAAAATCTTTGCCAGCTATTCCTCTGAATGGGATTAATATCCAGAATACTTAAAGAACTCAAAAAACTTACAACATAAATACAGATAACACAATCAATAAATGAGCAAAAGAAGAAATTTCAAAGAAGAAATATAAATGATCAACAAATATGAAAACAAATTTCAACATTTCTAGCAATTAAGTTTGGTATATGGAAATCAAAACTACACTAAGATTTTATCTTACCCCAACCAGAATGGTAATTATCAAGAATACAAATAAAAAATGCAGGTGAAGATGTGGGGCTGGGGCACTCTGACACATTGTTGATGGGAATGCAATTTAGTACTATCACTCTGGAAAGCAGTGTGGAGATTCTTCAAATTACTACGAATGGAATCACCGTATGACCCAACTTTTCTTACTCCTTAGTTTATTCCATATAACTAAAATTAGCCTATTACAGTGATGCAGCCACATCAGTATTTATGGCAGCACAATTCACAGTAGCCAAATTATAGAATCAATCCATCAACAGATGGATGGATTAAGAAAATGCAATATATATATATATATATATATATATACACACACACACACACACACACACACACACACACACACACACACAAGCACACACACACACACATATATAAAATGGAGTTTTACTCAACCATAAAAAATGAAATTATGGCATTTGCCAAAAATTCGATGTAAGTGGAGAACATTATGCTGAGTGAAATAAATCAGATTTAAAAAAAAAATCAAGGATTGAATGTTTTCGCTCATATGTAGAAGCTAGAGCACAATTTAAAAAAAAATGGTGAAGGCATCAGATATCATAAAGATACAGGGAAAATCAGTGGAGCATAAGGAGATCAAGAGGGATGAAAGGGGCAGGAAAGAAGAGGAAATATGGAATGAAATTAACAAAATCACACTCTGTGCAAACATAAATATACTACAGTGAATTCTACCTTTATGTTTATGTAGAAATTACCAGTCAGAAGTAAATAAGTTTGAGAGCGAAAGGAAGATCAGTAGAGGAAGGAGACTGAGGAAGAGAGGGAAAGATTGGTGAACAGGAACTAAAATTGAGTACATAAAATTTCATGCATGTATGATTATGTTAAAATGAGCCCAACTACTATGTATAATGCTCTAACAGATATGCTTCATCTGATAAAAAAATTATATGATACACACACACACACACACACACACACACACATATACACACACGGTATTCCATAAATAAAATGTTTTATGTTTTTAATTATCAGTTAAAATAAATTTAAACTAAACTATCTATTGCAATACATTAGTTGAATTATATGTTTAATTGCTCTGGATATATTTTGTGCCAATGCAAAATTGAGGAAATAATTCATGACATACATATCATAGTGTGTTTTAGAAAATGTCCCCAACACCCTGATGTTATGATAGAGTGTTTTTAATTTGTTTTTTATCTTATGAGTGTGTCTGCATCTCTTTCTTTATCCTTGCCTTTCACATATTTAGACCTCCTCACAGATTCACTTACGTTCCCTAATTGTCTATAAACTCCGTGAATGAATGAACAATGTCCTTTCTTTGCTACTTTAAACCATTGTCTAGGAAAATGCATGATATATATGTTCAATAAATTTTCTGAATAGAGCAAAGAATGACTAAGTGAAGCACCACCTCTTAGTTTTTATTCTTTTACCCCTGCATCAGACTCAACTAATTTTAATTTTGTTTATAATTTTTGTTCTGAATTTGATACCCACGTGAGCTGAACAAAAAATAAACACCAAAGAGTTCTGTAATGTTTATTAATTTACATGGAATTAGTCTCTTAATGTGCAAGGTGGTTTGTTCTTTAACTTGGAAGAGAATCATGGGCTCATGAGAATAAGTTGGGAAACCTCCTGACAGAAAAAGACAGCATGTCCACTCACACCACCTACTCCCCCAAACCCACCTGAAATCTCTAGTGATTCTGTAGTTCCAATTTGAGAAAAGTCTATTTTATGAAAATCTCTATTCTCTCTGATCAGCAGTCTGTCATTTAGGTTAATCTGTTCTTTTAAACAAACACCTACTATGTGAAAAGCACTGGGTCATGTACTTGTAGTATCATGGTTACCAGAACATGCTTCCAAACAAAATTTCCTCTGTTCTCTAATTTTTATTTATTGCCTGAGCGCTGTCGGACCAAGGCAGGGAGGTAAAAACAGTAATAGTATATTCATCAGTTACATATAAAGTAACAATACATTCCCATTGTTGAGAATACTTCTGTTTTTAGAATTTTGTCCCAATGTAATTGTTGAGAATGCTCCTTTCACTTTAGAAGTGCCTTATTTGGATAATGAATTATATGTTCCCCTTATTTATATAATACTCACCAGTTCCAGAAACTCCCAAACATTTTACCAATTATTAACTTATTTATAACTCAAGAAACTGAAAAATACTTGGAACTGGGAAAAGCAAGGATCCTTCATGATGAGAGTGCCTGAGTGATTTTAAAGGAAATGATAAAAAGAAGTAGCATGAATATTACTTCTTATACACCATTGAACCCCACTGGGAATTTGTTTTCAGCAAAAAAATGGTATGAATATGTATCAATATTCTTCCTATACATTATTTAATATTTTCCAATTCAGATTTCATTTGAATTGATTCAGAGGAATCAAATGTTAATATTTTTCAAATTTTTAAAGTATATAATAGGTCACACGTGTTCTATAAGTTACAAACATAATTTTAACTTTGTTACTTCTTTAATGACACAAAGTGGTACATACTTAAGAATACACACAAATAGAACTTTTTTTCATACTGCTTTCCTGCTGTTTTCTTAAAAACAAATATAAGGATGAAAGTTTCATAGCTCAGGGATTAGAGCAGTGTCTTGTAAAATATAAATTTATTGCTGGTATAGGAGGATTTTTGTTCAAAATTTGTCTCATTGTGGCTATCTATGAAGATGATATGATTTCATAGTACATAAGATAAAATGCCTTGAGTTTTTTTTCTGAGTAAAAAGTGTTATAAAAGCATGTAAAACTACTTACTAATCTCTTCGGTCTTACCACTTTCTAATTTTTTGTGACATAACAATAAATGGAACTAGGAAAGTCTTGATGAAAATTATGTCAATTTTAGTACATTTACATGTTGCAAACATTCAAGTGTTATAATATATTAATTATCAACTATTTATTGAGGTTGATATTTCTACATTAAAGACACAGAAACATCTCTGGATTATAATTCTTTATAATCAAACAGTTTTTAATCTCATAAAATGGATTTTTACTTCCTTAGTCTAAACTCCAGAAAGCTCAACATAAAATGTAAGTGTATAGAGGCTTATTGGATAATATAAATATTGTATTTATATATATAATCCTGCCTTTGAAATCAGATTTGCCCCAATTTGTTTCTAGTCATTTCCTTTACGAAAATACTTTCTTCCTTTTAGAACGGGATCTGTTTGGAGCTGAACCTTTTGACCCATTTAACTGTGGAGCAGGGGATTTCCCTCCAGATATTCAATCAAAATTAGATGAGATGCAGGTAACCATCTTAACACATTGAACTATAAATGGCTTATCTCTTTTAAATTTGGGACAAAGAAAATGTTATATATCAAAACTACTCTTTTCTTTAATTATTGTCAATATAAAAATTACTTAAAAGTAACTGCATTAAAAATTACATCTAGTTCTAAAAATACGACTGATAAGGATTAAGTTGTTGATTTTTATTTTTATGGTTCAATTTACCATGGAAATACGATGGTTCCTTTTTTTTAACAATATGGCATGGATTCTAATGGATTGTTGTTTGAAATCCAGAAATTAAAAGGTCATTGCAATAGATTTATAAGATTTCTCAGTCTTAACAATTTCAAAATTGTAAATAGGTAGATGTGGGAAAATCTTTGTAAGAGTAAAGTCATTCTGTCTGAAAGGAAGCATTGTAGCTGTGGTTCATAACTTCTGGGCTATTATTGAAAAAGCAGACACCCAGTGACAGCTTCTTTAGGAATGTAGTGAGTTGGGTTTTCATTTCTGTCTCCTTTTTCACTTTTGAATTCTAAACTGTTCTGAAACATTGAGCAAATTTTGTTTAAAAGCTTTATACAATGCTCCATGATTAATAAGCAGGCTTGAAAAGACTAGAATAAAGTCTTCTCTTTATATTTTCCCTATTATTTATGAAAAAGTTTCTATATGGTAAAATCCAGATAGACACCAATAAGATGAAGGTGTGTGAGAAGAGATGATGAAGACATTAAGGCAATATGAAGTGGGTGTTTCCATTAATTAGTCCTGAGTTACTCCATCATTCTCTATGCTTTACTCCTTCCCACACATACACCCCCAAAAACTTAGTGGGTGAACTCTGATCTAACATTAGTAAACATGTTCCTCTTCCTGGAAAAATAATACAAATACTCTTCCACTCATTTTGAACTGTCCTATTTTCTAGGTATTATGTGAACTCCTTTTTTTGGTAGATTTAATACTGTGTACATTTTAAAAGTTGAGTTTTGAAAACATATTTATCTTGTGTTTTCAAAGTAGATGCTAAAATAATATTTTTAAAGTTGTATGATTTGTAGTTCTTTTTTCTATGAAAAATTCTTTTCGATCTTTAAAATCTATTTAAATTTTTATTTCCCAAATATTGACAAAAAAGTTATAAACAACTTACCCTTACGTTTATTACATAATTATGAATGCAAAAAAATAATTAAATAAAAATGACATTGAATCACCAACAAAATGCAAATTAAGAAATTAGTGTTACAGAGTGGGTGATGTCATATGGCTTAAATTAAAATAACTGTATTAAATTTCTGCTTTTTTCAATAAGTATCCTTTCTGATATGCAAATTCCCCACCTTTTTATGTATTTCAAATACTATGAAAAATTTACTCAAAACCTGCATGATTAATTATTGATGATGATATATTTCATATAAAATCAACTCCTTTTCTTTTCATCATTTAACCAATTAGGTTTATACAACCAGGGACTAATGAGTTTGTAGGAGCAACACAAACATGGGCACTGATAGGGCAGTACTTGTTAGAGTGAAGCAGGTCATAAAAACTACTTGGCTAGGAAGGTTTTTTTATCACAAAATTTAAAAATTCTATAGATTTTAAAAAACAAGCCTCCATCTCACGATTTTTGTGTCAATCAAGTTTGAGAAACACTATCAGAATGATTGAATGATGTGTTGGTCAAATAACTTTAAACTGTGGTGCTTTTGTTTTTGTTTTTGCTGTTTTTAATATTTTCTTAATCTCTTTTTTTATTCTCATCTGCTTTCATGGTGGGTAGCGCCAGCGATGGTTGGTATATTATTTTCAACAACTTACAACCTTTTTAAAACTAAAAGCTTAATGTTGCATGCTTTATTTAATAAATATTCAAACAGCAATTTCATATGAATGTATCAGATCATTAGTTGTGGTTAAAGTTTTACTATTCACAATTTAAGGATATTTTTTCCATGATTTAGTCACTCTTGTGTTATTCGTCTTTTTGATTGTTTCTTCTAGTGCAGAATTTACTTGTAAGATCACATTAAAGTAAAATAATGTTTTATTTACTTAAGTCTATGATGAATTTTGTTAGTAACCTTGCTGTTCCTAATTAATTATTGTGCACATTTAACTACTATTTCTATCTGTGCATATCATGTAAAAGGCTAATATAATAGTTTCTGGATGCTGCATTGAGTTAATAAGCCTAGTGAAATATTGTTTTCCTCTTTGATTTACAGAGGATTTTGACTTAGTAATTCTTAAGAGAATTCAATTAAGTTTCAAATCACAGAATGTCTCATGCATGTAAGAATATAAGCAGAAATGCTAAGCTATATTTCATTTTAACTAATTAGAAAATTAGATATTTATTTGAAATCTATAATATAGTTATTTGAACTGATATAATTTAAACCGAGTGGCACATGTCTCCTGTAAACCAATCAGTGGGATAATATTGATGCCCAGAAACATACTTTGTGAGCCATAATAATTTAATATGCTAAAAAACAAGACGGGTAAGTCATGAAGGATGAAAGAATTACACACAAATGGTGTCAAGTCAATGGTGAATAATTTAGGAGAATATTAATGTCCAGGTAAATAAAACTTACAATAATACCCAAGTAAATTTCAAAAGCATTAGACAGTTAAAAATGTTTGGAATATATGTGAATATTCATCTGACTTTTGAACTGGAGATAGATTTTTATAAGGAAGAATATACACATGTAGTTTATTTAATATTTATTTTTTAGTTGTAGTTGGACACAACACCTTTATTTCTCTTGTTCATTTTTGTATGTAGTGCTAAGGATTGAACCCAGGGTCTCACATATGTGAGGTGAGTGCTCTACAGCTGAGCCACAACCCCAACCGCACGTGTAGTTTTATAATTTTCTTTATAATCTGTTCCACTAGGATATATAAATACTACACACACACACACACACACACACACACACACACACACACACACACAGAAATAGACAAAAATTAGGAAACTAAACAATCAACCGAAAAATAAAAAACAGAAGATCACAAAAGAAGACCACGTGCAGCTAACATACATACAGGTATTGTCTAATAAAAGGAAACATACAATTTAAAGAATTTCAATGCCATTTTGATCTAGCAAATTATCTACTTCATTTTCTTACTAGTAATTAGCACAAGTGAAAGAATGCTGTAACAAACACTTTAAGTCATTCACAGCTTCCCTTTGGATGGTAATTTGTTAATAATATTTTAATTTGTATCTGGTATTAAAATCTTTGAAATAGTCTGCTATTTTCTGAGGAGAAAATAAGAAATTTGTTAAATCTCTATGCACAAAAATATGATATTAGCTGTATTCATGATTGTAAAATACTGGAAGTTAATAAGTAATTGTAAAATTTAAAATTATATTGTATAGTCAGGATAAATTAGTTTTATTTGAACTGTAATACAGGAAGTTGGTTCTGGTAGAGAACATAGAAAATAGAAAATTATAGCTGATATATGTAATATATTACATAAATGAGAAAGTTATTTATGCTGTCATTAAAATCATTAAAAAACTATACACAGGAAAAATATAGACTCAAAATACTTATGTCAGCATGTAAACAGTTGTTACATATGACATATTTTTCCTTGATATGCTTTTGTCTATTTCAAATAAGCAATGCAGTTGAGCAAAATATTTTATATAAATTATATGATTAATGTTAGTTATGAAAATCATTCTTTTTTTGATACTAGTGATAATTCCCATCAATACCTAAAGAAAATAAAATTCATTTTTCATTAAAAAGTTTAAGATTCAAGACAATATGGAAATCTTGGAAGGATGCAGAATTAATTAAATTATGATCCTCAAAATGAAACTTCTGAAGGAAGGTCAGAAAATGTGCAGGAAATTTCATTATAGGAGGAAATAAAACCAAGGAGACTTATAAGATGTATGTGGTAATTAGGATGAGTAGATTATCCTAAGAGAACTTTGAAAAGATCCTTTAAAAATCACCATGGAGATATTGTGCTGTACAAACAAGTACTGAAATAATGTTTGATACCTACTTAACTTTGCTGTTTTGCCTTTAATACTGATAGCATATTGATAGTTAATATTTTCAGGATAAAAAAGTGTTACTAGTTTAATTTCAGAATGAACTGATAAAATTAAAACAACATATGGTATCAGTCCTTTCCAAATGTAATTATCTCTCTCTCTAGTTATCACTTCTACCTATGTATCTATCCCTTATCATTCATTATATACTAGAAGATGACAGTACATAGCCCTTCAGATATCCACATAAAATGTTTTGAAAGTATGGTTTATTTCCAATATTTTCAGTTTAAAATATTCACTTTTTAAAGTAGTTGGTGGCCACTAGAAACTATGCATAATATGGGAAAATATTTATTTTTGTAATACTAACAAATCTTAAAAAAAATTATGGTCAGTACTCTGACCTTTACTGAATTTAATTTGTATTTGTATTTAATATAATTGTATTTCATATACTGAAAAGAAGTTTTGAAAATGCAGTGCTAGCCTTGTTTTATGCTATACGTATAGTAAAGAGCATTGTTAGAATATTAATTACAAACAAAGGGTGTCTTGCAGGTTTATAAATACTATCTCCTCTATATGAAAATGCTTGCATTAGCATTTAGAAAGATACAGTGCTTTTAAATACGTAGTCTAATTAGTTCCACAAGGAAACCTCCAATGTGACCTTCAGTTCCACTGATTGTTGGGAGTCTATGCTTTTCATTTCTTTGTAGACTAGTGTGCATAGACTAGGGGCCAGTGAGAAGATGTGGGGAGATGGTAAACCTAGCAATGGCCCACAGTTGAATTGTCTTATGCAAAATAAAAGAGCTTGTGGTGGAGAAGCACATATTTTTTGCCACAAAGTTTTAATAAAAAATGTTAGGGGAAAGAAAAAGCACAAAATTTTCATGGCAGTGACGTAAATAAATCAGCAGCAACTTAACTTCTAAACAGGAGTGCATGAAGGCAGAACAATAGCAGGACTTGGGAAAGTTTCTCTAAGGCACAATGGTCTACAGGGCTCTGCTGCACCCAGAAACAGCACTACATTTACAAAATGTATTTTACCCAGGCTCTGACAGAGTTAACCAGGAAAAAATGATGAAGATTATCAGGCTATCTTGAACTTCTCATCACCATGAGGTGTAGCTCTCTTGATAATATTTAAATTAATAATTATCTTTAAATTCAACAAATTAAGCCACAGTAGAATTGACATATTAAATAGGTTTTACTGAAAAAGAAGCATTTAAGTCTTAAAAGTACTTAATTTCATATATTGTTACTTTCTTCTGTTTCTCATGCATGATAACCTCACATATATTTAAATCATTAAAATTTTAATAAGTATAAAAGAACTGCCAGTGATGTACATCTGTATAAAAATTTGACAAGCCAGAATTTTGCATATGATTATTTCTTAGTTGATTGAAGTACAAAGATTTCAAATTTTGTTCATCTTCTCTTCTACTTACTGATTTTATTTTACTTTGCCATGGGCATTTCCTATTTTAATGATTTTATTCTGTCTTACAGGAGGGGTTCAAAATGGGACTAACTCTTGAAGGCACTGTATTTTGTCTCGACCCAGTAGACAGTAGGTGCTGATATCAAGAACAAGAGTTCATCCATGTTAAATTTTTTGTATACACATATACCATTCATTATTACTTTGGAAGGTATTATACATGTGCCAAAATGTATTTTAATATCTTAATATTTTGAAAGTCATCATGGAAAAATTTCTTCACACTCACTGTTGATCTGTAATTTTATTTTAAAACAACTTAGTATTATGTATAGCATACTTTAAAATTCATTTGTTTCTGTTGTAGTGGAATTTATAATTGAAAGAGATTATGCAAATATCTGCTTTGTCTAAGTTCCAAATAATTAGCACCTTGAAATTTGTGTTCATTCTCCAGGCTGTTAATTTATTATTGATGTTCAAAAAGCCATACCTTAATGAAACTGTTTAAAATTCTGAAGAAATATACCAATACCAAACTAAACATGCCCTATTTTCAAAGGAAAAAGCATGTTGCCATTCATTTGACAGATGTCATTCTATGTATAAAATGTTCACGTTGTTGGGAAAATTTTAACTTTGCCTGCTATGCTACCAGGTCACAAATTTTTAGTTGGTTAATAAAGAATAGAAATTCCAATAACAATTCAATCAAATTTATTTCAAATATTAGTAAATACAAGCTAATAATATTAATTATTGTTATTAGTTATATTTAAAAATGTTAAATTTGTTTCATAAATGTGGAAAAAATTAAAAAGTTATGAAATCTTAAAATTTCATTTCTAATATGTTAAGTTACATTGCTATGACATCTGAACATCATGTGAAACATTTGGAATATTTGCTCACCATAGGTGCAATGCCTAGCAACCATGCTTACTTTGCCAATTGTATTTCTTGTCACTAAATAAGGACTATCATCATGTCATATTCTCTTCTTTCATAGAGATATTTTTCCTCACCAAAGTTCATTTTCTGATCCCCCATTCATTTGATACTTTAAAATTTATGATAGCTATCTATATAAATTATCAAAATATTTAGTCAATACCATTTGTCTTTGTTTTGTTGAATCAAAATCTAATTTTTTATGAAAATTAAGTTTCTATTCAGCTTCCTCTTGAACATGAGCAATATAAAATTCTCTATCACCTTATTTGTGATGGGCTGATGAACCCTGACATTTAAAAATATTTGTTTTCTATATCTTTGCCCATCATATAACAGAATAACAATATCCATGTGGCAAAAATTGATGGTAAAAATTTTAATGTGGCTTATCTTTATCACATTATAAGAAAAATAAATTAATGAAAATATAGGCTTAGTTTGAGGGTAGCTCTCAAAAATAAATGAATATATAAATCGGTTCTTTTACTCATGGAAATTTCTTCAATTGTCAAGGTACATTTTCACTAGTAAAATAAATCAAATATGCTTATGCAAAATTATATGTATGTCCATTGTATTTTATGGTATATATGAACCTTATTGTTTGTGTTATTATCTGCTAAGTCATATGTTAATTAGAGGTAGTATATGTTTCATAATGAAGAGTCTTTATAATTTTGTTTGTCATATAGTATTTTGGGATTTATATAATGAGGATGATTAGAAGCCACATAAATGGCTTTTTTTAACAGATAGAATTTGTATTTTTATTGTACTTTAAAAAGCTTTATGTAATAGGTGTGTGTGTATATATATATATATATATATATATATATATACACACACCCACACTAGTGGCCATTTATTATCAGTGGTAACACAATAGAGTACTAAGAGGATATTTGCACATTTAAGATGTTACTTTACCAATTTTTAATGGTAATCAATTCTGCTACTGGCATGATTAAATAGTGCATAACTGGTCATTAATTATGAACATCTAGTTCACCAGTGCATTTTTATGAAGATATGATTGGAAATTGTATTTCTATGTAAACTCAATGATATGTTTGATTTTGCTGAGAATAAAAGTTTTTAAATAAATTAAATTGTATCATTTACTCATTAAATAATCTCTAGACATAATCTGCAGCTATGTACAATATATTTCCTTGGCTATTAATCAAAGCTGAGAAAGAGAAGCAGGAAGGGAGTTAGAAAGAAAGAAAAAAAGGAAGGAAAGAAAGAGAAAGTCTTTACTTTTAGCTTTATTTCCTACAGCCCACACACATTTTAGCTTTTTTGAGAAAATATCATTCAGTTGTGAAAACATGGACATGATCCTGCTGATGAGAGAGGTCACGATTTTGTTCCTTTCACTAGAAGCATCTGGTGCAATAACTATATTATGTAAATAATCTCTTCCCATTGTTGGGGACTTTTTAAACTAGTAAGATAAAGAGTGTCTTAGCTCACAGTCTCAAAATGTGGACTTGATAATATAATTTTTGTTATGGCTAATTGTGCAATTATGAAGAAATTTTGAATCAATCCAAAACATGGTGTTAATCATCTTAGAACCACACAAGTCTCACATACATTGCCTTTGTACAGTGAATAATTCCCAAATTCATACAATAAAATTCCTTTATTACTCAATAAATGTGAATAACATGTATTATGTGGTAGGAAAACAGGCAGTAAATATGCTAATAGATATGTTAAATTGACAGGCTCCCAGCCTTCAGTAATTTTATAGTCATAAAGGAAAAAGAAAATTATAGAGCTACTAAATGAAAACCAGTGAAACAAAACCTTCCCTGGAAACATTTGTATTTGACTGTGTTTAAATTCAGGTACTTCTCCTATGTTAGTGTCTATAGTGTCAGATATCCAGTGTGAGGTTTATCAAGACAGGATAATGGCAATAATTTTCTTCCTTTCTTCTTGTTTCTTGGGTTTGGGATTTGAAGTTTTTTAATTTAGTGATTTGATGGGAATTAATTTTCAAATAGAATTTCTGATAGATTTTATGATGCTGCATTTCTAACCACTGATATATTTTATTATTTTAGATGTTACTATAACTGTGAAAACAAAAACTGGCTGTTAATATTTTTTTTATTTCAGTGTTTCCAACTATATTTCCAAATTCAATATTTACTCAGGATTTTGGGTTTCAGCCTCTGTTAAATAACTTGTTGAATCTTGGACTCAATTTTGACAACTAAATCTCAGACCCCACCTAAGCTGGATCCCCATAAGCAGCTAGCAAATTGTTGATATGGGCATGACTCGTGTTCTCCACAGACTCATGTGTCTCATACAGTAAGTATCTTCTCTTTATAACTTCAGACAAATTTTTTAAGAACTAATCTCTCCAATGCCCTTCTCAAAAACCTTACCCAAACCTTAATTCTTATACAATCATCTCATGGTCTGATCATATGTTGTTATATAAGGTCCAAGGTGACAAGCTTATGAAATTTTCTCCCACAAAATCAATTTTCTCTTGAATTCATCCATAGTGGGGATCCCTTTACTCCAGCAAAGACACCAATCCCTAAAATCATTAAATCTTCTATTTCTTTGCTTTCTAATGAATTTTTATGAAATAAGGATATTACTTAAATGCATTGCCTTTCTCTAGATTAATTTTCCACTTGACTTCACAGATTTTCAGCAACACTATTTCTTAAGCCAGAGTGAAAGAATACACAAAAGATAGCATACTTAAGAAGGCATTGAGTTTAAAGTCTTTTTCCTCATTTCTCTGACATTACATGATAGCTTGATAGCTGAAATCCTTGTTTCTGTATCACTAAATTTTGTTTTGTGTTAATGAATACTACCAGAATGACTGTAACAAAATTTGCAAAAATCTACCTTATTTAATTACCTTAGCTACAATTTGGCATTTGTTGAGATGACTGTTCAAAACTCATTGAAATAAACTCTTCCAATTTGCAGACAACTCTATAGATAATTTAGAACATTCTTTATGACTTTTAAGTGTTGCTATTTTCATTAAAGTTGACTGGACTTGATTGTGTAAAAGTTATCATCTGATTCTCCTGTTTACACTGTTCCTACTAAAGAATATTCTGAAATCCCATAGCATTTTCTTGGTACCTTTGGCTTAATCAACTTATTAATATTTTTTCAAAAATTATTAAATATAATCTTGGAAACACCCAACTTTTTATTTTTAATAAAATATTCTTTAGAAATTTTCTGTTCCACCATCTTGAAGCAAAGGATTGCTTTGACATCCTTGTATCCTCTTTGGTGCCAACCACAACATTTTTACCCATAAGCATTCAGGAAAAGGTTAAATCATTCTTCATCATTATTCCTGCTCATGATGTGAACTCAGGTTTCTTGTACTGTCTTAGAGAAGAATAACATATCTTCTAGATAAATATTAGGAGAAGATAACTACTTTCTCCTCTATAAGTAAATGAATCTTTACTGTTGTGTTAACACTCCACAGCAATAATTTGCTAAATAAAGCTCTTGATAATTATCTAAAAGCATCTAACAACAACCATAGAATCACAGGCTAAGGAAGCCTGGCTCAATTGAAGTAGGAAAACAAAAGAATGATTATTGAGCTTCAGAGATGAATGTTATATAATTAAGAAACATTCCCTACATTCAAAAGGGTAGAGAGCTGTATTTGTTCAGCATGTGTATTAAAGAATGATAGTCAGAAATTCACACTGTAACTTCACTTGAATTCCATATGTGGGCACACATTTTTCATTGGCTTTAAATATCTTTAAGTTCATTTATCTTTCCCTAACTTTTCATTGTCATCTTCAAATGAGATTTCACAAGAACATGCTGGTGTCCTTCCCAGTTGCCTACTCCTCCCTCTGTCTGGTCAGCCTGCTATGTTCTAGTCCGTTCCAGAGGTCATTCCTTCCAATAGAAATAGCTGTCTGGATGGCCTGGAAATAATCCAGACTGGTTCTTTCTTGCAAAGAAAGCAAATAGAGAGATTTGTTTCTTGGCTGCATTTTGAAAAGAAAAAAGTAGAAAAATTTTATGGCTGCATCTACCAATACTTGAAAAAATTAATATTATACTAGGACCCATTTAAAATGGGTATTATTTTCTTATGCTTTGTCTTCATTATACTTTTAAAATGTTTTTTAGTTGTAGATGGACACAATACCTTTGTTTCATTTATTTATTGTTATGTGGTGCTGAGGATTGAGCCCAGCGCCTCACACATGCTAGGCACGTGCTCTACCACTGAGCTACAGTCCCAGCCCCATTACACTTTTTATATGCTTTAAAAATCAGTTATTTGCTCTCAGTATCCTTATATAATTTAATAGATAATTATCACCAGTACATACAGGAAACTTTTTAAAACATGCAGCAAATTCTGATCACTCACTCTGTTTCTGTCCCTCTCACACACACCTATACACTCCACTTATTTGTTTTTAGTAGCTGCTCTAGTAGAAATTAGATTAGCTTAAGTTGTGCTAGACTGTAGACAGCCCAGGGGATGGGAGAGGAGAAGTAACGAGGGGAAAGTCATAAATCGTCAGAGATATCAACTTACCTACGTT
The DNA here is from genome assembly GCF_964194105.1 of Spermophilus citellus. Lineage (NCBI taxonomy): Eukaryota > Metazoa > Chordata > Mammalia > Rodentia > Sciuridae > Spermophilus > Spermophilus citellus. The sequence continues at coordinate 90,627,757 of NC_138192.1, forward strand.
GACAAAGTGACTGTGCACAGATATTTGTCCTGTTCATTTTCCAGACAAATTTGAACATTTGTGGGACAGGGAGTAATAACAATGATGCAATTGTATGACAGGCCTTTTCTACAGTGATTCCTCTTTGTTTCCTCTAGTTCTCTGATAATGCCTACAGTTTTCTTCTTTTCTAGATAAAAGGAATTTAAAAGAAAATTACCTGAAAATAAATTGGCTAGGGTTTCATGACTTCCTGCCACCAGCAGCAATTAGAAAAATAAATATTGGATACTTGGAATTACTCCACTTTTAAAATTTTCACAACGTACCTTACCTGAATTTTTAAGTAGTTTTTTTTTTTTTTTTTAAGATTACTTACATTAATTACCTTTGCTTTAGAATAACTTAGCTTGATCTCTAGGGAATCATTGAACTAAAATGTGAATCTCTCTGCCATGATGAGATTATGCTGAACACTTTAGTCTTTTATTTGAGTTTAGGAAAGTCATATAATGGGATCCTGGCTCCTGAAGTTCATAAATATTAGCTATTTTAATGTAGAAAAGAAGAAAATCCTTCAGATAAACCTGAGATTAAGAAAAAAAAATGTCAGAGGGAACTACGCATTTCACATTTTATTTACATGCTAGTGTAAATAAATAATGAATCAAAGACTTCCAGGTAAAAAGAGCAACTAGCAGAACTCAGAGGTGATAATGGTCCCATGAAAGAGCGTAGGAGGGATCCCAAAACTGTCACCATCTTTGCATCATTTTATTACCATGCTTCTTATATAGAATTCTCTTTCATAAAAAAGTACAGGACAAAGCAAAAATATCATTCAGATCCTCTCATTTCTCAAGTTTTCATGTTCCTAGGGATACATTTGCAGACAGACTTCAGAAAATCTTCACACCAGAATAGAACTGTTGTTTCTCTACAGAAGTATCAATGGCATGGCACTTTTTCAGAGTAATTTCTCCATCAATGACATGTGCCACACAAAAATTCAAAGGCTTCCCTCTTTCCAGCTGAAAGCTAACCTTTGAAAGTGCAAGCAAAGAAAATACTAGAATGTATAAGATGATACTATGCCAAAATGTCAAAACACAGGTATTCTTAACTATGCTCACATGCATAGAGATAATGCAGACTTGCAGAGAATTTATCATATATCTGGATTTTTATAGCAACTTGCCTTTAGGTGCTTTAGTTTTACAATGAAGTTTTATATGTGCGAGTGTGAATGTTAGAATACTTTCTTTAAATGAATTCAAGTATAATTTGCCTTTGACATGTTGAATTATACTTCCTTGAGTAGATTTTTTGGCAACGTTTTTTATGTTTGTTTTACTATAAAGGAATGAAAATGCAGAGAACATAAAAATCCCCAGGATGCTTGTTAAATCTTCCAAAGGCAGCATTGCCCTGTGCGTTTCTCATCACTCTGCATCCCCTCCTTAAGCTTAATCACAGAGCTGAAGCTCAAGAAAACAGCTGGCTCTGTAAACCACAAGGGGCTCCAGTATTTGTCTCTGCTGCACAAATTGATCAAATTTCCACTAATCTTTAGAAAATATTTTTTTAAAAGAAAGAAACCTAAAATACATCCCTGTTAGCAAATAGTTCATCTTTTTAAGAGGCAACCAAGAATGTCTATCTAGTCAAATAAGACTAATTAGTTTCTACCCAGAAAATAAAACCAGTGAGACCATGGAAAGCACATGAGTCATATGACCTAGTTGAATTTATTTAGAACACACACACACTCACAAAAATTTGGGATTCCATCAAAACCAGATTGCTTCCCGCACTGTTCCACAACTAAAATTAGAAGGCCAAAGGAAAATTGGACTAATGTCAGAAGAGCGATGCATGAAAGTCATCTAACTAAAAACAAAATAAAATAACTGGAACAATAGAAGGAAATATTTTGCCATCTTGGTTTCTATGTTTCTAAAGTCTGTTCAATAGCATTTCATACGTATCTAATAATATTTAATATTAACTTGCATCTAATACCAGGAATATTTTTCTTTAATTATCAGGAAAATTGCAATAGTGAATTCATTTCGTGGATGTTTAAAGGAATGGAGTTATTTTGGAATGTGCTTGCTTTCAAGAAAGGCCAAACATGATTAAAATAAATGCATTAATTCATTATTGTTCTTCATGAGAATGAACAATTTAAAGCAGAAAGAAGCTTTAGCTCTGTTTCAAAAGGTCAGCTGTGATGGTATTTATGAGGAAAACTGAAGTCTCATTTTAATACTTGAGACAAATGCTTTATGTTAAAAACTTCTCTGATGAGGCCCTTTTGTACTAACTGAAGTCTGTTCCTCTGAGTGGGTACAGAGTGGAATAAAAAGCAAGTTATTGTCTTTTACCAACAATATGTGCCTCAATGTACATATTCTGATGGGACAATTAAAATATCTACACCATGGCTACATTTCCACACATACACATTCATACACACTTATTTCTCTCACTGGAAAAGAGAGATAGATAGATAGATAGATAGATAGATAGATAGATAGATAGATAGATAGATGTGTGTACAGACCTGAGGAGTCTAGAAATGTGATTCTGAATTTGGTCTAAACCAAATATCCAAATAGCTTGGGATATTCACTTTGGAAACATTTTAGGCACATATTTTTAAAATTTCAATTCCTAAAGGCAAAATTATCAAAGGAAAATGTTATAAACATGAATATATATTGGCAAGAATAATGTTTGTTTATGACTGCCAAAATTTCAAGATTACTGCTAGAGATTATGATGTATCTATGAGGCCAGAAAGACCATTATGAAATGAACAATCCTTTCCTTCAGCTCTCATCACAGAACAGTCTTTGGTATACGTGAAACCACAAGCACATCAGTGGGAACTTACTGCAGCGAGTTGGAAATACTGCAGTCAAACCACTAATCATGGCAGCAAGATTTCCCAGAATAAAGCCATTGCTTCAGAATTGTGCCAACTACTTGGGTTAAAAACATGGCTTTAAAAATTGCAGATCAGCAGAATATGAAATGGCTATTATCAAACTACAGAAATGTGGTTTTAAAGGAGATAGCCTGAATAGCATTTCATAATGATTTTTATTTTTTTTTAGACATAGGATCTCAAAGATAGTTACAATCACCTCCAGGTATTCATTCAGTGAAGCCAGGGAATGCATCAAGGAATTCCTATTCCTATTCTGTCTAAGTGAATTTTTCTCAAAAAATATATGGAAGTCTTTTTTCTCTTTTTTTGAATAGAATATATGTCCACATGTATAAGTAACAAGTAACCATACAGAATATTTTTCTTATTTTATCTATATACTTTCCCAGATGTGTTCATAAGTTATTATTGACTTTTATTTTGATTCTTCATAATAGTTGTGTTAATATGAACTATAGCCAAGACAATTATGTATAATGAAAAGTGTGATATTTAAATTTCTATTTAATATTTATAGTGATAGTCCAGGCAGATCCAGGATTAGAGGTGACAGAGATACTTTATTATCAACAACTTTAACATGTTTTTCCCCAGTGTATTATAAAATTGTGTGCATTATTTAACAGAAATTTTTGATTATTGTATCAATACTTTATGCCTACAGATGTGAAAGTACAATAGAAACTAGTGGATTTTCATATGAATGCCTTAAAATCCATGAGGCATAGATATTTTCTTATTGAAATAAATAATTAACATATTATTTCAAATGTTTCCTTTGCAGCTCACTCCATTCTTAGATAATCTTAAATAATTTTCTTTGATGAAAACTAAGAAATCAGATAATGTTAAGAATGCCTGAGCTAAAAATAGAAGGTAACATTTAAGTAGACAAAAAAAATGGGGAAAATATTCATGATTTTTAAAAATTATCAAGATCAAAATTATCATAAATATTAATGATGACTTAATGAGTATATGTGTTCTGTAACTATAAAATAAATAGCACTTCTATCATTAAATTTAATTTAATTCACAAAATTTTTTTTCTCTATTGGGATTTTAAGTAGAATGCGAATTGTGTTAGGCATATGATAGAATGTGGGTTATGTTCTATTACATTTTTAATGTTTTTTACTGAACTTTAACATATATTCCTTTAATTTCTAGTTGTAATTTGGGTTTTAGCTTCTTTTTATAAAATTATATGCAAGTACAGTGATAGTTGTTAATGGTGTGCTGAGTTTACCATGGTAGCTAAGGTTAAAATATTCTGAAGTGAACTTTGAAGAAACTGGGACCAATGATTATCAGAAGAAAAATATTGTAAAATGTTAGGACTGTGACTGTTCTTGATGATATCATTCTCAACTAGAACTTCCAAGTTACATAATATTATTTGGATAAAATTTGAAATACTGACAATTGCCAATGAGGATATGGAGCAACATGAACTCTCAGTTGTTGAAGTGAGAATATAAAGTGGTACAGCAAATTTGGGAAACAGTTTGGCAGTTTCTTATAAAACTAAATATGTTCTTACCATTTAATTCACCAATCATGACCTTGGTATGTAACTGAATGAGTTAAAAACCTATATCTACACTATCCTGAATGTTTGCAGCAATTTTTTTTCATTATTGTCTCAAATTGGCAACAAACAAGATGTCTTCCAACATGTAAATATATGAGCAAACCATGCTACATCTGTGAATGTATTCCCATACAATATTATTCAGGGAAAAAAGTAATCAGCTATCCAGTCAAGTAAAGATACAGATGAACATTAAATACATATTGCTACCTTAAAGTAGCTAGTTTGAAAAAGAAACATAAAGTGTGATTCTAATAATGTCATTATGGAAAAGACAGAAATATTGCTGAGATTAAAAAAAATCAGTGTTTACCTAGTGTTCAGGGGAAAGAGTATTTGAATAACAGTGAAACTATTCTGAATAATATATTATTTATATAATATACATTTTTAAAACCCTTAGAACTTTACAGCACAAAAATGAACACTAATGGATACAAGTTAAGCAAAAAAAATAATTAGGATATTCGGGATGCCAGGGTGAAATGCAGAATGCTACTAATTTCACTATATTACAAATGTTTAAAATAAACACACCAAAAGGGGTGCTAATAAATGGATGACCTAAGAATACTTGGATTTGTGTGGAATATTAAAGGATAAAGCAAAAGGAATTACACATGAGCTTTATACTCTTGAAATTAAACAATTAAGAAATCCTATGGCAGATGATGGTGGCCAGTGTCTTACTGTGGAAGCAGATGGTTACAGATAAGCAAGGAGAGAAGGCTAGAGTGAGGCACATGGAAGCGGATTTGACTTGGAGTCCTGAGTAGGACTCCAATTTAGTTTAATACAGATACAATTTGTCATATGGAGAATATTTATAGAAATATATCTCTAATTCTCAGTGTACATGCAAACATTTCTTACTCTCGCAACTGAGAGGATCTAAAATCAATAATGTTTCACTAGAAATGTACACATCAGTTACCAAATCTTGGTTTCCAATACAGTTTTTCAATAGGAACCAGGAATTCTCCTGGAAAAATAAGGTTTGGGGAAGGAAATATATGAGATGAGCTGGGGACATTTAGTAGCTTTTGAAAAAAAAAAAAGATTTCTTTAAAAAAGTAAACAAAAAAACCCCCATAAAGTAAAATAAATAATACAATGATTGAGGTGTCTAAAAGGGATACAAGCATCAAGTAAAAGAGATTAAAATATCCAAAGATCAAATAATCTGAGAAAGAAAATAAAACACTGTTGGACTATAATAAATTAAAAATAAATATTCATGAGTTTCTATTGATTTGATTTAAAATGATGGAATAGATTGGGGGAGAAAAGGCAAATCTTCCATAATGAAGAATTCCAAATAATTTATGTAGATAACTTTACCTCCAAAAAGGTAAAGTGTGACTCCCCATTTCTTAAGTGCAGGCTGCTTGTGAAGAAGAGCAGTGTGGTATGGAGAAAGTACACGACGGGAGGAGAGCAATGATTAAGGCTGCAGTGGGGAAACCTGGTAAGCATTATCAATCATGTTGATAGGGTATAATGAAAATGGCCTTTACTTTGAGAACTTCTACCCCCAAACCCATAACCCTAGTCTGATAATAAAAATCAAAACAATCAAACAGATCCCCCAAGAGGGATATGCTACAAATGAGCTGACCACTTCTACTGAAAATTGACAAAGTCATCAAAATTAGAGCAGTTTGCAAAACCTCCACAGCAAAGAGAAGTAACAGTGATTGCCAAATGTACTGTTAAATCCCCTTCATAGGATCCTGGAACAGAAAAAAAAAAATGAGGCAAAAAATAATGAAATATGAACAATTATTAATAGTGTATTAATATTTACCAATTACAACAAATGCATTATACAATGTAAGATATTAAAATAGGGGAATATATGTGAGGCATATGGGAACTCTGCTTTGATTTATTTATTTGTTCACTCATTTATTCATTTACTTGCAGTACAGGGGTTTGAACCCAGTGATGCTCTACCTTTGAGCTACATTTCCATCCCTTTTTTATTTTTTATTCTGAGATTGTATCTCCTTAAGTTTTCCAAGCTGGCCTATATTTTTCTGTAAATTTAAACACTGTTCCACAATAAACAAGTACCAGGTACTTGAGATATAAAGTAATCTAATCGTTTACTGACTTACTTTTTTAAATTAACATAACCTTAAAAATATCAAGCATCCAATATAGATATAAAAATAAAGTTAATTGTAGAAATGCTCATTTTTCCCTAGAAAAACAAAAAAAAAGTCAGTGCAGTCTAAAAAAGTAAGAGAACTATGGACTTATAAACACAGAAGTGATTATAATTAAGCCTGACTTGCGTAGTCACTAATTATACAGAACATCAATAGAAACATTAGATTTTTTTTAAGTTGCAAAAATGTTACAAAATAATTTCCTATACTATCCTCAAAGTCCTGTTTATTTCAATTCAAGAGTTATTCAATGTCTTTCAGGAAAATAAAACCTTGGGGAATGGGAAAAAATAGTTGTACTTATTATGCCTAAGTTCTTATAAAGGGAAAGACATATATACTATATACGTGTTGTCATGAATTTAAATTGAAAAAAATAAAAGTACTGGAAGTAAATGAATGCAACATCATTAATTCACAGAAGATGCCACATAAATATGTTGAGTAGACAGCAATATGAAAATATACTTAACATATATAAATGTAAACAGATTAAGGGTTTTAAAATTTTATATATGAATAACTCAAGAGGAATTAAAATAAGGGTAATGGAAAGGCCTTTTAAATCATAGTGATTCTACCTATTGTTTCTATTGAACTAATCATTCTAAGCAGTGATTTGCTCTCAATGGACAACCCTCAAGTACCAAGAGCTAATGAAAACGTTTCTCATTCACACCACATGTCTATTAGGGGTTGTTGATATTCTGCTTTACAGGAAGCTGTGCACCAGGTTAACATATCTTAACTGGGCGTTACTGATCTTGTAGTAAAGAGGAGTCACATCAAGACAGTTACTGAACTGAAGAGTTCTGCTTGGTAGCACCACATGTCACTTCTGCTTAGAAAGCAAGATGTGATTTCATTAACCAAGTAAGACATGCATACTCTGGAGTTCAATAGGAACTCGACACTTGAGTTCAACAGGGAGCCAAAGAACTTGGCAAGCAGTGAAATTCCATCATACCTATAATGATCCTCACTACCATTATGACCATAGAAAATTCTCTACTATTTTTAACCCTTCTTACCTATAAAATAGAGCAGTATTTAGTCATGAAATTAATCCTAAAATGAAAGTGAATATGTAAAGTATCTGAAGCTAGATCCACTTACTAAATGGTAGCTACTATTATATGTAACAGAAGAATGTAGGGTATTGTTACAGCAATAATTCTTAATAGCTCAACTAAATTTTAGGCGATAATATTGAAGCATTAAGAAAATTAATATAAAAAGGCTGAATTTTGTATTTGTTTTATACAGCATTGAATGAGCTAATAACAATTAAATTTGGTGTATTCTTCAGAGTAATTTTATGTTCTCTGTTCCACAAAATAAGAAATATTTAGCTGCCTACAACTTTGCTCTATATAGTATCTTTAATGAAAACGAAATTCAGTGTTTTTTAGAATTGGATGTCCAAAACTAAATAAATCCTAACAAGACTGGCATAACTGGAATGAGGATGCTGGTCCAGGACAGGGCTTTCCCCTGCCATGGCAGCCTGAAGTATGCCTTTTGAAATGTCCTACATCTGCCAGAAGCCTCTGGGCTAAGCAAGGCTGGAGAACCAAGACTCCCACAAACTATAATCCAGGTTACTTACTGGTAAGACCAACACTCTGCGCTTTTTCTATGGTTTGAAATTAATCTCAAGGAAGAATTTAAACCAAAACCAAACTTGGCAAAAATTCTTCGAAAATATGAGTGCTTAGGCAACTGAGATGTGGATTGAACTGTATGTGGCTGCTGACTGACTGTCCAATTTTGCTTCTTTCAGCAAGATAGACAATGAACAGAAAATAGTTACATTCTGTTTAAATGTACTCTTCTTACCCTTTTTCCTCTTGAAAGCATTTGACTTGTGTGACTCTCAACTCTTCCAGTGTTCCCTTTTTATAAGTATTAAATCCATTTTTAAAAAATAAGAAATATCTTCTATCACATTCTCAGTCTTATTAACTTCTACTCGGGCATGATTGGTATCTTACATTTATTCTTTTTTTATGTGATGCCTACTGCCTTTCCAACTAATTAGCAAACTGCTTACTAATGATGACTACAAAGTATGCTTCGCTAATAGTGTGCAGTACAGAGTTGCTATAAATAGAGAGTTATTAATAGCACACAATTTGTTTATGAACTCTTACCTGATTCACAGTTCTACCTCTACCTTTGTGTTCACATTTCTTTTTAGTTTTATGGCAGTCCTATCTCCAAAATTATATTTTTCCCAAAGTAATTTATGGCCTGAGGGTTGGCCCAGAAAAAAGTATTAGATCAACTTTAGAGAACTGAAGCATTTTTAAAAGTCAGTCAGTGTGAGACCTCACTAATAAAAGCATAATTTAAATTCTTACTTGTCTTAACACGATTTTCTGAAAATGTATGTGTGAGGTATTTCCAGGGTTGAAAACACTGAGCTGCTTTCCATGCAGAAAGTAGGGACTGAGCAGAGATACTTTTATCTGGAAGGTTGGCTACAAAAGGAATACTTGAGAATTATTAAAGGATAGATTACCCAGAATGGAAGATATGAAATATGCAACCCTCAACGGGGTTTCACAAGAGAGTTAGAAAAGAAGATAAACAAGGAAAGGCTGCTAAATTGTGGGCATTTAAGTTATAAATTAACAGGAATTTCCTAAGTATTCCCATCTGGGGAAAAAGATAAGCAGAGCAGTGGTGATAACATGTGGGTGAACCCAGATGGAAATGACTCCCCTCCTCCACAGTGTGAAGAAGAAAACATGGGCACAAGGCCCTAGGGTAACTCCAAGAATCAGAACCTAGGGGAAGGCCTTTGAAAAGTAGTGCATTGAGCGGTGAGAGGCAGGTTGGCCTCAGTGAATTCTGATTAATGTTTTTAAATAAATGCTACATTCATCATGACATAATAATGTGATAGGGGGATTCCATAAGGAACAGACTCTGTGATGGATACTTACCTGCAGGTGACTCACTGGAGATTGCTCTTAGTGATGACCCTTATGTAAGAGTGAGAGAAAAGATCTGTGCAGAGAATGATGTTGGGCTGCCATGCAGTAGCAAAGGGAGCTGTGCTGCTGGAAGCCCCCTGCCCCCACCAAGGTTTCCACACTGAGAGGAAGAAGCACATTCTCTATACTCATTCATGGATGAATAAATAAATCCTTTATGATTCTGGTTGGTTTTCTTTTCCTGAGGATATTCTCAGAAGAAAAATTATGGGAGAAACTTAGAGCTTCCATCTCTGCAGCTAGTATTTGGGAAATAATAGATACCTACCATTTTCTTCTACTACTATCCACTCTAAATTCTTATCTTAGATAGTATCAATCCTACTCTACATGCTTATCCTAGTAGGGTGAGCAAGACCCCTGTCAATGAGGCAACTGAGAGTATGGGCTCCATGTTCTCTTTAGGCTATAGTTGCTACATTCACTTATTTACCATCAAAATTAAGCAGGAAAATTACCAGGCAATTCTTCAATGGATCGCCCACACCCATTATGTAATGGTAACCCTACTTCTACCTAAGGTTCGGGGCAATTATTTTCAGCAAGGGTAGTGCTTCTTTACTTGTATAAAATCTCTTGGAGAGTAAAGAAAGTGATAGTATTGATAGCTTAAATCTCACTTGGGATTTTTGCTTTTTCCTTGGTGAAAGTGCTAAGAACCAAAACTTCTGAAGCCATAAAACCAATAACTACAGGAACTGGAAAAGTGAATTCTCCAGATGGCTTACTGAATTACAGTAGGATTACACTTACTCTTTAACATATCAATGAAAATGGTAATTGATTGAGGGTATATACTGCATCCCAGGGGATGGACCTTCATGATCACAGGAAATCTCTAAATTTGCTGCAGTGTCAAAAGGCTCTCATACTAATAGAAATGTAGCTTTGGCATTGAATAATATGTAATTTTCCCCTATGAGCCTCATGGGTGTATTCCCACACCATTCCTTTTATATTACTAAGTAGGTTCTTTGATACGATGTGATGTTATTTGGGAATTTCTTGTCAATTATATATATATATATATATATATATATATATACCCTAATATTGCATCAGCAGGAAAGTAAAAATCATAACCAGAATATATGTTGATTTCAATGATGACATATTATTCTTTCTAGGGTAGAAGTGGTTTAATATAATCAACTTGCCATCAAATACTAATTTTTCATCTCAGAGAATGGTACCTATTCAAGAAATTTGGGATATTTTCTATTGTTTGCATATGGCACATTTGACGGTGATAGTAGCTAGAGAGCCTTAGAAAGTAGAAGCCAAGGGTTCTGGACGTAGGCACATCTTTCCTCTTTGTCACTATGCCACTTTGTTCTTGTGCCCATTTTGCTCAACACAGAAGGTGGTAGTTGTCAAATGGCAAAGTCATTCTACCTTCTTAGTTGCTTCTGGCTACTTCCATGTGGATGCTCTATGGTGATTGTTAGTGTGTAATACAAAAATCTTTACATTCCATGCTCTCTCCCAAAGTTCCATCCACATGACTTAAAGCCACATCTCCATGGCATGAATTTTCCAATATTTTTTATGGGAACAATGAACAAACTCACCACTTTTTTTCATCTGGAAATATTATTCCTAGAAGCCAGTCTTCTTTCCTCAGAAAGTGGATGATCAGGTGCATCATCAAAGCTCTGGCCATTTGGAGGATTTCCTGTCATGACTATTTTTCTAGAAAGGAGAATGGAAAAGTATCTGTTTTCCAGATCATAAAACATATCATTTACAAGAGCCATTGTCATCTATTATAATCTACCTTGAAAGAATGGACAGCTAAATTGAGTGGGATTATTGTGATCATCAATTCTGCATCCTTTGGGTTTTTAGGAATGCAACTAATTACTGCCATTCTCACCATTCTTTTCCCCAGAATTCAATACCCATTGTTTTTTGTTGTTTTTTTTTTTTTTTTTAATTTACTATCTTGGCTGAAGGGTGTATAATTCCAATTGATTAAACTTTATTTATTCTACTGTAATGTCTCCAATCCCAAATGCAAAGGACCACCTTGGAGGTTTTGTCTAGTAACAAAGTATAAGTTTCCTTAACAGGGAAATGACTGAGAACCCAAGAGATCCTCTAAAAGTTGAATTTTGGCCAGGAATTCATTTATTTTAAGGCTCCATGTTCTCTCTCTCTCTCTCTCTCTCTCTCTCTCTCTCTCTCTCTCTCTCTCTCTCTCTCACACACACACACACACTCACACAAACACACACACACACACAAACACACACACACATAAAGGTTGATAATGTTTTGTGTCCATCTGCCCTCAAAATATTGATTATTTTTTCCTTAATGTATAATTATTCAAGTAATGGGTCATAAATCATATGGAAAAAAAAAGTCAAGGAGTGTAATTAGCCTGTACACTTGATGTCCTAAAGACTTTCCTTAGGACTTCCTTTCAAATGGGCTCTGCTTCTGAAAACTTGTTCAATTCTGAATACAGGTAATGGCTTTTTACGGGGAGCAGACGATTATCTGTGCTCTATTGATAAAGATTGATCGATACCATATCCATAGCTATAGAATGAGCAATCCTCCTGTTGGCTAACCATCTACATTTGGTCCTAGGAATTACATATTTTCTTGACCATCTCCATAGTTTTCAAAAACCTTGCCTGAGAGACAAATCTTTTTTTCATTATGATCTTTGCAGAACTTTTCTTCTTCCACTTGACCTATACATGATGAGTCTGTCATCCCCTTTGCTATATGGAACCCCATTTCTGTATCAATACCACCCACCATCATCCTAAAGAGGACAACAACCACAGATTTTCTCACAAACTTTAGTGCTCCTCACACAGCATATTCTCTCTTTTTGATACGTAAGATGTCCTCTGTATGATTTTCAGGTACGTAACTGGTGAGTTCTATGGCCTTGTTCATTTTATCCACTCTGATAGCACTTATCTTTTTGTATCTTCTTTCACCATCTTTTTATATCTTCTTTCACCATCTATCCCAATAGAGTCATGTATGTCTATTTCACCACATTATACCATCATTTTCTTAAAGAATCCAAAAAACTTCTTATCGGCATATTCATATTGTGTTTCCAGATTTTAAAAACAGGTATCACAGGCGTATGACCACATACCAATATCCAAATTGATCATTCTTTTCTCTTGCCCCCAAATGCTTTTCCACTTACTGCCAGTATATAGCACTGCAACATCTTTGGGGCATAATCTATTTCATCCCTCACGAGGAAAGCTCTTTACTACCTTTGCTAGGTTATATTGTGAATTGACTCTAGTTATTGGTTCCTTTGACCAGTGGATGGGTAGGTGCTGATCCCCAAAATAATGCATGTTCTCTTGCATGTTTAAGACTTCTTGAACCTCTAACAGTAGATGAAGAGTACAAACCTTTAACAGAATGTTTAGGCCTCTTCTGTTGGTGTGGTGGATATAAAATGAAAAAGTATTCATTGTTTTATTTGATTGAACCATGTCTTATATCATGTCTGAGAGTCCCGTTTTTCCCAATAAAAGCATTGTTCTTGGCCTAACAAACTTCCAGATCCAGGAATCAAATCTTATCTGGAGCCAGTCTTCCTTTTATGTCCGGAGCATTGCTCTCAACCTCCCCCACCTCTCCCCAGGTACAGGAGAAAAGAATCTGTTTGCATTTTTACAAGGAGCTCTTGTCTTGCATAGTTTGACTTAAACTGTTGAAAGACTATCCTTAGCAGGCCACCATTTGTTTTGTTTTTATTTATTGCTGAATGTACCCACATATCCAAATAAGAATTTTCAATTGCATATTCCTTATCACTACTTTCTCCAAATTCTTAAATACATAAACTATTTCATTATGTCATTTATTATCAATTGCATTGCTACTGGGTTTATCAGTATTCTATTAGCAGTGGTTACTTCTCCTTGCCAGTCTGCCAGAAGTGCTCCTGTCCACTCCTATATGAAAACAGACTGTATGCTGGAAATCTGCAGAACAACACCTATAAAGAAATGGAGGAAATAGTATTGGGCAGAGGAAGTTGCCATGTACCTTCTTTGCAATAGAGACTTCAAATGATCCTGTTGGAATCAATGTAGTTGGAATTTTTTTTATAGAAATGTACTGAATTAGGGAAGATTTGTACATCTTACTTAGATCAGTCATTGTATGTAGCCTCCCCTGAGGATAAGGTGCAGTGTTAGGTGGGGCAGCTCTTTTTGGAAGAGGACAATTCCTATGGAGGGACCCAGCTATGTTCCATCAGGGGAACCCCACTCACAAATGGGGAAATGAGTAGAAACACAGATACATAACATTCACCATCATCTTTAAACATTGTATTCTAATATGCCTTTCTACGTTTGATTTATACAACAAAAATTTCTCAAACACAAAAACTTATCATTTTCTATTATCATATAGTATTTTTTTCTGTCCAACTATGGTAGGAAATATTTTAAAAGGACCCCCAAGATTCCCAGCCTTTAGTTTATATGGCCTATATAATCCTCTTTCCTTCATGGGGCCAGGACTCCTGGCTATAATACAATGTTACTTTCTTGGTTATTTTACTAACCATTTGACTTTGAGTTAATCAAAAGGCAGATCAACTACTTTCAAGTGAAAGTAAATGAAGTGTCAGAGAAGCACTCTCCTGCTGATCTCTAAGAAGCTATAAACTCCCAAGCTTCCTGAAGGCCTGTATATGAAAGCTTCCAGTTGCTGGGAGAGCCTCCACACACACAGCTAGGAAGAAAGTGGGGATTCCAATCAAACAATCACCAGGTGGTAAATTCTGCCAATAACTTGAGTGAGCTTGAAAGAGCTTGAATAGCCATCTCTCAGATAAGCTAGCAGTCCCTGCCAAGGGCTTGATCTCTGCCTGTGTGACACTGAGCAGAGAATTCAGCTAAGCCATGATCAGACTTCTGACCTAAAGAAACTGATATAATAAACGGGTGTTGTGTTAAGCCACTGGGTTTGTGGTACTTCGTTATTCAGCAATTGATCCCTAATCACCAACATTTGAGACATTCTATAACTTAACCTCAACTTATCTTTCCTCTGCTATTTCTCAAGATAAGCCAAAATGAAAAAAAAAAAGATAAGCCAAAATGAAAACATTATTTCCCAGCTTCTCTCACTCCCCCACCCCCGCAAACACATGGTTTTCATTCCTGCCTCTGTATTTGTTTCCAGAATGTCTCCTTGATGTGGAATCCTCTTCTCATAAACTTCATTTATCTAAGTCCTGTGCATTCTTCAAGACCCAAGATCCACATCTTCTAATCCGTTTTCTTTCTATCTTCTATCTCCTATGGAACATATGGTCTCTAATTAATTAGGTGTCATATGTATCTAAGCAGAACCAAGTCTACCTTTTATACCTACTTCACAAGATGCAACAAAAATTTAGAGAGAGGGACTTTGAATCTCCACCCCCACATCCTTGTCATTCCCAGCTGAACTTTTTAAAGACAGGGAGGCAATTAAGGTGGACATATATATCCTACTGAATGGAGTTCCTATAAGCAAATGGATTTAGGGTACAAAAGGGACCTTACAGACTATTTATTTGAACAACTTCATTGCACAGACAATAAAAGTAAAGTACAAAGAGCTTATGAACCTATGTCTTGCATCTAAATTAGAATCAACAACTAGTATCTCCTAACTACCAGTCTAATGAGCTTATGATCAGAAATAAACAACTAAGAACTTGTGTAGGGGGACTAGATCTGTTCCTGCATAACTCATAACTAATTGTTTACTTGATTTATAAGATGGATGGTATAGTATGGTAGTTCAACAGTGGATTCTTAGTGAACCCCATGCCTGCTATTGGCAAGTTATATGGCATAGGGTATTTGCTTGAACTTTCTATGCCTCAGTTTTAGATGTAATATAGTCATGGTGAAACTTACTCCTTACTGGGATATTTGCCATAAATGGTTCAGTATGCCTTTCATTATTATAGTTCAGTTGCCTTTCATTATTGTTATTATTTTTTGTTTTATCACCAAAAATTAACCAACAAAATAAAAACTCTCAATTGAGACCACCACCACAACAAAAACCTGAATGTTCCTAAGAATATGTTGAAGTTATTGTGGCATATTTTCAAGTAGTAGAAAAAAAGCTCTGCTCCCAATGTCCAAGCAACATAAAACAGACTTAACTACTAAGGTAAATAGTGAAACAGAGCCAGACATTTACAGGATGGGAACAGAGCAAGTTACAGTGACTGATAAGCATTTTGGAGACAGAGCACTTAGTCCCAGTAAGTGCCTTTGGGGGCTGCAGCAGTAAAGTAGGATCATGAAGAAAGTGAGTGGCATATGGAACACATACTCATCCACAGTGAAGATCTCCCAGCATTCAGCTCCACCCACCCCACCCATATGGGTTTCTTCAACCTCTGTTGCTTGAAAAGGCTGATGCAGGCCTGTAAACACTGTTGTGTTTAAATGTTATGTGATATCAGATCTTTCCAATTCTAAATCTAAATTTTGAATTGGAGACAGATTTAGAGGGAATTGAAGCTTTTAACATGTTAAAAAGTAATTTTCATTATCTCAGAACAGTTTTCTATCACTTCCATGAGTGAGGAAATAAGAGGTTTCCAGTGTATTTTTATACATTAACTTGCTAGCTATTGGTTACTTACAAGTATCCCTAAGATTGTCTTTTGAAATTCATATTATATATTGGATAAAATACAAGTGTTAAAGACAAGATTTTTCCTTTAAATGTTTGATTTATTTTTCTTGAAAAGGCAGGGAGCATATAGGAAGAGCTTTACATATGCTGATTATACCTAGGTTCAATTTTTTTTTCTTATTGCTTACAGGTGCTTCACAATTGTCCTTGTAGTGCTTCAGAATTACTTCTAGATTTTACCTTTACAAGTTTCCAAACTCTTGGCTATTTTTTTAAATTAAATTTGAATTTCAGATAAACCACAGATTCTTGGTTTGCCACCTAGGCAACTCTTGACTGCCACCAGAATTCATTTTGTAAAGTAAAATGACTCTTTTCTAAAAGTAAAAACACAATTTCAACATTTAATTTGAGGTGATTTATCTAACCATCCTGCCAAGGAAAGAAACAATATAAAAAGAGGCCAAAGGGAGAAAAAAAATAGGAAAAAAGAAATGACATACGAGGAAGAGAGAAAGGGGACTTGTTGATACATTTGTCTATTGTAATTTTGGAAATGTCAAGCAGTTGATCTATTTAGTTGTCGAATTAAAAGTTTACAGCTTTAAAGCAATCAAGTGCTGTCTATCTAAGAGACCAAAAGGAGAAATCAATGTCCTTGTACACACCAGGAACCAGATCAGCAGAAGTAGGTTTCTTTCATTTCATGTTGTACACAACAGCTATGAAGGAACAGAGAGGTTCCCAGTGACACTTAGAAACATTTCCAATTTTGATGGAAAACATCCTTACCTTTAAAGAAAAACATTCTAGGAAGCTAAAACTAGTTAAACAGAGTGGAAAAATAATCAGTCCCAGAACATCCATATTTACCTGTGAAAATAAATAGGCGTGTCTCTGAAATTTTTCTACTGTTGTTTTCAAATTCAAATGATGAAATGGGATCTGAGAAAAAGAGATAGGCTTCTAATCCCTGATGAAATATTACTTTGATGTGTCTTAGAGAAAATTACCTTTATTCACTCCTTATTTTAATTTCATTTCATTTTTTGTGATACTGGGGATCAAATCCAGAGCCTTGCACATGCTAGGAAAGTGCTTCAACACTGACCCCTATTCACAGACTCGTGCCTTCCTTATTTTTTTCTTTCTTTTTTTTAAAGAGAGAGAGAGAGAGAGAGAGAGAGAGAGAGAGAGAGAGAGAGAGAATTTTTTATATATATTTATTTTTTAGTTTTCGGCAGACACAACATTTTTGTTTGTGTGTGGTACTGAGGATCGAACCCGGGCCGCACGCATGCCAGGCGAGCGCGCTACCGCTTGAGCCACATCCCCAGCCCCTACCTTTCTTATTTTTAAGAGATAAGAAAGATCTGTGCTTATTTAATTGAGAAGAAGATGAGTGTGAGAAATAAGTAGAAAACTGGATCTTACAGCAGAAAAAAAAAGTAGTATGACCAAATGCAAGGTATTATTGTACAAGATATTATCCTCATTCATTTTAGTTATGAAGTAATCAAGAGGATGTAAACATGATGTTTTATTAATAAATATGGGCCTGATATTCAGTGAACACTAAATTGAAAATCTGCATGAAAATTTTAAGGTACAAAATAAGACAATTATCATTCTTTGAAAGTCGAAGAGAAATGATTTGGCATTTTTATTGTTGTTGCTGTTGAGAAAGGCAGAATGCATTTATTATCAAAACAGTCCTTTAGGCTTTATGTAGTTATCTGGAAGAACTAGGGATCACCTTGCTTTCCTTCCACAAGAGTTCACACTTGCAATTATTACCAGAACATGCTTGCCTGATGTGAAACCTGAGCCTCTGATGTAGAATGCTGAGACTTGGGAAGGAAAGAGAAAAGCAAGACTTACAAGCAATTCATTGCACAAAATGTCTTCAGTGGTTGGTTTTTCTTACTCTAGTAAAAATCTTCCTGAACTTACAGATCATAATTTAATGATAATTTTTTACAAAGGAAAATATAGTTTTTAGGGCAATTTATTTTTCCTCCTCCTTTTCTTGCGTGACCTGACCACAGACTGAACCCTTCAGTGAAACTGTGCTGTTTCCACTTTGGTTATTCCCTGATGTGGTATGATATCATGTTTCCGTTGTTTCTGGATAAACTCAAGCACGAGCTTAACCTCAACATGTCTTGTGGCTTTGATCTAAGTCTCTGTGCATGGTCCATGAGACTCAGACAGTGCCGCTGTAAAATATCTGCAAACGGTCTATTTCTTATAAAACTGTTAGATTTCGGTTGGGTTGGCCCTGGTGAGTTGCATGCTGTGACCAGTCTCTGTTTTTCCAGAGGTCTGACATGAAAGGGCTGGCCTATCACATAACTACACTTTCATTAGGAAATACACATTTTTTCCCCTTGCAAACTCGGTTAGCATTTTCTTTCCTGGAGAATACTTTCCGGACTTTTCCTTGTGTCTTTCTGCATGTCAACATCACTGACACTCGTTAAGATAGTTTAATAATTTAGTTTTTAAATATGATCAATCAAAAAATTAAGTAAACAAAAACCCTCTAGGTTTACAATTCATCAAATGACATATTGTCCTTACTAGATGTTAAGGTTAAATAGGTTGAAACTATTCCCAAAGAGCAGATTCAGAGTAGACACCAATGTGAGTGGCTGTTAAATTCCACTTCCTTTCTGCCCCTGTGAGATTTTTGTGAAATTATAGAGATCATTTCAAATTCTTGAAGACATGATAAATCTTACCTGTCATCCCATTTAAGAAGATTTCCCTACCTAGGGTTTGTTTTCTCATTTCCCCACCAAATTAATGTTTGAGAAGTAGTACTCATATATAGTCCATATAGAAATGTGTTACTATTTTCCCCTTTCTTGTCCTCACCTAGCCTAATACACAAACACACACATATAGGATGATATACTGTAGGGTAAGGTACTATATTGTAATCTTGTGTCTTAATGATGAACAAATGAAT
Source organism: Spermophilus citellus (assembly GCF_964194105.1). Classification (NCBI taxonomy): domain Eukaryota; kingdom Metazoa; phylum Chordata; class Mammalia; order Rodentia; family Sciuridae; genus Spermophilus; species Spermophilus citellus. The sequence goes on from NC_138192.1 coordinate 90,647,087, forward strand.
ACATGACAGGATTGGATTAAAAAAACATGTTTGATTTTCTCATGAGCTCACATTAGAAGCTAAAATTGAATAAAATTTATAAGCAATTCAAATATTAAAAAATGCTACAAAAGATATTACTTGTAGTATACTGAATATTCATTTCCCATTCTTTCTTGCTAAAAGAACTTTAATTTTGCTCATGCCTACTAAAATTACTTAACTACTCATACCCCTTTTCAGTTACAAAATAATATTTATGGACAAATTTATAATATTCTTTGATATAAAGTGGACAAGTCAGTTGGAAATTCTTATTCTCCTCTTTTTCTTGGAACACAGGCATGGTTCCTAGATGCACAATAGCCTGGGGCTGTAAAAAAGAAAGCCAGATAAAAAAGATGCAAAGAAGAATACACAAAACCCTATTTAATACATGGTTGATCCCTTATTCCAATTCTGAGCAATCTATCTCCAAATGTCTTATTTTGGAATTAAAAAAAAAGTAACAAGATACAAGATTTAATTTTCAGTTGCATTCAACCAAACACAATCCTAAATAACTAAGATATTTTTTAAAAAATGTAATGGAGTTTTAAATGACAATCCTGTAGCTTGAATTTTTCTATCTTGAAATTTTATTATTTGAATTTACCTAGCTGGAAAACAGAATAAAACCTTTGTTCAGTTATCAGAGCTCCTTGTAGGGAGGTTTAAAAATAAAAATGGCAAATTAAGATTCTTTTTAAAAATGAACCTGATTTCTTAGGTTAGTGAGGAGAATAACTGATGATCCATGTGAATAGTTTATGACATATTTTATAATCTTATAAACCCCCTTTCCTTAGTATTGACAAGGGTTTACTATCACTTAGACAAAATAAGATTAAAATTAATTTTGAATAGTCAGATAAACACGACTGTATCTTCCAGATACAGTCTTTGGACAAGTTCTCTTTGGACAAGTGAGAAATGCCTTCCTTGTCTGTACATTTTTTTTTTTTTTTTTAGTAAAGCTCCAATTTCATAGAGAAACCTGTGAGTCTTGTGCCCTATTTTATTATTATTATTATTATCACATTCTTAAGTGTGTTCTAAAACTCTCTCTCTGGGCAATGTTGTTTTTGAAATAAAAAATCTACCTTGTCTTGTCCTTCCATGGTAGAACGAAAAAGTCCCACTACCAGTGAACATTGAGCACCATGTAGAGGAGACATGGGAAGGCTCAGTCATGTGACTTCCTTAACTGATGCAAACTAATTGCATTACAAATTCTGGTCACACTCGTGCACACAAACACATATATACACACAACCATTCTGTTTTACCTCATTCAAGTAATTTAATCTATATTGCCCTTTAAGGAATAAGACAAAAAAGAAATGGAGGATGAGGAGTCATTTATCTTAAGGACTCTGGATTTTGGAATCTTATCCCTAGCCTCTAATCTCTGGGCAGAATCAACCAGAAGCCTGGGAAAACCTGAGGAGATAGGGTGAGAAGAAAGGATGACTACTATAGAGGCATGCAATGTTTCTTTTGTGGTTAACATCACTGAACACCAGGAACAAGAGGCATAGCTCACAGCAAAAGTCCCAAGCTAGGGAATTCCCTGACTGTATGGAATTCAGAATTTAGACATCTCCCAAGGTTTCACAGTGCAATCTTTCTTTTGGGACTGCAGGATCTGGCAGTTATTACCCTTCTGTTTACAGATCAGTATCCCATCACTAGCCTCAGGGATGTGAACAGTTCTGCAAGAGAGAACCCTGTGAGTGATTAAAAATCACTCCTGGCCAACATCTCAAATCAAACTTGGAGTGTTCTCAGCAGGAGACGTGGAAGGCAGGGCCTCTAACAGGCACAGTTGAGGGAATTTTCTGGAGCAGCTACTTTAATTCTTACAAGCATGGGGCACTAAACTGGGAAGGGACCCCTGGGAAATGGGGCCCTTGAACAAATCCCTTTTATGCTTCCTTCCAGAGCATATGACATCTGGGTTTGGGAAAGCAGTGTGTGGATGGCAAAAGTTAGGAAAAAAAATGTAGGATGCTGTCTTTCTTTTGCGTAATTTTTAATGCTTTGTGAACACTGCAGTTCTACAGTGAGAAAATCAAACCAAGCCAGTGAACTGCAAGATAAAATTTGCTTTTTCTTTATTGATTGCATTTTATTCCGAAGTGCAGCCCTCTTGAAGTCTGGCAATGGGTTGTGGTCTATAGGGCCTTGCTCTGCTCAAAGTGGTTTGGCTCTAAATGAAAAGGGCTGGTGAGTTTAAGAAAACCTTCATAGGTTGATATTCATTTCACAAGCCTTTGTTTAACCCCTGATCAAGAAAACCCCTGGAGGAAGGGCAGGGATAAAGCAATGGGCTCTGCAGAGAACCAAATGCATCATTATTTTTCCCCCTCTGGACATTAGGGCTGGCAGCCAAACTCCTGGAGGTCCAGGAAGAGAAACGTTCTGGGAAAGCTCTGTTTTTTTTCTGAATTTGTTGAAAGAAAGGGAGAGAGAAAGGAAGAAGTAAAGAATACAGCCTAACATTTAGATTACGAAAACTATTTCTTAGCTTCAACTAGGGGAGATAAAGATGGCTAGAAGTCAGGATTCATTCCATTCCTGAAACTTAGAGCATCTTTGAAATTCTGCTGAGAGCAAGTACAAACAGACCTTGAAAGCTCCTACATTAGCAGTCTGGTGTTGACATAAAGCAGTCAATTTTGATAGTTTTACAGAAGACTCTTGGTCGAGACTCCTATTCGAATTCCTAAGTACTGTTCTAGGCCTGTAGAGTCAATTGCAAAATGGTCAGCATCACTTGCCAAAAACAGAAACACTGTTTGAGTCCCGGTAAGCACGGGGAGACTCAATCATACAACTTCCATAATTGAAGCAAATTAATTCTGTTCCACAAGGGAGGCATTAAGGTTTGTGCCTGCAGTAGGCTTTCACTGGAAAATTTTAGGAAAGCCCTTTACAACAATGCATTATATTACACTTAATATCCATTTTAATGTATCAGTACCTAGAATACTATTTGTTTTACTCTATACACTATGGCAAGTAGCCTGAGAATATATGATTCAGGAATTAGTATATTAAAGACACTAAATAAGAATTCACATACCAGAGGGAGGTAACATAATGGAGCTTTAAAATTCTATTTTAATCTACCTAACAGAGTCAATTACTTTTTTTTTTAAAGCATTAGCAGATTAGCCTAGGCAGCTTAGGTCTGTGTGAATGGAAGGAAGAATTTGGTAGGATGATATCCTAAGATTAGAATTTTGACTGGTCTTGTGCAGAGTGACATACAAACGATTCTAACTTGAATCTGATTAGAAAATTAACAGAATCCTGACACTGACATAATGTTGAATATGACTCAAACTCACCTCCATGTGGGCACTTCCTGGAATGTTAAAACTTCAGAACTCATTGAGCTTACAGGGATGTATTTATATGACTATATGTGCCTGCTTCAAATAATTGTATGTATGGCAGAATATGGTCTAACTTTGCTTCCATTATATTGTATCACTTGATAACATATTTATAAGGTCCAGGACAGGGGTACAAATGTAGGCCCACACAATATAGGTTTAAATATTTGAAATTATAATTCAAGTAGACAAAAATCTTAAGGACAGTGTAATGTGTTCTTCTACCCTGACAACATGGACATTCTTTATTGAAGCTAAGAGAAATAATTTAATAAATTAACAAACCTGCCCTTTCTCTTGGTGAAGTGTTTTACTACTGAAATCCTCTTCACTATCAGAAGTAACTTTTTATGTGGAGGGATGGCAAGATGCACAGCACAAAGATCTTCGTGGTGCCCAGAGAGAAATAAATTTTGATGTGAGCACTTTGGGTAAGTCATGCAGAAAAGCATATTTGGAACATGAGTGGCATTTTTGCTACATGGGGCTCTCAGAAGAGCATGCTCTGGGGCAGGTACTCCTTTCACCTAGGTCTAGAAAGGTACTGCTTTGAGGTCACAAATATCTAACAAAAAGAACCTTCACATTTTGAAAAGCAAAATTAGTTTAAATTATTATTATTATTAATTTTTTGAGTGTGAAAACTCTGAGCCTCTTCTACAATAACATCCAACAAATAAATAAATAAACAAACAAAAAGAACAAAATCTTGATGATAAACAAGAAAATTGTCAATAAAATATATGCATTTACCACAGAACTGTCCATAAAATACAAGAAGTAAGTGGAACAAGAACAATATGTTGGATTTTTATAAAGTAAATAATAAAAGTAATAATAAAATAATAACATATAAAATAGAATGAAGGGTTATTCCATTTGTCAGGATAAGACAACAGCATTGAAAAAATGCCAGTTTCCTTTAGAAATCAAATTTCTAAGAGTTGTTTGTCAATAGAACTTTAAAGTTCATATTTAGAATTAATTTTGAATCCATCTGGAAGAAAATATGTAAACAACTAAAATTATTTAAAAATGGGGGCTGGAAGTATACAAGGAATCTTATAGTCTCTTAGCACATACTATAAGATTAAATTACACTTAACATAATGTAGGCTAGCACAGCTATGAATACGTGGGTTAGCAAAGAGCACATATAGGAATATGTTCATTATAAAGATTGTGCTTAAATCTATTGAGAAAGAAATTTCACAAAGTCTATTAATCCAATATTCCTAATCAAATTCTTCAAAAACTATGGAAAGAAAATTGATGATAAAATGTGTATTTCACTGCTGTTTGGACAATTATTCATTTTTAAAATGAATAAAAATTATATGCATACATTATACACATAACATATTCTAGATAGATGAATAAATTGAACACTAAAATAAAAAATAAACTGTATAAAAGAATAAGTTTTAATCATTTTTGAGTTTTGGATCTAAGCTACCTGGTTTGAACCCTGGCGCTTCCATGTCTAATCATATGGTTTTGGGAGGATATCTCTTTTTGCCTAATTCTTCTCTTTAAATTAGTGATCATATTAGCACCTACTCATAAACTAGGTAAATTATGAAAGTCATGGTCCTGAAGGGAGACAAGACGGTAGATTTGTGGGAAGTGGCTTTTCTCACAGCTCCATGACTCAGGACTCAAGAGTAAGAAAACTACTTCTCTGTGAGATGAGTGAAAAAACAAAGCAAAACAAAAAACTCAATATTAGACAGAGAGCCTTGAAGACTAGGAAATGTTGGGTACATTAGTCAAGGCTAGGGAACAGAGCTGGAGCTGAGCTCTGGGCTGCAGCGGGGAACTCTAATACAAAAGGTCAGAGAACTTCCATTCACTATTTTTTTTTTCATATATATATATACTGTCACTTCTTTTTTTTGTTTGTTTGGTTTTTTTAAATTATTTTATTGTTGGTTGTTCAAAACATTACATAGTTCTTAATATACCATATTTCACAGATTGATTCAAGTGGGTTATGAACTCCCATTTTTACCCCGTATACAGATTGCTGTGTCACATCAGTTACATTTCCATTGATTTACAAATTGCCTTTCTAGTGACTGATGTATTCTGCTGTCTATCCCATTCTCCACTGTCCCCCCTCCCCTCCCCTTCCCTCCCCTCCCCTCCCCTCCCCTTCTCTCTCTCCATCCCCTCTACTATAAATCGTTTCTTCCACTTATATAATTTTTCTCCTACTCCTCCTTTCCTCTTATATGTAATTGTGTATAACCCTGAGGCTCACCTTCCAATTCCATCAATTTCCCTTAACTCTCACTTTCCCTCTCGCCTATCATCCCTGTTTAATGTTAATCTTCTTCTCCAGCTCTTTGTCTCTACCCTGTCCTTGGTTACTCCCCTTATATCAAAGAAGACATTTGACATTTGTTTTTTAAGGATTGGCTAGCTTCACTTAGCATAATCTGCTCTAATGCCATCCATTTCCCTCCAAATTCTATGATTTTGTCATTTCTTATTGCAGAGTAATACTCCATTGTGTATAAATGCCACATTTTTTTAATCCATTCATCTATTGAAGGGCTTCTAGGTTGGTTCCACAATCTTGCTATCGTGAATTGTGCTGCTATGAACATCGATATAGCAGTGGCCCTGTAGCATGCTCTTGTTAGGTCTTTAGGGAATAGACCGAGAAGGGGAATAGCTGGGTCAAATGGTGGTTCCATTCCCAGCTTTCCAAGAAATCTCCATACTGCTTTCCAAATTGGCTGCACCATTTTGCAGTCCCACCAACAATGAACAAGTGTACCCATTTCCCCGCATCCTCGCCAGCACTTGTTGTTGTTGGACTTCTTAATGGCTGCCAATCTTACTGGAGTGAGATGGTATCTTAGGGTGGTTTTGATTTGCATTTCTCTGACTGCTAGCGATGGTGAGCATTTTTTCATGTACTTGTTGATTGATTGTATGTCCTCCTCTGAGAAGTGTCTGTTCAGGTCCTTGGCCCATTTGTTGATTGGGTTATTTGTTATCTTATTGTCTAATTTTTTGAGTTCTTTGTATACTCTGGATATTAGGGCTCTATCTGAAGTGTGTGGGGTAAAGATTTGTTCCCAGGATGTAGGCTCCCTGTTTATCTCTCTTATTGTTTCTTTTGTTGAGAGAAAACTTTTTAGTTTGAGTAAGTCCCATTTGTTGATTCTGGTTGTTAGCTCTTGCGCTAAGGGTGTCCTATTGAGGAATTTGGAGCCTGACCCCACAGTATGTAGATCATAGCCGACTTTTTCTTCTATCAGACGCCGTGTCTCTGATTTAATATCGAGCTCCTTGATCCATTTTGAGTTAACTTTTGTGCATGGCGAGAGAAAGGGATTCAGTTTCATTTTGATGCAAATGGATTTCCAGTTTTCCCAGCACCATTTGTTGAAGATGCTATCCTTCCTCCATTGCATGCTTTTAGCCCCTTTATCAAATATAAGATAGTTGTAGTTTTGCGGATTGGTTACTGTGTCTTCTATTCTGTACCATTGGTCCACTCGCCTGTTTAAAGATAGACCCAGAAATCCATCTTCTTTCCTGACTGTGCTGTAAAGACTGGAAGAAGAAGAAAAATAAAAATGTCAACTGGCTCCTGGAGGCATTGTTACAAACAAGTGTGCTTCTCGCCTCCCTGCTTCTCTGTTTTCCAGCTTCTCAAAAAAAAAAAAAAAAAATGTATTTTACTTTTTTAATTAATTGGAAGCTTTAAGTTTTAAAAGGTAATGGTATTTCAAGGGATTCCTGGAAAGAAACTTAAAGATTATTTGGCAGAAGGTCCTCAAGGGACTTGGGGAGAAATCAGCTATCATGACTCCAGCTACTGAGCCTTTTCATCTATTTCTCTCTCTACCTCTCTGTATTCATTTATCTTTCTGTCAATAACCTATAGTATATCTATTCACGATTTATCTCTCATCTATTAAGCTATCATTTATTGATCTACTGCATACATACACATGCATGTGTATAGAGTATAAAGGTGTGTATATATCTTTGTGTGAAAATTGTAAGATTTAAGCCAGGCATGGTGGTGCACTCCTGTAGAACTGAGAATCCCTGAGTTGCTGGGAGTAGAGGAAGGAGGATTCTGAGTTCTAATCTAGCCTCAACAACTTAGTAAGAAGCCTTAAACAACTCAGGAGATCCTGTCTTTAAATATAAATAAATAAATAAATAAATAAATAAGGTCAGAGAAGACCCGAAAGTGCTGGGCAAGTCCAGGCGTGAAGAATCCCAGGATGGGAGGGGCAGCCTGCCCTGGGCCGATGCAGAGGCTCTTTGGCTCATTAAGCTGGTGCAAAAAAATCACAGTTTGCCTGCAGGTGCCCAGGGAGCAAATGGGAGCCATTTCAGTACCTCTGAGGCACTAAACTCAGACTGGCAACTTAGAACCTTGAGTTGGGGGCTGAACACAATACATGAATATGGCAAACGCCCACCATGAGATCTCCTCTGAGCCTAGAAAATCAGGAGAGTCTCTGGCATGGCAAATTTCTAGCATGGAGATCATTGTGACTGGGGGTAATACAGATCACAAAGGCTGGAAAAAGCCCGCCCTCCCTTGGTCCCTGGAACATGGCAGCACACAGGACCTGTGGCAGGGAGAATCTGAATGGGACACAGTCACTGAGCTTGGGGCTTGGAAATAGTTCTTGAGAGGCTAAAAAGAGCAGTATCCCTGAACAAAAGAATTGGTGAAGGACTGACTCCCCTTCCCATAAGAGTGTACTGAGGAGAGTAGTAGGGTTCATTCCCAAAAGTGCTTTGATTCATTAATGCCCCCCAATTCTCCATGCAATAAAACACCTGGGGCAATACCAGACCATAGCCCCACCCCTGGGAGCCTCCCTTGCAGAAACTCATCTCACAAAACCCAGCGGAAACTACACCCAGCAAGTGAAGCCCATAGCATCTTCCATGGCTCCTCACACTTGCTGAGAAGGGCAGCTGAGAAATGGAAAAACACTTTGGCTCAAACAGCATGAAGAGACTCTCCTTGACTATTTTATTATTATTTTTCTTTCTTTTTGTTTTGTTTTCGAATGTGCGCTGATTGATACTTGATGACCTTTATACATTTGTACTCATACAGATTTGTTTCTGCTTTTTCATTTTTAGCATTTCTTTTTTTTTATTGGTTCTTCACAACATTACAAAGCTCTTGACATATCATATTTCATACATTAGATTGAAGTGGGTTATGGACTCCCAATTTTACCCCAAATGCAGATTGCAGAATCACGTCGGTTACACATCCACAATTTTACATATTGCCCTATTAGTAATTGTTGTATTCTGCTACCTTTCCTATCCCCTACTATCCCCCGTCCCCTTCCCTCACATCTTCTCTCTCTACCCCATCTACTATAATTCATTTCTCTCCTTGTTTATTTTCCCATTCCCCTCACAACCTCTTATATGTAATTTTGTATAGCAATGAGGGTCTCCCTTCATTTCCATGCAATTTCCCTTTTCTCTCCCTTTCCCTCCCATCTCATGTCTCTGTTTAATGTTAATCTTTTCTTCCTGCTCTTCCTCCCTGCTCTGTTCATAGTTGCTCTCATTATATCAAAGAAGACATTTGGTATTTGTTTTTTAGGGATTGGCTAGCTTCACTAAGCATAATCTGCTCTAGTGCCATCCATTTCCCTGCAAATTCCATGATTTTGTCATTTTTTAGTACTGTGTAATATTCCATGGTGTATAAATGCCACATTTTTTTATCCATTCATCTATTAAAGGGCATCTGGGTTGGTTCCACAGTCTAGCTATTGTGAATTGTGCTGCTATGAACATCGATGTGGCAGTATCCCTGTAGCATGCTCTTTTAAAGTCTTCAGGGAATAGTCCAAGAAGGGCAATAGCAGGGTCAAATGGTGGTTCCATTCCCAGCTTTCCCAGGAATCTCCAAACTGCTTTCCAAATTGGCCACACCAATTTTCAGTCCCACCAACAATGAACAAGTGTACCCTTTTCTCCACATCCTCGCCAGCACTTGTTGTTGTTTGACTTCATAGTGGCTGCCAATCTTACTGGAGTGAGATGGTATCTTAGGGTGGTTTTGATTTGCATTTCTCTGACTGCTAGAGATGGTGAGCATTTTTTCATGTACTTATTGGTTGATTGTATATCCTCCTCTGAGAAGTGTCTGTTCAGGTCCTTGGCCCATTTGTTGATTGGGTTATTTGTTATCTTATTGTCTAATTTTTTGAGTTCTTTGTATACTCTGGATATTAGGGCTCTATCTGAAGTGTGAGGAGAAAAATTTGTTCCCAGGATGTAGGCTCCCTATTTACCTCTCTTATTGTTTCTCTTGCTGAGAAAAAACTTTTTAGTTTAAGTAACTCCCATTTGTTGATTCTTGTTATTAACTCTTGTGCTATGGGTGTCCTATTAAGGAATTTGGAGCCCGGCCCCACAATATGTAGATCGGAGCCAACTTTTTCTTCTATCAGACACAGAGTCTCTGATTTGATATCAAGCTCCTTGATCCATTTTGAGTTAACTTTTGTGCATGGCAAGAGAAAGGGATTCAGTTTCATTTTGTTGCATATGGATTTCCAGTTTTCCCAACACCATTTGTTGAAGATGCTATCCTTCCTCCATTGCATGCCTTTAGCCCCTTTATCAAATATAAGATAGTTGTAACTTTGTGGATTAGTCTCTGTGTACTCTACTCTATACCATTGGTCCACCCGCCTGTTTGGGTACCAGTACCATGCTGTTTTTGTCACTATTGCTCTGTAATATAGTTTGAAATCTGGTATCGCTATACCGCCTGATTCACACTTCCTGCTTAGAATTGCTTTTGCTATTCTGGGTCTTTTATTTTTCCATATGAATTTCATGATTGCTTTATCTATTTCTACAAGAAATGCCATTGGGATTTGATTGTCATTGCATTAATCCTATAGAGAACTTTTGGTAATATCGCCATTTTGATAATGTTAGTTCTGCCTATCCATGAACAGGGTATATTTTTCCATCTTCTAAGATCTTCTTCTATATCTCTCTTTAGGGTTATGTAGTTTTCATTGTATAAATCTTTCACCTCTTTTGTTAGGTTGATTCCCAAGTATTTTATGTTTTTTGAGGATATTGTGAATGGAGTGTTTTTCCTCATTTCTGTTTCAGAAGTTTTGTTGCTGATATACAGAAATGCCTTTGATTTATGTGTGTTGATTTTATATCCTTCCACTTTGCTGTCTAATTGCTCTGGCTAGTATTTCAAGGACTAAATTAAATAGAAGTGGTGAGAGAGGGCATCCCTGCCTTGTTCCAGATTTTAGAGGGAATGCCTTCAACTTTTCTCCATTCAGAATGATGCTAGCCTGAGGCTTAGCATAGATAGCTTTTACAATGTCAAGGTAAGTTCCTGTTATCCCTAGTTTTTCTAATGTTTTGAACATAAAGGGATGCTGTACTTTGTCGAATGCTTTCTCTGCATCTATCGAGATGATCATATGGTTCTTATTTTTAAGTCTATTGATGTGGTGAATAACATTTATTGATTTCCGTATATTGAACCATCCTTGCATCCCAGGGATGAATCCTACTTGATCATGGTGCACAATTTTTTTGATGTGTTTTTGTATTCGATTCGCCAGAATTTTATTGAGGATTTTTGCATCTAGGTTCATTAGAGATATTGGTCTGTAGTTTTTTTTCTTTGAGGTGTCTTTGTCTGGTTTCGGAATCAGGGTGATGTTGGCCTCATAGAATGAATTTGGAAGAGCTCCTTCTTTTTCTATTTCCTGAAATAACTTCAAAAGTATTGGTATCAATTCTTCTTTAAAGGTTTCGTAAAACTCCGCTGTATACCCATCCAGTCCTGGGCTTTTCTTGGTTGGAAGTCTTTTGATTGCTTCTTCTATTTCATCCATTGATATTGGTCTGTTCAAATTGTGTGTATCCTCCTGACTCAGTCTGGGCAAATCATATGACTTAAGAAATTTATCGATGTCTTCACTATCTTCTATTTTATTGGAATATAAGTTTTCAAAATAATTTCTAATTGTCTTCTGTATTTCTGTAGCATCTGTTGTGATATTGCCTTTTTCATCCCGTATGTTAGTAATTAGTTCTCTCTCTTCTTCTCTTTGTTAGCGTGGCTAAAGGTCTGTCGATCTTATTTATTTTTTCGAATAACCAACTTTTACTTTTGTTAATTTTTTCAATAGTTTCTTTTGTTTCAATTTCATTGATTTCCGCTCTGATTTTAATTATTTCTTGCCTTCTGCTACATTTGCTGTTGTTTTGCTCTTCCTTTTCTAGGGCTTTAAGATGAAGTGTGAGCTCATTTATTTGTTGGTTTTTTCTTTTTTTGAGGAATGACCACCAGGCGATGAATTTCCCTCTTAAAACTGCTTTCATTGTGTCCCACAGATTCCGAAATGTTGTGTCTGTATTTTCATTTATCTCTAAGAATTTTTTGATTTCCTCCTTTATGTCTTCTGTAACCCATTGATCATTCAGTAATATATTGTTCATTTTCCATGTGATGTAGGATTTTTCCTTCCTTCTTTTATCATTGATTTTCAGTTTCATTCCATTATGATCAGATAACATGCATGGTATTATCTCCACCCCTTTATATTTACTGAGGGTTGCCCTATGGCATAATATATGGTCTATTTTTGAGAAGGATCCATGTGCTGCTGAGAAAAAAGTATATCCACTTGATGATGGTTGATATATTCTATATATGTCAGTTAAGTCTAGGTTATTGATTGTGGTATTGAGTTCTATAGTTTCTTTATTCTACTTTTGTTTGGAGGATATGTCCAATGGTGAGAGTGGTGTGTTGAAGTCACCCATAATTATTGTGTTGTGGTCTATTTGATTCTTGAACTTGAGGAGAATTTGTTTTATGAATGTCGCAGCACCATTATTTGGTGCATAAATATTGATAATTGTTATGTCTTGTTGGTGAATGGTTCCTTTTAACAGTATATAATGTCCTTCTTTATCCCTTTTGATTAACTTAGTCTTGAAGTCAATTTTATTCGATATGAGGATGGCCACCCCTGCTTGCTTACGAGGACCGTGTGCGTGGTATATTTTTTCCCATCCTTTCACCTTCAGCCTGTGTATGTCTTTTCCAATCAGATGTGTCTCCCGGAGGCAGCATATTGTTGGATTTGTTTTTTTAATCCATGATACCAGCCTATGTCGCTTTATTGGAGAGTTTAAGCCATTAACATTCAGAGTTACTATTGATATATGGTTTGTACTTCTAGCCATGTTTGATTATTTATGTTTTTAAAAAAATTTAGTTTGTTTCTCCATGATTATCTTTCCCCTGCCCTCTGTCTTTACCGAGGCACTTCCCACTGATGGTTTTGGTTATTGTTTTTCATTTCTTCGTTTTCTGGCTGCAAATTCTTTTAACTTTTGTTTATCATGAAAGATTTTTATTTCGTTGTCATACCTGAAGCTTAATTTTGCTGGATACAGAATTCTTTGTTGGCATCCATTGTCTTTCAGTGTTTGAAATACATTGTTCCATGACCTTCTTGCTTTCAGTGTCTGTGATGAAAAATCCGTTGTTAACCTTATTGGTTTACCCCTGAATGTAATCTGTCTCCTTTCTCTTGTAGCTTTTAATATTTTCTCTTTGTTCTGTATATTGGATATCTTCATAACAATGTGTCTTGGCGTTGGTCTACTGTGATTTTGTGTGCTCGGTGTCCTGTATGCATCTTCAATTTTTATATTTGTTTCCTTTTTTATTTCTGGAAAGTTTTCTGTCATTATTTTATTCAGCAGGTTACTCATTCCCTTGGTTTGAATCTCTGTACCTTCTTCTATCCCAATGACTCGTATGTTTGGTTTTTTATATTATCCCATAACTCTTGGATGTTTTTCTCGTGAATTTTTACCAGCCTTTCTGAGTTTGCTAGACTCTTTTCAAGATGATATATTTTGTCTTCGTTATCTCACGTTCTGGCTTCTACTTGCTCCACTCTGTTAGTGATACTCTCAATTGAGTTTTTAATTTGGTTTATCGTTTCCTTCATTTCTAGAATTATTGTTTGATTCTTTTTTATAATCTCTATCTCCTGATAAAGATGCTTAACTTCTTCTTTTATCTGTTTATGTAATTCATTCTCAATGTGTTCTTTTGCTGCTTGAATTTGCTGTCTTGTATCCTCTTTAAGGTTCCATTCCATCTGTCTAAGGTGTTCCTTGAGTTCTTTATATGACCATTTTTCTGATGACTCTAGGTCCTCCTGAATATTTAGGCTGTCCTACATTGTTTGTACTCCTTTTCTTCCTTGCTTTTTCAAGCTGCTCCTGTTACTTCTTGTTCTGTTTGACTGCTGAGTTACTGTTTACTCCTATAAATTTTTTTGATGCTTGGGAGGAAAGGTATTAGAAGGGAAGGGAAGAAGTCACTAAAGAGAATGAGAGTAAACAGGTAGAATTCAAGGAAGGGGGAATAAGAAAATTGAAAAGAAATGAAAAGACAAACAAAGAAAACAATAGGAAATAGAAAAAGAAAAAATTAAAAAATAATAATAAAAAATTAAAATTAAAATTAGAAGAAAAAAAATTTAAAAATAATTGTAAAAAAAATTTAAAAAAACAACAAGAAAGAAAAATGAAAATGAAAGAAAAACCCAAATCAAAAAAAAAAAAAAAAAGAGAAAAAAAACCTAATAAATGAAGTCTTAGAGTTTGATTAACTTCTCTTCCAGTAGGTGGCGCTGTGTCCACCAGGCCAAGTTTCTCCTGTAAATACACGGGAACCAATCACTGTGCAGCAGCTCCTCCTCCCAGACTGGGCGAGTCTCCAATCCTGAGTGCCTAGGGCCTCCTCATGTGTCTAGTCACTTCCCTACTTTTCCTCTACCCAGGCCCCTCTCACGGTTGCCGCTCACCACAATACTGGCTCCACGCCAGGTCTGCTGCTCCCGGGAGCCCTGTTTTCATGAACGACTGGGCATACTCTCCCTGTTTGCCATTCCCTCAGACCCTAAGTTTGTGGAGCTTGGGGCTGAGAACCCTCAGCAAATTTTGCTTGCCCTCCGGTAGCCACGCCCCCGGTAGCTGGTGAAAGAGACCTCAGTTGTCAGCCCTGGTGGGAGCGGTATCTGGGAGTTCCACGCCGTGGGTCCCGTGCCACGTCTGAGTCCCTCGGTCTGGCTATTGCGCTCACGGGAGAGCTGGGAGGGGCCCTTAAGTTTTCCCCGATGTGTGGAGAGGGAAGGCTAGGGAATTACATACCGGTAGCCGCAGTTTTCAATGAAGTTATTTCCTCCGCCGCAGTCTGGTGACGTCAGTTCTCTGCCATGGTGGTATCTCTTGCAAATGGCGACAGTTCGTCTCCCTTTGCTGGGTGACCAATGCAACGGGTGGGTCCTTACTGTCTCTCCCAAGCCCCGTTTCAAACCTGTGGCCACTACCTATGAAGGCTCGGTAGGCATTTACCTCCGTAGGATCAGAAGGGCTGACCAGTTGTTTCAGCTGGATGGATTAGTGCTGAGACACAGCTGTTTGTCTGCAGGAAGCAGGCGAACAGGAGCTTGAATTTAGCTGATCCGGGCTCGGTGTGTGTTCTGAGAGGCCCAGACTGTTCGCCCCAGATCCACGTCAGCTCAGCATTGACTAGTGATCCTGAGCAAACAGAATTTAGATTGTTTATGACTCCCTATGCCCGCACAGCTGAAGAGGTCAGAGACTTGATCTCTCCACGCCCACCGCCATGTTGGAATCCCCCTCCATTTTTAGCATTTCTTGAAGGTAACATTTTTTTTCCATGCTCTGTTTTTTTTTTAAGGGTTAGGGTTTTTGGTTATTATATTTTGTTTGATTTTCTGTTATCTGTTTCACAACTGTTTCCCTTTGTTTCTATTTCTCTCTTTTTTTTTCTTGCTAACAGCCAAACTCTATTGTTCTCCCTCCCTTTCACTCTTCTTTTAATTCTTTTGCCTCTACATTTTTCTGCTTCCCCCTAAAAAAACACATCCTACATTACCTCTGCATTTGCTGTATTCACCTCTTGAATCTACAGCCCCTTTTCTACCCCCAATGTCTTCTTCTTTCCTCTCAATGAACTCTATCTTTACCTGGACACTTATGCATATTTATGTTTGTTTATTTTTTCTCATTTCTAGCATTTTTTTTAAAGAGAGAGTGAGAGAGGAGAGAGAGAGAGAGAGAGAGAGAGAGAGAGAGAGAGAGAGAGAATTTTTAATATTTATTTTTTAGTTCTCGGCGGACACAACATCTTTGTTGGTATGTGGTGCTGAGGATCAAACCCGGGCCGCACGCAGGCCAGGCGAGCGCGCTACCGCTTGAGCCACATCCCCAGCCCTCTAGCATTTTTTGAAGCTAGTGATTTTTCATGTATCAATATTTTGAGGACTCGGATGTTTGATTACTATATATAGATTTTGTTCTTGTAACCTTTTCTTTGTAAAAAAATAATTATTTTATAGAGTTTTTTTTCTGTCAATTATTGGTTTCCCTCTTTTCTCTTGTCCTCTGCTAGCAGTTAATCTCTATTCTCTCTTTTACACTTCCTTTAATTTTTTTCTTCTATTTTCTCTCTTCCTCCTTCATAATCATCACATCCTACCTACATCACTTCTGTGCTATCCCTGTTCACTACTTGAACTTTTTAAAAAAAAAAATTCATTTTTCAATTGTAGTTGGATATAATACCTTTTATTTATTTATTTTTATGTAGCACTGAGGATCAAATCCAGGGCCTTACACATGCTAGGCGAGTACTCTACCAATGAGCAACAAACATAGCCCCCACCACTTGAACTTTTAAACCCTTTTATAAACTTACAATTTTTACTGTTGACAATAACTGATCATATCATTTCTGATTATTGTGAAAATCAACATTGTATATTTCATAGCAAGAACTATTCATTTTAATGCTGTAAATTGTTTGCATTGGTTGCTGTTTTTAATGTGTCTACCCCTAAATAGTGGAGTACTAGAAACCTTCCGGGATACTATAAGTCCACAAGATAGAAACTCTACTGCTTCAAAACCAACTGTTAAATGGATAGACACACAAACAACATGAACAAGCAAAGGAACAAATGGCCTTAAACAAAATCAAGATACTCCAATAATATGATTCATCAACATCATAGTGTAAGAAATGTCAGAGAAGGAGTGTAGAATGCTCATAGTTAAATTGTTCTGAAAGGTAAAGGGAAATGTAAGGGAGAAAATACAAAAAGTGAAAGATCACTTCAATAAAGAGAGATTCAGATAAAAAAAAAAAAGCAGAATTCCTCAAAATGAAGGAATCAATAAACCAAATTAAAAATTCATTGGAAAGTATCACCAGCAAACTAAACCACATGGAAGACAGTTTCAGGCAATGAAGACAAAATATATAATCTTGAAAATAAAATTGATCATGGAGAAAAGATGTTAAGAGACCAGGAACAGAACTTTCAAGAAATATGAGATTACATGAAAAGACCAAATTTAAGATTTATTGGGATAGATGAAGTTTCGGAGATACAAACCAAAGGAATGCGCAATTTTTTTTAAAATAAAGTAATATCTGAAAATTTTCCAAAACTTAAGAATAAAATGGAA
Organism: Spermophilus citellus; assembly: GCF_964194105.1. Classification (NCBI taxonomy): domain Eukaryota; kingdom Metazoa; phylum Chordata; class Mammalia; order Rodentia; family Sciuridae; genus Spermophilus; species Spermophilus citellus. Next base: position 90,664,099 of record NC_138192.1, read on the forward strand.
ACTCAAGTATAGAAGGCTTACAGAACCCCAAATATAAAAAAATTACAATAGATCCAGACCAAGGTCTCAGCTGATTTCTCAACCCATGCCCTGAAAGCTAGGGCGTCTTGCAATAATATATACAAAGCTCTGAGAGAAAATGGGTGCCAAACCAGCAAAATTGATGATGAAATAAAAGCCTACCATGATAAACAAAAGTTGAAAGAATTCACAACTAGAAAGCCAGCACTATAAAATATACTCGATAATATATTTCATAAAGAAGAAAGGAAAAATAATGCTGAAAACTAGCAGCGGGGGAAACTACACTATAAGAATAGTAATCAAAGAAGGAGAAACTAATTCATACTAAAAACCAGAAATAAATCAAATGACAGGGAATAAAAATCATTTCCCAATAATAACAGTGAATGTAAATGTTCTAAACTCATCAATCTAAAGACATAGCCTGGCAGATTGGGTTAAACAACAAGACCCATAATATGCTGTTTCCAAGAGACTCACCTCATAGGTAAAGACATCCTCAAACTGAAGGTAAAAGAATGGGAAAAAATATATCATTCACATGATCTTATAAATAAGCAGGGGTTTTGATTCTCATATCAGAAAAAGTGGACTTCAAGTCAAAATTAATCAAAGGAACAAAGAAGGCTATTTTATACTGCTTAAGGGAAATATATATCAACAATTTTGAATATTTATGCTTGATACAATGGAGCATCTACGTACTTCAAACAAACCCTTCACAATTTCAAGAATCAAATAGATCACAAAATAATATTCCTGGGTGATTTTAACATGCCTATCTCATCTCTCAATAGATCTTTCAAACAAAAACTAAAGAAGCTATAGAACTAAAAAATGCAATTAATAATTCATACTTAACAGATATCTATAGACTATTTCATCCCTCAATAACTGAATATACTTTCTTCTCAGTAGCCATGTGGATCCCTCTCTAAAATAGACTATACCTTAGGCCACAAAGCAACTCTTAGCAATACAAAAATAAATAATAAATAAATAAATAAAGATAATACCTTGTATTTTGTCAGACCATAATGGAGTGAAATTAGATATCAATGATAAAATAAAAGATAAAAGCTACTCTAATAGCTGGAAACTAAATAATATGCTGTTGAATGATGATGGGTAATAGAAGAAGTCAGGGATGACATAAAAAATACTTAGAGAAAAATGAGATTAGTGACACAACATATCAAAATCTCTGGGACACTATAAAAGCAATTCTAAGAGGAAAGTTCATTACATTGAACTCATTTATTAAGAGAATTGAAAATCACCAAATAAATAAACTAACTTTACCTCTCAAGGCCATAGAAAAAGAAGGACAAATCAACACCAACAGCAGCAGAAGAATGGAAATAATTAAAATTAGAGCCAACATTAAATAATAGAAACAAAAAAAAAAATTTAAATTGACAAAACAAAAAGTTGATTCTTTGAAAAAATAAAATTCTTAAAGCTTTAGTCAAATTATCAAAGCAAAGGAGAGAGAAAACTCAAAGTCCTCAAATTTGTAATATACAAGGTAATAATACAATGGACACTACTGGAATATAGAAACTACTTTTAAAATTTGTTTTATAATAAAATAGAAAATCTTGAATACATCAGCAAATTTCTCACATATGACCTACTCAAATTGAAAGAGGAAGACAGAAAATTTAAACAGATCAATTTCAAGCAATGAAGTTAAAGACACCATCAAAAGCCTACTGAGAAAGAAAAGTCCAGAACCAGACAGATTCTCAGCCAAGTTCTACAAAGCCTTCAAAGAAAAATTAACACCAATACTCTTGAAATTATTCTATGAAATAAAAGAGGCAACTCTTCCAACCTCATTTTATAAAACTAGTGTCACCCTGATACCAAAACCAGACAAAGTCACATCAAGAAAGAAAACTTCAGACCAATATCCCTGATGAACATAGATGAAAAAATTCTTAATAAAATATTGACACAAATCACATACACAGCATTAAAAAGTTAGTGCACCATGATCAAATGGGTTTGATCCATCCCAGCCATGCAAGATTGGTTCAACATACGGAAATCAATAAACATAATTTATCACATCAATAGACTTAAAGACAGGAATCATATGAGTATCTCAATAGAAGCAGAAAAAAAAACATTTGACAAATTCAGCATACATTAATGCTTAAAACATTAGAAAAAACTAGGGATAGTAGGAGCATACCTCAACATTATAAAAGCAATATATGCTAAAACCAAGGCCAACATCATTCTAAATGGAGAAATATTGAAAGCATTCCCTCTAAAAACTGCAAAAAAAGACAGGGATGCCCTCTTTTACCACTTCTATTCCACATAGTCCTGGAAACCTTAGCCAGAGCAATTAGAGAGTAGAAAGAAATTAACGGGATACAAATAGGAAAAGAAGAACTCAAACTATTCCTATTTGCCTATGACATGATTCTATGTTCAGAAGACCCCAAAACAAACAACAACAACAACAAAAAAAAAAAAAAAAAAAAAAAAAAACTCCACCAGAAAACGTCTACTACTCATAAAGGAACTCATCAGAGTAGCAGGATACAAAATTAACTCTGCAAAATCAATTTTATTCCTATACACCAATGATGAATCAGCTGAAAGAGAAATCAGGAAAACTAACCAATTCAAAAAAAGCCTCAAAAAAATAAATACTTGCGAATAAATCTAACAAAAGGGATGAAGGACTACAGAACATTAAAGAAATAAACCGAAGAAGACCTGAGAAAATGGAAACAATTCTCATGTTCTTAGATAGGTAGAATTAATATTGTCAAAATGGTCTTACTACTAATAGCACTATACAGATTTAATGCAATTCTCATTAAAATCCCAATGATGTATTTCATGGAAACAGAAAAAAGCAGTTATGAAATTCATTTGGAAAGCTAACAGGTCCAGAATAGCCAAAGCAATTCTTGATGAGAAAAGTGAAGCAGGAGGTATCATAATCCAAGACCTTTAATTATATATACTACATAGCTAAGTAACAAAAACAGCATGGTATTAGCACCAAAACAGACATAAAGACCAATATAACAGACAAGAAGTCATGGTGACATACCCACAAAAATACAGTTATTTCAAACTAGGCAATGGTGCCATAAATATACATTACAGAAAAGATATCCTTTTCAATAAATGGTGCTGAGAAAACTAAAAATCCATATATTAAAATGAAATGGAACTCTTTCTCTCACCCTGCACAAAATTTGATTCAAAGTGGATCAAGGACCTACTCATTAGACCAGAGACCTTGTACCTACTAGAAGAAAAGTAATCCCACGTCTCCATTACATAAGCTTAGGAACTGACTTCCTCAATAAGACTCCTCAACTGCAAGAAGTAAAATCAAGAATCAATAAATGGGATGGTATCAAACTAAAACGCTTCACCACAGCAAAGGAATTAATAAAGAATGTGAAGAGAGAAGCCTATAGAATAGGGAAAAACCTTTAGCACCTACACCTCAAATAGAGCTTCAATCTCCATGATACACAAAGAACTCAAAAAACTTAACACCAAAAAAAAAAAAAAACCCCAATCAATAAACAAGCAAAGGAATAGAACAAGCAGTTCACAGAAGAAGAAATATAAATGGTCAAAAATATATCCAAAAATGTTTGACATCTCTAGCAATCAAAGAAATGCAAATTAAAACTACACTGAGATTCTATCTCACTGCAATCAGAATGGCAATTATCAAGAATACAAGTAACAATAAATGTTGGCAAGGATTGGGGAGAAAGGTACCATCATACATTGCTGGTGGGAATGAAAATTGGCACAGCCACTCTGGAAAGCAGTATGGAGATTTCTCAGAAAACTTGGAATAGAACCACTGTTTGATCCAGTTATCCCACTCCTCGGTCTATACCTAAAGAACTTAGAATCAGCATATTACAGTGAGTCAGTCACATCAATATTTATAACAGCTCAATTCACAATAGCCATGCTATGGAACCAATTTAGGTGTCCTTTAACAGATGACTGGATAACAAGAATGTGGTTTATATACACACTGAAATATTACTCAGCCTTAAAGAAGAATGAAATTATGGCTCTTGCCAGTAAATGGATGGAACTGAAGTGAAATAAACTATGTGAAATAAGCCAGTCCCTAGAAGACAGAGCCCAAAAGTTCTCTCTGATATGTGGATGTGAACCCACAACAAATTAGGGTGGTGAGGGGAAGAATAGAAGTTTGTTGGATTATACAAAGGGGAATGTTGGGAAAGAAGGAGGATAGTAATAGGAAAGACAGTAGAATGAAATGGACATAACATTTCTATACTCATCTATAAATACACAACCAGTATAACTACATTATGTACAACCACAAAAATGGGATCCTAATTATAATAAATTATATTCCATTTATGTATAATATGTCAAAATATACTCTACTCTCATGTATATCTAAAAGCACCAAAATTTTTTTAAAAAGAAAGACATAGTCCTAAGGATAGGTCCTAATACTTAGTGCTATATGATTTATAAAATGAAATTAAAAGATATTTCACTAGTTGAAAGCAACTAAAATAATGTTATAAAAAGATTGATAATATCTTTTTAGATGTAAGTAAGTGAGCAGCATTACATACTGATTAAACATAAGTAGAAGTGAAACCATGCTTTTGCCAAGGTGTTGAGAAAACATTTCAAAATTTCTACCAGAATACCTTTTAATACAGAAATTTTACTTTTAGGAATTTATTTTAGGAAATTGCATGCACACCTTCATAATGTTTCATGTGGAAAGATATTCAAGAATAAGAATTTCAAGCAATTTTAAAATCCCTCAGAGAAAATATTAACTATAATAAATCTGTGTATAACTCAATAACCTGCAGCCATTAAAGATATTACCATGTTAAAACTCAGAATACTGAGTGTTATAGTTTGGATGTGTGTTGACCTCCACAAAGCTCATGTGTGAAACAATGCAAAAAGGGTTGGAGGATAAATGATTGGGTTATAAGAGCCTTAACCCAATCAGTGAATTATTCCCCTGATGGGATTAACTGAGTGGTAACTAGACACAGGTAGGGTATAGCTGGAAGAGATGAGGCACTGAGGGCTTGCCTTTGGGATATGTATTTGTATCTGGCAAGTAGAGATCTGATTCTTTCTGCTCTTTGATGATAATGTGAGTCACTTCCCTTCACACACTCTTCTGCCATGATATTCTGCCTCACCTAGAACTCCAGGGAATGGAGCTGGCTATCTATAAACCAGACCTCTGAAACCAAGAATCCCTAAATAAACTTCTCCTCTACAATTGTTCTTGTCAAGTCTTGTCACAGCTGTAAGTTATTCTTTGAATGAGTAAGGTAGAAATGGGATTCTGGGCAGAAATAAACATGGCACCAGCCTCTGCAAGAACATGTTAAATCAGGATGAGTCCAACATCCCCAGATATATGATATGGCTACAGAATCAAAAACTAGAAAGGTAGACATGAAACAATCCTCTTTTAAAATCAAGTCTTTAAATAAAGTCTAATTGTGAAAGTTGAACAATACAGTGAAACCAGTTTTACTTAAATATAATTAAGAGAGTTGTTTTTTGTTTGTTTGTGTTTATTTTTGTTTTGGTGATATCTCTTGGGTAGCTTATTTCTTGCCACCTGAATCCCATTTTTTGTTTGTTTTTCTTTTTCCTCCTTCATGTGTTCATGGAAGGTGAACTCTTTCAGTACCCCCGAAGAATGAATAATGATTAGTATAAATAAATCCTGGAAACTCTATGTGTTTGCCAATGGTTGATTAAAAAGCAAAGATATAATAATAATAATAACAACTGGCAAGGAAAATCTGCTAGAGAGTATCTGGGAAATATTTATTTATTCTTAAAAAGTGATATTTCCTTTAGGCCTCAGCGAGTCATGAGGTAATAGTTGGAGCCTCTGCAGTCATCTTGCAACTATGAATAAAACAGAATTGTGACAACCCAGAACACCAACACCTTTGAGCAATGGCTCACATTAACTGAATCAGACAGTGATCATGTGAGAAAATAATTCTTCCTCATGATGTAAGTTTCTGTGTTTCATACTCTGTTGTTATAACTAAAAAGGAATTCATACATGAACAGAAAAAAATTAATTAAGCCCACTATAATGACTTATAGACAGCTGAGAGTTTGTAGAGACATTTTGTGCAAGTCACCAGGATAATGTTCAATTAAATTGCGTGCACTTGCACTTAGATAATTTACTTAGATAATAAATTGGCAATATGAGTAACAATTAGTAGTGAATTAGTAGTGAATTCTCATCTAATGAGAATTAATTATCTTTGTATCATATATGCATGTAGTTTAAAAGTTTGTTCTAACATTAAGTTGAGATTCCCAAGCATTTACAACTTTTTAAATTAGTATCACATATTAATTTCATAATTCTTTAAAAGTAATAGTTTTGTTCTTAATCAACTTTATTCAAAGCATCCTTGGAATGCTTTTTATGTTTTTCTTCAGTAAAGAAAGGTTCAGTTTTTTCTTTTAAAGGCTCAATTTTGGATCAAGAATCTTGCTTTATTTTTGTTTTCTCTGAAGTGATCATGTTGCTTTGATGCATTTCCTATTATAGAAGCTTTTGTTATTCCAGAAGATTACCATATAAATGGTAAATGCAAATGTGAAAGAGGACAAAATAATAAGTTCTAATAAATTTTATGAGTCTAATTTTTCTTCTTTTATTTTTCCTACCAACGTTGATGTTACATATTTTGCAACTCGTCATATGCAGAATATGGTGTTGGGTATTTGGAAGAATAAAAAATTTAATAAGACACATTTCTTGCCTTAAAGCTGTACATGTTTCGAAAGGTATGATGAAACCTGCCTGCTATTTCAAAGTAATTATATTATGGTCATATGTCTATATCAGATCCATCTAGAAAAGAAAAGTTCTTATATTCATATTCATGAATTCATATATATGCTTGGAAATTATTCAGTTTAGAATTCAACACAGGTTACAGTAAAAATAAGGCAATATTTGTTATGACGGTAATACTGTTTAAATTTAAAACTACTGCATATCTAAAAGAATTTTAATTTTTGGATTTCATTAACTCATTCCACTAATTATGTGGTTATAGTTCTTATAAATATCATCTGACAGAATTAATATTGGTAATTTCTTCTTAATGAGGTCAGGCCCAGTTGTCTTAAATTTCATTTTAACTGTAGAATTTAACTCTATTTTACCTTGACTTTCACAGTGCTTTTAGCCACTAATTAAAAATTATCCAGCTACTCACACAGGAGCTTATATAAGATCTGATATTCACTTGCCTGGCTTTTACAAATCTATATTTCAAATCATTCCTATAAAAGAGCTGAATTTTAAAATTTGGCTTATCCCCTTGAATGACAGACAGTAGACTACAGATATGCAGATCTTAGTCATAGAGCTCTGTGGCCAAAACAGAATAAAGTTAGAATATGATACGTAATTGTTGCTTTCTAATAAATTTTGAATTAATAGCAAGATAAATGCAAAATACATATTTTTAATATTTATTTTTTAGCTGTAGTTGAACACAATACATTTATTTTATTTATTTATTTTTATGTGGTGCTGAGGATTGAACCTGTGGCCTAGCATGTGCTAGGTGAGTCCTAAAATACATAATTTTTAAGAGCACACACACACACACACACACACACACACACACAAGGAACTTTTTGACTCTGTAACAGATTTTAGCCAAATCACTTTTGATATGATAAAATAAGGCTTTAGAGATTAAAAGTGAGATGAAAAAGTGTGATATAATTCTTCATTCAATTACTTTTGGTAGTGCTTGATACCCATCAATAATATTTGTCTGATACCAGTTTGCTGAAACTTCTCCAGGTTTCTGGTGCATGGTTGGCTCTGAGTTGCAAAGATGATTGGACAGAGTTCCCATCAGGGGACTTTGCACAGATTTATAGCTGTGTAGAAATGTATGCTGTTCACTAGTGCTTACTACTTTACTTCCCCTAAGACCGTGAGATAGAAGCAGAGCATAGGATTATTTCAATATATTTGCTGTTTATTAGATTGCAACCAGTGCAGGTTTTACAGGCCATGATTATGGACACGGGTTGATGCTAGAGGCCCCTACATCCTTTCAAGGGTAAGTAAGGCTTTCAGAGTCAGGTTCCCTAATGCACCATTGTTCTCAAGACGTCACTCAGGCTTTCTATGTTTCTGTTTTCCCCCCCTCATCTCTCAATCTGCTTTTGTTAAAAAGTGACAATAAAATGATCACTGAATTCCTCCAGTAAGCTATTCATCAGTATAAATACCATTCGTATTGAATATTTCAGTTATTCAAAGCAAACACTGAAGTTGGTTGAAAAACAATATTGCCATAAATTTATATTATCCTTTATCAAAGATTTTCACATATATTACTGATCTCTTTTTTTTTAATTATTTTATTGTTGGTTGTTCAAAACATTACATAGTTCTTAATATACCATATTTCACAGATTGATTCAAGTGGGTTATGAACTCCCATTTTTACCCCGTATACAGATTGCTGTGTCACATCAGTTACATTTCCATTGATTTACAAATTGCCTTTCTAGTGACTGATGTATTCTGCTGTCTATCCCATTCTCAACTGTATTGATCTCTTTTAAATACAAGTTATTGGAGAGATGTGCCACTGTGAGTTGTCTGAATCCAGAAAGCTTTGTTATTCAGAGTCCCCCGATGACAGGGAAAGAAAACCTACCCCCTCATGCATCCTCTACAGTGTTTAGCTCTCCCTGAGAACAGTGAATTTGCCAGGCATCATGAGGCAGGCCTATGATCCCAGGGGCTTGGGAGGCCGTGGCCTGTAATCCCAGTGGTGCTGGAGTCTGAGGTAGAAGATTTCAAAACCAGGCTCAGCAATTTACCGAGGCCCTGTGTCTAAATAAAAATACAAAAAAAAGGGCTGGGAATGTGTTAAGTGCCCCCACGTTGAATCCCTGGTAGTAATAATAATGATAATAATGTGGAGAAAAATTCCAAACATTTGGAAAAGGAGCAAGAAATTCCTAAATTATCTTTCATTAAAGATCACATCTCAGAAATAACAAAATACATTGACTAAATGAAAATGAAAATACAACATCAACATTTTTGAGGTAACTAAAAATGGTCCAAAGAAGTGAACTGATAACATTAACTACATACATTAGAAAAGTGGAATGTTTCCGAGGAGAGGGATAGCTGGATCAAATGGTGGTTCCATTCTCAGATTTCCAAGGAACCTACATACTGCTTTCCATATAAAAACAGCATACTACAGGGACACAGCCACATCAATGTTTATAGCAGCACAATTCACAATAGCTAAACTGTGGAGCCAATCTAGATGCCCTTCAATGGATGAATGGATAAAAAAAAATGTGGCATATATACATAATGGAATATTACTCAGCAATAAAAGAGAATAAAGTCATGGCATTTGCAGGTAAGTGGATGGCGCTGGAGAAGATAATGCTGTTAGCCAATCCCCGAAAAACAAATGCCAAATGTTTTCTCTGATATAAGGAGGCTGACTCTTAGTGAGGTAGGGACGGGAGAGCATGGGAGGAATAGATGAATTCTAGATAGGGAAGAGGGGTGGGAAGGAAAGGGAGGGGGCAGGGGATTAGCAAGAATGGTGGAATGTGATAGACATCATTATCCAAAGTACATGTATGAAGACCACAAATTGGGTGTCAACCTACTTTATATACAAACAGAGATATGAAAAATTGTGGTTCTGGGCTTGGTTTATATGACTTATTGGAAATAGTCTCCACATCCATCTACGTTTTCACAAATAATAGGATCTATCCTTTTTGATGACTGAATAGTATTTCATTATGTATATGTACAATATTTTCTTCATCTATTCATCAGTTGGTGGATACTGAGGTTGTTTCCCATTTCTGGGCTATTGTGACTAATATTGTAGAGCATGAAGAGAGCAGAGGTCTCTTAGGTATACTGATCTCATTTTCTTTAAAAAGGAATTTTTATTATCAAACTACATTTGTTATCTTTCATCTTTTTGATAATAGCCATTCTAACTGAAGTGAGGTGATATCTCATATTGTGGTTTTGGTTTGCATTTTTGTGAAAACTATTGATATTGAATATTTTTCATGTATCTTTTGAATCTCTGTATGTCTTTCTTTGAAAAATGTCATTGGATAGCCCAATTTTTAGTTGGACTGTTTGTGTTTTTGTTATTGTGTTGTTTCAATTCCTTATGTATTCTGATTATTAACTCCTTTTCAGATGTATCGTTTCCAATTTTTTTTCTTATTCTGTAGATTGCCTCTTCGGTCTGTTGATGGTCCCCTTTGCTGTGCAGAATTTTAATTTGATGAAATCACATTAACTTTCTTTTTGCTTTTGTTTCCTGTCCTTTTGAGGTCTTATCAAAAAACACCCTTGTCTGTTCCAATGTCCTGAAGCATTTCCCTGATTTTTGTCTGTAGTTTTGATATCAGAAGAATGTCAGTCTTGTAGAATGAGCTTGAAAAAATTTCCTTTTCTTCAATTTTTTTGACACAATTTAAAAATAAGTGGTATTAATGTTCTTTGAATGTTTGGTAGAATCCAACAAAAGCCACCTCGTTCTGGGTTTTTCTTTAATGTGAGAATTTTTTTTTTATTTTGGAATTACTGATCTATTTCTTCATTATTCAATCTTGATAAAGTGTATATATCTAGAAACTTGTCCATTTCTTCTAAATCAGTGAATTGTTTGGCATACAGTTGTTCATACCACTTGCTTTTTTTTATTTTTCAATTATAAGATTTCTTGTTTTGAAAAAAAAAATTACTCTTTTGTTTCACTCATTTTTGTTGACTTTCCATGATTTCATTGAGCTCCCTAGTAGTTTTTCTCTTCTCTTTTTCATTGAGTTCTACTCTTTATGATCATCTTCTTTCTGCTTGTTTTGGATTTATTTTGCTTTTTCTAGATTCTTGATGAAGACTTAGACTATTTATTTGAAACATTCCACTTTTCTTTTTTTTAATCTTAAATATTTAAAATGATGGTTTTGATTATTTTTAATTGATTTTATTTTTTTAAATACATGACAGCAGAATGCATTACAATTCTTATTACACATATAGAGCACAATTTTTCATATCTTTGCATATAAAGTATATTCACGCCCATTCATGTCTTTATACATGTACTTTTTTATTTTTGTATTACAACTCTTATTACACATATACATTGTTCAACAGATATCATTATAAATATTTCACTTTGTTGTGGAGAAAAAAAAAGTTATTGTTGGAGATAATAGAATAGAATTAAATCTATTGTCATAGTTAGATAAATCTACCTGTCAATTTAATGCATTTAGAATGAAACTAAACATCAAGTATATTCCATGCTTATAAGGCTACACTCTGTTCTTTAAAAGATTTTGGTGTGGAATGTTTTATCACTAACATCAGTCTGAACATTTATCCCTGGCACATGTCTTTTAAGTTTTTTCCTGGACTATTCATTCTGTTAGCCTCACTTGTGGAAGTACGTAGCAATTTGACTTCCTTTGATCACATCACAGAGGAACTTTAGGTCAGTATTCTATTCATAATTTTAAAGTATAGAATGATAGATATACACTACATCTTGACTAACACTTGGAGGCAGGAGTTACACAATATCATTGTCCAATGCCATGAAAATTATTTTCTGACCCAGTATCTCTCCTCAGTTTTCTTACAAAATTCTTAGTAGGAAGAATAGACAGACATTGAACTGTTGAGTGACAAGTTCTGCTTTTACTTCTACTTATTTGCTGTGTAGAACAAGAAAAAAGTTACTTAACCTTGCTTTTGATCCTTTGTGTGTTCATCATAAGAATCTGATTATTCAGAACAAATTTAATGGGTTAATTTTATAGAAATTATAAGATCACCAATGTACAGTATTGTTTCTGCATCATTTTGTTTGGAAACCTATCATGGTATATATTTATTTTTGTCTGATAGTGTGTGAGCGGGGCTGACCAATCATCATAAACATGTTTTAATTATTTGCTTAAAATCATACACAAAGACTGAAAAAAATCATTTCCTAATTTTTGATCTTAGGAATTGTGGAACATATTATTTTATTTTGATTTTGCAGCTGTGTTCATTGATATAGCTTTGGAATGAATCTTGGAAAAAATATTGCTATCAGGAAATCGTCACTAAAGTTTTTAAGTTCCACTAAGTCTGATAGAATTGGATGACAATAATCATTCAAAACTTTTATTAGGTCACATATTACCAGAGAAAAATCTGACCAACCTGAATGCATGTTAAAGTGAAAAGAGTTCAACTCCAGTGTTAGAACATCGGGAGCTCTTTAGTTTAAATAGCTAGATTGGACAGTTTCAGCAAAAGTTGAAGAGAGTTTAAAGGTCAGGGTTCAGAAAAGTTGCCACGCCAGCTGAACCAGAGCAGATTGTTAGCATTATCTTCAGACAGGAGCACACTGTTACCAACTGAGCACTCATTTCCTTATTGTTCTTTGTGCACATCTGACTTAAAAGATAGCTGAGACAACACAGCTGGTACAGGTACTGACTACAGACTCTGGGGATGTGCAGCTGTTTGGCACTAAAGGGATAATGTAGTCATATGATGGTGAAAAAGAAGGGATTCAGTTACTGAGAGGAGATTAGAATTTTGGAGTTTTTAGGTCTATCAGAATCTCCATCTCTGCAGGAAGGACAGTGTGTGGCTTACACAAACAACAGATCTAGGTTCCTCTGGGTAGTACTTCTAGAAAAGCCCCACAGGTCCAGATGGCACTGAGAAAGAAAATTTAGATTCTCAAAAGTACTTTTGTGTTTAAACAACAGTAATCTCAGCAGTGACAGAAATGGCCTGAGGAGTGGCTTCCAAACTAATTCCCCAAGTTCCAAGGGAACAGTTACTCTAAAAACAACCCACCCCCATCCTTTTCTCAAATAATGAATGATAGTAGATATCTAGAATGGAGGAGCAAACAAGATTTAAAGTGATATAAAAAAATTAATATCTTATTTCAGAGGGCAGATGTACTTGATTTTCATACATTATGCAAAACTATGTTATCGATTTAGAAAAATAATTTTGTATGAAATTAAAGGATGTATACTGTAAGGATTAGCTGCCCTTTCCAAGAAAAGTCAATTTTACATTAAGAGTACCCTCTGCTCCACACACATGGAGAAAGGTCCACTAAAATTATTTGTAAACACTACTAAAAATTATAAGACTAATAAAAATTAATTTGTAAAACCAAATTAATTAACCAAACATAGATTATAGAAGAAGATAATGGATGAACTTGTTAACAATCATTGGATCTTTAGAAAGAGCAACCAATTTATAGAAAACTTGAAGAGTTTGCAATGTTAAGATTATTTTTACAGCAAATATTTATTAAAAAATACTATCACAATGTGAATTAAGTAAGACAGTGGAAGAAAATACATAGCCAGTAAATTTAAGTGGTAAGTAGATTTAACAAGTAAGTTAGAAAGACAATTTTTTGAAAGATTCATATTCTGAGTAATACTGTGGTAGATAATTTTTAAATTCTGTTTTAGAAACCCTTTTGCAAAATAAGAAGAATTTTTATACAAAATATATATTCATTCATATTCCTAGAATATATCCAGAGAGAGGGGGTGGAGAGAGAGAGAGAGAGAGAGAGAGAGAGAGAGAGAGAGAGAGAGACACACGAAGATCTCTTAAGAAAAATACAAAATGGCCTTCTGGAAAATCCTTAAAAATCCTTACAAATAGAATCAAAATCCAGTTTTATAGTACAGTTAAGTGTTTTTAAGAAAATCAGTACACACATTTTAGTGAATTAATTAGAAAATCAGATTGAAAACAACATAAATTAGGTTAAGTTTAAATGAGAGCAAGGAATCTTACCAACATTTGTAGTTATGAAACAATTCATGAAAGATATTATTTAGAAGATTGCTCAAAAGAGCTCTTGATGATGTGAAGGCATCAAGAAGAACTTAGTTAACTTAATGCAATTGGTAATAACAGTCATATTCAATTGCTAAGGATTACTGAAAGAGATTTTGAAAACTACCTGAAAAAAAAAGTTTGTTAGACTGATCTACATTACAAAATTCACTACAAAATTCAGTTAAACTATTGTGTCTAAAAGGGTTCTAGTTCTCTTAAATCAAGTTATCACCTTGCAGATGAGCCATCTCACCTTCCAAGTGCATACAATGGATCCATCAGTGATGGCCACCAACCAAAATTAATCTTGTTTAAAAATAGTAGTTTGCCATGTTGTGGTCTGCCATTCCTTACCCTGAATCTCTGGAAGACACCCTCTCTTTTGCTAAATTAAGGTCAAATTCCTGAGTCTGAAGTTGCAGAGTCCTCTCTACATTATGACTACAAATAATTGCTCTGCAGTTTTATCTTCTGTTGCAGTGGAACATGGAATTCTGTCTATCTCAGTCATTCTGTTTCTACTCCTTTTCCTAAACTCAAGTCAGGCTTTTCTGCTTTTAATGATTCTACTGTTTATGTTTGAAACACTTCTGTACCATCTTTGTCTAAAAAATGGTCTTCATTCCCAGGCCTAAATTACATGTCTAGAGTAGACATAAATTCAGATTTGCAAAAGAGATCAATTTTATATTTGTTGTAGAGGAGTTATCTTAAGAATAGTTAAGATAATAATAGTTATCTTAAGAGAGATATAGTTATAATAATAGTTATCTTAAGAGAGAGGGTAGTGCAGAAGAAGGAATAATACAGGATGATTACTAAAAAATGAAAAAAATTGATCTAAACGAAGAAAGACCATGCCTCAAATGGCTTTCTGATTATAAGATAGCAAAGAAAAAAATAAGTTGAACAATTACTTAAAAGGAGCATGAAAAACTTATTTATTATAAGTATGAAGTTTGTGTAGTTCATGCTATTTATTGCTTACCATATTGGTTAATGATACCATGATTTTAACATTCATATGATATACTTATAAATAACTTACATTGAAAATACCTTTTTCCCATATGAAACAAATACAAAAAGAAATCTGTGGTAGAGTAATGATTTGGAGAACAGCCTCTAAAAGCAGACTGCCTGGTTCAGGGTCCTGCCTTTTCCTCAGTGGTTGTGTTATGACAAATTTTCTAACTTCTTTCTTTTTTGTTATTGACAATGAGGATGATGATGATGATGATGATGATGATGATGATCACTGAGCTACATCCTCAGGCCTTTTTTCTTCTTCTTTCTTTTTTTTTTTTTATTTGAGAAAATATCTTGCTAAATTGCTGAGACTGCAATCCTCTGCTTTAGGCTTCCAGAACCTACCTAAAATTCCTAACTTCTTAGTGTCTCAGTTTCCTTTATTGTGAAATGGAGATGATAATACTTTCTAGGGTTATTATGGGATATCAAAAGACCATATTGTAACTCACTAAGTATATTGCTTTGGAATTGGTGAGTCATGTATAAGTAATTGGAAATAAAATAGTTATACGTGCTCATGGTTTAGATGTGGTGTCCACCAAACGCTCACGTGTGAGACCATGCGAGAGGGTTCAAAGGAGAAACAATCAGGTTGTGAGAGCCTTAAAGTAACCTGCGAATTAATCCCTGATGGAATTAACTGAGTGGTAGCTGGAGGCAGGTGGGATGTGGATTGAGGAGGAGAGGCTTGGGGTGTGGCTTTGGGGTCTATATTTGTATCTGGTGAGTAGAGTCTTTCTTTCTGCTTACTGATTCTCATGTGAGCTGCTTCCCTCCACTACACTCTTCCGCCATGATGTCCTGTCTCACCTCGAGCCCAGAGGAATGGAGCCTGCTGTCTGTGGATTGAGACATCTGAAACTGTAAGCTCCTGAATAAACTTTTCCTCCTCTAAAGTTGTTTTGGTTGGGTTCTTTAGTTTGTAGCAGTGAAAAAGATGATTAAAATATTGACAGTTAAAGGAGGGATTTGAATGACAAAGGTACTGATTAATTTTTCTCTTGCTAATCTGAACAATAATAAGATATGTGTCAACTATGCTACTTTCTTATAATAAGGTTCTGATATCAAGCAATTATATTTTTAAGCATCTTAATTGAAGTTGGTCTTAGGGCTTTTATGCAAGAAATTGCGAGGGAAATTGCTTAAATTCAGTGAACAACAATTAGTTTTACACAAAATATATCTTCAATCTGCCTTTATTCTTAAATTGAAACTATACATAATGATTATTTTTTGGTATGTATTTCTTTCAACATTAAATGTTTGGAAGAATATTATCAAATGTGGAGTGCATATTTGATTTTCTTTGACATAAAATGTAGATTCGTGTACCTAAATTTATATATAATTATATATTTATGTACAGATTATCAAGATAACCTATTTTAAAGTCATTGACCTATTGTTTTAAGGTGGGAACGAAAGGTTGGAAGCATACATTTAAATGCTAAGTTATTTTTCAAAATGATTTGAGTCATTTTTAAAAAAATTGTTTTCTGTGGATTCACATGCATACTCATGGCAAAAAAAAGCGCCACACTACAGATGAATAGATCTTGTTTCAATGACAAGAGAGCTTAGAATAGTAAGAATTTTAAGGAAATCAAAATTCAAGTGTTTAAAACAAATATCACCAGGATACACAAGAGGAATTTCAAAGTTATAAACAAGCGGGTGTGTATTTGTTTTGTGGTATATTTATCCTACAGGCTCAAGTCAATTCCATATCTCCTACTTGGATGATGCCTAAATCTTAGTTGCCTGGTTAATAAAACAACCTGATTCACAGATTTTTAAATATGTGGATGAATATGGTATTATATTTAAGAAGTTAATATATGTAATCAATCTCTCTCTCTCTCTCTCTCTCTCTCTCTCTCTCTCTCTCTCTCCCCCCCCCTCATCTGAAAGATTTCCTGTTCAACCACAGCATAGTATTTTACAATATTTTAAAAAGAATTCTCTGGGTGTTTAAATAATCTAATCTTTTCCAGCTTTGCTTCGTGGGTGATCCCATGCTTAGGCATAAGCATAAAGTAGTTTGTGAATCTCTTAAGACCTCTTCAGGAAGGGGAGCTATCATATTTACCACAACACGGTCCTCAGTTTCTGGTTTCCTCATGGCATTAATATCAGACTTTTTGGCTCTTTTCCAAATATAATATGCTGACCTAGTTTTTTAAAAATAGTGCCTGAATAAAATGGGCTAGACATCTTTGTTCTTCTCTACAATGAGAAGAATTCTTCCTTGACCACTAAAATCCTAGCAATATGTTGATAGACAGGAACTCCAGTTTGAGGAGTATTAGTTAAGATTCATGTTACAGCTTGTAACATCTCCTGTCCAAAAATCAATTTAATGCACTGTGATTCAGGAGGTTCAGATCCTTTTCCTGTGGATGATAATAAGCTACAGGAGAACAGGCCTATGTTTCATGTTGGCATCGTTTGAGCTACAAGTAATTGCCTCTGGCATATTTTTACCCCTTACTGGCATTCTCTGGGATCCTGTCAAATGCCCGGTTAGACATCAAGTCCGAATCTTCTTCCATGGTGTATGCTTTTCCAAACCACCCACACCTTCATTTCCTTCTGCAGGGGAGAGTGGAGCATGAGAAACTTTAAATGCTCTTCTGAACAACATGAGGACAGGGTGCTTGTCTGGCCTTCATATGCCTGTAAATAATATGCTGTCACTTCTTCCCTATAGCTTTCATACTGTATTCTTGCAGATTTCCAAATGAGGCTTAAAAACTTCCTGGAGGATACAGAATAGCATTACCACAGATGGCCCTTAATCTTGGATCTCCAAACTCAAAAGAGGATCCTGTCATTTACTACCTTTTTACATGCAATTAGCCTGGGTAGGGTAATCATGGTAGGAAAATCTTATTAATAATGAACCCGTAAATTTTTGTTCACTAGGATGTTTTCTCCAACATTTCCTGTGCCCCTCTCCAGTTTGGAGGCTCTTGTACCTCTTCACTGAAGAATAGATCACTTAGTTGTTGCCAAATAATGCTGTAGAACACACTTTCTCCAACTGTGTGATCTCCTACAATACAGGTGCATGACACGTGGTTTGTGGATGTTTGGCTTATCATTCCTGCGTTCAGCAGGGCTGACCTCCAAGTTTGGATTGGATTGAATCTAGGTCTGCTCCATTTTGTGCCAGTGACTACCTCAGGCAAATACTTGTAATGAAAAGCAGACAGGAATGAGGAGAAACACATCTACACAAACATGTTTCAAGTCTAGTTCACAGTATGTCACTAACAGTGCATTGGCTAAAGTAAGTCACAAGTCCAAGCTCAAATTATAGACACTGGGATAGATGAATATGATGATCACAGAAAAGTGAAGAATTAGAACTAATAATTCAAGCTCTCTGAGGTAGGCAAAGGAAAACATCACGTAGCTGCCCATGTTTCTAATTCTATTAAGATTTTATATTTTCTTTCTGCTAACTGGAGAAAAAAAACCCAAAGTCTAGTCTTAAAAGTGAGAAGAATGGTGGAGTAAATGGACAGTTAAGGTAAAATTTAACTTAGAGAATACATGCAAGCATAATTATAGGTTTCACCATGCCTTTGAGTCTTCCTTGACCCTGTGGAGTGCTATCCTCACTTTGCCTCCTCTATTAGGTAACATTGGAAATGGATGTTATCTTCTTTACCTCTCTCCAAAACAAGTGAATGTCCTAAAGTTCTAATGTTCTGGCCTGAGGATGCTATATGTGACAAAATTTTTTATGTGCTCTTTAAAAATCCATCTCACTTTTCCCTCCTATCTTAAAAGCTTTAAAAGTGGTGCATTAAAACATAAAAAATCATACACAGGGAATAGTCCAAGGAGGGTGATAGCTGGGTCAAATGGTGGATCCATTCCCAGCTTTCCCAGGTATCTCCATACTGCTTTCCAAATTGGCCTTACCAATTTGCACTGCCACATCAATGATCATAGCGGCACAATTCACAATAGCTAGACTGTGGAACCAACCTAGATGCCCTTCAATAGATGAATGGATAAAAAAAAATGTGGCATCTATACACAATGGAGTACTACGCAGCAATAAAAAATGACAAAATCATAGAATTTGCAGGGAAATGGATGGCATTAGAGCAGATTATGCTAAGCGAAGCTAGCCAATCCTTAAAAAACAAATGCCAAATGTCTTCTTTGATATAAAGAGAGCAACTAAGAACAGAACAGGGAGGAAGAACATGAGGAAAAGATTAACATTAAACAAAGACGAGTGCAGGGAGAGAAAGGGAGAGAGAAGGGAAAGCATATGGAAATGGTAGGAGACCCTCAATGTTACACAAAATTACATAGAAGAGGATGTGAGGGGAAAGGGGGAGGGAAACAAGGGAGAGAATTGAACAACAGCAGATGAGGTAGAGAGGGATGATGGGAGGGGAGGGGAGAGGGGATAGTAGGGGATAGGAAAGGTAGCAGAATACAACAGTCACTAATATGCCATTATGTAAAAATGTGAGTGTGTAACCAATGTGAATCTGCAATTTGTATTTGGGTTAAAAATGGGAGTTCATAACCCAATTGAGTCAAATGTATGAAAGATGATATATCATGAGCTTTGTAATGTTTTGAACAACCAATAAAAAATATTAAAAAAATCATACACATTTATGGGACATCATGTGAAATATACATGATGTAATGTTAAAAGCAAGGTAAACATCTCTATCTCACATCATTTCTTTGCAGGAAAAATATTCAAAATCAATTTTTAATCTTTCTTTCTTTGATTCCTGTTTGTTTTGGCAGTTCTGGGGGTGGAACCAGGTCTCCCACATGCCAGGCATTAATTCTTCCACTGAGCAACACCACTAGCTCTCTTCTAGTTTTTTGGAATATACAATAGACTTTGTCATCTATAGCCATTCTTCTTTGAAGTAACACATCAGAATTTCTTCTGTTTAGCTATAACTTATTACCCATTGGTCAACTTTTCCCCATCCCTCTCCACTCTTCTCCTCAGCCTCTGTAACCAACATTCTATTCTCAACTTCTATGAGATCAACATTTTTAGATTCCCTAGATGAGAGAGATCATGTGGCACTTGTATTCCTGTGCTTGGCTTATTTTGTTTTATATAATGTGATCCAGTTCTATCCATTGTGCCACAAATGACAGAATCTCATCCTGTCCTCTTTTGTGGTCAAAGAGTATTGTGCATATGTACCACATTTTCTTTATCTATCGATCAGTGGACACTTAGGTATTTCCACATGGTTATTATACATAGTGCTGTAATAAAAATGGGAGTGCAAATTCTCTTAAACATCCTGACTTCAATTCCTTTGAATACATACTCAGTAGTGGGGTTGCTGGGCTGCATAGTAGTTTTATTTTTTTCTCTTGAGAGATAAAATACTGAGAGATAATTCATACTGAGTTCCAGAGTAGTTCTAATGGCTTACATCCCTGCTAATTAGTATGCAAGAGTTCCCTGTCCTTCACATCGTCACCAGCACTTGGTATGTTTTGTCTTTTTAATAATAGCCATTTTCATAGGAAAACAAAATACCATCTTTATTTTGCCTTTATATTTTCCTGCACACTGCTTTTTATTTTTTTTAACTAGAAGTTGTCTTTATACTTTTTAATTGAAAAACAGACTTTACACATTAGTCAGAAATTGAAAGGCATCTGTGAAGGATTTCATTGCAATAGTATGCCAAGTTATCCTGCTTTCAAGTCGTTGAGGATTATAAAGAGATAAACATATAGAGACTCATTTCTGAAACAGTCTCTCCAGTATCTTGCTGTAGATCACATTCACCCAAACAATATTGACCAAATGACAGCCAATCCGTCTTTCTATGTGGATCTGGCTCTTTAGAGTACCCTGGAAAGTGAAAGTCTGGGTTTGGAGATATACACAGCCATAGGATTTCCAGAAATAGTTAAATAGGATCCAAGGACACTGGGGCTTTGAGATTCAAAGCATCACTTGACTATAAAGTGTCTAATTTGATCTGTTTAATCTTGCAGAAGGATTCAGTTTTATTTCATCTTGGTATAAGATAGCATATAAATCATTAATTAAATTAGAATATGCAAAGGGTTTAACAAAATAAAATATCTTAAGTATATCATATGCATATATCATGCATCATGCCCCAAAGAAATATACTTCATTCCATTAATAGGAAAAGGTTCCTATAGTAGCATGGGAAGCAATTTTCCACTCAACATCCAACTTCAAATTAGGACGAGAGACCACATTTTGTAATGTAGTAGGATAGAAAAATGGCCAGAGTTCTTCCTGACATCATTAAAATGTTCCACATCAATATTGAAAAACTCAGGGGTAGAAGGTACTTTCTGTTCTAGAACTTTTTGGTGAAAAGAAGGGCTAAAGCCTTTCATAAGCTAAAACAAAACCACCTGATGTAAGAAACTTGGGGATCAGCACAGGAAGTCCTGGTGATCAGAACATTCTAGTTGTGCATCTCCTTCCAAGGATGTTAAAATCATGACAGGTAAATTGCACAAACATAAATCAATGGCAATGATGAAGGCCTGAAAAGACGTCGAATTTTTAGACAATACACCCTTAAAACAGCTTAAATCAGTTTTGTGTCATTTGGTCTGGCAACATTTTCAGATGATATTAGTAGCCAGATCATGAATTTTTATTCCAGAGTAACCGTAGTTATTTTGGTTTCAAGAGTTTTGTGGGTTTCAACTTATAAACTTTATCTCTCTTAATAGGAGGAAACGATATCCACAGCAAATTTAATTCGAACTGACAGTCCAAATCATGTGAGATGCAAGCTCTCATAAGAACATCACTATATTAAAACAACAACCAAAAAGTGTTGGGCAGAACAACAGATACATTCATGGAAATATCAATATGGGTTTAATCTTATCAACTTGGAAATTACAACGATTTCATAAATGATCCAGTAAATGCCAATATGTTCATCATAACAGTAGCACGTTAGATAAGTTACTTCCTCAAATGGAAATCAAAAGCAAACATCAGGAAGTTTTTAAGCACTGCTTTAAATAGGGTTATCATTTCCTTAACATTTTAAAATATATTTTACACATTATAGCTGCCCTTATTTTTTAGACAGGTAATATGAGGTGAAGAAGGGTTATAGTGTTTGAATGTTTGTAATGTCGGAGCTGGGTGATGGGGTCTGTGGCACCTCATATCCTTTCTGTTCCCTCATTCAACACACTACACACCAACTCCACCACACTACACACCAACTCCACCACACTACACACCAACTCCACTCCCTCCACTTAGTATAGGGAGCCAAATACTAAACCGTTCACATCAAAAAGAAAATCGAGCACTTTTTATGACTTACTAGATTCATTATTTGGATTTGATGAGATTCAATAGTTCAACTGGGAAGAGCAGATAATAGCTGAATAGTTGCCTATTATACTTAATTGCTTTGGGAAAATCATTTCATATAGCTGTTTGAAATGTCAGTGAAAGAGTACAATTCACATATTATTTCAGGGAAAGTTGAACAATCTCTGTAATATAGCTTTGTATCTTTGTATTTCTTATACTTCTTTTGTTTTTAATGAAGAAAGTTACTTCATTTTCCATTTTTATTTTTTAAGATTATGAAGTTTATTAAGCTGATCTTAAAATGTGCATGTTGATAGGCAAAGATTTAAAAATTTGCATATTTTTGTAACTAAGTGTATTGGGGAATAAGTTTAATTGTAATATAATTTATGAAAATAATGATCTTTTGAATATGTTTCAAAGAAGATACCAGGCACACCAAACAATATTTTCCTGGCAGAAGAATGGTACAATTGGTAGAAAAATTAATCCTTTATTAAAATATTTTTGTATGTCAGCAAGACATAAAAACTAGAAGAAGCAGAATCTAAAAATCACTGCATTTGCTATTTTGGTGTGGATGGAAAGTGGTCAATATGAAACCAGCTGTTTCCCAAACTAAATGGATAAATGTTTATCAATTAAAGCGTTGCCATCCCCTCTTCTTGTGATGTGATGAACTTCTTCGATACATATTGAGAAGTTTGGCACTTCCCAAACATAATTAATTTTATTTGCTTTAGCATATATAATATATTTTAACTAACCTGACTTCAATCAAGAGAGATTCTCCTATAAAAAAACTTGAATAATTAAGGATCTAAAAACTTGGATTAATGAATCATATGGAAAGATTACAGAATCAATAAGGAATGACTGGGTACAGTGATAACCCTGTAAAATTATAATTTTGAATATTTTTGAATTTTGAATATTAAGGATGTTTTTTCCTAGGAAAACAAAATGATGCCATTGCAAAGGATTTATGTGTGTGTATTTGGAACATCACAGGATGCTGTGAACAAACAAAATCTATTAATTTTGTTTATCAGAGAAAAAATATCCAAAATAATTAAAGTTTAAAAAATTGCTTAGAGCAGAGAAAATAGGAAATAAGGGTAAGCAGCATCACTGCATGCAAAATCTTTTTATTATTCCCTATAAAAGTTAGTTTAATTATGTTTTCATTCATTCGGGGATCTTGTTCCAAAATAGTTTGTACGTTTTTATTAGATTATAGATTATGCAACATAAGGGCACATTAGGATTTTTCAAGTTGTAGGCAGCATCAAGTTTATAAAGTCAGCTAAAAGTGAGTTGGATACAAGGAAGAGCAAAAGAGAACAAGAAATTATTGTATCACACAATCACCTATTTTAAAAAAGTTCTTTATGGATTTATGAAGGAAAAAGAGAGAACAAAAAGTACCAAGTAAGAAATGAAAAAGGAAACATCATTACTGACCTCATAAACACTGTTACAGTCACTATGTGGAATGACCCACAAAGGCTCATATGATAAAGGCGTGGAGCCTGATAGAGCAATGTTCAGAGGCGGAGCTTTTAGGAAGTAATTGAATCATGAGGGCTCTGACCTCATAAATGGGTTAATCCCTTGTTGGGTTCATAATAATGGAATGGACTATTGGGAGGAGGTGAAAACTGTAGGAAATGGGGCCTAGTTTGGGGATGTAGGTCACTGGGTGCTTACTTTAGAAGGGTATATATTGACCTCACCTCCATTTCTCCTTTCTCTCTGTGCTTCCTGGCCACAATGAGGTGAGCAGCTTTGTTCTGCTATACTCTCCCTGCCATGATATTCTGCCTCACTACAGATGCATAACAATGTGGCCCAGCCACTGTGTGCCAAATCCTCAGAAACTGTGAGTCCTCACACATATTTCCTCATTTAAGTTTTTTTTTCTTAGGTATTTTGTCACAGCAAATTTAAATGCTAATTAACAGAACTTTGAAAAACATAATAGTACTACCAAAAATTCTATGCAGATAAATTTAAAAAACAGTTTAATTTATTATTCCTTGAGGATATAAATTATCAAATAGATAATCTGAATAATTAATCAGTTTTATTCCCAAACATTTCACATGTGCTGTTTATATATAAAAGTGTTCCCCCCAAAAGAAAATTTGGGGCCTCACTGGTTTCATGGACTATCAAACATTTATGAAGAAAATAAAACCAATTCCATACTTTCTATTAACAGAAAATACAACAGGATTAAATGCTTCCCAGCATATTTAGAGGAACCTGAATTATTCTGAACCCAAAATGATACAATGACATCAAAAGTATAAAAATCGCAGACAAATGATTCTTAAGAAGATGATTTTTAGCTTTTGTTTTTTTTGTTTTATAAAGTGAGAATAAATTTTTTAAAAAAGGAT
Source organism: Spermophilus citellus (assembly GCF_964194105.1). NCBI lineage: Eukaryota > Metazoa > Chordata > Mammalia > Rodentia > Sciuridae > Spermophilus > Spermophilus citellus. The sequence goes on from NC_138192.1 coordinate 90,688,898, forward strand.
TAAAATACTGCAATGTAAATATTTATATTTTACCTAATTATCAATCTTTTTATTTAAACAAAGAACAGTAATTAATAGTTTAAAAACAAGACGAGAATGTCTTTTGGAATCTATTTCATTTTGACCCACAAAACTTGATTTTTTTTTTCACACATTGAAAACTAATGAGTTAAAGGTAGACATTATTTCAAGAGATTGATTTCAAAATTATAATCCCAAATGTTAATTCCTATCTTCTAAAGCCTTAAGGTGTTTTAATTTTAAATGGAATGGAAAGTTTGAGCATATGATAAGAAGCTAAGAGTATATTCTCAGTCAAAGGTGGAAGAAAGCGATGTTAGGATGAAAGAGAGTTCAAAATTTTGACATTCTTGATCCTTGTATGGTGATTTCCACCGAAGCAGTTGTCCTGCAGGATTTCCTGATGTTTCTGAGGGAGCTAATTAGGATAGGATTGTTTTAGTTCAATCAAGAGTCTAAGCCCCTCTGGGACCAGTGTCCCAACATCAAGCTTACCAAATACCCTTAGGCTTCCTCTTCAGCACCTCTTGACTTCTTGAACCTGTCAAATTTCAGATTTCTTAATACTAAATTTCTAATTTTTTGTCCACCATCGCACTGCATTTCCTTATGCCCAAACACTAGTGCAGTAAGAAATATACAATTTTAAAAATATTTTTTAAATTCCATAAAATGATAATATGCCATATGTAAACTCTAAAAACCCAGAGCTCTACAGGCTATTACAATACAGTAGATTTGTGCATGTTGGAGATAACAGAAGGGCTGCTCTTTGAAGAATTCAAACACACACATATTTTAAATAACAAAACAGTTTACATTCCAGAATTCCTATGCTCCTCTTCCTAATACCCCTTGCTTATTGTTTTAAGTGTTTTAATGTTCTCAGCAAAAGTGTTGTTCTTTTAAAGTTGACATAGATTCATTCTTCTTGCTTTAAACCAGATTCTGGGATTTTTGCCATAGCTCACACACAGAGTAAGAGCACAACAAGAAACTGAAGACCTCTCATGTATCAATAATATTTTCTGAATAATTTGCATAAGCAAAGCTTGGAGGTCTATTTCTCACTGTGGATATCTTGGCAGAAATTACAAATAATCATGAAAATTTTACATATACTGAAACTTTTTGGTAGTCTCTACTTTTAGTGATTGGCTTTAACAAAGAACAGTGATCAATAAATCCAGGCTCTGAAACCTGGTTCTAAACAAAAGTTACTATTATCCCTTGAGAAATTTAATCTATGATTCAAAATTGAACTTGGAAATTAAATATTTTGTTAATAGGTTTCTAATTAATTTTCATCATCCCACCTTTAAATTTTATTAAAATAAAGTATGGAAAATAGATTCTGGGGACCACAGACATTTTCGACTGCACCATTCATCATTTTCATTTCCTGAATATCATTGATAATTAATACTTGCTGATATAATTTCATTCTCATTGGTCTCATTATAGGTTTATATCCATGAATGAATTTATTTGCTGTCCGTCATCTTAATCTTAATCCCTCTGTCAAGAAGGAACAGAGATATTCATGCTTTCATTTTTTCAGTAAAAAAGTATTATAAAATCCAATGAAAATACATAATTTCTTAAGTAATTATAGGCCATTGTGGTCAGTGGCTGTCAAAAATGTCAACCTTTTATACCAACTTTTTTGGTATAAAACACATTTTTAAGTGTAAAATTCAGGGGAATTTAGTATATTTGCAATCATTATTGCTACCTAGTTCCAGAACATTCATCATCCTAAAGGAAGTGCATATCTGTTTAGTAGTTATTTCATTTTCATCTCCAGTCCCTGACAAACATTATTCTGCTTTCCAACTCTATGTGTTTACTTATTTTGGGAATTTCAAATAAAGAAAATCATAATATGCCCTTTTGTGTCTGATTTACTCACCTATCATATAGTGTTCAAGGTTTATCCATGTTGTAGCATATTTCAGTTCTGTGTTCTTTATGTGATAGGATGAGATCTTTTGTATAAATATGGTAACACATTTATTTATGTGTTTATCAGTTGATGGACATTTGGGTTGTTCCTGCCTTTTGATTATTATTAATTGTGTTGCTAAAACATTCATGTATAAGTGTTTGTTGGAATACCTAGTTTCAATTCTTGTGGTTATATACCTAGAATGGGTCATGTGATAATTGCTAGGTCATGTGAGAATTCTGTTTAACATCCTAAAGAAGTACTAAATATTTTTCTACAGTGAATTAACCATTTGTACATTCTCAACAGCAAGTAGAAGTGTTCTGATTTCCCCACATTTTTTCATTTTTTTCCATTTTTCTAATTCCAAACACCTACTGATTGTAAATATCCAGTGGTTTTGATTTTAAAAATGGATTTTTAGTATTACATTTATATATTTGTGGAGGAAAAATGATGCATGTGCATCTTACCAACTTTGAATTCATTTTACTTACATAAAAATAGTAGGCAAATGAGAGATTAGACTATAGAAGAAAATAGTTTATGTGGTTTAGGTTGTAGCTCAGTGGTGTAGTGCTTGCCTTGCAAGTGTGAGGCACTGGGTTCCATCCTCAGCACCACATACAAATAAATAAATAAGGGTATTGTGTCCATATACAAAAAAAAATTAAAAACAAAAGTATGTCAGGTTTTAAAAAAGAATGTGGTAACTTGAACCAACTACAAAGTAATACCTAAACTTTAAGTACATTATTCTCTGATGATTACACATTATTGAAATAATAATGGGTGATTAGCCATTGTTGAAATGTTATTCTGTGCCTTGCTAATGAGAACTGTGATTTGTCACTAAAAGTGTCTAAGATGAAATTTGAATTTACAAACTTTGATATCAACTACTTTTCCTCCTTTTCAGTCTTTAACAAAATTATTAGAAATATATATATTTTAATGGTCTATGCTTGTCTCTACCCTTTGTGTTTTGGCAGTGAGTGTAATATTTGGAAGACTTTACAAATAGTTTACATTCTTTTTTGAAGAGCTCTAAGACTTAACTTACTTAAGTGGGGATAAACATGCTCTTTTCCATATCAGAAAGAAGTACTGACACAAAAAGTCTATTTGTAACTGGCTCTTTTAACTGAATTTGGTTTTGAACAAATTTATGCTTCAAATTCAAGTCCTGTCTGTACTGAAGCTGTAGGATAGGTACACTTCACTTCATTTAACTGTGTAGCATAAGCTTCACACAGGGAAACTAGCAAGGTTCCAAGGAGCTTGGGATTTTTGAAAGGACTGTATCCATGTACTTGGAAAAATTCTGTGGGTCTTTACTATCAGGGTATTTCCTGCCCATGAAATCTTAACTGTGAAGACAGCCCATTAATGAGCAGCCATACTGATGGTTTTAACAGTTTCATAAAGAAGATATTTTATATAATGCAAGGTCAAGTTTTGCTCTGCCTGATAAATGTGGAAAAAAGTGAATAATGCATCAAATAGTTCTAGAGTAACTTTTTATTTGACACACATCTGGACCCCATAAAGATAATTTTGCATTTCCACTCTGCCTGGGAAGAAGATACCACTAAAAATGCTCTGAGACCAAGTTGCACAACGTGAAATAGTCATAAACTCATCCTTTCTAATATTTGTTTGCCTGATTTGTGCATTCCATGCATAGAGTGAAGGAAACTTAAAAGGAAAGAGTTTTGACTTATCTTTGGTTCAATAATTAAATACTTTTAAAAATATGAAAGTAAATGAGGAGATAAATAGTAAATTCCACAAAAAATAAGCAATTCAGAATAAATGGCAAATAATAAGAAAATGAGTCTTTATTAAATTTGAAAAGAAAAAATACAAATGTATTAAAATGATAACACAGACATATAGATTAGTATATGATGCATATAATTTATGTAAATATATATTTACTTAAATATGTCAATCTTAATCCAATTTTATAGAAAAATATAACTGAGAAATATGCTCTTATGTTTGGCACATAAATTACTTGGCAAGCATTCTTTTTTAGTATATTTTTAATGTATCAGAATATTTTTCCTTAAATTGCTTTCTGAATAAAGGATAATATAAAATTAAAACATCTGAGGATAGAAGGAACTTGAGCAGAATACACAAAATATGTCACAGAGAATTGGAGAAAATGTTTATAAGGTTGCATATCATTCAGCTCTTAGCTGTCAAAGACTTGCAGGATGAAGGAGCTGAGACACTTTCTCACTATACATGTGCCTATGTTCACTTTCAAGGTCACCCTTTCTACTAACATTTTCTTTTTATGCCTATACAATGAGCTGTAGTCATTTTACTATTGGTTTCTTCCAAACATACAGAACTTGAACATCTATTTTTTAATGATCTCAGTATTTAATTAGGTGTCGACCTGATATGCGTGCAGGCCACAGCACAGTAACCACATTCAGCTGCCTCTTTGAGAATCATGACATATTCTTGTTGTTAGGAGCCAAGGGGAGTGGCTGCAAAGTGACAGAGTGGCTGAAGGGGGAAAACATTAAACACAGAGTGTTTCTTCTGAAAGCAGGAGAAAAAAGTCTCCAAATCTTTGTCAGTTTTCACTCTGTTTTGAGCTAATTTGCCCCCATCACAGCTGCACCCTTCACCAGGTTATGAAAGAATGAATAGGAGTGATAAAGGAAATCAAATCCCTTAGCAACCTGAACGATCTCCAGAGGTTTCTACATTGTTTATCAAAATTGATAAGGCCCAGACATTTATTTTCAAGGACAGCAGCATCTGTAAAGAGAATACCCTTTTACTCTAAAGTTATAATGATTGTAACTGAGGATGAAATGTATAGTAGATAGTCTATTCTACTTTCCCTACTGTCCTTGGGAGAGGAGATACCCTATATGGATAAATTTCCAAAAGTAAATATACTCAGTAAAACACAAAATGTTGTCATCATTTTTTAAACATCTTGGATGCTACATGTTTTTTTTTTTAATCACTACTAATTTTATTCAAAATTCACACAATTGTTAATAGGTTTTCTTCATTTATTTTTTTTTATTGGTTGTTCACAACATTACAAAGGTCTTGACATATCATATTTCATACATTAGAATCAAGTGGGTTATGAACTCCCAATTTTACCCCAAATACAGATTGCAGAATCACATCGGTTACACATCACATTTTTACATACTGCCATATTAGTGACTGTTGTATTCTGCTACCTTTCCTATCCTCTACTATCCCCCCTCCCCTCCCCTCACATCTTCTCTCTCTACCCCATCTACTGTAATTCATTTCCCTCCATGTTTGTTATCCCATTCCTCTCATAACTTCTTATATGTAATTTTGTATAACAATGAGGGTCTCCCTCCATTTCCATGTGATTTCCCTTTTTTTCTCCCTTTCCCTCCCACCTCATGTCTCTGTTTAAGGTTAATCTTTTCTTCCTGCTCTTCCTCCCTGTTCTGTTCTTAGTTGCTCTCATTATATCAAAGAAGACATTTGGTATTTGTTTTTTAGGGATTGGCTAGCTTCACTAAGCATAATCTGCTCTAGTGCCATCCATTTCCCTGCAAATTCCGTGATTTTGTCATTTTTTAGTGCTGCGTAATACTCCATGGTGTATAAATGCCACATTTTTTTTTTTTTTACCATTCATCTATTGAAGGGAATCTGGGTTGATTCCACAGTCTAGCAATTGTGAATTATGCTGCTATGAACATCGATGTGGCAGTATCCCTGTAGTGTGCTCTTTTAAAGTCTTCAGGAAAAAGTCCGAGAAGGGCAATAGCAGGGTCAAATGGTGGTTCCATTCCCACCTTTCCCAGGAATCTCCAAACTGCTTTCCAAATTGGCCGCACCCGTTTGCAGTCCCACCAGCAGTGTACAAGTGTACCCGTTTCCCCATATCCTCGTCAGCACTCATTGTTGTTTGACTTCATCATGGCTGCCAATCTTACTGGGGTGAGGTGGTATCTTAGGGTGGTTTTGATTTGCATTTCCTTGATTGCTAGAGATGGTGAGCATTTTTTCATGTACTTGTTGATTGATTGTATGTCCTCCTCTGAGAAGTGTTTGTTCATGTCCTTGGCCCATTTGTTGATTGGGTTGTTTGTTTTCTTATTGTCTAATTTTTTGAGTTCTTTGTATACTCTGGATATTAGGGCTCTATCTGAAGTGTGAGGAGTAAAAATTTGTTCCCAGGATGTAGGCTCCCTATTTACCTCTCTTATTGTTTCTCTTGCTGAGAAAAAAACTTTTCAGTTTAAGAAAGTCCCATTTGTTGATTCTTGTTATTAACTCTTGTGCTATGGGTGTCCTATTAAGGAATTTGGAGCCCGACCCCACAATATGTAGATCGGAGCCAACTTTTTCTTCTATCAGACGCAGAGTCTCTGATTTGATATCAAGCTCCTTGATCCACCTTGAGTTGACTTTTGTGCATGGCGAGAGGAGGGGATTCAGTTTCATTTTGTTCCATATGGATTTCCGGTTTTCCCAACACCATTTGTTGAAGATGCTATCCTTCCTCCATTGCATGCTTTTAGCTCCTTTATCAAATATAAGATAGTTGTAGCTTTGTGGATTAGTCTCTGTCCTCTATTCTGTACCATTGGTCCACACGCCTGTTTTGGTACCAGTACCATGCTGTTTTTATTACTATTGCTCTGTAATATAGTTTGAAATCTGGTATCGTTATACCACCTGATTCATACTTCCTGCTTAGAATTGTTTTTGCTATTCTGGGTCTTTTATTTTTCCATATGAATTTCACGATTGGTTTATCTATTTCTACAAGAAATGCCATTGGGATTTTGATTGGCATTGCATTAAACCTATAGAGAACTTTTGGTAATATCGCCATTTTGATGATGTTAGTTCTTCCTATCCATGAACAAGATATATTTTTCCATCTTCTAAGATCCTCTTCTATTTCTCTCTTTAGGGTTCTGTAGTTTTCATTGTATAGGTTTTTCACCTCTTTTGTTAGGTTGATTCCCAAGTATTTTATTTTTTTTGAGGATATTGTGAATGGAGTGTTTTTCCTCATTTCCGTTTCAGAAGTTTTGTTGCTGATATACAGAAATGCCTTTGATTTATGCGTGTTGATTTTATATCCTGCCACTTTGCTGAATTCATTTATTAGTTCTAGTAGTTTTTTTGTAGACCCTTTTGGGTCTTCTAGGTATAGAATCATGTCATCCGCAAATAGTGATAATTTAAGTTCTTCTTTTCCTATTTTTATGCCTTTAATTTCTTTCGTCTGTCTAATTGCTCTGGCCAGTGTCTCGAGAACTATATTGAATAGAAGTGGTGATAGGGGGCATCCCTGTCTTGTTCCAGATTTTAGAGGGAATGCCTTCAATTTTTCTCCATTCAGAATGATGCTAGCCTGAGGCTTAGCATAGATAGCTTTTACAATGTCGAGGTAAGTTCCTGTTATCCCTAGTTTTTCTAATGTTTTGAACATAAAGGGATGCTGTACTTTGTCAAATGCTTTTTCTGCGTCTATCGAGATGATCATATGGTTCTTATCTTTAAGTCTATTGATGTAGTGAATAACATTTATTGATTTCCGTATATTGAACCAACCTTGCATCCCAGGGATGAATCCTACTTGATCATGGTGCACAATTTTTTTGATGTGCCTTTGTATCTGATTCGCCAGAATTTTATTGAGGATTTTTGCATCTAGGTTCATCAGAGATATTGGTCTGTAGTTTTCTCTCTTTGAGGTGTCTTTGTCTGGTTTCGGAATCAGGGTGATGTTGGCCTCATAGAATGAATTTGGCGGAACTCCCTCTTTTTCTATTTCCTGAAATAACTTGAAAAGTATTGGTATTAATTCTTCTTTAAAGGTTTTGTAAAACTCCGCTGTATACCCATCCGGTCCTGGGCTTTTCTTGGTTGGAAGTCTTTTGATTGCTTCTTCTATTTCATCTATTGATATTGGTCTGTTTAAGTTGTGAGTATCCTCCTGACTCAGTCTGGGCAAATCATATGACTTAAGGAATTTATCGATGTCTTCACTATCTTCTATTTTATTAGAATATAGGTTTTCAAAATAATTTCTAATTGTCTTCTGTATTTCTGAAGCATCTGTTGTAATATTGCCTTTTTCATCCCGTATGTTAGTAATTTGAGTTCTCTCTCTTCTTCTCTTCGTTAGCATGGCTAAAGGTCTGTCGATCTTATTCATTTTTTCAAAGAACCAACTTTTTGTTTTGTTAATTTTTTCAATAGTTTCTTTTGTTTCAATTTCATTGATTTCTGCTCTGATTTTAATTAATTCTTGCCCTCTGCTACATTTGCTGTTGTTTTGCTCTTCCTTTTCTAGGGCTTTGAGGTGAAGTGTGAGCTCATTTATTTGTTGGTTTTTCCTTTTTTTGAGGAATGACCTCCAGACGATGAATTTCCCTCTTAAAACTGATTTCATTGTGTCCCATAGATTCCGATATGTTGTGTCTGTATTTTCATTTATCTCTAAGAATTTTTTGATTTCCTCCTTTATGTCTTCTGTAACACATTGATCATTCAGTAACGTATTGTTCATTGTCCATGTGATGTAGGATTTTTCCTTCCTTCTTTTATCATTGATTTCCAGTTTCATTCCATTATGATCTGATAAAGTGCATGGTATTATCTCTACCCCTTTATATTTACTGAGGGTTGCCCTATGGCATAATATATGATCTATTTTTGAGAAGGATCCATGTGCTGCTGAGAAAAAAATATATCCACTTGATGATGGTTAATATATTCTATATATGTCAGTTAAGTCTAGGTTATTGATTGTGATATTGAGGTCAATAGTTTCTTTATTCAACTTTTGTTTGGAGGATCTGTCCAATGGTGAGAGAGGTGTGTTGAAGTCACCCATGATTATTGTGTTGTGGTCTATTTGATTCTTGAACTTGAGGAGAATTTGTTTTATGAATGTCGCAGCACCATTATTTGGTGCATAAATATTGATAATTGTTATGTCTTGTTGGTGAATGGTTCCTTTTAACAGTATATAATGTCCTTCCTTATCCCTTTTGATTAACTTAGTCTTGAAGTAGATTTTATTCAATATGAGAATGGCCACCCCTGCTTGCTTACAAGGACCGTGTGCGTGGTATATTTTTCCCCATCCTTTCACCTTCAGCCTGTGTATGTCTTTTCCAATCAGATGTGTCTCCTGGAGGCAGCATATTGTTGGATTTGCTTTTTTAATCCATGTTACCAGCCTATGTCGCTTTATTGGAGAGTTTAAGCCTTTAACGTTTAGAGTTACTATTGATATACGGTTTGTACTTCCTGCCATGTTTGATTATTTATCTCTTTTTTTTTCTAATTAAGTTTGTTTCTCCATGATTAGCTTTCCCCCCGTCCTCTGTCTTTACCGAAGCACTTCCCACTGATGGTTTTGGTTATTGTTTTTCATTTCTTCCTCGTGTAGAGTTTTGCTCATAACTCTTTGCAATGCTGGTTTTCTGGCTACAAATTCTTTTAGCTTTTGTTTATCATGAAAGATTTTTATTTCGTTGTCATACCTGAAGCTTAATTTTGCTGGATACAGAATTCTTGGTTGGCATCCATTGTCTTTCAGTGTTTGAAATACATTGTTCCATGACCTTCTTGCTTTCAGCGTCTGTGTTGAAAAATCTGTTGTTAACCTTATTGGTTTACCCCTAAATGTAATCTGCCTCTTTTCTCTTGTAGCTTTTAATATTTTCTCTTTTTTCTGTATATTGGATATCTTCATAGCAATGTGTCTTGGCGTTGGTCTACTGTGATTTTGTGTGCTCGGTGTCCTGTATGCATCTACAATTTGTATATCTGTTTCCTTTTTTATTTCTGGAAAGTTTTCTGTAATTATTTCATTCAGCAAGTCACTCATTCCCTTGGCATGAACCTCTGTGCCTTCCTCTATCCCGATGACTCCTAAGTTTGGTTTTTTTAAGTTTCCCAAATCTCTTGGATGTTTTTCTCGTGATTTTTTACCAGCCTATCTGAGTTGGCTAGACTCTTTTCAAGATGATATATTTTGTCTTCATTATCTGACGTTCTGGCTTCTACTTGCTCCACTCTGTTAGTGATACTCTCGATTGAGTTTTTAATTTGGTTTATCGTTTCCTTCATTTCTAGAATTATTGTTTGATTTTTTTTAATAATCTCTATCTTCTGATAAAGATGCTTAACTTCTTCTTTTATCTGTTTATGTAATTCATTTTCAATGTGATCTTTAAGGTTCCTTTCCATCTGTCTAAGGTGTTCCTTGAGTTCTTTATATGGCTATTTTTCTGATGACTCCAGGTCCTCCTGAATATTTAGGCTGTCCTTCATTGTTTGTACTCCTTTTCTTCCTTGCTTTTTTATGCTCATGATACTTCTTTTTCTGTTTGACTGTTGAGTTAATGTTTACTCTTATAAATTTATTTGATGCTTGGGAGGAGATGTATTAGAAGGGAAGGGAAGAAGTCACTAAAGAGAGTGAGTGTAGGCAGGTAGAATTCAAGAAAGGGGGAATAAGAAAATTTAAAAAAATGAAAAGACAAAAGAAAAAAGTGAAAAGAAAGAAAGAAAAAATGAAAAAATAAAAATTTAAAACCAAAAAAAAATTATAATGATAATAAACAAATGGAAATTAAAGTTTAAAAAAAAATTGTAATAATAATAGAATAAAAAGAATTAAAAAATTGAAACCATTAATAAAAAAGTTGAAGAGCAACAACAACATCAACAACAAAAAATGAAAATAAAATTTAAAAAAATACCAATAATAATCATTAAAAAATAATAATAATAATAAATGCAGTCATAGAGCTCAATTAACTTCTCTTCCAGTAGGTGGGAACTGGGCCAGGCTTCTCTTCTTGATGGGTGGGAACCAATCACTGTTCCTCAGCTCTTCTTCCCAGACTGTGCGGGTCTCCAATCCTGAGTGCCTAGGGCCTTCTCTTGTCGTTCCTCAAGCCAGGCCCCGCTCACCTGTGAAGCTCGCCACAATACTGGCTACACGCCGGGTCTGCTGCTCCTGGGAGCCCTGTTTCCATGGATGCCTGGGCACACCCTTTCTGTTTGCCTCCCTTAGACCCTAAGTTTGTAGGGCTTGGGGCTGTGGATCCCCAGCGAATTTGTTTGCCCTCAGGTAGCAACTCCCCTGGTAGCCTGTGCAAGGGACCTCTGTTGTCAGTAGAGGGATACCCTGGGTCTGACTATCGTGCTCAGTTGGCTTTTACCTCTGTGAGTTCAGGTGGGCCGACTAGTTATTTCAGTGGGATCATTAGTGCTGAGTCACTAGAAGCAGGCGAACCAGAACTAGAATGCAGTCCAATCCGGGCTCAGTGTGTTCTGCGAGGGGCAGACTGTTCGCCCGGGATCCCCTTCAGCTCAACAGTGCCTAGTGGTCCTGAGCGAACAGTATTTTGACAGTTACTTCTCCCTATGCTCACGCAGCTCAAGGGGTTAGAGACTTGATCTCTCCGCGTCCACCGCCATGTTGGATCACTTAGATTTTAAATTGTCACTCATCTTATCAGCTGTTCCATTTAACTCGGCAGCTAACTCGCGCGGTGAAGCGTCTGCTCTATGGTGCTCCGCGGGAAGCGGCGGCGGCGGCGCGGTGGCAGCCCAGCTGTGGCCTTCGGGACCCCCGGGGAGGGGGTGCGGGCTGGGGGAGGGGAGGCAGCGCCTCGGGGCCGCGCGGGCCGGGTACTGGACACGCGGGAGAGCGGGCGGGGTGGGGGAAAGAAATTGAGATCTAGATTTAGTGACTGAGCGTGGGAGGAGAGACGGCGGGGGAGAAGCAAAGCGGAAAGGCGGAGAGGAGAAGGAGAAGGGGCCGAGGGAGTGGGGCAGCTCGGGGGCTGTAGCCTTACTGCTTGCGCTGAAGTCTTGATGGACTCACTCCACCTTGGCTGGAGTCGTGGCGGATTCACTCTACCTAGGCCCCTTTCTTGACACGGTGCTGAGTCTTTGTCAACAGATCTCCTTTAATGATCTTTACTTCATCCTTTTAAGACGCAGCAACAACGCTGCAGGCGTGGTGGCGCAGAGCACGGAGCGGCTTACTCATTTCCCGCTGCCATCTTCTCCCTATTCGATGCTACATGTTTTTCTGAAAAGCATTCTTACCTGTCCTATAAACAGATAATACAGCATGTAATAAATTTAGTTTTATAAATTGTAATGTTAAGATATTTACCAAGATAGTAATAATAATAAAAGCTGTCATTGACAGAGGCCTACTTTATGGCAAATGTTCAACTAAGTAATCTCCATGGATTATGTTCTTTAAATCTTATACATTTAAGGGGTGGGACAGTTCTTGCCTAAGGTACTATCACTGGGGGACTGGACTGTGAACCCAGGTCACATTGGGTGTGAGGACTCCAGACCTGCTTTAATGACCTCTGAGGACTGCACCTTTCTTACATTTACTTTTTTTTTTTGCAGTTTTTCTTTCTCTTTCACTGGCAGAGTCTCTCCCACAAGCTCCTGTTTTTCTCTCTCTGCTATTTGTCTAAGATCTGTGTTACACTCTATTTGTAATTTTGCTATTTCTAATCAGCAGAGAAGACAAATGAGAATCTTGAAAGAATTATTATGGATATCATTTAAAATCTGAAATCCATTATAAATATTTATATTTCTCTGTCATTTGGATATTATAATCATTTATCTTAATGTTTGCTTCATAACAGTGCTGAGTAGTTTTAACACTAAGTTGAATATTGTTAAATAGAACCTCTTCATTTCTGTTTTTATACAATTTCTTTTTCATAACCTGGTAATTTTCTCCTTTAGAAAACTGGAATTCTACAACCTATAACCTATTTTCATCATATATTTCCCACCATTTAAGCAAACTATTGAGTGAAAAATAAAAAAGTCATATCTTTTCTTACATAAAGTTTATAGTCTAGTGGGTATAATGACAAAATGACTTTTAATTTTTGTCAAATTTACTTATACATAGGAAGATGCCTTTATATCTATCATTGTATTACATAAGTCCTTCCTTTCCTCCATTGACCTTTTCTTCTTTGTTTACTTCTTTTTTTCCTTTAATGTTTTATTTACTTTAATTCCTGTCTCCCTTTTTGTGTGTGTGTCTTCCTTTATCTTTCTTCAGGAATGAAAGATAAGTATATACATTTATTTGAAACAGTGTATGACAGAAATTGAAGAACTCAATATCTTCATCATCATCATCATAGTAATAAAAATGTTTACTATTCATTCAGCATTCAGTTTATTCTAGCCATAGTTTCAAGTGCCTGAATATATTGTACATATTAAATTTTATTCAATTTTCACAACTCTTAGAATTGTGCATTATTATTATTGATGTAGTTCTACAGATGAGGAGACCAAGCTGAACAATCATAAGAAATTTTCCAAGATCTGGCTAGTAAATGACAGCCATGGCTCAGTCTGATCATTATATTGACAGGTCAATGTTTTGCTTTTAATGCATCATTTCTTAGTTTGGTGACATTTATGGCTGTCTAAAATAATTTATCTTTGTATTTTATTCATAATAACAGATAATTAGTTACATTTTCAAATATTCACCAGAGTTCATTGGATCAAAGACTACATCGATAGCATTATGCAATATTATTTTATATACTGATAGCAAAGTTAAAAAGCTGCTAGTTAAATTATGACACATATTGATTATAAGGCATATCCCAATTTCAGAAATGTTAAAATGTGAACCGGTATCTTAGATGAAAGCTTTGTGATATAACTACAAAAGAGAGAGGACAATATTGAACTCAATCAGCTACAGTTGCATGAAGAAAGTGATGTAGATAAAAATCCCAATCATATATTATAACTTTTGAAATCATTTATATATTATACACATATACAATGAAACTATAAATACATACAATTTATATGTGTAACTTACATATATATTGTGTGTGTATATAACACCACAGATTTGTTGGGTTCTGTTTTAGGAAGCAATTAACCTCCTGGCCAAGATCTTGACCTTTGCCGGCCTCTGTTTAGTCTTTGGTTGTTGTTGTATTCTAGGTTTTGCCCTGACCTATTGCCATCATGTTTACTCCTAGTGTGTGGTTCTGGGAATACATGTGGTCTGTTTTGGCCTTAATTGCATGCCTAGAATGTTCACCTGAATTTTTCATTTTGCCACACCCGTTTCCAAGTCTTCTCAGCATTATCCAACCTCTGAAATCATAGTTCAGTTCTCAGACTCCCAGCAGTTGCACCTTGTGAATTTACAGCTTAGGAGTTGCTGAAGTTGCACCTTAGGAGCCTGGTAAGAAAAAGACAATTTTTATTCAGTTTTTTTTTTTGGCTGCTCTGTTTGTGGTCCTTCATCTCTTATACTGACCCCTAAATTGCCAATGCCTCCACAGCATTGGCAGTTGATCTCCGTCAATTTCCTGCTAGGAATAGTGGGGCTCTCTACTTGTGCTCATTCTATAGCACCACGATGGATGAACCTTAGGTTAAGAAATATTCTTTTAAAAGCAAGATCATATATTGATGTAAAACAAAAACAACTTGAATTAAAAACTTGAGAATATGAAACAATATATGTAACACAAGCAGTTAGGTTTTAAATTTGAGATTTTTAATTTTTTATTATAATAAGATAGTTCAGTTTATCATAGACCATTTTATCTATGATACATAAAAAATGGATAATAATTTTTTTGGAATACAAAAAGCAAGACATCTGGGCATGGTGTTGCACAGCTGTAATCCCAGCTGCTCAGGAGGCTGAGGAAGGAGGATTGAAAATTCAAAGCCAACTTCAGCAACTTAGAGAGCCCCTAAGCAACTTAGTGAGACTGCCCCAAAATAAAAATATAAAGGGCTGGGGATGTAGCTCAGTGGTTAAGTGCCTCTGAGTTCAATTCCTGGAACAACAACAACAAAAAAAAGTGAGAAGAAAACAAAATCAATATATTTGAAGTCATAAATAGTTCATTAGTTCTTTGTTGAGAGTATTTTTATTAATATTTTTCAAAATCAAACAATTTGCACATCAACAGGAGAGTTAGTATAACTTGTTTCCAGCTTCTTTCTTTCTAGAATGCACCTGTTACTGATGGTATGAGTTATAGTCTTGGTTTTCGGACACAACATTTTTTTTTTGAGATTTGAGAAAATATTATAATTATTTAGTTGTTATTTTAATGCATTACTCCACATAAAAGATAACTGAAAAAATAATGTTAACCTAATACACAGGTTAACTTTTTAAAATAATACCCTGCATGAATTAAAGTGCTAATTTATTACATTAAAAAATTACATTTTCTCTCTTTGTATAGTTTACAAAAAAAATGGATAAAATTTATCCTTAGTGTTTTAATATAATTCGCATAAAATTATATTTTAAGAAGGTTTTATTCTCAATTTTTTAAAATAAGCTTTTATTTTGGTAACAGTACATGCCATGAAATGACTGCCCAAAATATCGAGGAATGTGTTTCTTTATATTTGATATTCAATTTAATATTTTTTTTATGTAAACAATTTCAATAACATTGAACCTACTCTTAGGGCCATGGGAAAAATGCTTTGCCTTTCTCTTTATTTTCTTCACCTCAGAAATGGCAGGGATTTTAAAGTTTAGGAAATGTGCAACAGATCTCAGTTCTTTTTTAAAAATGTGGAAAAATTTCTGTGTAGTTGTGAATTGAGAAACATTATTTTGACATATTCTACCACATACATTTTAATAGGATCGTTGTAGTTTGTAAGCAGTTGACAAAGATGAAGACATTTGGTTCTCTGAATTTTTAATTTAAAGTACAAATGGGTAAATAAATTTAAGGCTGTTATTATGTACATAGTTATTGTTTATAAGTTATAGAATTTTGAAGTCCACTTAAAGAACCCAGAATCAAACATTTGTAAGATGAATGATATTGAGGTTAAGCTTTAGAATGGAAACCATTACAGAGAGCAAAACTAAATTTCAAAGGACTGGAGGTCTGCCAAGGGTGCTTGGAAAACACTGGTCTCACATACCTACAGCTCCCACATGCAGCAGACTCAAAGGGGAAAAAAATAAAGAAAAAAAAATCCTGCCCCACAGAACAAAAGTGGAAAAAGAAGAGCAGACCTCATTAGTCCTCATTTTAGAAGCAACCAGTAAAAGAGGAAGCCCAGTGATACCTGTTTCCTAAAACTCTAATGTGGTGTAAGACTACAATTATTCATGATTATAAGTTCATTCGGCAATCTGTGAAAAATTTCTGAGGGTTGATTTTTCTCACTATAAATGATTGATCTTTGATTAGATCATGCCTGAAATGTATTATTTTCTATATTAAGGTTAATTAGTTCTTTTTTTGGATTTTTCTCACAGGTTTACTGCTTTATATTTCACAAATTGGTGATGCGAGTAGAATTCATATTTGTTTAGGATGTGAGGTTAAGATCAAGGTTAGTACTTTTCCATATAATTACCCAATTTACCCATGCATATTTATTGAAAATATCAGTGTCCTCTTTGTCATAAATCAGTCTATTTCCAGCTGAAACACTGCTAAGTATTCTTTAAGTTGGTTAACTATTATGGTATGGATTTGAGGTGTCCCCCAAAAGCTCACTTGTGAGACAATGCAAGAAGGTTCAGAAGAGAAATGATTGGGTTGTGAGAGTCTTAACCCAATCAGCGAATTAATCCCATTATATGGATTAATTGAGTGGTAACTATAGGCTGGTAGTGTGTGGCTGGAGGAGGTGAGCATAGGAGGGCTGGGCTTTGGGTATGTACTTAGTATCTGGCAAGTGGAGACTCTCCTTCTGCTTCCTGATAACCATGTGAATTGCTTCCCTCTGCCACACTCTGATCTCTGAAACTGTGAGCCCCTAAATAAACTTTTCCTTTCCTAAAATTGTTCTGGTTAGATCTTTTAGTCACAGCAGAAAAAAAAAAAAAACCTCACAAAACATCCTTACACCAACATCACACTGTCTTAATTACCTTAACATTAAAATAAATCTTGACATCTGATAGTACAAGTCCTCCAACTTTGTTTTTCAATATGGTCTTGAATCTTCTTGGTCCTTTGCACTTTACTAACATTTCTAGTCAGTTTATCACCTTCGGTCAAAACAACCATGACAATAGGAACTAACATAGCAGTATATTAAATGGGGTTATATTGAATCTATGTATCAATTTTAGGCAAGCCATAAACCCATTGTACTTCTCATTTATTTTTTTTACAAATTTCTTTCAATAACATTTTATTCATTTCTATTTTTAATTACAAATTATTGTGTTTTTAAGTTTAACATTTTAATTTAGTCCAATATTTAAATGAATTCAACATGTTGCCTATTTCAAAATCTAAAAAAAATTCATCTAATTATCATTCCTTCAAACAGAATACAATGAGAAACAAAATAAGAATATACTAGATCCCAACAAGGGGAGAGGTGAAGAATAGAAGTTCAGTAGATTTTGCAAAGGGGACTGATGGGAAGGGAGTGGGGACAAGAACAGAAAAAGACAGTGGAATGAATCTGACAAATTTCCTATGTACAAATATAAATACACCAGAGTGAATCTCCACATCAAGTACCCCCTCAAGACTGAGATCCTAATTAGAAGAAGATGTACTTCATGTTTGTATAAAGGTACACTGTTATGGTTTGAATATGTGTGAGACAATGCATAGTTTGGAGGAGACATGATTGGGTTATAGCCTTAAAGTAATCAGTGAATTAATCCCTGATTGGATTAATTGAGTGGTGACTGGAGGCAGATTAGGTGTGGCCAGGAGGAAGTGGTTCACTGGGGGCGTGGCTATGAGGTATATATTTTGTATCTGGAGAGTGGAGTCTCTCTCTGCTTCTGATAACCATGTGAGCTGCTTCCCTCTGTCACATTCTTTCTTCATGATGTTCAGCCTCAAGTTGAGCCCTGAGGAATGGAGCTGGCCTTTTAAGACCCCTGAAACTGTGAATCCTTAAATAAAACTTTCTTCCCCTAAAATTGTTCTGGTCAGATCTTTCAGTCACAGCAACAAAATAGCTGACTAAACAGAAATCAATTCTTTCAGTAGCTAATCATTTTTGAAAATGTCAAATGTTAACCTTTTATGAGAGGAGAGACCATGTTTTTGTTTTTTTGGTTTCTGGTATATTTTACAAGCCTGGACCCTACATATAGTAATCATTCAGATTCAGTAAATATTGCTATTCATATCAAATATGTTTTATATTTGTTCTGCTATCTTATAAGAAAGATTAGTCATCTGCTTAATTCATTGATAACAGTACCAAATCTAACTTTCATTTTTTATTAGTTATTTTTAGTTATACATGATAGTAGATTTCATTTTGATATTATTATAGAAGCATGGAAATATATACTATGATGTCCTAATTATTCTAATTTGGACCCTAGTCTTGTTGATGTACATGATAATGAGATTCTCTGTGGTTTATTCGTGTATGTGCAACTAATCCAATGAACATCTATTCTTTGATTTTACCTCCTTACTAGGGATTAGCTTTCACATATTAAAGAAAACATTCATTTGATCTTTGGGTTTTTTTTTGTTTTGTTTGTTTGTTTTTGGTATTAGCTTATTTCCATTAGCAGGATAGTCTCTAGATTGATCCATATACTGGAAAATGTCATACAGTCATTCTTCTTAATGGCTGAATAATCCTCCATTGTGTGTGTGTGTGTGTGTGTGTGTGTGTGTGTGTGTGTGTGTATTCTTTACCATTCATCTAATGAAGGGCATCTAGGTTGGTTCTATAGCTTAGCTATGATGAATTGTGATTTTGTAAATATTGAAGTAACTGCACACTGTAGTATGCTGATTTTAAATCCTTTGGATATATAATGAGGAGTGGGATGACTGCATTGAATGATGGTTCCATTTTTAGTTTTTTGAGGAATCTCAATACTGCTTTCCAGAGTGGTTGCACCAATTTGCAGTTCCACCAACAATGTTTGAGTGTACCTTCTCCCCACTTTCTCCATCAAATTATTTTCAAGGCTCTCAATATTTCAGTATTACAAATAATAATAATACAATAATCATTATAGAGTGCTTCCTTGTTGCCGGGTACTATTTTGTTTATTGTAACTAATTTAATCTTTGTGAAAGCCTTATGGTGTACAGTTATAATCACTTCATAATGAAGAAACTGAGTTCAGAAATTTCTTTCACTGAATTTAGAATAAAATTAAATCTAGGTTCTATTGCTTAGAAGGCATATTTTTTCTTCTACCTTAGTTTCTGTTTCATATACTGCCACTCATTTATAATAGTCCTAGCTATATTAACTATCTTTCTGTTCTGTATATATGCTGAGCACTGAAATTTCTTATGTGAAGTACATGGTACTTTCTTTAAAGTACATGGTACATTATTCACACTCATATCTGGTCTCTCATTATTTATATCTTATTATGTCAAATTCTCAAAGTGACCTTTGCTAAAATCCTATCCAAAAACTTTGTTTCACCCATTTTGCTATTCACGTTGAAAGCATATTATAATCTCCATCACAGAATTCATAAATTGCAATTTTCCATTTATTTGTTTATGCAACTGGTTTTTAAATTTCTTTATTTGTTCTTTTTAGTTATACATAACAGTAGAGTTTATTTTGACATATTATACATATATGGAGTATAACATCTTCTAATTAGGATCCCCGGTTGTACATGATGTGGAGTTTCACTGTTGATGTATATACATATTTGAACATAGGAAAGTCATATACATCTACTATCTTTCCTATTCCATCCCCCCCTCCATTCCTGTCATTCCCCATTGTCTAATCTAATGAACTTCCAATCCTCCCTCCCCTTCACTTATTGTATATCAGTATTCACATATCAGAGAGAAAATTCAGGCTTTGGCTTTTTGGAATTGGTTTATTTCACCTAATATGATATTCTCCAATTCCATCTATTAACTGGTAAAAGCCATAATTCTGTTATTCTTTATGGATGAGTAATATTGTATTGTACATATATACCACATTTTCTTTTTCCATTCATCTATTGAAGAGAATCTAGGTTGAATCCATAGCTTGGCTATTGTGAATTGACCTGCTATAAACACTGATGTGGCTGTGTCACTGTAGTATGCTGATTTTAAGTCCTTTGGGTATACACCAAAAAGTGGAAGAACTGAAGCAAATTGCAGTTCCTTTCCAGGTTTTTGAAGGAATCTGTATATTACTTTCCATAGTGGTTGTGCCCATTTGCATTCCCACCAGCCAAATATGAAGGAAATTTTTCCCCTACATCCTTCCCAACATTTACTGTTACCTGTATTCTTGATAGTTGCCATTCTAATTGCAGTGAGATAGAATCTCAATGTAGTTTTAATTTGCATTTTTCTACTTGCTAGAGATGTTGAACAGTTTTGTATATATTTATTAACCATTCATATTTCTTCTGTGAAGTGCCTTTTCAGTTCCTTTGCCCATTTGTTTGTTTATTTGTCTTTTTGGTGTTAATTTTTTCAGGTTTTTTTTTATACTGGGGATTAATGCTCTATTTGAGGTTCAGGTGGCAAAGATTTTCTCCCATTTGGTAGGCTCTCTCTTCACACTCTTGATTCTTTCTTTTGCCATGAAGAAGCTTTTTAGTTTGATACCATCCCATTTATTAATTCTTTATTTTACTGCTTGTACTTTAGGAGTTTTGTTAAGCAAGTCAGTTTCTACAGGAACATGAAGGAGAGTTGGACTTACTTTTTCTTTTAGTAGGTACAGGATCTCTGGTCTAATTCCTAGATCGTTGATACACTTTGATTTGAGTTTTGTGCAGGGCGAGAGATAGGGGTTTAATTTAATTTTGTTACGTATGGCTTTCCAATTCTCCCAGCATCATTTATTGAAGATCCTATCTTTTCTCTGATGTATGTTTATGGCACCTTTTTCTATTATGAGGCAGTTCTATATGGGCATGTCTCTGTGTCTTCTATTCTGCTACATTTGTCTTCACGTCTGATTTTATATGCAATGTTTTTTTATCTGGAGTTTTTAATATAACCTCGTGGGAGCGGAAATCATGTGAAATATATTCAACACTTTTAATAATACCTGGCACATGGTGGATGTTCAAAAACTAGATGTACACTGATTAAGCAATCAATAAATTGAAAAATAGCATTTTAAAATTATTGTCTACACATAAACAAAATTACATAATTTTTGTACTACATTTGGATATTTCACATTCACCAAGAACAACATTGAAGCATATATAATGTATATATTATTTTGGTATTTTTTATACTCTCCTTTCCAATCATTAAATTGCTTCTCTGTCAACTATCATCTGAACTCACCTATCATCTCTTTCCTACTGTAATTACCAAGTCAATTGTTTTCTGATCTAATATATAACCACTATAGTGTGTTCCAAAATCTGTAGTAGTTTTCAAGCCAGACTATTTTGATGATTCCCTTTTGCATTGAAAATCAATTCAAAATTTTTAGCATGTCATTTTATTGAGTACTAACTTCAGGTTTCATCAGGCCCTAAATTGTGCATGAACCTTCTTTAAGCACATCATACCTTAGCATTATTCCCACTACTTAATTAATATAATTTTATTTTTAATGTTATTGCAGTCATATATTATAACAAGTGTCTGTTGTAAGCCACTTATCCATGTAGTCAATTTTGGCAATTATTTGTTAATTAATAGCATTTGCTGTCAAACCTATTACTAAAAAGGTATTTCTATGAGTAGTTAAGTAAAGGTGTGTTTTTAAATATACTTTACCAATTAAAATTGTTTTCATGTAGGAGTTATGCATTTAATTACAAAATAGTTTTGGCAACCAATACTACCATCCTATGGACCAAAGGCAGAAACTCAGTAGGTAAATGGTCTGTTTACAAACTGAGACCTGGTGCAGTTTTAAAGACGTTAAACTGCATTCTGTCAATGTCCTTCAATATCTTGTAGCAGTTTTGTCATAGCCTATTGCCTGGCCATGAAGTAAGTGCCACATGCTTGAGGTTTTCCAATACAGTCACATACAATTTGCATGACAGTTAGGTTATATAATATGTTGTAGTTATTAAACTTCACTAATCCCTCAAAACAACCACATAAAACTATTTATTTTTTAATACTGTATGTGTTCTTTGAGAGTTAGGACAGGGGACAGGTAAGAATATTGAGAAATCTGACTTTGGATTCTAGAGTACTATGCAGTGACAAAAAAATATTTTGTAAAAAACAATTCCCTATAATTTTCACTTTAGAACTTAGACTCAAAAAACAAAAGATCTTTATTTAGGACATAAGCAGATGTTATGGAAAAGGGACAAAAGAAAAATGCACTTGAAGTGTCTGCTCAAAAGTGACACATGTGACACATGTTATATCCAGAAATATTTAATTCTAAAGCGAATCACCTGGCACCCCTCTGTTTAACAAGGCTGAAATATATAATGGTGTGAGGAAGAAGAAGAAGAAACACTCATAATAGAAAATGTAGTCTTCTGTTATACCCTGATTTTTTCCTTTTCTCCTCATTGATTCCATTTTGTCCACAGAATTCTCGTTTTTAACTTTCTGATTGCTGTTTTGCTGTATGCTTTAGAATATTTCTTCAAAGTTTCATAGATTTAGTTTTCAATAGTGCTGTGTCATTTTATTTTTGATCAAGTTTAAACATTGCTATTAATTCCCAAATATCCATTTTTTTTTATTCTTCAGTCTGTCTCTAAGCTAAGCCTTCCCCCTGAATTTGAAAGTAAACATGAAATTTTTTCAAACATGTAGGGCACATAGATGGGCAAGATATAATTTAAGTACATGATGAAGCATGCAGTTGTTTTTTTCTATTGTTACAATAAAAGAAATTTACTTTGGGAAGGGAACACACACACATATATATATATATATATATATATATATTTTTTTTTTTTCCTCCCAAAATGTTCATATAAGACATTTTCCAAATTTTTGTGGATTCTTCAGAACTCGAATTCACCAAAGAATAGAAAAAAGAACCTTCTTATGGAAGAAAAAACAAAGTATGAGACATGAAGTTCTGTGTATTTTATCTTGGAAAACTCAACCCAATAATATTTGGAAGAGAATGTTAAAACTCTCTGGGTCCTTTACTTATAATATACAATTAAGTGACTAGGCAAAGACCCTTAGTCATTCTCCCAGAACAACATGCTAATTATTGGGGCCAGATGAAAAATCTGAGTCACTCTTTCATTGTGGGGGTAGACAACTCTACCACGGTCTAAGCCCAGTAATTTAGATGTACGGTGGTAAATAAATGATGCCTTCTTAACTCTTGTTGACCAAGAATCATTTATGCATTTTTTTTCTCTTTATGCTTGTTATTTAAATATCATGTTACTGTATTTACATCAATGGCCTTGTGAGTAAACAGTCATCAGTGGTGGGTTGGTTGAAAGGGTGGAAAGAGTAAAAATGTTGAGGGTGCAATTCCTTACAGCACTCAGGGCAGTGATAAGCAAATGTGCAGGCATATAAAATGTCATTTGAGATATGACTATTGTACATCAGTTAACTTCTGTAGATCTGATTTGGAACCATGTACATCTCAAAATCCCATTTTCAAAGTAGATTATCACATGTTTGGTTACTATTATATACCACATCATTTTTCTCTACAATAGTATGTTGCACCAACTATTGGTTTCACTCCACTGAGAGGTTATGTTTCTGTATTTGTTCCAACCATTCTAATCTATAATGTAACAAAAAGTTCACCTGTTTTCTAGAGTGCTATATGTCCATATTCCTGGATCACAACAGGCATTTAATACATTTCATTGAGTGAATTAAAAATTCACAAATAAGGATTTAGTTGTAGCCCTGGTGATAAGTGCATTGTTAAGAAGAACGGACTCATAATCAAAACCACTTTGGGATCAGTGGTCAAAGTCTTTGATGGTGACACCTTATTCTCATGCTATTTTAATTATAATGATAGTGGTCAAACTGTCCTAGAAATTTGGTGCCAAGATTTTGGTAGATTCACGTCTCATTGTCATCTCAGGATTTGGAGATGATTTGCCATTAGTGATATGCCCCTTTTTTTCTGGTGGAAATCTGTCAGCATGTTTTTTTTTTTCTTTTTTTGTCTAAGTCATAGTCCATTAAAATTCAAAACCAACATAGTGTGAAAAGAGGAAACTCACTCAAAATTCAATATATAATTAATCATTTCCCTTCTTCATTTTCTTTGCCTGTTTACATGTCCCATAGGTATAAGACTTTTCAGAAGTTTATTCAATTACAGTCATAAGTTTTGACAAACAACCCACGTGCTCTATTATCAGTGGCTTTCAAAGAAGAAAGGACAAAACAAGCTTGAATTGAATTTTATAAACTAGCAATACAAAGATGCTTAATACACAATGGTAAAGACAATTTCTTCTGGAACCAGATCAGTTGGTTCAAACTCCATCTCTACAACTTCTTAGGATGAACAATTGGCAGGTCACCTAACCTCTCCATGTCCTGGTTAATTCCTCTGTGAAACGGAGATAATAACACCACCACAGCATAGGTGGTTATGTGGACTAAATTAATAAATATGTGTTGTTCACAAGAGTGGCACCTACCAAGCGGTGGTATCATCACTCTTATCACTACTACCTCAGGGTATGTAATATGGTGTTAATGAGAGGAAGAGTAAGCAACACTCTTTGCTGAAATTGTTGATTACCTATCTTTTTCTCCTTTCTAATTGAAACATCATTTTCTTTCAGATGCTTCACTCTTGCTTAAGTAGGCATCTGTTCTCTATGAAAGGAAGCTGCCCTTTCTTGAAGGGGGCTTGATTTGGACTAAAGGGATGTTGGCACAGGAAAGAAGACAATGCCAGGAAAATAAGGAAATTTAGAGCGATGGGGCTTACTTCATGTCAAGAGATTGTGGTCTTAGTGGAAGAATTTTTCAGTTATGTGATATAAAATAATCCTTTTGTTTTTCAAACCTGAGGTCTATTTTATGCTTGTTGCAACTAAAAGTCTCATAACCAATGTACATACACGTACATATATTTTGTACATTCATGTTTCAGAAGAAGATCCCTGGTAGTACCCATTTCACCAAATAGAAGAAAACCCAAGCTAAGAGTAGCTTACTACAGTTAAAATATCTGTTGTGCACTTGGAAGTTAAGAGGTATGCTCTGCCTTATGGCTGGCTCAATTCAATGTGTTTTTCTCAATCTTTCTCTGGTTCTCTATGCTCTCTCTCTCTCTCTCTCTCTCTCTCTCTCTCTCTCTCTCTCTCTCTTTCTCTCTCCCGTGTGTATAGGTGCTGGCTGCATTTTAAGACTAATAGTAAAATGGTTGACTACATACTTCACATTTACACATATTATAGCCAGAGGAAAAATCATTCCATTTTTTTTCTTTCAAATGAAGTTTTTATTGTTGTTGTTTTGGTTTCACTTAAAAGCACCAGTGAACTTCCATTTGAGTTTTGTTAGTATGAAGGGGATTATGGTTTGATATCCTGGAGAATGTGATAATTTACTTAAGTTTCAATCAGTTATTGACAAGGAGAATGAGGTGGTAATGATCGAGTTAAACTACAAACCCAAGTCAAATATTAAGCCAATTGAGAAAACTTTGGTATTTAATAAATTGCCTACAATTTAAAAACAATAGTAAATATTAATTGACAATACAGTATGTTCCAAGTAGTACCATAGGGATTTTACGTTTATGATGTCAGGTATTTCTCCAGAAAACCCATGGTTTAAGTGTTGCTAATTCAGTTTTACAAGAGAAAAACAAGGCACAAAAAGGATCCAATAATTTGGCAATGTCATACAGTTCGCAAGTGGCATGACACCTACTCACATTCCTGTCCAACTCCAGAGACCACACTCTTAATCAGTATGCTAGGTTTTTTACTCATAGTAATAGAAGATAAAATGCAGAATATAATGATGAGAGCTAATTTCTGGGCCTTGTCACTTACTGTAAGTCCATGTGAGTGGATGAATTCTTGGAAAGGAGAGGGTTGCATGTCCCAGCTGGGGAGTAGGGTTGTCAAGATTTGATTATTTCCTAATAGCTTAAGAGAAGATGTCACTACAGAGAATTCTCTGGAATTTCTCTCTAAAGGAGAGAATTCTATTTTGAGAATGTTGTTTCTATTTTCACAAAGTTCTTTGTTTTTTTAAATAAATGAAATATTATATCAATTTAGAATATTATAAGGTATTTATCTGTTATATAATAAGCTACAGACTAACCATGTGATGTTATTAACAAACAACATTCCACTATAAGAAAGCTTTTGTGTGATTGAAAAATTAATTTAATTTATACTTGTGTTAGTCAAATTTTCATCAGTGTGACCAAAATACCTGAAAGAACAATTAGAGGAGGAAAAGTTTATTTAGACTTATGTTTTCAGAGATTCAGTCCATGGTCAGCTGAGTCCATCGCTCTGGACCAGAGGTGGTGCAGAACATCATGGCAGGAGGGTGGGGCAGAGGAAAGTTATTTACCCCAGGACAGCCAGGAAATCAAGACACTGAGGGAGGAACCAGGGACAATTTTAATTTCCCCAAGGGCACACCCCCACTGACTTACTTTCTCAGCCCTTCCCCATCTGCTTATGGTTACCACGCAGTAATCCATTTAAATTATTAATCTGTCAAATGAATTCGTTCACTGACTAGGTTACAGCTCTCATAATCTAATAATTACATCTCTTAATATTTCTGAGATGAGGTTTTTAGGACATGTCTAATATCCAAGCCATAGCACTCGTCCTGTTCATATAATGGAATATGTTATATAACATCATGAGAGGAAAGGAAAATACTGTAAAGGTAGAATTATGTTTATATCTGCCAAAAAAGTTAAAGAAAAATTTTTGAAAGCTCACCCTCCACAAATACATACACAATGAATATACAGCTCCTGCTAAGCTCTTTTTCCTATAGACATTACATGTGTGTGTTTTGTATCATTAAGTAGGAGGAATAGTAAAACCCTAACTAATACTCTATCGTATCCTATACCTACTTTTATTGATTTATTTCCCATGTTTTAATATTAAAGGAGTATTTCTTGGAATCAAAAATTTCCTGGCATATTGATATACTTCAAACTTTAAAAAAAATGCAATTTTCTCAAGTCCTAGGGATATTGGCTACTATCACACACTATAAACTCAAGTTGTGTAGACCAGGTATAAATCAGGTCAATAAGACTAGTTGATTTTTAAGTGTAATAATAGAACTTCATCTGTAATATCAAAAAAGTCTTTGACACTGATGATAACCAGCTTCTCTTGTTCCATAATTGTTCTAGACACTGCCTAAGAAAGTAGAATGAATTCATAGAGTTTCCTGTGCCTCTCACTGCCTCTTGCTTTGTCCATAGTACATCTGTTACAACAAGAAAGATGTGCTACACAGACCTTCCTTCAAGATGGAATCTTTGATGAGTAGTAAAGTTACTTGATAGTCTTCAGTACTTTAATGATCTACTTGATATCTCAAAGTGAATTTATGTTTTTCTTAGAAGCCACACAGTTTGTGCAGGACAGAGAATGACAGAGCATGGTAGGAGTGCCAGGAGACAGCTGTTTCCCCATGGCCAGTGTTCCAGAGCACACCTTTGGCTAGTTAGGATTTCCAGAGTGGCATAGTGGTCTGCAGCCACTCCCCCTTCCTTTTCCATTTTGAATACCATGGATGCCCTCCCCATAGATTCCTTACCCAAGGAAGCCTACCAATTCTGTCTCAAAAGGATGATCTTTTAATTCGCAAAATAAAATACAATGCTATAGATTTCAAAGGAAATCAACTGAATTTAAATGTTTTCCTTAAAATATTAAGAAAAATTGTGCTATCAGAATAATGTTCTTTCTTATTAATGCTACAAGTAAAATCACAAGCAGTGAATCTGCTGCCTGCTATAATATCAAAGTGGTATGCAGAATAAATTTTATTTTGAAATTGATGCAATATCTGTAATGTGACCAAAACATCTCTCTGATCTATTAATGGTGTTACAGTTATACTATTACTGTTCTGTTTCTAAACCCACATTATCATTAAAGCAAATGCTAATTTCAGTTGGAGGTTAGTGAACATAAATATGTAGTTTATTCCTATACAAATGCATAGATGTTGAGAGTTCTTTGGGGGAAATGGTGTCCAAATCTAGAAAAGCATTAGGAGTAAACTAGTTACACTGCAGTGTTTTCTGGAATGCAAGTTTGCCTGAGTAAAGCACAGGATGAAATAGAATCAGGACAAAATTTGAGAGTAAATCATGTCCGTGAATATGCTATACTTGTTCACCCTCAAATATCAGAGATCTGAGAAACAGGAGATACTGGGAAATAAACAAATATAGAGTTGGGAAATTATCGGTGACATAAAGAAATGTAACCTCAGCAAAGAGATCATGGCAAAACTAAACTGGACTTAGAAAAAAAATTATGCAATGTCCTTTTTTTGTTTCTTTTTGTTGTTGTGTTACTGCATATTGAATCCAGGAGCCCTTTACCAGTGAGTTACACTCCCTGCCCTATAGCTCTTTTTATTTTTTATTTTGACAAAGGGTCTTGCTAAGGTACCAAGGCTGGCCTCCAAATTTGGGATCCTCTTGCCTCAGCCTCCTGAGCTACTGGTAATTCCAGGAGTGCACCATCAAGCCTGGTGAGGCTTTGCAATGTCTTTGAAATTCAAATACAAAGATCAAGGGCAAATAGAATGATCTTTAAACATGAACACACTCATTCTCTCTCTTCTCTCTCTCTCTCTCTCTCTCTCTCTCTCTCTCACACACACACACACACACACACACACACACTACTTATTAAGGGATTAAATGAGCCAATCTTAGAATCTGTGTCATAACTTAAGAGAACAGAATAGAATTCCACTTAACAATGTTTAAGAAAAATTGCCCCTTGAGACTGGACGAGCTTGACAGGTTTTTTTTTTTTTTTTGTAAGTAAAATCAACTAAAATATATGTAAGTACTTGAATATATAATTCATAAACTGAAGATCATGATAAAATTAATCTCATAACAACAAACTCACACACAAAAAAATGAAGTACAGCAATGAATCTAGGTAAAGAAAAAGTAATTGCAAATATTATAAGCATCAACACAAATGTTTGAGACTTCACTTCTATATTTCTCTTTTAAAGCACCAGGGATGGACTATATCTAAAATGTCAAATTAAACTAATTTAACTAAACTAGCTTTTTTAGCTTCACCAGTTTTTTTTCACTGTGAATTGGGAAGGAATGAAGAAAGGAAGTGATATCTTCTCAATTCCCAATATTGAGGAGAAGGTATCCAAAATGCTATTGGATTGGAATCTGAGAATGATTAAATCTAAACCAAACTAAAGCAACACTAATAAAAACAGAGGTGAATGATCTATGAAAATAACAGGTCCTGTATTAATACATCACTAGAGAAGACAAAGCAAAAGTCCGTCACTAGAAGATCACTAACATAATTTTTTCTTTTTAAATTTTTAGAATTTTAACTGATGCATAAAAATTATACATATTTATGGAGTACTATGTGATATTTTGATACATGTTTACAATTGTGTAACGTTCAAATCAAGGTAAACGTGTCAGTATCCTTAAAACATTTATCATTTCTTTGTTGTTAAACCTTCAAAATTCTTTCATCTAGTTTTTAAAAAATATACAGCATCTTATAACCAACAGAATATTAAAATTTGTTTGTGAATAAAATGTAGTTATTTGTGCATTACAACAGACAAGTAAAACATATGGAACTAAAATGAGAGGAAAAAGAATAGATTTCTTGCTAAAAATGAGAGGAAAAAGAAGAGATTTCTCTTCTCCCTCAGACTCATTGAAAACAACAAAAAGGCATACTAGATCAGGAGAAAACATCTTATTGGTGACATGAGGAAGACAGCCCTAACCTCAAACCATATAGTCTGCTTGCCAACACTGAAGACCAGACTCAGAGGAGGAACATTCTGAGAGCTAACGCTGGTTGCCTTGAAACTTCAGCCAAGTACATAATTTCCAAAAATTAGTATCACCTAAATGAAGGGGAACACAATTGTGGTTTGAATAGAAGGATTATACCCAGTTCCATATTGATCACAGGTTTTCTGTGAAATGTCCAGAAAGAAATTCAGTTTGGAATGACTAGGTAGGAAAGCTAAAGAAAAATCTAGCTGATGTTAATTTATTTTATGCAGGATGTGGTTCCCTACCTCAAAGAGACTGTAAAAAAGTAGAGTGAAAAAGTAGAGAGAAGCCAGACCACCAAATAGAGACCCTAAAACTACGAAGTGCCTAAGAACCAAGAGTCTCTCAAAGAGCAAAAGTATAGGCAAGTCCTGGCTTTAGGATAAGAAATGTAGTAGGACTACCAAAAAAAGAAAAAAAAAACAGAAAGACATCTGTTCTAGAAAATTAGTTCACTCTGTTTCTCACTTCCAAATGTCCCCATTTGGATTATATTTTACAGGAAGTCAGTGCTCATTCAAAGATAAGTTTAATGAGAGAAAAAAAAATCTTTTGATGTGTGAAACTACCAATTTAAAAGAATAATCAAAATATAAACATGAAATATCTGTAGAGAAATTGCTCCACCACAATATGGAAAGGCATAAAAAATGTTTTATGATCTAAAGTAATATATGTTAGCATCATAATTGTTTAAGAAGTAAAGAAATAAGAGGTAAATTTTATGGAATCAAAAGACTATGAGGAGTACAAATGATAAATTGAGAACAGAGCCTGGGAAAGAAATGGAAGTGAATTAAAGCTATTAAAGTTACCATGGAAACAAAAAAAAAGAGTAAAATGACTGAAAGAAATGTCAGAAATGTGTGGATAGGTTTGAGCCAAATCACCTAACAAAAGGAAAATACCAGCTAAATAAAATGTCCTACAAAACATTAAAAATGTGATAATTAAGGACATCTGGGCCACACAGGATAGGTGGTTTTGAAGAGTACAGAATGCATAGAATACAAACTCTATTCAAACACATAATAGGAGAAAACTTCAATGAAAAAAACCAACAATGACAAACAAATGAAGACTGGAATCTGTGAAGTTATAAAGCATGTTATTTACCAGAGTACAAAGAAGAGGTTCTAGATGTGTCTTTGGGTGTTAATGTCACTATAATTGCTGTCCAGACAAAGATGAAAGGCGGTATATTCTATCTAGTAAATTATGTCTACAAAACATTGAAAGAAAGAAATATACCCCAGAGTTTTACCCAGGTAAATTTTCTTTGAGTATCACAGCCACAGTTAGATGATAACATGTGTCAAAGAGCTTTGGCAAGTTCAGCACCAGACACAAAAGCAAATGTTAATAAAATTTTTTCACAACAAACAACCTAGAGGTGATGAGTATAAAGAGCTCAGCACTGTGGAAACTACCTTAGGTGGAGGAAAAGAAACCTGTGGGAGGTACTGAATCCTCTCAGGTATAGAGCTGAAATCAGGTAGCACTTCATATTACAGAATGGAAGACTACACACAACTCTATTAGCACAAATCAAGGGAGTGAGAGGAATGAGACACATAGATGTATATTTTATCATCCTTAATAAGAGGGATTAAATTGAAATGTGGTAATTGCGATGTAATTTCAAGAGACTCCAGAGATGTTAATAATTCTAATAATCAGTATCTAGTGTATATGGGTATATCCCATTTTACTGCTTTATGTATTATAATATGTGAGTTTCAAAATTTTTACAATGGTGTGAAATAACATTTAGAAATAATTTATAACTAAATAAAACCAACAACTTCAATTTTCATAATATTTATACATTAAGTTTAGAAGGATATTTTCAGAAGGTGTTATTTCGGTAAATAAATAATCCCTGAATTTTAACAGTTCTACCAGTTTTATGGCAATTTAGAGCTTTCATTTAATTAAAATTAAATATAAGAGTTTTATTAATACTAGGGAGACATAGCCAAAGTTAAATCTGTATTTCTTTTCTTTTCTTTTTTAATTTTTATTTTTTTTAGTTGTAGGTGGACATAATGCCTTTATTTTTATTTATTTATTTTATGTGGTCTGAGGATCAAACCCAGTGCTTCACCCACACTAGGCAAGTGCTCTACCACTGAGCCACAACCCCAACCCCTAAATCTGTATTTCTTTTCTCGGTAGAGAGTTATTTAGAATCATTTTGATCAAATGTTATTGATAGTTCTAGTAATTGGTGATTTAAAAACCACCCTTCTCATATTCCTGAAGAGCATGTTTATTTTTTAAAAAAATTATACTGTGTGTGTTTGTGTGTGTGTGTGTGTGTGTGTGTGTGTGCGTATGTGAGGGTGTGTGTAGAGAAATTTTATGAAACATAACTAAAAAATATATCTCTTAGACTTTTAAAAACATGTATGTGATTTAGAAAGTTCATTAAGATTGTTATAGATTCAACTATAGAATATATTTTATAGAATATTTCATATACTTTTTAGAATATACTTTCCTTTAAACTACCAAAAATTCAGTTGCAAAAATATAATTTGTTTAAAAAGAAAATTAAAATGATAAACATTATAAACTTTATATAGCAAAACTTCAAGGAAAACAATCACAAACATTACATGAAATATGTTTCCTTAACACAAAAATTTTATATATTATTAAGAAAACACATATTAGGATATGAAGAGAAAGTATTAAAAAGAAAAAAGAAAAATAATCATTAAACTTTTTTAAATGATTTAATATTTTAAAAACTAAAGATAAAAATAATGACACAGCTCCTTTGATTTTGAAGGGATATTTTAAAAGTAAAAATTAGAAAGTTTTATGAGTGAGGCTAAACAGAATCCTTATAATTTTCTTACAATTTTGAATGTTGGAATAATACTAAGAAAACTATTTTCCAATGTAGTCAGTTTGTTTAAAATTATTCTTTCTTTCAATGTCATCAAAAACATGAATTAGAGGGATTTCTCTAAAGAAAAATATATTCTGACAATGATATTGAAGTTGTTGGTGGCAAGGTATGACATGGTGGTGGTGCAGAGATGGTCTACAGAGGAAGACTAAATGCATTATAATCTTATTTTGGGGTAACCCTCCCCTGTCTGTGCCTTAGATATCATCTGTAAAATATAGGTACTTATGGTCACAGAGTCGTCACGAGTATTAAATGAGCCTATGTAAAAATGTGGTAAACAATGCTGGACTAGCTAGTGTTAACTCTTGTCATATCAAACACCCCATAATTGCAATGTTTATAACAGCAAATACTAAACCTAAATTAAATATCTCAAAATACTGTGATGATTAAGTAAATGATAATCTACAGGTATAACTATGAAACCAATATTAAAAGATTTTCTTGACATGAAAATTGTTCCTCTATATTTAATGTTAAGATATTTATTAAGGGAGATTATAAAAGTCATCCAAAGTAAGTCTTCAACTAGTTCATATCTATATAAACTTACCAAAAGGTTTATAGTGATCTAGTGACTTATGATTTTTTTCATGTTTGTTGCATTTTACAAATTTATACATGTATTAAGTTTTTTGTGCTGAGCATGTATTGAATAATCATGTACTAATAGTTTAACAAATAAAGTCACACATTAAATGGTTGATAGCTGTTTAAAAAGCCAAAATGTATTTTTTTTCTGAAAGTTAGTGGCTCAGGAATATTAATTTCATCATATTTAAATTTTATACCTTAATCAGATGGCAAATACATCCTGAAATGTTAGATTTCAAAGTAGATAATACACTTCTTTCTTTTTAAATTAAAAATAAATGTAAAGTTTATTAGCAGATTATGTTTGAAAGATTGATAAGATTTTAAGGCAAGATTCTCTTTTTCTAGTTTTATTATACCATTCTTGTTATTTCCCATAGGATTGTTACTTTCTTTACCACATTATATCAGTACACTTTAAAAATAACAAAACAAAAACTATATAGAAATAGAAGACTTTCAACCAGGCACAGTGTTGCACACCTGTAACCCCAGTAACTCAGGAAGCTGAGGTAGAAGGATGGCAAGTTCAAGGCCAGCCTGAGTAACTTCATGACAGCCTGTCTCCAAGCAAAAATGGCTGGGGTTGGAGCTCAATGGTATGGTACGTCTGGATTTAATCCCCAGTACCAGAAAAAAAGACAAAAAATTGAAAAGTCTATACCTGAGAAGACAGAATCAACATGAGAATAAAGAATTGGAAATTGTGACTATAACTATAAACAAAAGTTAAGAGAAAAAAAATCAACATTTTCTTCTCTGCTTATTATAACGGGTATAAAATGATATGATTTGTCAATTTTAATTGAGAATGAGAAGTGTTCTTACTTTTATGTTGCGAACATATCTATTACAATATATCAAAATAACAAATCATAAAAAAATGAGTTAATATTTTATTTCATGTACAAAACGTAATTTTCACATGAGGAAAATGTTAGCTAAGTCCATGCATTGTATCAACAAGTGCCATATCTTATTATTCTAAAATATATATTTGTAATAACCTGAAATGGTGGGTATACCACCTTGCTTTGAATAGACATGGATAAATGTTCTTAATTGCATTTTGTTTATAATTCAGTCCAAGAGCTTTAATATAACAATTTTCTTATTGTTTAAAATTTTTGATAATTTGTTACAGATAAAAATAATGATATAAAATTTACATTTTTTAAAAGACATAAAGCAGTGCATATATTTTAAGCGGCATTCAGTGGCCAATTCCCTAATAAATCTCACTTCAATTTTGCACTGAAATCTATGTATCAAACATTGGGGATGGGAGAGAAAAGAAACTCAGGATAGATATAATAAATGAATTCTTGTTTAAAAAGTGGGTTAGCTAAAATTTCCTCAACATTCTCTGCTACTGTGTTCTTTGTTGGAAATTTGACCTTTTCACAATGAAGAGGTCATAGCTATAGTCATACTATGTTTGTGGGCACATATGGAGTTCAGCT
Source organism: Spermophilus citellus (assembly GCF_964194105.1). NCBI lineage: Eukaryota > Metazoa > Chordata > Mammalia > Rodentia > Sciuridae > Spermophilus > Spermophilus citellus. The sequence continues at coordinate 90,723,843 of NC_138192.1, forward strand.
CCTTGAATGAGAAGAGAGATGAGATTGATGGGAAAGAATTACATAAAACATTGTTAGCCAATATAAAACAGTGAGATTAACTCATAATTTAAGTATGTTAGGCAGCAAAATTGGGAGTTAATAAAATCAATCCATTGATATGGAGAAAGAGATTTTCAAAGAATTGAGTTAGAAGAAGAAAAATATTAGATATAAAAATATGTACATTCGGCACTGAAAAGGTAAAATATTTAATGAATATGTACTAGATATTTGTGTATCTTTTCATAAAGATAATATAAACAATTTAAATAGTATATAAGTCAGTTTTTTCACTGCTGAGATTAAAAGACCCGATCAGAACAATTGTAGTAGGAAAAGTTTATTTAGGCTCGAGGTTTCAGAGGTCACAGTTCATAGCCAGCCAGCTCCATTCCTCAGGGCTTGAGGTGAGGCTGAACAACGTGGTGGAAGAGTATGGTGGAGAGAAGCAGCTCACATGATGATCAGGAAGAACGAGAGATTTCACTCACCAGATACAAAATAAATACCCGAAGACATGCCCCAATGGCATATCTCTTCCAGCCACACCCTTACCACCATCAGCCACCACTCAGTTAGTCCCATCAGGGGATTAATTTATTGATTGAATTAAGGTTCTCATAACCCAATCATTTCTTCTCTAAATCTTCTTGCACTGTCTCACACATGAGCTTTTGGGGGACACCTCACATCTAAACCATAACAGATACATATATATGTGTGTATATGTTTGTAAGTATTTGTATGTATTCCATTAATTACATTATTTATATTCTATTTTCTTACATTATTGGATAATTTAATTAGTAAGACAGTATGGTGCTATTAAATAACTATAATTCAGGTTTTTTACTTTCTGTAATTTGGTGCTATATTTTTGTGGCATAAAAATTTAAGTTTGGTCCTCATTCTGGATCAAATTTTATGATTACATAAAAGCTGACAGACCCAGAAATGTCAAAAGATGCCTGAAGGTTTGATATTAATGAAACTTTCAAGTGCCAGCTACCTCAGGATATTTGTTATATGAGAGAATGATCAATACCTGCATATTTAGATTATTTACAGTCACATCTAATCCTAGTTTATACCATTGTTGAGTATATAGGAAGAACCATATATTTCTTCTTTTGTCATTCTCCAATCTTTTTTTTTTACTGGTTGTTCACAACATTACAAAGCTCTTGACATATCATATTTCATACATTAGATTGAAGTGGGTTATGAACCCCCAATTTTACCCCAAATGCAGATTGCAGAATCATGTCGGTTACACATCCACAATTTTACATAATGCCCTATTAGTAATTGTTGTATTCTGCTACCTTTCCTATCCCCTACTATCCCCCCTCCCCTCCCCTCACATCTTCTCTCTCTACCCCATCTACTGTAATTCATTACTCTCCTTGTTTATTTTCCCATTCCCCTCACAACCTCTTATATGTAATTTTGTATAGCAATGAGGGTCTCCCTTCATTTCCATGCAATTTCCCTTTTCTCTCCCTTTCCCTCCCATCTCATGTCTCTGTTTAATGTTAATCTTTTCTTCCTGCTCTTCCTCCCTACTCTGTTCATAGTTGCTCTCATTATATCAAAGAAGACATTTGGTATTTGTTTTTTAGGGATTGGCTAGCTTCACTAAGCATAATCTGCTCTAGTGCCATCCATTTAGCTGCAAATTCTATGATTTTGTCATTTTTTATTGCTGCATAGTACTCCATTGTGTATAGATGCCACATTTTTTTTTATCCATTCATCTATTGAAGGGCATCTGGGTTGTTTCCACAGTCAAGCTTTTGTGAATTGTGCTGCTATGAACATCGATGTGGCAGTATCCCTGTAGCATGCTCTTTTAAGGTCTTCCGAGAAGGGCAATAGTAGGGTCAAATGGTGGTTCCATTCCCAGCTTTCCCAGGAATCTCCAAACTGCTTTCCAAATTGGCTGCACCAATTTGCAGTCCCACCAGCAATGTACAAGTGTACCCTTTTCTCCACATCCTCGCCAGCACTTGTTGTTGTTTGACTTCATAGTGGCTGCCAATCTTACTGGAGTGAGATGGTATCTTAGTGTGGTTTGATTTGCATTTCTCTGACTGCTAGAGATGGAGAGCATTTTTTCATGTACTTGTTGATTGATTGTATATCCTCCTCTGAGAAGTGTCTGTTCAGGTCCTTGGCCCATTTGTTGATTGGGTTATTTGTTATCTTATTGTCTAATTTTTTGAGTTCTTTGTATACTCTGGATATTAGGGCTCTATCTGAAGTGTGAGGAGTAAAAATTTGTTCCCAGGATGTAGGCTCCCTATTTACCTCTCTTATTGTTTCTCTTGCTGAGAAAAAACTTTTTAGTTTAAGTAAGTCCCATTTGTTGATTCTTGTTATTAACTCTTGTGCTATGGGTGTCCTATTAAGGAATTTGGAGCCCGACCCCACAATATGTAGATCGGAGCCAACTTTTTCTTCGATCAGACGCCGTGTCTCGGATTTGATATCAAGCTCCTTGATCCATTTTGAGTTAACTTTTGTGCATGGCGAGAGAAAGGGATTCAGTTTCATTTTGTTGCATATGGATTTCCAGTTTTCCCAAAACCATTTGTTGAAGATGCTATCCTTCCTCCATTGCATGCTTTTAGCCCCTTTATCAAATATAAGATAGTTGTAACTTTGTGGATTAGTCTCTGTGCCTCTATTCTATACCATTGTTCCACCCTCCTGTTTTGGTACCAGTACCATGCTGTTTTTGTCACTATTGCTCTGTAATATAATTTGAAATCTGGTATCGCTATACCGCCTGATTCACACTTCCTGCTTAGAATTGCTTTTGCTATTCTGGGTCTTTTATTTTTCCATATGAATTTCATGATTGCTTTATCTGTTTCTATAAGAAATGCCATTGGGATTTTGATTGGCATTGCATTAAACCTATAGAGAACTTTTGGTAATATCGCCATTTTGATGATGTTAGTTCTGCCTATCCATGAACAGGGTATATTTTTCCATCTTCTAAGATCTTCTTCTACTTCTCTCTTTAGGGTTCTGTAGTTTTCATTGTATAGGTCTTTCACCACTTTTGTTAGGTTGATTCCCAAGTATTTTATGTTTTTTGAGGATATTGTGAATGGAGTGTTTTTCCTCATTTCCGTTTCAGAAGTTTTGTTGCTGATATACAGAAATGCCTTTGATTTATGCGTGTTGATTTTATATCCTGCCACTTTGCTGAATTCATTTATTAGTTCTAGTAGTTTTTTTGTAGACCCTTTTTGGGTCTTCTAGGTATAGAATCATGTCATCTGCAAATAGTGATAATTTAAGTTCTTCTTTTCCTATTTTTATGCCTTTAATTTCTTTCATCTGTCTAATTGCTCTGGCCAGTGTTTCGAGAACTATATTGAATAGAAGTGGTGATAAAGGGCATCCCTGTCTTGTCCCAGATTTTAGAGGGAATGCCTTTAACTTTTGTCCATTCAGAATGATGCTAGCCTGAGGCTTAGCATAGATAGCTTTTACAATGTCAAGGTAAGTTCCTGTTATCCCTAGTTTTTCTAATGTTTTGAACATAAAGGGATGCTGTACTTTGTCAAATGCTTTTTCTGCGTCTATCGAGATGATCATATGGTTCTTATCTTTAAGTCTATTGATGTAGTGAATAACATTTATTGATTTCCGTATATTGAACCAACCTTGCATCCCAGGGATGAATCCTACTTGATCATGGTGCACAATTTTTTTGATGTGCCTTTGTATCTGATTCGCCAGAATTTTATTGAGGATTTTTGCATCTAGGTTCATCACAGATATTGGTCTGTAGTTTTCTTTCTTTGAGGTGTGTTTGTCTGGTTTCGGAATCAGGGTGATGTTGGCCTCATAGAATGAATTTGGAAGAGCTCCTTCTTTCTCTATTTCCTGAAATAACTTGAAAAGTATTGGTATTAATTCTTCTTTAAAGGTTTTGTAAAACTCCGCTGTATACCCATCCGGTCCTGGGCTTTACTTGGTTGGTAGTCTTTTGAGGCTTCTTCAATTTCATCCATTGATATTGGTCTGTTCAAATTCTATGTATCCTCCTGATTCAGTCTGGGCAAATCATATGACTTAAGAAATTTATCGATGTCTTCACTATCTTCTATTTTATTGAAATATAGGTTTTCAAAATAATTTCTAATTGTCTTCTGTATTTCTGTAGCATCTGTTGTGATATTGTCTTTTTCATCCCGTATGTTAGTAATTTGAGTTCTCTCTCTTCTTCTCTTCGTTAGCATGGCTAAAGGTCTGTCGATCTTATTTATTTTTTCAAAGAACCAACTTTTAGTTTTGTTAATTTTTTCAATAGTTTCTTTTGTTTCAATTTCATTAATTTCTGCTCTGATTTTAATTATTTCTTGCCTCTGCTACATTTGCTGTTGTTTTGCTCTTCCTTTTCTAGGGCTTTGAGATGAAGTGTGAGCTCATTTATTTGTTGGTTTTGTCTTTTTTTGAGGAATGACCACCAGGCAATGAATTTCCCTCTTAAAACTGCTTTCATTGTGTCCCACAGATTCCGATATGTTGTGTCTGTATTTTCATTTATCTCTAAGAATTTTTTGATTTCCTCCTTTATGTCTTCTGTAACCCATTGATCATTCAGTAACATATTGTTCATTTTCCATGTGATGTAGGATTTTTCCTTCCTTCTTTTATCATTGATTTCCAGTTTCATTCCATTGTGATCAGATAAAATGCATGGGAGTTGCCCTATGGCATAATATATGGTCTATTTTTGAGAAGGATCCATGTGCTGCTGAGAAAAAAGTATATCCATTTGATGATGGTTGATATATTCTATATATGTCAGTTAAGTCTAGGTTATTGATTGTGATATTGAGTTCTATAGTTTCTTTATTCAACTTTTGTTTGGAGGATCTGTCCAATGTTGAGAGAGGTGTGTTGAAGTCACCCATAACTATTGTGTTGTGGTCTATTTGATTCTTGAACTTGAGGAGAATTTGTTTTATGAATGTCGCAGCACCATTATTTGGTGCATAAATATTGATAATTGTTATGTCTTGTTGGTGAATGGTTCCTTTTAACAGTATATAATGTCCTTCTTTATCCCTTTTGATTAACTTAGTCTTGAAGTCGATTTCATTCGATATGAGGATGGCCACCCCTGCTTGCTTACGAGGACCGTGTGCGTGGTATATTTTTTCCCATCGTTTCACCTTCAGCCTGTGTATGTCTTTTCCAATCAGATGTGTCTCCCGGAGGCAGCATATTGTTGGATTTGTTTTTTTAATCCATGATACCAGCCTATGTCGCTTTATTGGAGAGTTTAAGCCATTAACATTCAGAGTTACTATTGATATATGGTTTGTACTTCCATCCATGTTTGATTATTTATCCTTTTTTAAAAAAAATTAGTTTGTTTCTCCATGATTATCTTTCCCCTCTCCCTCTGTCTTTACTGAGGCACTTCCCACTGATGGTTTTGGTTATTGTTTTTCATTTCTTCCTCGTGTAGTGTTTTGCTCAAAATGCTTTGCAATGCTGGTTTTCTGGCTGCAAATTCTTTTAACTTTTGTTTATCATGAAAGATTTTTATTTCGTTGTCATACCTGAAGCTTAATTTTGCTGGATACAGAATTCTTGGTTGGCATCCATTGTCTTTCAGTGTTTGAAATACATTGTTCCATGACCTTCTTGCTTTTGTGTCTGTGGTGAAAAATCTGTTGTTAACCTTATTGGTTTACCCCTGAATGTAATCTGTCTCCTTTCTCTTGTAGCTTTTAATATTTTCTCTTTGTTCTGTATATTGGATATCTTCATAACAATGTGTCTTGGCGTTGGTCTACTGTGATTTTGTGTGCTCGGTGTCCTGTATGCATCTTCAATTTTTATATCTGTTTCCTTTTTTATTTCTGGAAAGTTTTCTGTCATTATTTCATTCAGCATGTTACTCATTCCCTTGGTTTGAATCTCTGTACCTTCTTCTATCCCGATGACTCGTAAGTTTGGTTTTTTTATGTTATCCCATAACTCTTGGATGTTTTTCTCGTGATTTTTTACCAGCCTTTCTGAGTTGGCTAGACTCTTTTCAAGATGATATATTTTGTCTTCATTATCTGACGTTCTGGCTTCTACTTGCTCCACTCTGTTAGTGATACTCTCGATTGAGTTTTTTATTTGGTTTATCGTTTCCTTCATTTCTAGAATTATTGTTTGATTATTTTTATAATCTCTATCTCCTGATAAAGATGCTTAACTTCTTCTTTTATCTGTTTATGTAATTCATTCTCAATGTGTTCTTTCGCTGCTTGAATTTGCTGTCTTGTATCCTCTTTAAGGTTCCATTTCATCTAAGGTGTTCCTTGAGTTCTTTATATGACCATTTTTCTGATGAATCTAGGTCCTCCTGAATATTTAGGCTGTCCTGCATTGTTTGTACTCCTTTTCTTCCTTGCTTTTGAAGCTGCTCATGTTACTTCTTGTTCTGTTTGACTGCTGAGTTACTGTTTACTCCTATAAATTTATTTGATGCTGTAGCCGCAGGTTTCAATGAAGTTATCTCCTCCGCCGCAGTCCGATGATGTCAGTTCTCTGCCATGGTGGTGTCTCTTGCAAATGGCGACAGTTCGTTTCCCTTTGCCAGGCGACCAATGCAACGGGTGGGTCCTTACTGTCTCTCCCAAGCCCCGTTTCAAACCTGTGGCCACTACCTATGAAGGCTCGGTAGGCATTTACCTCTGTCGGATCAGAAGGGCTGACCAGTTGTTTCAGCCGGATGAATTAGTGCTGAGTAACAGCTGTTTGTCTGCAGGAAGCAGTTGAACGGGAGCTTGAATTCAGCCGATCCGGGCTCAGTGTGTGTTCTGAGAGGCCCAGACTGTTCACCCCAGATCCACGTCAACTCAGCATTGCCTAGTGATCCTGAGCAACAGATTTAGGTTGTTTACGACTCCCTATGCCTGCACAGCTGAAGAGGTCAGGGACTTGATCTCTCTGCGCCCGCCGCCATGTTGGAATCTCCCAGACTCCAATCTTAACCCTTAAAATAGGAATAGTTGCTCCTTCAGAAGTATTGGTAAGGATTCTCCCATTCTCCCTGCCTATCCCTCACACTCCCAGAAAGATTGCTGAGTCTGAGGAAGGACTGCTGCAGCCAGAGCCCAACCTCCTGTTGACTTTCTCTTTGTTTCTCTGCTCCAGGAGGTGAGAGAAAATCTGGGCCAGAGTCCAAGCTAGTCCTGGGGTCTGCCTGATTTTGCCCAGACCTTTTGGATTCTTTGAACTTAACAAGCTCAATGAAGGCCTTGATTCCCCCAGGGAGTTGGCTAAGAAGTGACTACATAAGAGGAACAGTAATTCAATTGAAATTTAAATAATATAAACTGAGGGATTGAGGATTTCTAGAGTGAAAACCCAAACAAAACAGAATTAAAAAAAAAAAATAAAAAGATTCAAAAGCACAGCACTTCCTGTCATAGTTTCTCCCAAGTACACTTACCTCTTCTTTACAGTTCCTCAAGTTTCCACAGGAAACAAAATTTTCTGAATTTAAAAGTTTTATTATGTAATTGTGGAACTTGAATAATGTGGCATTCTATTAATTTTGTGTCATATAATCCTGGGAAAGTATCGGATTTGAAGCTAGAGGGTTTGTTTTTTTTCCTCTTTGTTTTCTTGTATTATCCTCAGCCACTCATTGAAGTCCTTCAAAACATCACATCTTTGTCACCTTTAACCATAGTCATAAATTGTAGGGTGCTACTGCCCAGAGAAAAGTGCTCCTATCATAAGCAGCAGAAGCCCTAGGAATCCTGACTTCCAGCCAGCTGGAGGTGACCTGAGGGCAAAGTGCAATAGAGGCCAGATGCAAACTGTGCAGTTAGTGACATCCAAGATGGATTTGTGTAGTGAGTCGAAATTCCAAGAATGATGAAGCTATGGGATTCTGTTAAAAGGAAAGCCTACGTGAGTTTCAAACCACTGCGATTTTGTCATTAAAAAGCTCTTTAACTCCTAGGCTATTGAGCCTCCAGAGAAAACATTTAGAGTGACGTACTGTCTTCTCTAGACACAGTACTAAATTGCTCTATACTCCTGAAATGTTTTTCCCATAATGTCTGAACATTTTGTAAAATTGTTAAATTAGAATGGGTCCTACAAATATGACCTTAGGAATAATTATATTAATTAGATTATATTCATTATATATCACCAAAAGAGGAGGTTACTATTGCTAGCCTGTATTTCTCCTTCTTTTCACCCTGAAATTGCTGACCTCCATTTATTTGGCCTCTAGTCTGGACACAACCACAGATGTAACATCATTAATCCCAGCTGACATATTCATAAGCATTACTGTAATATACCCAGAATAAAAATTAAAGAACAGCTATAGACTGTTACTGAGAATATTTCCAGTTATTTGTGTTTTTTTTAAAGTTTGGATGAAAAAAAATATAGAATTTAAAAAGCAAACAATATTGCAAGGATTTAAAAACTCTTAGCTAATTGGACACATGAAGTTGAATGCAGTATTTGAAAATCATCTTAAGTTAATTGAGTCAATTTCTAATTGAGAATGATGATTTTGGAAGGACCTATTTATTTTTAAAAGGCAAGAACATAAGATTGTGTATTGTGATGTATTGCTTCTTCCAAATGATAACTTTGTTTTTCCAGAAATTAGCTGCCAATGAGCCATTGTCATCATGATTCGGTATTAATATTTTCTTTAGCTCAGTGAATACAAGCATAAAATACAAATTTAGTTATGAATTTCTGTAATTACCTATAGTCATCATTTTTTATCAAAAAGTATAATTCAAAATATTTGTGACTCCCATGTGGAATGCTTAGAAACATTTTTACAGTATAGATACTACCTACCAATAGCAAATAAAAGTAGTGCTGTAATTTCATCTGATTTTAGCAAATTTCTTTTCTCTAATCACAAGTCAATTATTTGATCTATTTAATTCTTAGCTATACAAATTAAAAAATCTTTCTTGTTTAGGAATCCGATCAGTAGTATGAAATATTTTTATACTTAAAGTTGCCCTGCTGTTAAAATTTTCCTTTCTTTTCAAGGGTCTGTCCATTTAAAAAAAATAATTCCAAACCATCTTGCACATTCTGTAAACTTCCAGATTTCTAAAGAAAGTTTCTCATTAAAAAATGTTGACTCCAGCTGTTTTTCATTTTCATGTTTCATGTACAAACTTGCTTACAAGGCACTAAAATAGAATTATGTGACTCATAAGGAAATATTTTCTCATATTCTGATGATTATTCAAAAATAATCACTGAACAAGGCCAGCTTGGTTTCTTGGAGAAGGAGGACAATCCATAAAGGGCTGCAGCCATGTGGACTTTTGGTGGAACACAAATTCTCTGGAAGTAAGACTTTTAAAAACACATATACTCTCAATACCCTTCGGAATCAACTCCTTCTCTATGATTATCTTGAAGAGAAGATGCACCTTGAGGGCTTCTGTGGAAATTAGCTGCTGGTCCCTTGCTCCACTATTCTAACAACTTCAAAATTTTTATTTCCCCCACAATAGAATATAATGCAGTGTCATGAGAAACATTGACATACAGACACAAGGAGGCCAGCTAGCTGATTTGAGGATCTGCCTCAGCTCTTGAATAAGCCCCAGTACCTCTGGAGCAGCCCCACAAAAATGATTGATGACAGGATGGTAGGGCCTAGAAATTTCTGCACAGTGTGACTTAACCTGACTACCAGACATTAGTCATTGCATTAGAACTCCCCTATGGGTTGGCCAAGTTATTTTTTGTTTGTTTGTTTTTACATATACATTATGTTCTGTTTTCCTCCATACTCAATCGTTTTTCCTCTGATCAAGGTTTTACCTCCCAATAATTATCTCTTGGATTCCAAACTCCATTTCAACATCTGACCAGATATTATCATAGACTTCACACTTTATCAAAAACATGCTTCTGAACCTCATTTGATCAGGTGAAAGGGAAGAAGTTGGAAATCAGAGCCATTGGCTATGGGTTTAAGTTTTGTTTTTCATGTTTTCTAATTTTCTGCCTGGCAAAATCACATAATTTCTCCAATGGTTAATGCCCTCATCAAAAGAAAGGGGGTGGAGGGTGGGGGTGATATTCATATACCCGTAAGATTACATAAAGCTAAAATTAAATATGAATGTGATAGTTTTTGAGCAGATTCTTTAACGCAGCACTTTATTAAATTAACTGAATGACCATCAAAATTTATCTTTCTGCTCTTAAATCTCATTAATTCCTTCCTCTGCTGATAGAATTGTCCTTCAGATTATAGAGAAATTGACAAGTGGATGATTTCCAGATCCATAGGAGCTATTAATATGAAATAAAACTTTGACATTAATTGATCTATAAGGGGAATATCATCCTTTTTCCTATAAGTCTTTTAACATGTAATGGATATATACCTATGTCATCATTTGTGCAAAAGTGTCCAAGAAGGATTAAGAACACAAAAAGGCAAATGTGGTAAAAAAAATATGCTTCTAAACCCACATTTTTCAAAGTCTAGTCAGACATTGTACAATGTAAACAAATAATCATGGTAAAGTTTTGAGAAAGAAGGGACATAAGAAGTCATGGTTAATGTTAATGTGAAAAGGTAAATAGACATCCACCAGCCCAACAAAGGTAGAAGGAGGTAAATGAGTTCTAAGTTCCAGGCAGCTGAATTAGCATTTGCAGATACCTGAGGTTGCAAAAGGGAAAAGTTCTTTTGGTAACATAATTTTTTTTTATATTTGTAATGTCCATAAAAGATTGTGTTTCTGTAGGAAATGAGTACCATAGAGATGGGTGAAAGAAAGTAATCAGTTGGTGAGATCTTAAATATTATACAAAGAACTTTTACTTTGGTGTAATGAGAAGTAGTGAGCATATTTTTAAAAAGCAGAGACAAAGTTTGCTGCTTTTTAATTTAGAAATTTTACTCAGAGAGTGTATATATTAGGAAGAAGAGCAGATGCAGAGGGAGAGATTTTAACAAAGCTGCACAGAGACAAGATTCCAGGGTGGACTCTCTTATTTTACATTAGGAGACTGGTTGTAAAAAGTGAGAAGAGAGGAAAAAGCTTTCTTTATGTTTTTATGAGAATGGATTAGAGGTCACTTGTGTATGCAATGAGTCTGACTTGTCGTCTCTGAAACTATCTGAGATGTGCAGTAGGATTTATTTCAATAATATGGAGGAGCTTTTCTGAGCTTTAGCCTACATTAGGGCCTTTAAGAGATTTTGGAATCAACAAAATAGGAAAGCCAATTAAAGCTAGAGAGGTATTTTAGTTTTTTTTTTGGGGGGGGAAGGGTGATGATACAAAGAAATTTGAATGCCACTATAAAAGGGGAGTTAACAGAAAAAATCTACTTGTAACACAAAAGTTATACTTTTTTTTTCACACAGCAAGACTAATCTGAGTTTACATCTGCTTATTTGCTCAATGTGAAAATTCCATAATATGTGTAGAAGAATACGACTATTTAATAATACATTTTACTGAACTCACTATTTTCTTCCACCATGCATTTCGATGTAAAAAAAAAAAAGAGTTTAAAGATAATATTGTCCCTGGTTTCAGGTTTGAAGTAAACTTTCATTGATGCCAGCCATTAGTTGAAGTTGTAGAGGAAACTCTTGGCCACACAGTAATCTTCAACTTCAGGCCAGCACCCAGGAATAACTCCAGCTTTGTCACTGACACTTACTCATGGTGAACCAACCCTGTACCAAGAGAAGCAGACCTTCTAAGCCACATCCCTAGCAGACAGATGTGTCCACCTTGTCCTGTTTCAAAAGTAAAAGTAAGAATACAACAGTCACTAATATGGCAGTATGTAAAAATGTGGATGTGTAACCGATGTGATTCTGCAATCTGTATTTGGGGTAAAAATGGGAGTTCATAACCCACTTGATTCTAATGCATGAAATATGATATGTCAAGAGCTTTGTAATGTTGTGAACAACCAATAAAAAAAAGTAAAAGTAAGAAAGATGATATCATTTTTCTATTTCAAAAGTAAACTTTTATATTGAAGATAGTGAGTATTCTTTGAAATAAGATAATTACCCTATAATTATCTGTGCCCACAATACTTTATTTTGGGCTTAAGTTATTTGTCTTCCAGTCAGATGAGTCCATGGTACTTAAACTGCTTTTGCTTTGAAATAGTTATGCAAACATCAGGATTTAACTGTACTATGTCTTTTTTTCCTTGTGGTACTGGGGATTGAACCCACTGGTATTCTGCCACTGAGTTTTATCTCCAGCCTTTTTTTATTATTTATTTTGAGACAGGATCTCATCAATTTCCCTGAGGCTGTCCTGGAACTTGCGATCCTACTGTCTCTGCCTCCTGAGTTGCTGGGATTACAGGCTTGCACCAACCCTGGACTGTATTCTGTTTTATAACTGATTTCTCCAAAGAGGACAAACAAATATCCAATGAGATATGAAAGGATGATAAACATAACTAGTCACAAGGGAAATGAAAATTGCAACTAAAATGTGATATCACTTCAAACCTATTACGAGGTGAATTATCAAAAATTAAAAGTTAACAAGTGTTAGTAAGGTCGTAGAGAAACTAGAACTGTACTATATTGTTGGTGGGAATGTGAAATGGTGCAGTTGCTTTGGAAAACAGTATGAAGTTAAAAAGAGAACCACCATATAGTCCATGAATCCCACTAATGATTGTACGTCCAAAAGAATTAAATTCAGGATCCTACGGAAATGTTTTAAGTCCCAAAATCACTGCAGCACTATTCAGACAAAAACTAAGTGGTGAAAATAACCCAAATGTTGTTTGGACAAATAAAATATGATATATTCCTACTATGGAGTATATATAGCCATTTATAATATTGTGGATAACTTTAGGACATCAAGTTAAGTGAAATAAGCTAGTCACCCGAGGACAAGAACTGCATGACTCCACTTATATGAATAACCTAAAATAGTCAAACTTACAGAAGCAGAGAAAACAGTAGTAGTTACTAAAGGTTGGGGAGAGGAAAAATATTGAAAAATGGACAGTTGTCATTCATTTGGTGTAGCATTTCAGTTATGCAATATGAATTCATTCTGGAGATATGCTCTATAACATACTTCCTATAATTGAGTAATACCATACTATTCCCTTAAAAATTAGTTAGGAGTGTGTATCTCATACAAAGTGTTCTTACCACAAACCATCAAACAAAACACAAATGTACACAAGAAAACATCTGGAGATGATAGACTTATCTGTTTCCTTGACTATGGTGATGACTTTATGAGTGTACACATGTATTCAAACTCATTGAATTGTATTCATTACATATATGTAGTTTTTATATATCAATTATACTTCAGTATATTATTTTTATACTTCAAAAAAGAAAATGATCACTAAATTTTCTTTCAGTTATAGTGTTTATCATTAAAATGCACTTAAAGTCGCAATTTAAATAGATTCGATCTTAATATGGTATGGCAATAATCTCTATATGCTAGGTGTCTTCTCCCTTTGACTATATTGGAATGTATTGGATTTGTCTGAACACAAAATCTGTATGTACTAGGTGTTTCTGACACATAAAATTATGCTTGTTATCTCTTTTATTTTTGCTAAATTGGGATCCTTGTTTTCAATTTAGATTTACTTATCACCCAATTTTTCAACTTTAACTTACATGTAAGTTCTGAACTAATTCTCTGGGCTGCTGGAATAGTCTATTGTCTAGTCTTTAAGTCTTCTACTGTTGGAGAGAAGGTATGAAGAAATAAGATAAAATAATTTTATGTAATTATAGGAAAACTTAATCCACATTCAGTTATTCTTTGCACTGACTTCTTGAGAACAGTGAATGATGAGCAGACCTTAACATATTAGTCTAAAATGACACCTATTTAAAAAGGTGTCCTATTACGGTGGCTATGTGATACTTCTGCAAATGTTTTCCTATGTTCTGTAATTCTTTTTTTTATAAGCAATGTGGAATAATGTGAAGAGAAATAAATATGCTTTGGGGAGTGGGAGGGGTGCTTTGGAAATTATAACATTCCAAATACTCATTATCTTTTAAAGGATGACCTACATCATTTATGGATTAAATAATATAAAGAAGAAAAGTATCTGTGAGATCATTCAAGTCTGCATTTCATGTACCTGGGGGAGGCATCATGAACTTGCCTTGCACATCTTATTCACAGTGAAAAAAATAGATATATACCAGATAATTTATCTTCTAATATTTCTTTCTTGGTTTCAACTTATTCAAAACACAAATCATCATAAAAATGTCAAATTAGCCATTTTAAAAGTTTGAATGATTTATATTTCAAGTAGGATCTGAAATCTATGACTTGTGAGAAAGGAATCTCTTCTGGGAAGCTTTTGGGAAGAACACATCATCATTAGATTTTTGCTCAAGCATCAAGGCAGCTGCAAAATAATTTGCAATCTAAAAGCTAGACATTTAGGGATTACTCCTCAGGTGAAATGTTAGTTTTGAGAAAACTTTTTGGCAAATTGTCTATAGCTATGCATTTAAAAATACTGTCTGAACATTTAATAATGCTAATTATCAAGATATAGTTTATATTTTCAAAGATAAATGAGTTAAAATATAAATGTTTTAAAATAAAGCAAAGTTAATAAGGCTTTTAAACGGAATTTCTTATATTTCATTTTCTAAGTAGTTAGATAAACTCCATTGTATGTCTCTCCTCTACCTCAGATGAAAGAGTCAGTGTCATATTAAGGACTGCAAAGAACTAAAACATCACATGTCAGTGCAAGAGAATACATTTTGTGCGGAAAGAAAGAGAACCAACACGAATGATAGCCAGACAGTATGGAATCAATTTATACCTGGCAATAAAACTAAAGGAATAGTTTTTCTTTTGTGAAATATTTTCCACATTGGTTTCAGCAATCGATGCATCATTAGTAACATCTGTGACAGAAAGAAAGAAAAGAAAATCAGTTAAAGCAAGGGAGGAGAGAGAGACTGATGGGAGTTGAGGGTAGAGAAAGACAGCTTCGGCTCATTCAGTTTCTTACTTCATCTCCAGTTTGCCCTGTGTTGTTTTCCAGTAACATGAAATCATAGAAGAAGCTGGGGTGACCTAGAAACATGAAAACATTTTCACTATTCATGCACAGGAATTTATGAAATACTTGTTCATATTTTCAGCCCCTTTAATAATGTGGGGAAGGTGAGAAATTCTGTAGATTATTTGTTTGGTTACAGGACACCAAGTGAATATGATCACTTAGCTCCTCATTTTCTGTTCAGCAGGCTTTACGTAAAACTACTCATGCAAAGAGATTGTATCATGTTCATCAGATATAAATCATGTTTGTATTGCAACATTTCTATCAAGATAAAGTTTTACATGTTATTTTGGTTGATACAGGGAAATCATTGTAGTTTTTAATGGACATTAAAGGGAATGAATTATCCTACAAGTTATAAAAGTTCTTTTTCCTTTTCTCATGGGCCATGTTGAATCTTAATTGGTTGCTCATACACACTATGAGCCTGGGCTTTGGATACAGTCATGTTGTAGACAAAGAATTTTAAAGGAAGTACTACTTGATTGACAAGAGGATTTTGGTCCACTCTGAAGGCCTGATATTTTTTCCTTAAAATTATTATTTCAACTGTAACCTTTCAAGATAATAGCACTGATGCTTTGGGAAGCCTATCTTTCTATCACTGAAAGAATAATGCAAAGGGCTTTTTACTTGCCATGATTTCAGTTATTACTATGTGTTGGGCCCAATGTTTAATGTAGAGATTGAAAAGATGAATATGTAAAATTATAATAAGAAACTCAAGATATGAAATGAATTTTAATCTGTGATGAAATAAGAAATATGTGAGACTATTTCATGTCTTTACATTTAGCAGTGTGCATGTGATCATGTAAATTATGCTGTAAAAATTAATATACTAATTATGAGTATTCTTTTCTTAGAGGCTAAAGATTCAGTAACTAGAGCCAAAACCACTACAAAGATTTCCTTTTGATACACTCACTTCTTATAGATTTTACATATCTGTCTTGAATGTTTTCTGGTTGGGAGAAAAATCATCTCACTAGATGAATTGATACCTGATTGAAATGACAAAATTAGGGTTGGTGCTGACACCAGCCCTCTGAATAACAGTAGAAGATTCCTTCCCTTCACTACAGAAGCATAAAAATATTTACAAAAACACCCAGAAAAAGAATAAATGTTTGCTAACTTCCATCAACCTTGCCCTCTAGTATGTGCAGTCTACCAGAGAAGTTGCAGGGATGTTAAAGCTGTTAAAGTTGTTAAAGCTTCTTGGGTACTTAGATAAGCATCTCCACTGTATTGAAAGCTATTTTAATAAGGGTAGGAAATTAGCTTTGTTAATGAGGAAATTAAGAGAACATCCACAGCATTAAAGCCATTCACTTTAAAATTATAAACAAGACTATAGTGGAAAGGAGAGAACGTTCTGGAAGATAAAAGCATGGATTCCTGTTCTGTCCCCTCTCCCTGAATACACAGGTGCTTAAATATATATGAAGAAATATGTACAAAAGGGTTGAATCTCTCCAGGATTTTGTATATGTGTGTGTATTCATGTATATATTTATAATGAGTCTGTGTCATATACTATATAAAGTTTGTGTTATAAAAAGAATCAATTTTTGAGGAGACTAGTATGTTTAACCCAATTTCAAAATTATGCAATCTATACATGTACTAAAACATCACATTACCCCAATAATATGCATAATATTATTATATGTACCAGCTAAAACAAATTTAATTTAAAAATAAACACAATACTTAAAATTCATAAATATATACTTTTATTCATCTCTGCAACACAAACTTTCGGACTTTCTTCATCTGTAAAAGTCAGAAAGTTGAACAATTGCAAAGATTTTTCTGGCTATACATTGGTACAAATTATATTTATTTATGTATGTATGTATTGCCTTAGTGACTGGTTATAGACTGGTTTGAGGATAGGAAGAAAAAGTAGTCATTTAAGAATTCCATTTTTTGCAGGCATAATTTTTTAACTGTCTAGTATAAATCTTCTCAAAATATTTGATAGACTTGTAAAAGCTCATAAGTATGCAATTTCTCTAATGTCAGTATATAAGCATTAACAGAAGATCAGGAGATAGCAAGTCTAGAGGAATCATAATCCTGAATAACTTTCAGGGATTCTATGGCTGAACTTGAATAATCTGGATCAGAACATGTATGCTTTTGCCAAGAATATTAAAATTCAACAAATCTGTTAACATTGGGATAGTTGAAAGATATCTTAAGGCCCTCCACTTACAGGAACAGTCTCACTTCCTTCTATGTAAACAATATTTTTCTTTGATCTGAATTCTCCAGTTAAATGCATCCCTCTGGTATTTTAAATATGCAAGTACAAATATAATATCTCACTGGATAGAATGAAAAAAAAACACAGGTAAATTAACTGGCTAACTAAAACACATTGAAAACTCCTCCTGATTTCCTATTGTCCTATTTCATTCTCATTAATTTCAAATCCATTCTCTTTCCTATTGTGTGTTGTCTGTAATTGTAAAACATTGAGAATTTTTGTCTTTCATTAAAATTAACATTAATAAATCTTTCCCTTCTTTTTCATTGGCTAATAATATTTGACCCACTTTTAAGAAATTAAAAAGAAATACTAACTTCTCAGAGCCTAACATTTGAAGCAACAATTATAATAAATCTTATCAAAGTATTACTTTCATTAGAATTGTTTCATCTTTAACATCTAAGTATTGATAATTTTAAACAAAATTTTTCCTCAGTTTTATCTAAATGCACAGTGATGCTTTGAAATGTATATACTGAATATATATTTATGGTTTATTTTGCCAGTGTGATTTTTGAATAAAGATTTCTGAAGCTTTTCATATTTACAACTTGAACTTAACTTTTAAAATATTATTAAGCAACTGTGTTCTGAGTTTCACAAATTCCTTTTTCCATTCATTCCATCACTATTTATTGAAAAATAGTATGTGAATTATGTGGGTTACCAGTGATATCAAGATTTAAAAAAAGCCCTGGTACTTAATTAGATTACACTTAAAAGAGGACAGTTTATAATTA
Organism: Spermophilus citellus; assembly: GCF_964194105.1. Classification (NCBI taxonomy): domain Eukaryota; kingdom Metazoa; phylum Chordata; class Mammalia; order Rodentia; family Sciuridae; genus Spermophilus; species Spermophilus citellus. Next base: position 90,742,005 of record NC_138192.1, read on the forward strand.
AACAATTACAGTTTTGGAAAGTTGGTATTGCACTCACAGCTACTTAGCAGACCTCCCATGTTGCCTTGTACCAACCAACCCCTTTTACCATTTTCACCAATATTACCAAGCCAATTACAATTCTGGAGACATCTCAGTGTATAATACATTTCCCCCTATATCTAGAATTACTTCTTTAAAATCTGAAAACTCCATTTGTTTTCTAGGCCCTTTATCTATCTACTTTTCTTTGTTTAATTCCCCACTTTTGTCTCCTTTCCTCCTTTATTACCATGGACAATGTCAGGTAATTCTGTGCTGACCTTCACCTTGCTTACCTCACTCCACAAGAGTAAAATAGTGGCCTGGCTCCTGTCTTCCTTCAGAAACATTTCTTTGACATAGTAGCTTTGCAGGCAGTAACTCCAGTATTTTACAGATAAGTATTCTGTCTTTTAGGGCAGGGGTTGAGTTTTCTTGCTAAGAAAATCAGATTTTCTTTATGGTAGTAACACAAAACAGTAAGATACGTGTTTTCATAAAAATTAAAATGTAAAAATAAGTGGAAGAAATTGTGGTAAGGTACCCCTAAGACAGACAGGGAGGACTTCACAAAAGCGGCAGCAATTAAATTAAGATTTAATCATTGAGAAATAGTTAACTAACAGCCAAAAGTCAGTGACAGGTATCCTACAGGTATAGGTCCTCCACTTTTCCCTTTCAGGGACCAGAAAATTATCTATCCAGTCATTGTCCTTATCCTTTCTTCCTTCCTTATTCTGTACAAGTTTCTACCTATGCTGTCATCCCTCAGCTAGGTGATCATGTTTGTCCCCTACCAAACTGGCAACTCATAGCCCCACGACCCAGACGTTTTATTTGCTGGGTCAATGCAAAATCAGGGAAAACAACTTCATGCTTTCCTAAGGGACAATGGTCTTATGAATACCTGTGGCAGAGATGGGAATGGGAAATCTATGTTTAGAGGATTAGCAATCAAGAGAGGTACAAGTAGGGCTGGGGATGTGGCTCAAGCAGTAGCGCGCTCGCCTCGCATGCGTGCGGCCTGGGTTCGATCCTCAGCACCACATACCAACAAAGATGTTGTGTCCTCCGAGAACTAAAAAATAAATATTAAAAATTCTCTCTCTCTCTCTCTCTCTCCTCTCTTACTCTCTCTTAAAAAAAATTGTGCTCTATATGTGTAATATGAAATGAATTGCATTCTGCCATCATGTATAACAAATTAGAATAAATAAATAATTAATTTTAAAAAAAGAGAGGTACAAGTAGCAGAACAGAGATCCAGAAGTGGGGTTGGGATGTTTTGAAGGACCAAAGAGGCAAAGGGAACTATTTTCCTTTTGTAAGTGGCAGTGACCTATGAATACAGAAAATTCAGCCAGTAATAGGAAACATTGCTGACAAATTTAAATAACAAAAACAAAATGAGCACTAAAAATAGAAGTAATTCACATTTTATATAAATTATTCTTTTTCCTAGTTACTATGATGGATACAATGCATATGCAAAAAAACAATGTCATAATAATTTCTTACGAGTTTCCTTTAGTTTTTAAAAAATAATTTTTAAAATTCTCATCTATATCTTTTGTAACATCATTCCAAATCAAACTGATTGAAATATGGATCTATGTAACCCATCTTCATTCCACTCTCCCATATTAAGGAACCTGAGTTTCTAGAACAATTATTCATCTTAGCCAGGGTTCACTAAAGAATTCTATTAAACTCTTATAAATATTCACAAAATTTGTGTTCATTTGAAACATTTTGAAAAACACAATTGTTAAAAAACTGTGATGCTATCTTTATCCTATAATTTTCAGACAATATTTTAGTATCAATTAAATGTAATATGCACAGAAATAGCAAATCCTTAATGAAATTTTCTCTAAAACCAGAGTTACAATTCGTCTTTCTCACTTGGTACAGTGGTGCATGCCTATTAACCCAGCAACTCTAGATGTTGAGGCAAGAGGATTTCAAGTTCAAGGCTTGCTTCAGCAACTTATCAAGAACCTGTTTCAAAACAAAAAGGGCTGAGGATGTAGTTCAGTGGTATAGTTACCCCTGGTTTCAATCCCAAATGCCAAAAAATGTCTCTGACCGGTACCTGCACTGAACTTTATAAATTCCATCATCTTTGTCTTTTTTGTTGGTCGCATAAATGCTACTTCCTCAGTTGGTTTTCTAAAGGTTAAACCATCTTGTATTTATTTTTTCTTTCTGTATAATCCAGAACAAAATGCATGAAAGATAACTATATAATAAATGCTTTCTAGGATGAATATGGGAGTAATAAAGGAATATAGACAAAGAAATTGAAGGAGACTAGAGAGAAAAAATAATCATGTTGTACTTTAGGAATGACTTAAAGTAGATCTTTGTTATTTTGAATTAATTTCTTAGCCAATTGGTGTGTGTGTGTGTGTGTGTGTGTGTATATGTGTGTGTATATATATATATATATACCAAATGCTTTTGTTTTTCTTTGGGAAGGAGAATATCACAAATGTAACTGTTAATATGTCATATTTTTAGAATAGAGGAAGTTTTTTTTGAGCAAAGAATTCAATCTGTAAGTTATTTATTAACATCCAAGTGTGTGTGTATGTGTGTGTATGTTTTGTAAAAGAATTTCAGGTACAGAGATAATAGTGGCAAGTAAATGAAAGACTCAGACTCTTAATTCAGGCAATTTGCATTCTAAATAACTATGCTACACAAATATTTGTAGTGAAATTTCCTTACCAAAAATCTTTCGATTTTAATCTCTGCAACATTATTTCAAAGTTTCATTTTCTGACAATTATGCTAACAATAATTACCACTTCCTTAAATTTTGTCAATATGAGGACTGCAACTTTGTAATTGTTTGAAAGTGTATTCTCCTAGTTACTAGTGAAGGTACACATATTCTAAATAACTTTGGCCATTCTTACTATATCTTCTGTGAACTGTGTATTTATATCTTCGTTCCTTTCCATTGAGTTTTTATCTTTAAGTGGAGTTTTAGATCTTTGAAATATATATATGTTAATCCTTTATTTTATATATCATGAATATTTATTGAACCCTTCCACTTTTAATTTGATTTATAGTATATATATTACGGTATTTTTATTTTTAATGCAGGCTAGTATCTCTGTCTCATTTCTTAGAATTTACATTATGTTACTTGATATTCCCTCCAATTTTATATTTAAAAATTGTTATTATAGTTCTCATTTCTATATTCAACATTGTGTAGATTTAAAAAAATAAATGTTTAGGTTTCTAATATAACAAAAATTCACTTTTCTTTTGTGAATAACTTAGTATAGGGATTAAACTTTACATTATTCCTTAGATGAAAGTCAGCATAATACTTACTACTATTCTCTTTAAAACAATAACAACACCCATAACAGTTAAGAGAGACATAATACATTATTGATTGTATCTAAGAATAGAGAAGAGTGGTTTTTTTTTTTTTTTTTTTTTGGATGAAGGGTTGAAAACAAAGTATTTGGGTGTGACAGATTAGACATTTAGAGATATTACATTAGACAGATTATGGCTTTTAGAGGGAGAAGATACTGTGAGCCCTAGCAGGGTATTACAGTTAGGTGATGTGGGCTTGGTTCAATCTTGTCCATCTCCTAAATGGAAAGCGGGGCTTTACCCTCATACTTTTCAATTAGGACCTAATAGAAAGTTGATCCTTTGTTCTTGATCTTCAGAAGGGGGTACCTGATAAAATGGACAGCTCCAATGGAGCAGGAAGAGAGCAATCCTGAACATTGTGGATTTGTGTACACATGAGCTGGGCATTGCCAGGTGGCAGCTAACAGGAAACAGGTTTCCTGATCCTGTGGCCTGTGGTGGGACAGTGATATTGGCAGACTACATGTAAGCCACAGGCATTTATCAGACTGGGTGGTCAGGCTGTTTCTCTGTACAACAGAACCAGTTGAATATATTAAGCTTATTCATCTTATTTGATTTCTCTGTTGCACATAAGAATGCTATCACTATTAGCTAATGTTATAATTGATGTCTACCAGGATTGATGCTAAAATTTATAAAAACATATTTGGCTAAGATCTCTGAAATGGGGATTAGCATATTGGAATCAGAGAATAAGGGAAATAAGATATATTCTATAAATAAAGCTATAATGATTTCTGTTCATTCATGTGGTTGTTGTTTACCTTTAAAACAAAATTTATAATATCTTCTTTAGGGATTGAATGATAAGTCATAGAAGAAATTTTTTGTGCTTTTTTCAAAAATGACATATTATATTTCTGACTCATTTATAACATTTTTGATGACTTGCTAAAATTTAGTATTTTATTTTTTTAATGTTTTTAATATTATATATAGGAAATTTAGCTTTATTTGCTACATGATTTAAAAATTTGTAGTTTTATGTTTAGAAATTTTATTGTATAGGATTAAAAATATTTAGCTTCAAATATTTTTTTTAAAATATCTATCTTATCACCACCCTTAAGCACTACCCTTGAGTTGGCTGAAATCCTATATCCCACGTGCAGTTCAATGTTGTTTATATTTTAGTTTTTGTAACACAGTCTCAAATTATCAAATTACCTTGATTTGTGTTAGCAATAGTTAGAAGTTCAATTTAACACTATGAATAATTTAACCTCACTCTTTTATGTTATAAAGTCTTTTATTTTTAATCTTTGTTTATTAATTTATTTTTTATGTGGTGCTGAGGCTCAAATCCAGTCCCTCACACATGTGAGGCTCTACCACTGAGCTACAGCCCCAGCCCCTTAACCCCATTCTTGATCATGTTAATATCACTGTGTACTAAGGGTGAAACGAATCCGATGAAAGAAAACAAAATAACCTGTAATGTGCCTGGGTTTCTGCAAACTTGAAGTGTTTGAGAAGAAGGCAATTATTTCTTCATGTATCATCTCTGGCCTTTTCAAAATTCAAATTGGCAAATCTAGGCATAGGAAAGATACATGAAAATAAATATAAAGTACAGCTAATTTGTTGAGACAGGAGATAATCTCCCAGTCCCCTAAATTACAGAATGTTAGGATTGTCTTCCATGTTTATTTGCCTGTTTAGATGCAACATATTTCAATATTTGAATTTAAATAATGTGTTGTTGATATCCTTAATATTTTAAGTTAATACTGTAAATTTTTAGAGACATATAGTATAGGTCAAACCCTAACTTTTGTTTCCTAATGATCCTGGTAAGTCACTTAATTTCTTTGATTTTCTTTTTTCTTTAGCAAAACAGGGCTCATAATTATTATATTTACCACAAAGTCCATGCTGGAGCACAAATCAGGTAATCGTTCTAAATAACTTATATTAGTACCCGACATGAGCCGATCATGAAATAAAAATTACTGGTTTTTATTTCCATCACAGTCTTAAACTTTGCTCTCCAGTGTGACATTGTTCTTCATCACTTTATGTCCTTAACTGTATTCATTCTATCCCATATAATCCACTCTGAGGGAAATCTTGCCTATTCTGGAAATTATGTACCCCAGTCAGATGAATCATTTTTTACCTGGATCAATAGAAAGCTAGGTATCTTTCATTGAAAATTGCAATCTAACATTAAGTTGTTTTATACATGCTAAGAAGACACATGTTTACCCCACTTTAGACATTCAGTGAATATTTATTAACTTCCCATTCTGTATTCAGATGTGAAATCAATTTGTGGGATGTATGTATCCCCTACTTAAACTCTGAAGCATAGCATACATGTACAATAAATTGCATGTCTCTGGAATTCCATAATTCAGTATATATACATCCTGAGATTTTGTTGGATTTAGTTAATTTTTCCAATTTTTAATATTTTTCTTATTAATTGTAATTATCTTGTATGCTATGCCACCTTTACAGTTGTGAGAATATCAAAGTATATTTGGGAAATTTATTTCTGAAAGTTTTATTCAAAAAACCCTTTATATTTCCAGGTACTATAATAGATGCTAGAAATAAAAAAGATGGAAAATAATTATTCTTTAGAATGCTCATAATTGATATATACATTGTGTTAGAAAAAATGCTTAATTTTCTAGGATATTAAAAGTATATTACAAGGAAAGAGATAATCAAAACTAATGATCTGAATGGCTTTGGATTCCAGGTTTTGTACTTGGTAAAATTTACTTCAGTTCCCTACAAATTTTTATTTTTATGAACGTAAAAAATTCAAGAATGAGAGTCAGCACAAAGAGGTGACAAGTTTAACAGTCTGGGTTCTGCAGTCAGACTTGTGTGGATAGAATGACTATTCACCACTACCTTGGGTAAACAGGGCAGATTACCTAATTTATTCAAAACATCATACCTTTGTGAGAGTATGCAGTGGATTAAATTAAAAATGATATTTAGGCAAAGGTTTAGAATCTGACACATGGCACACTCAACAAGCATTAATTCTAATTTTGTGAATATGAAATGTTGACATAGATTCTCTCACCAATTGAAGATACAGTGTTTATGTCTTATTTCTTTCTTTTGTGAACTCTTATAATCCCTGGTTAAAAAAAAAAGAATATACAATTTGAAAGAAATATCTTTTAAATGGCTGCCTACAATATATAATATGTTATTAACAAGTACTTTGTTCTTGTGATTGACATAAATTCATGGAAATCATCATAAGCAGCTGGATAGCACATGATCAAAAGGTGAACTTTTAAACTTACATTCTTAATATTCCTAATTACAAAATATTCTGTTGTTTCTGAGAATACAGTCAATGCAGTTATTGTTTTTTTCAGTGTGGTTGTTAATTTTATAAAATATTTTCCAAGTTCTCTTACAGTCAGTGATAAAAAGGAGCTCTGTCTATTAGTCTAAGTTTGAAGTCACATAGGGCTTCTTGCCAGTGACACAAAATAGAATGCCATTATGTTTAAAAACATGCCACCCATTATGTGAGGATGAAGATGAAAGGATAAGAAATCATACTGAATTAAAAATGCCAAATATAACCCCATATAGCAGTGACTACTCACAGTCTGATTTAAAACTTTCATAGTCTGACAATGGTGAACTGCTAAAGAATTAACTAAGTAACAGCCTTTGGAAGCATATGTTCAATCATTTTTTCTGTACCTTCAACAAAGCAGTATAAAGCTGATGCCATGAAAAGAAAACAATGTTTCTTCTCATATTTTAAAATCATATATTACTTTATAATTTGATATGAGTTGAATTGTATCACAGAAAAATTTTATTTTCATGTTTGTCTTTTGAAATATATGAGGATTTAGAGAAGTATCTAAAATTCTACATTACCTTAAGCAAAAATACTTTTCTTCTCAGCTAATAGTGTGTTCTTTGATTTAAAAACAGTGGAGTTTTAGGACTGGAGAAGGTGAAGTTGAGAAAGGAAACATGAATAGAGCCATGAATGAATATAATATATCCTTTAGAATACTTAACCACACTTCTGGGTTTTCTTATTGCCTTTTGAAGAAAAAGTAGTAATATCTAGATAACCAAAGTCTCCTTTTTTATCAAAATTACTTTGGGAATTTTTTAATATATCCTGCAGACTTTAGAACTTAGGAATGATAATAAATGAAGGTACAGTTGTTAATTTGGATATGGTTCTTGATAATCCAGGTATAATGCAACTTTGACTAATGTTTTACTGATTTCCATGATTTACTGAGATAGTAATACAACATATCATTGAAGAAGATGGATTATGCATTTGATAAACTTTTTCTTAAAGAATTTTCCTGAAATTTTAAATTCAGTAAATATAATTAATTTCCCCAATGAGAATTTTCCCCCCAGAATTATCAGGAACATTGAAATAGCAATTGAATCATTCAGTGATATGAAACTATTAATGCTGAAATTATACATAAAAAAGAAATGTCTATGATTCGGGATTGAAATCTCCACATTAAGAAAGTAGAAACAACAGAAAATTAAATTTAAAGTAGGCTTAAGAAAGGAAATAATCGAGAAAAATGTCAAACAATAAGTGAAAATAAGGCCAAAATTCAAATTGTTGAAAACTTTAACAAAAAAAGATGAACTTCTAACTAAATTGACCCAAAAAAGAAAGAATGAGAGAAAGAAAGAGAGAAAGAAAAGAAACAATAAGAAAGTACAAATGTCCCAGTGTAATAAATGAAAAAAAAACAATGCTTTTCAACTGATTTTGTGGTCATAATATCCATAGAAATCCTAATGAAGATATTACATATGAAGAATATAGCAGAATAACAATGATACTCTTCAGGAACATTGATGCAAAAATCCTCCATAAAATAGTAGCAAATTGGATCCAGAAATATTTTTTAAATGCAGTATTTTATGATATAAGAAATTCAAATTAGCCATTTGAATATCAGTTATGAGATTCACTGCATTCACAGAAAATCAAGACCAGAGCAATGGTCATCTAAAAACCAAAAGCAGAAAAAGCATTTGACTAAAACCAAAAGACATTTGTGACAAGGAACTCTCCAAACCAAAACCCAGAAGAGCATTTCTTCAGTCTAGTGGAGAACATCAGTAAAAAACACACAGAAGATTCAGTACCCACTGTTGAATTGAGTGCTTTCTGTTTATAATCACAAAAAAAGTAGGTGTTTCCACTCACATAACATGAATTTCACAATCTATTTCTGCACCATATTCTATGGACAAAATATTGGTGAAGGGTTACACTGTCCACAGGATAAAGAACTGAAGAGGTTGAGTGTGCAGCAGCTCCAGGAAACATTTCCAAACTTGATCCAAACAATCTTGGCTCTATCTGCTTTATATGTCGGAATGGTATATAAGACATAATTTTAAAAATATTAATTTAAAAATTTTGAGAATTTACTGGGATGAATATTCATTAAATATCTCAAATTCTGATATCTGTGTTAAAGATAATGTCAGTAGGTATAAATTGTAGAAAGAAATTGATCTTTCATCTCAATCTACAAAAGAAGATATTGTATAACTGTGGCAGCCATGAAAATACTCCTTTCATACCTAATATCTCCACTATGGTCATCATAACTGACCCATGCCAATTATGCCAGGTGTTTTGGTATCTATCATTTCCCATGCACAGAGGCCACATTTACCAGATGCCACTCTAACCAATGATTAGTATCACAGATTCAGAGCCAGATCCTTTTCTTACAGACCACTTGGTTTAAAGACTTGCATTAATTTCCTAATATTTTCTGAACTGTGTAATATGGAAACAACATTGGTATCAGGTTGGTCAAAACTTCACAAATTTATATAATATTCAACTAAATTCAAATCTACTTGAAGACCCTTGAAACTTTAATAGGACTGCACTGCAGATTTCATCCAAACTTTCCTTTCTTCTCTCCTCCATCAGGGATGGACCTGTACCATGATCTGAAGACTCTCTCATCCTCTTCTGCCCCACGCCACTTCATTTCCCCTCAGGCATTTTCCAATAAACTTTTGCATATTTAATCTTAACCACAGGTCTCCTTCTCATAGAATCCAAAACTAAGATATAACTTAAAACAATTTTTTAAGTGTTGCTTGTAGGTTAATTTAAAAAGCATAATTAATATCACATTTATGTATTCATTTGCAGAAAAATTTTGATACTCAATTTATGATATATTTTACAATTTATGGTATCCTAGATTGAAAAGCTGGTAATAGTAATAGCGGTAGTTTGTTGAATATATGTTGAAAAATTTTTAACAAAGGAAACTCTGTCCTTTGACATTTTTATGGCACTAACAGAATACATGTAACTCATTTTTGTTGAGTTAAATGTTCTGCCCAATATTCCTGCAAATTCCATTGTGTTTATATTTGCATGATAATTTTCTCTGCATTCTTGATTTAATTTCTAACTCTTCTTGCATAACAAAGTTTTCTGTTTTATTTTGAAGTATATCATTCAACTACTTTATTTTTCCATTGAAAACACACATTTGTACATATACTCACACCTATAAGGCATTTGAATTTACAACCAGTTTAGGAAATCAGAAGGGATTATAAAAATTTTGAATTTACTTAGATAATAGATTAAACTGTCAAGTCTTGACCAACATGATATCAGGAATTTTTCACTAACATACATTGTATTCAAGTTCCATTTTTCTGCTATGATACCAAAATCTGTCTCTGCATCTGTTTTTCACCTTACCCCAACCCTCATCTCTTCTCTGCTCCCCTCTCAGTGAAATTCATGTTATTTCTTAGGGAGAGACTTCAGGCATTTCTTTATTGTCTTCTGTCAAACTGTGCTTTCTTCATATCTTCCTCCTCGGGAGTAGTTGTCAATTTACTATAGTGCTACATAAGAACCCCAAAGTCTCAATCCATTAAAACAATAACATATAATTTTCCCATTCATGGTTTTCTGAGTTGGTTATAGTTCAGTTCATCTTATCTAGGTTTACCTATGCTACAGATTGGCATTCTTATCTGCAGCTACCAAGGGTGTTTTTTTTTTCTTATTGATGATTGAAACTCAAGTGGCTCAGGCAAATTATGTAAGCACATGCAAAGCCTTGCATTGTGTCATATTTGCTAATATTCATTTGGCTAAAGAAATTTATAAGCCCAAGACACATCAAAACCAATAAAGGATAAAGAAGACAAACATTTTGTATCTACTTTAACAGGAGGTTCTAAAGTCACTTCATATATAAAAGAAGAAACAATTGCAATACTAAGCTCCCCAAAGAAAAAACAAGGTATTTTCCTAAATAAAGAAAGTTTGCTATCTAAGAGAACTCCTTTGTATAAATGATTATAATAAGAATTTTGTTACTTTTAAATATAATGTGGCTATTTGAATTATAGATATGGAACTTGGTTCTTGAAATATGCAAGGAAATAATGATAAAAATGAGTCCCTCCAATTAAGTATTAGTGTATAAATAGAATTCAAAACATGCACAAATAAAACTAATTCTAAATTGCATAGTAAACAAAATTAATATTTATGTGTAAGTTCAATAAAGGTAATATACCAATCTGCAACTGATTGAATAAGAGATGTAGTTATGCTTCTTCAAGAGATAAACAGTAATTATTCAATGAATAAAAATATTGAAAATAGGCAGAATTCACATAAGAACTAATTAAGAATCTTGGAAATAAAAACTAGAACTATTGAAAGTAAAATACTAATTAGCCAACTCAGAGACAGTATTGAGGAATTCTCCAAAAACACAATATAAAGAGATTAAAAAGGGGCTGGTATTGTAGCTCAGCGGTAGAGCGCTCACCTAGCACAGGGGTGACCCAAATTCGATCCTCAGAACCATATAAAAATAAAAGACATTGTGTTGTGTCCATCTACACCTAAAAAATAAATATTAAAAAAAGAGATTAAAAAGTAAAAATGAAAAAATAGTCTGAGAAATGGAAGGTAATTTTAGAAGAGTCATCAGGGTTCTAAGAAGAATTCTAAAAGACAATAATGAAAGGTGAAAGAAAAGAGAATCTTTTTCATTTGTGCTTTATAATTTTGCATAATAGTGAGATTCATTATGTCATATCTGAACATGCACATAACAATTGGATCAGTCCCATTCACTGGTACCTTGTTTTTCCTTCCTTCATCCCTCCCTAGATCCTCTTGGGCTACTCTACAATCTCCCTTCTAATATTGTAATGATTATTTTTATAAGTTCATTAAAATTATATAAATACACACACACTCTTCATTGTGCTATATTTACATGGACATAGCATAATTTGGTAGTTTTATCCCCTAATATGCCCCTATGTCTTTCCTTCTTCCCTAATCTCAATCCCTTTCCTCTATCTAGTGGTCTCCACCTTCTATTTTCCTGAAGTCTCTCTCTTTTTTTTCATTTATTTTTTGTCCCCCAACTCCTCTTTTACCTTCCACATTTGAGGGGAAAAAATTCAACCCTTTCTATGTTTGGCTTATTTCACTTAACATGATGTTCTCTAGTCCCATTCATTTACCATCCAGGACATAGTTTCATTCTTCTTTAGGGCTTAGTAAAACTACATTTTATATATATATATAAAATTTTCTTTATTCATTCATAAATTCACAGCACCTAAACTGGCTCCATAAATTGGCTATAGTGAATTGCATTGCTATAAATATTGTCATACATATATCACTATAGCATGAAGATTTTAGTTCCTTTTCATAAACACCAAGGAGTGAGATAGCTGGGTCATATAGTGATCCTATTCCTAGTCTTTAAAAGGAATCTCCATATGGCTTTCCAAAGTTGTTGTACTTTGGAAAGTATATCCTTCCTCCCTACATCCTTACCAGCATTTTTTTTTTCTGTTTTTGATGATCGCCATTCTTACTAGAGTGAGATGAAATCTCATCTAGTTTTGATTTGTATTTCCCTGATTGTTAAGGATGTTGAACCTTTTTTTTCATATACTTGATGGCCATTTTTATTTCTTCTTTTAGAAAATGCTGGGATTTTTTTAAAAAAAATGGGTAGGTATTTTTTTTTTTTTACAGAATTGAAGACATATAACCTCAGACTGGAAGTGCTAATTGAAAGTACAGAGCGAGAAAAAAATGACAAAAAAATGAAATAAAAATCCACAGCTATATACTTTGGGAACTGAAACATCAGGAAAAAATGAGAGGAAAAGGACAGACTAAGAGAAAAATAACATATCATCAGTGAAAAAACTATCAACCTAGACTCTGACATCCAATTAATCTATTATCTAAATAAGTAAGTAAACTAAAGCTATTGTCAGATAAATAAAAGTGAAAAGAATTTTAATGATTCATGGACTAGACTGCAAGAACTTCTGTAGAAATTTGTGCACAATATCAAATAATTGCATATTATTTAACAATTTACAAGTAATTTAACATTTGCTATTTTATTCTATTTCTCAAAAATCTTAACTAGTGTTATTGATATAATTTTCAACAAATACTAAAGTTGAAGTTTCACATGCCAATTTATACACTCATACTAGCATATTAACAGAGTTTCTGAATTCAATTTGCACCGTTTCTAACGTATTAAAAATATATTATGCAGTCACAGATTTTTCCTCCCAGATAAAAGAACTGATTCTGGAATTGTAATATAAACCAGATTTGGTTGCTAAGAACAATTTCAACATATGTAAGTTACTATACATCAGATATTGGCAGAGAGGAATCAGCAGCTGACATTTTCCTGACATCACTGTCTAGAGAGCACTAAACATTGTTTTGATTTGATGAGGGTTATTTTCTGAGGATTTTGCATGCCATGAATGTGTGTGGTTGTGTGTGTAGAATGATTTATTACTGTATTTACTCCTATTTTATTTATTTTCCTTACTGCTTATTATTGTATTTACTTATATTTATTTTGTTTCCCTTATTCGGTCAGTTATCAAGTGGACAACTGATCATTTCAGAATCTCTGGCTTAGCTTGGTTTGCTGATACACAGAGGCATTATTTAACTCACATCTTACCCCTGACTAGCTTAAAAAAATATATATATATATACACACACACACATACATACATACATACATACATATCACTTAAAACCAGTAAAAAATAGAAACCAGAGAATTTTTTTCTTAGGCTCACAGTATTGTAGACTTCAAAGTCTTTTAAGAAGATGGAATGGATATTAATTTTCTCAGTTTCACATAAACTTATACTGCATTTCTCTTCTTGGTATTTATTCTGGACAAAAGGAAATTCCAGACATTTATAATTGGCCCTAGGTTTTAAAATAATCAGTTAGTCTGACCTCATGCTATGCATAAGGAATGTGGTTAGTTGATGCAATGATTTTTATCATAAAATATTATAAATCGATTCCTCCAAAGCACAAGAGAATCAACCTCTGGTAGTTTCAGGGTGTGGTATGAACTAGTCAGTGATGTTCACTGGCATTGATTCCACCTCTGAGAGCAGTGGACTAAATCTGAACTGTTCTGTAGCTGGAATGTGTTACTCAGAGTCCATGTACTAACCCAGAATTGTATCATCATGGAGAAGAAAACTATTTCCAGCATCCTCACCCAAACTTAAGTGTGTGCTAAAATATACCTGCTGGACTTTAATAGGGCTGGTGTTCACAAAGCTCCTTGTGGTTATGTGATCATGTCTATAAAAGAATATAAAATTTATTGAAGTTGGTAAAGTGGCAAAATGAAAAGAATGAGATCCAATGACCTCAACACTGACATATTTCAGAGGCAGTTTCCAACCAGTGAAAATGGAATGTGTGATTTCTAAACTTCAAAGAATATTTGAGACACAGACTAAATATAACTGATATCCTCCCACCATGGGCCATTAGAGATCTCAAATTCAGGTACATGACATTCTTTGAACTGTTAGATCACTTAGTCTGAATAAATAATCCCTTAAATTTCAGGGACTACTATTTTAAATAATTGTCTGGGACTGTTATTCTCTTCATACCTAGGCACGGTATATTTTTCCAGCTATCAGTCATTCAATGTACCCTATGTGCTTTATTGAGCACAGTAAATATCAGGGCTTGTCTTTTTAAGACCATCATCCTTTCATGGGTTCTGCAATTTTATCTATCTCTAGAATACTTGTCATATGTTATGTTTTAGCCAAATAGTCCCTGATGACAATGAGCTGTTTTATGACACATACTTTTGCTCATGTGTTAAAACCACCTTGCTTTCTTCACCTTGCTAACACTGGTTCTTTAAAACACCCTCAGAAGTTGTGGCAATTCTGTCTTGAGAGAATACCTTAACCATAGTACCTGAACTGTTTTAGTAAAATTATTTATTGTGCCAAGTTCAGCCCTCGTCGTTTTATTTTTCTGAAGTGAGACACACGTTTTCATGGAACATTTCCTTTCAGTGGATATTCAGTGTCGAGGACTTTGTACACACTAAATCAAATTAGAGCTCATGCCTCCTGTCTCTCTTTTCTCTTTTGATTTTCTTATGATACAATGAAAAATACAAATTGAGAGAAATTTATTTTTATTTATAGACTATTTCAACGTATGCTAATTATCTTGTTTTCAATTACAAGTATCAGAGAGTACAATTGAAACTTTTTTTAAAAAAATGAAAGGTCTATGCCAGTTCATATGAAACTTGAAACTTAGGAAGAGGAGGTGTCCACCAATAGTTTAATCAGAGTTCCAGGTATCATTTCTAAGTGATTCTCTACTTGAGCCACAGGTGATTTTCCATGATGGTGGCAAGATGCCTATAGCAGTTCCAGGAATCACCCGTGCAGAATACAGACCCAGAGAAGGAAAAACTGAATCCTTTCCCCACTCTGGGTAAATTTAGGTTGCTAGATGCCATAGTCAAAGGTAGGAGTAGACACCTTCCAGGAATTAAGTGACCATGTCTCCTGAGTCCAGTACTCTCGAATACATAGCTATTTGATTAGAATCATACATTTTTTTCAATTTCTGAGAGAGCTCAAGTAAATTTTATTCTATGTTGTAGTATTGTTAAGATTCCTCATATGTAAGAAAGAGAAATCTAAGCTTTAATGTTAAAAATTTTTACACAAGGATGTTTTTATTTATTTTACACCCAAAATGTTCAGAAATATTTCATATTTCTAACAAGCAAATCTTGAGGGGTTCCTTGAAGTTTCCACAATGAAACAGAATAATAACAAGCATAGCAACCTAATACTATATTCTTGGGTATGTAAACATTAAGATTACAAACATAATTTTAATTAAAGTGTTTTTCCCCCTGTTTGTTTGTTTGTTTATTTAGTGGTGCTGGGGATTGAACCCATGGCCTGTACATGCGAGGGAAGCCCTCTATCAACTGAGCTATATTTTTACTAATAAAAATGACTAAATGAATGGTTAAAATTGACATTTTTGTAACATTTTTATGAAACATACTAAGCAAAAATCATAGTAATAAAATACTGAAAAACTAAATAAATAAGCTTCATAAAAAGTAAATATTTTGTAGCCATCTATGTTCACAGTAGTTAATGCATTTCAAGGAAAATTTAATTTTCATGTATGCTTTCCTTTTTAAAAAAGAATATTTTAGAGCATACTTTATAACCACTCTATCTTCATGTTGGGTGTGCACTGTAACATATTCAATGTTTTGTAGGTGAAATCACTGCATTTTTCTGGCCAAGGGGAAGCTAGATTTCTTTTGAACTTTCCAAGGAGTTTCTCTTTAGTATTCCAAGATCTCAAAGTCTGCATTGTTCATTGCCTCATTTATAAAATTATTTTTAATTTGTAATAATAGACAGACACCCTCTTGTAACTCTTCTGATGCTATCCCTCTGGCTCCCATGGTCTACAGGGTAAGATGAGAACCACATAGCACTGCTGTCTACCTCTGTGCTGCTTTTACCTCAGGCCCTTCCAGCTTACATTTTGCAGATTTTTTTCACTATTTCTTTATAATATCATCTTTATAAATACCTCTGGGTGTTTGTACCAGCTGTGATTCTGGTATTCATTGCCTCTTTCTTCCTTTGTTTAGGAAACAGTTTTCCTGTAAAATCAGTCCAAATGTAACCTCCTATGTGAAACACCTTAAGCTTCATTCTATTAATTACACTTCCTCTATAGTTTTATATTATGCTAGGGCTTTACATGCCCAGCATTTCAAGAGGGCACAAACAATAAAACATCTTTACTCAATGACTATTGAAGTAATAAATCCATTAATCATGTGGATTTATAAAAGAATCATATAGAAATTATATAGTAGTGAATAAATGTCATCTTGTGTTTCTGTTATCTTTATTTTAAAGCTTTCTATGTAAAGATGGACAACAACAGATTGAAATATATATGATTAAAAGAAAAATAGTCATTGTGTTTTTCTAAGATCAAGTAAAATGTCTTTTATCATATGTTCCTTCTTTAACTATAATATTGATTAAACAACAACAACAAAAATAGTCCCTGAACCTTGATATCTGGTAAAAAGTAAAAGACTTTCAAAACTCAAATATTTCTTATTAATAGGAATTTATGACAATTACTGGAAATTTCTTGCTAGTATAGTCTGAATGTGTCCTTCCAAAACTCATGTTGAAATGTGATTGCCATTGTGGTGGAAAAACATTCATTATTGATATACATTAATAAAATACCGATTATCAAATACCTTTTCAGAAAAATACTATTTGGATTGGAGAGATTGTTTATTCTTTTATTTATGCTACTGGCTGGTAAAATGAGATATTGAAAGACAGGTGCTGAGAAGTAAGAGAATAAAGACAATCAGTAGAAGAAAGGGACTGGGGTGGAGGTAGGAGACGGGAAGAGCTGATATTGGCCAAATTATATTGTTATATTGTGTGCATGTTAGGAATATGTAACAACAAACGACACTATTATGTAAAACTATAGTGCACCAATAAAAAACATGGAAAGAGCCCAAAGGCTGCTCATCATGAGAATCCAGGCTCCATCACTCTAATGACCAGCTTCAGCTCTATAGCCCACTCCCTGCTTTCCATGACTGAGATGCCCTCAGCCCGCAGGTGACCCTTTTCTTCTTTTCTTGGCACTTGATACCACTCACATACTTTCCACCACAGAAAGATTGGAGGAGGAAGGGTCCTGGCACCCTGATTGATCCAGGGCCAGACTCATTATTACTTCTAGGTCTGAGAGTACATCTAGATCCTGCCTGATAGAATGGAAAATACTTGCTGACGGGTTTTTGTTGTTGTTTCTGTTGCACTAGAAGCATACAGAAGAGTGGACAGTGGCTTATGTATGTGGTCTGGCCAAAGGAACTTCTTAGACTGAATCAATATCAGCTTAGGAACTGCTTTGGGCAAAGTACTGGTAGCCAAAGGTGTTCCCTGAAGCAGTATGCTGTAAAGACAATTCCTCCACACTTTCCCCACTGCCCTGAAATCCTTATAGGGCTGTTGTAAAGCCAGAGTGAAATATTTTGTCTATGAGAGTCCTGATGATTTTAAGGATAAAGTCATTTACTACTCTCATAACTGATTATCTTAAAGACAGATCTGTACTTCCTGGTAAAACAAAAACTGGAGCTTTGTTACAGACCTTTAAAAAGTATTTTGATTATCACATGAAGTCTGAGAAATTCACAACCAAAAAACCCCTCAGTGCATCCTTAGCCATGTTGTGACATTATGAGAATTTTATAAAAATGAAATGACATTATGTGGTCACTGTTAGGGTAGGTGACATAATGACCTGGAAGAACCATTGTTCAGTTCAAAAAAACAGTGGAGAGAGACAAAAAAAAGAAAAAAAAGAAAAGAGAGTGTGGAGTTTTCTATGAGTACTCCTTGACCAGTTGGTCTACTTTTGGATTAAATCCATCCGCAGGACTGTTTTAGAGCTGTGCTCTGTGTCTGTGATTTTTATGGAAAGTCTTTAAGGTATAGAATATGTTCCATATTACTTATTATCATAGTGTGCCAAACTAATGAATTAAAAATAGTTAATGTTGGAACAAAAAAAAAAAGTCTTTGCCAAATTGGAAGACGTGAGTTCAGACATGCCTCAGCAGTAAGGAACAGAAACATTTATCATGTGCTTCTGTCACTTTGTGTGCGGGATTCATGGCAGGGTGGATATAGACTATAATTTACAACATATGCTAAAGTAGAAATATATTCTCACTTTTATAAAAATCTAACATCTAATGGAAATAACATTTTGTTGGTTGTATTTTATTAGCAGTTCAAACATATTTTCTAATACCTTTAAAAAGCAAGCATAACCAGGCAAAGTGGCACACACCTATAATCCCAGTGGGTCTGGAGGCTGAGGCAGGAGGCTCATGAGTTCAAATCCAGCCTCAGCAAAAGCAAGGTGCTAAGCAACTCAGTGAGACCCTGTCTTTAAATAAAATACAAAACAGGGCTGGAGATGCGGCTCAGTGGTTGAAAGCCCCTGAGTTCAAGCCCCAGTACCAAAAAAAAAAAAAAAAAAAAAAAGCAGGCATATTTTATTTATTTTTTTAAATTTTTATTGTTGGTTGTTCAAAACATTACATAGTTCTTGACATATCATATTTCACACATTTGATTCAAGTGGGTTATGAACTCCCATTTTTACCCCGTATACAGATTGCAGAATCACATCACTGTTTTACATAGTGCCATACTAGTGTCTGTTGTATTCTGCTGCATTTCCTATCCTCTACTATCCCCCCTTCCCTCCCCTCCCCTCCCATCTTCTCTCTCTACCCCATCTACTGTAATTCATTTCTCCCCCTTGTTTTTTTCCCTTTCCCCTCACTTCCTCTTGTATGTAATTTTGTATAACAATGAGGGTCTCCTTCCATTTCCATGCAATTACCCATCTCTCTCCCTTTCCCTCCCACCTCTCATCCCTGTTTAATGTTAATCTTCTTCTCATGCTCTTCTTCTCATACTCTGTTCTTAGTTGCTCTCCTTATATCAAAGAAGACATTTGGCATTTGTTTTTTAGGGATTGGCTAGCTTCACTTAGCATAATCAAAAAGCAGGCATATTTTAAAAATTGATTAACATATGAACAAAGGAAATTTTAAAAGCATAGATACAAAACCCATGCAGAGCTAGATATGTGTTTTGGGTGCCCCACTCTCTTTCACAGCTTAGATTATCAGCTAATGAACCAGCTTTCAGGTGCTGCTATTTCAGCTACTTCTCCATGGACCAGTAGATTATGCTGTTTGTTGTCAGACCAGCAAATTTTCTCAGTTTTATTTATTCAACTCAAATAAGATGACTTTTTACTACATACAAAAAAGGCATATAATTTATATCAATGAAACTTTAGAAATTAACAATGGATGAAAGTAAAAATAAGGTTTTTACAAGAGGGAGAGAGGATGAATTTGACAGAATCTGATCATGAGGTCCAGCAGATACTAAGCCAGAAATATGTCAACATACGTGTTTTTTTCTAAGTATTCTTATGCAAATGATACCATCTGATTTTATTAATTGCATCTTCACTTTAGTCCCCAAACTAAGGCACTCATCTCCTACCTGTGTTACTGAAAAATTCCTTCAGTTATAATCTTATAGTATAGCTTATATGGTTATTATAATGATAAGAAAGAATGAGTATATGAAGTAAACTATGATTTTTCTCCATACTTCCCCAAGACCCCAGGTTCCATCTCTACACAAACTATATGAAAACACAAACATAAATTACTTTATGTACAGGAAAGCACACTGACACATTTATATAGTTCACATAGATTATAAGACGTTCTCTATAATTTTCTTCAATTTACATGGTTCATTTAACAATATAGCTTTAATTTTATTTAAATTTTTTGTAGTTGAAGATGAACAGAAGGCCTTTGGTTTTTTTGTTTATTTTTTATGTGGTGCTAAGGATCAAACCCAGTGCCTCACATGGGCTAAGCAAGCTCTCTGATAGTGAGGTACAATCTCAGCCCAATAATATATCTTAGAGATAACACCATGACAATAATTATGAAAACAATATTTGTTTTAAAAATAGCATAGTATTCTCCTGTATAAATGTAACATCATTTGGTACATTATATAATATATATTTCTTATTGTATTATATATATAAAACATATAAAATGAATTTCCCTTAATGGATATCTTTTATCTATATATCTCTCCAATTTTTATTATTATAAACAAACATGTTCTAGTGTATATTCTTATTTGTATAATTTGGGGCATTTGAAGAATAAAACAAATTTTTGAACATGGTTTCAACTACAGCCTAATTTTTTACTTCTTTTATTACAAGTTAGGTTATGTATTTTTTTTGGTAAGTTTAAAGTTATTTGTTTTTCTTCTTATGTATGGCACTCATTTAGGGTTATTGTCATTGCTTTATTGGTGCTGGGAACCCAGGGCCTCCCACATGCTGGGCACTCTGCCTCTGAACTACATCCCTGCCTCATGCACTGTTGAATTATTTTGTTGGTTTTTAGAAACTTTTATTTTATTTTTTTTTTATTATTTTTTTTAAAGAGAGAGTGATAGAGGGAGAGAGAGAGACAGAGAGAATTTTTCAATATTTATTTTTTAGTTATCGGCGGACACAACATCGTTGGTTTTTTTTTGTATGTGGTGCTGAGGATCGAACCCGGGCCGCACGCATGCCAGACGAGCGCGCTACCGCTTGAGCCACATCCCCAGCCCGGTTTTTAGAAACTTTTAAATGTAAAATAAAAAATTGGTTCATTTTCTGTCATAGGTGACTGACTTTTGGCTTTTTGATTAGGTTTTCTCCACTCATTTCATAAATTTTATAAGGTCATATTTATACTTTTGTTTTCAGGGGACTGTGTTACTCTCCTTCACATTTGCTGAAAAAGTTGTTGAATTAAAGTGTGAAGATATTTTATTTATATATAATGAATTTCCCTTAATGGATATCTTTTATGCAAAATCTAATTATCTTCTACTCAATATCTATTAGATAATAAACATTTTAAAAGGAAAATTCACTTCCATAAAGTCTTAGTTCCCATTTTTCCAAAACTTTAAATTGATATTAGATAAAAAGCATGAAGCAGTTAGTATAAGAATGATATATTTTCATGCTGAAAATTAAATTACTTTTCAAATAATAATATTATCCATATTTTTAAAATACAACTTATTTGAATTATTTATCTCAGCCAAAAAAAACAGCTAAAATTGCTTTAGTGTCTGACTAAAGAACTTACAGTTTATGATAATTCATGAATTGAATACATGATTTTTAGAATGAGTGCTGACACTTAAATTAAAGCAGGTTTTTTTTTTTGCTATTAAATGATTATTTCAAATTACTAGAATGTGTTGAACGCCACTTAATACCTTATTATGTTTTCAAATAATTTAGGATTTGAGAAATATTTATGCTTTGCTTAAATATTATACCCCTCAAAAAAATCATGTAAAAATCACCCCTAACCTGCACTGAGTTGATGAAACTAACAGTTATTACTGTATATGAAATGGGCTGAAACACTTGCTCAATGACCCAATATTTTCTTCATCATTATATCATTATTCTTTTCCCATTTTTATTTAGGAACCCTCAGGGAATTCAATGTAAGGTAAAATTGTATTGATAAGTAGTACTTCACACCAACCTTAAACTTTTAAATTTATGATACTAAATTTAAGCCTAGAAATTATATCTTCAAAATCAATTGAGTGGAACTTGGGTTTTGTCTTGGGATATAGAAAGCTTGAGGGAAAATAGTTTCCAGCCTAATAATGACTAGTGGAATAGTTGATAAAATTTTAAATTGTTGTTTGTAGGTTAATTTAAAAAGCATAATTGATATAATATTCATGTATTTATTTGCAGAAAAAATTGATGTATTTTACAATTTATGGTATCCTAGATTGAGAACTGGTAATAGTAATAGAGGTAGTTTGTTGAATATTTGTTGAATAATTTTTAACAAAGGAAACTCTATGCTTTGACATTTTTATGGCACTAAGACAATACATGTAACTCATTTTTGTTGAGTCAAATGTTCTTCCCAAGATTCCCGTAAATTCTGTTGTGTTTGTATCTGCATGATCATTTTCTCTGCATTCTTGATTTAATTTCTAACTCTTCTTGCATAACAAAGTTTTCTATTTTCTTTTGAAGTATATAATTCAACTAGTTATGAAACAAAAGAAACAATTGAAAAAAAATTGACAAAACAACAAGTTGGTTCTTTGAAAAATATATAAAATTGATAAACCATTAGCCATGCTAACAAAGAGAATGAGAGAGAAAATTAAAATTACTGAAATCTGTGATGAAAAAGAAAAATACAGAAGATAATTGGAAATTATTTTTAAAAACCTGTACTCCAATAAATTAGAAAGTATCAAAGACATTGACAAATTTCTAGAATTGTATAATTTACTCAAACTGAATCAGTACAACATACAGGTTAAACTCATCAATTTCAAGCAAGGAAATAGAAGATGCCATCACCAGGACCAGAAGAATACACAACTGAATTCTACAAGACCTTCAAAGAAGGATTAATATATTAATTATATTAATTATTTAATTATGTTATATAATTAATTACTCCTCAAATTATTCCATGAAATAGAAAAAGAGGAAAAACTTCCAAACTCATTCTATGAGACAAATCTCACCCTGATTCCCAAACCAGACAAAGACATATCAAAGAAAGAAAACTTCAGACCAATACATCTAATGAACATAGATGCAAAAATTCTCAACAAAATTCAGGTAAATTGAATACAAAAACATTCAAAAGATAGTGCACCATGATAAAGTGGGGTACATCTCAGGGATTCAAGGTTGGTTCAACATGTGGAAATCAATAAGTGTAATCCATCATATCAATAGACTTAAAGATAAGAATTATATGATCATCTCAATAGATGCAGAAAAAGCATTTAACAAAATATAGCACCTGTTCATGTTCAAAACACTAGAAAAACTAAGGATAACAGGAACATATCTCAACATTATAAAAGCTATCTATGCTAAGCCCAAGGGCAAATCATTCTAAATGGAGAAAAATTGAAAGAATTTCCTCTAAAAACTGGAGCAAGACAGGGATGCCCTCTTTCACCACTTCTACTTAACATAGTTCTTGAAACACTGTCCAGAGCAATTAGACAGATAAAAAGAAATCAAAGGGATACAGATAGGAAAAGAAGAACTCAAACTATCATTTGTTGACAACGTGATTCTATACCTAGAAGATCCAAAAAATTCCTCCAGAAAACTTCTAGAACTAATAAGTGAATTCAGCAAAGTAGCAGGATATAAAATCAACACCTATAAATCAAAGCATTTTTGTACATCAGTGTCAAATCCTCTGAACAAGAAACTAGGAAAAATACCCCAATTTACAATAACCTCAAAAATAAATAAATAAAATATTTGGAAATCAACTTAATGAAAGAGGTGTAACACCTGTACAATGAATACTGCAGAACACTAAAGAAAGAAACTAAAGAAGACCTTAGAAGATGGAAAGAACTCCCTTCTTCATGAATAGTCAGAATTAATATTGTCAAAATTACTATACTACCAAAAGCACTGTGCAGATTCAACACAATTCCAATAAAAATCCCAATGACATGCTTCATAGAAAGAGAAAAAGGCAATCATGAAATTCGTCTGCCAAAATAAGAGACCAAGAATAGGCAAAGCAATCCTTAGCAAGAAGAGTGAAGCAGGTGGCCAGACCTTAAACTATACTGTAGAGCAAAAGTAACAAAAACAATATGGTATTGGCACCAACATAGACTTATAGACCAATGGTGCAGGATAAAGGACACAGAGACAAACCCACATAAATACAGTTGTCTCATACTGGACAAAGGTGCCAAAAACATATTGGAGAAAAGATAGCCTGTTCAACAAATGGTGCTTGGAAAACTGGAAATCCATATGCAACAAAATGAAATTAAGTCCCTATCTCTCACCATGCATAAAACTCAACTCAAGGTGGATCAAGGACCTAGGAATTAGACCAGAGACCCTATTCCTAATAGAAGAAAAAGTAGGCTCAAATCTTCATCATGTCAGATTAGGCCACAACTTTCTTAACAAGACTCCTATATCACAAGAAATAAAATCAAGAATCTTCACCATTTGTGGAAGAGGCTATCTTTTCTCCAATGTATATTTTTGGCACCTTTGTCTAATATGAGATAACTAGACAAAGCTTTTCAAACTGAAAAGCTTCTTCTCAGCAAAAGAAACAATCAGTGAGGTGAATAGAGAGCCTACAGAATGGGATCAAATTTTTACCACATGCACATCAGATAGAGCACTAATCTCTACTATATATAAAGAACTTTCAAAACTTAACACCAAAAAACCCCAAATAACCCAATCAATAACTGGGCCAAGCAACTGAACAGACACTTCTCAGAAGATGATATACAATCAATCAACAAATATATGAAAAAAAATGTTCAACATCTCTAGCAATTACAGAAATGGAAATCAAAACTACTCTAAGATTGCATCTCATTCCAGTCAGAATGGCAGCTATTAAGTACACAAACAACAATAAGTGCTGGTGAGGATGTGGGGGGAAAGACACACTTATACAATGCTGGTGGGACTGCAAATTGGTGCAAGCATTCTGGAAAGCAATATGGAGATTCCTTGGAAAACTTGGAATGGAACCACCTATCCCAGCTATCCCACTCCTAAGTTTATACTTCTTAAAACAGCATACTACAGTGATGCAGCCACATCAGTGTTTATAGCGGCACAATTCACAATAGCTAAATTGTGGAACCAACCTAGATGCCCTTCAATAGATGAATGGATTAGAAAACCTGTGATATATATGTATGTGTATATATACATAGTCATATACATACAATGGAATGTTACTCAGCATTAAAAGAGATTGAAATCATGGCATTTGCAGGTAAATGAATAGAGCTGGAGAATATCATGCTAAGTGAAGTAAGCCAATCCCCAAAAACTAAAGGCCGAATGTTTTCTCTGATATGTGGATAGTGATCCATAATGGGGTTGGGGGTGGGAGCATGGGAGGAATAGAGAAACTTTGGATAGGGCAAAGGGGAGAGAGGATAAGGGAGAGGGCAAAGAGGTAGCAAAGATGGTGGAATGAAATGGACTCATTACTGTAAGTACACGTATGAAGACACGAATGGTGCAACTCTACTTAGTGTACCACCAGAGAAATTAAAAATTATGTTCTATATGGGTACTATGAATTGAAATACATTCTTCTGTCATTTATATCAAATTAGAATAAATCAATTAATTAAAAAGATTCTTCAGAACTTAAAATACTATCAATCAAACAGACGTAACAGAAATTTTTAGCAGCAGCACATGAAATATTCTTTAAAATAAATCATATTTAGGACATAGAGAAAAATCTTAGCAGATACCAAAAAATAGAAATAATACTATGAGATTTTAATGGAATTAAATTAGCAATCAATGACAAGATAAAAAATAGAAATAACTCTAACACCTGAAGATTAAATAATACACTTTGAATGAGGAATGGCTTGCAAAATAAATCAGAGAAGAATTTTAAAAATTCCCAGAAGCAAACAGAAAGAACATATAGTGATATAACATATCAAAATTTGGGGGAAAGTGTGAGGCAGTTCTAAGAGCAAGTTTATAGTACCAATTTTCTACCTTAAAAAATAAGAAGATACCAAATAAATAATTTAACATCACACCTCAAGCCCTAAAAAATAAAGGACAAACTAAGACCAAAATCAGTACCAGACAGAAAATAATTAAAATCAGAGATAAGATCAATGAAACTGTGAATAAACAAAATACAAAAGATCAGTGAAACAGAGTTGGTCCTTTGAGAATCATAAACAAGATCGATAAATGCTACGCCAAACAAATCAAAAGAGAAAGAACACCCAAATTAACAAAATTAGAAGTGAAAATGAAATTATCACCATAGACACTTCTGAAATCCAGAAGATAATTAATTAAAAACTATTTTGAAAATTTATAGCCCAACAAACTAGAAATTCTAGAAAATATTAACAGACTTCTAGAAACATATGACCTACCCAAATTGAACTATGAGGACATATAAACATAAGTAGACCAACATCAAGTAATGAATTTGAAGCAGCTATTAAAAATCTTTCAACAAGCTAAAGCCCAGTACCAGTGAATTCTCAGAGTTCTCGCAGATCTTTAAAGAAAATCTAATTCCAATACTTCTCAAATTATTCCATGAAATGTAAAAGGAGGGAACATTACCAATTTATTTTAATAAGCCAGTATCAACCTGATACCAAAACTAGACAAAGACACATCAAAAAGAAAGGAAACTTCAGACCAATATCCTTGATGAACACAGACACAGAAATTCTTTATATTGTATTGGCAAACTTCACTCAAAACACATCCCTGGTGTTTGATTGAATATGTGCAAATCAATGCATGTAATTCACCACATAAGAGGAATTAAGAACAAAAATCACACGATATCTCAATAGATACAGAAAATGCATTTGATAGAGTCCAACACCTATTCATGTTTAAAACCCTAGAGAACCTAGGAATAAAAGAAACTTACCTCAAACATTGTAGGGAATAGAGGAGGAGCAAAAAGGGAAAGGAAAAGGGAGAAACAGTGAAATGAATCTGACCAAACTTTTCCTATGTACATACATGAGTATATCACAGTGAATTTCACCTTTGTATATATCCATAATGCACTAATTAAATAAAAACCACAGATAAATAGAAGAAAGATTGCTAAAGTGTAGGAAAGCAAACAGGAAGAGGAGGTGGGGAGGGAAATGGGAAATACAAAATTTACCTTTATTTGAACAGAGATTTAATTAAGATAACTTTATAAAAGTCAATGATGTAAGACATATGTGTGAAAACATGGGACCCACCATGAGCAACTAAATGAACATTCACTGGTTATAATGCAAAAATAATTAGTGTTTTCAAGACAATATTTGTCACTGAAATTCAGGGACCTATTTTTTCTCAAAAATATTAAGTAAAAGGTGAAAATATCTATTCACTACTTCCCCCAATTTCTGCTTATGAAAAGTTTGGGGGAGACCTGGGGCTGTAACTCAGTGGCAGAACACTATCCTCACATTTGTGAGGCACTGGGTTTGACCGTTAGCACCATGTAACAATAAACAAATATGATAAAGGCATCTGTCTATCTACAAATACAAAAAATTAAAGGAAAAAAAAGCTGGGGGAAAGAAGGTTGAAAGCCATTAAATCTATGTCAGCAAAATGTTTATAAAGATTTAAGGACAAATACAATCCTTTTCCTTCCAGTTGTACTAACAGTTCAATAACTGCGTTTTTTAGAGGTCAGTGCATGATTCCAACATTCGAGGTTATTGTAGCATGAATAGAGAGCTATCTCCATGAACACTTCTAACTTGTCAAACATTTAGTTGGTTTATTTTACAGGTGAGTTGAATTAGCAAGTATATCTGTGAAGCAATAATTATATTTCTTCTTGACCATTTCAGACATGGAGTAAGTGTTCAACTAAGAAACAAAATGTAAACTCTTCACAAAATAGTATACTCTGCAAAAACATGGGCCTTTCAACCATAGCTGTTCAAATGATCATATGAGATTCCCTTTGAGAAAACACAGTATCTGCTATTTGGGGAGAAAAATTAAACCAAGAATATGATATAAAAAGTGCTGGTCTGAAAAAAAAAAAAGCTCAGGTTTCTTAGGGAAAATGATTCAGCTTTGAAGTGCAAATTGGCAGAAATGATGGCCTGGTCTCATAACTAGCAAGTATAGCTTTCATTTTTCTGGGTGGCTGGTTTTGCATGGTTGAAATTAATTAGATGATTCAATATTGTATACCATTAAAAATTTTGTATAAAAATCACAGTGACTTTCTTTATAATAACTGGCAAGCAAAATGAAATGAAAGTATGGGGATTTTGTGAAATTTCTTCACTCTTAATACTGATGTCATATGTATCATTTAACTCTCTGAGTCTGAAATTTCCAACTGCCTTTTTAACTTTGAGGTGCAGTGCCAAATTGAGAAATTTCAGGGACACCCATTAACTTAGTAAAATACAAATGGATATGCTGTTTTAGTGGTGGTTTGTTTTGGCAGTCTGTGTGAGCAAATTAAGCATCTTTTTTGTGAAAATACATTAATACATGCTTTAATAGGCTTGAGA
This sequence comes from Spermophilus citellus, assembly GCF_964194105.1. Lineage (NCBI taxonomy): Eukaryota > Metazoa > Chordata > Mammalia > Rodentia > Sciuridae > Spermophilus > Spermophilus citellus. Next base: position 90,770,625 of record NC_138192.1, read on the forward strand.
TCACCAGGAGAAGAACACAGAAAAATGGAAAGTTTTCAAAATTGAATGTATGCTCCTATATACACGGGAAAGGAGAAAAAACTCAGTAGTTAACTACCATTAGGATGAGACACTGCTCATCAAAAATAGAAGCCACAGATGTGTTGGGGAAGAATTAACATAGAAAAATAACATTAAGTTGAAAAAAAATTAGTTAATTATATACTTTCATCTCTACTTACTAAAGAAGCAAAGTCTAATTTTAAGAAATGGAAATCTTTGGTGAGTGCCAAGAGGATTTTTTCCATGTATTGCTCTTTGGCATAGAATCTATCTGTATTTATCCAGATGTTAAGTGTAGGAATTGTGAGATTTAATGGTAAATGGAAGTGCATTTGAAGCATAGAATAGTAATAAAATGAAAATATATGACTACTCTCAAAAAAGCAATTATATTTCATTCTTAAATGAATCTGGGATCAAACTGTGTTCTAAATGTTAAAACACATTAGAGGCAAAGTCACAAACACAGCCTTGCCTCTCTTTTAAAACTCATACCTGAAATAAAACTAGAGTGAAATCTCCTGCAACCATTTGTGATACGAACTATTCAAGAGTCTCTAAAAGATAGATTTTAACAATTTATGTAAAATAACATAACTGTGCTCTGTGGAGGTTGTAAATGTGCTCTATTTGAGGTTGTAGATGGAGTGAGGCAGGACAATGTTTAGTAAGCGTATGCACTCTGATTGGCACTTAGTTCTGTGCATGAACTGTGTGACTTTCACTAGAATACTGTCTTTTCAGAGCCTCCATGTCCTTACCTATACATGATGTGTGTTAGTATAATAAATACCTGAGTAGTCAACTTATATAGAGAAAAGGTTTTTATTGATTGGCTCACAATTTTGGAGGGAGTAGTCCATGGTCTGTTGGAATTGAACCCAGGGGCGTATAACCACTGAGCCTCCCCCTTCCATGTTGCTGGGATCATAGTTGTGCTCCACCATACCCCATGGCCCTATTGCTTGGAAGACTATGGTCATGTTACATACCATGGCAAGAGGTGTGTGGCAAAGCAAAGTCATTCACCTCATGGCCAGGAAGTGAAAGACAGAGAAAGAAACCAAGGCCCTATGGTTCACTTCAAGAGAACTTTTCCATGAAGCCAAAGCCTTCCCACTATGATTCACTCCTTAAAGTCTCTTGTACTTCCCATTATCACTGTATTAGGAACCAAGCTTTTACCACTTAATTAAGATTGCTGTAGATGATAAGAGAATGCCTTTGAGGACCACAGCCAATCAATTCAAATGATTATGATTATTATAATTAACAAATAGTTGAGCATACAATTTACTAGGTTGATTTGTGATCATTCTGGCCATCAATACAATGTGTATCTGCATAATTATACTATTGCCTCTTGAAGGATATTGTTTCCAATGCTGCCTCAGGGTTCTGGGAAAACCTCTCATTACACAGGAGCTTCCCTAAATAATAGTATTTTCAGTGAGCTTTATATTTCATAATTTCTCATGCTTTGTAACTTCCAAAATTCTTTAATCTCATTAGTTTCCTCAGTCTTCAGGAGTGTGGCAAGTACATGAAGAACCTAACATCAGATGCTTGAGGAATTAGGAAGGTGCTGGGTTCTTGTAGATTCTTGCAGGTAATACAAAAGAACTTTAGTTTTATTCCAGTACAGTAATAAGTGCATCAAAAGATCACAATGTTTTTTGATAAAAGGAAAATAAATGATACTACTATTTTATTGAACAAATGCAGCATAATGATAATTGACTGTATATTTAGATTAGAACTCAAAGAAATGGGGAAATGTTGATATTTCCATTAAATCCCATCAGAATTTAAGTTGAAAGTAAATGTTTTATAACGAAATTTATTATATAAATTATATAATTTATATTTTGATATTTATAGTCAGAAAACACATTTGAGGAAAGATTATTAAATAACTAATAAAAATTTAATGTTCATATAACTTCCAAGTAATTCATGCTTTAGAATCTATGTTATTGTTTTTTCTGCTGCTTATTTCTCTTTTTTGCTTAATCATTTTCAAGGTTTGGGTTCCAGAACTCAGTTATAATTCCTAGAAATCAAAAACTGGAGGAGCAATTATAAACAAATAACTCCCATTTTATACTCAGAAAGGAAAATTGGCTCCTAATAAAGAACCAGATTTAATATCAGGTTATCTGACTTCCAAGGCAGTTCTATCATTTTTTAATTTCCAAGAATGAGTGGTGAAAGCTTTTCAGCTTAGACGATAGAAGTAGTAAAAATATAAAGAAATGAAAATGCCTCTGAATTTACTAAAGAATAAATGAAGTACATGGAACATAAATATTTTTCTTTCTGTAGAAAGGACTCTCAATGGGATCTTTGGCATTTCCAAAGAGTCTTCCCTTTAAGTTCTGATGAATATTTTCATTGTGGCAAATGGTGGATGGACTTATTTTGCATAATATGTTTCCCAAGTTTAACAGAAGGAAAAAATGCCAAGAAGAAAATCTCTGGTGGTCAAAGAAGCAATTCCCTAGTATTCAGCAACAACAAGCACCACAGATAGGAACAAAAACCCCAATTATAGGCAGTGCAAAAAGTTGGAAAGGAGGATTTTATTTGGTCAGTACTGTCATATGATGATAGAAATTAAGGGAAGGGCATAAACAGGAAAGTGTGGGAATGGGATGGAGACAAATGTAGGGAAAAAGGTACACTTGTACATTGCTGGTGGGACTGCAAATTGGTGTGGCCAATATGGAAAGCAGTATGGAGATTCCTAGGAAAGCTGGGAATGGAACCACCATTTGACCCAGCTATCGCCCTTCTCGGTCTATTCCCTGAGGACCTTAAAAGAGCATACTATAGGGATACTGCCACATCAATGATCATAGCAGCACAATTCACAATAGCTAGACTTTGGAATCAACCTAGATGCCCTTCAATAGATGAATGGATTAAAAACTGTGGCATTTATACACAATGGAGTATTACGCAGCACTAAAAAATGACAAAATCGTGGATTTTGCAGGGAAATGGATAGCATTAGAGCAGATTATGCTAAGTGAAGCTAGCCAATCCTTAAAAAACAAATGCCAAATGTCTTCTTTGATATAAAGAGAGCAACTAAGATCAGAACACGGAAGAAGAGCATGAGGAAAAGACTAACATTAAACAGAGATGAGTGGGGTGGGAGAAAGGGAGAGAGAAGGGAAACTGTATGGAAATGGAAGGAGACCCTCATTGTTACACAAAATTACATATAAGAGTTTGTGAGGGGAAAGGGGAAAAAAACAAGGGAGAGAATTAAACAACAGCAGATGGGGTAGAGAGGGAAAATGAGAGGGAAGGGGAGGGGGGATAGTAGGGGATAGGAAAGGTAGCAAAATACAACAGTCATTAATATGGTATTATGCAAAAATGTGGATGTGTAACCCATGTGATTCTGCAACTTGTATTTGGGGTAAAAAATGGGAGTTCATAACCCACTTGAATCAAATGTATGGAAGATTATATGTCATGAGCTTTGTAATGTTTTGAACAACCAATTAAAAAAAAAAAGAAAAAAAGAGAGAAAAGAACAATTGGTTACAGTATAGAAATGACTAGGTTGTTTAGTCCAAGGCCCACACTACACACAGAGAATCTCCAGTTTTATACGTGCAACCCTGTGAAATGATTAAAGAAAAGAATAAAACATTCTTTTTTTAATTTATATTTTTATTAGTTGCTTGAGACAATACAATGATCTTGACATATCATACAGTAAAACATTCTTTATTTGGGAAATAGTTCTGTATCACAGGTTTAAATTTTAAAAGGCTTTATAGAACATTAAGCACTCCAACATCACTTATTTCTTAGGGTCACTGTAGAGTTGATGTCTTAACTTTTCCATTGTGATATAATAGAATTTTACATCTAGTGTCATTAATTTCAATTTAGCTATGTAAACTTGGGATTTCCTATCACTTAAAAGAACTAGATTATTTACACAGGTGTGTTTTTGTGGGTCCCTCGGCTACATTCAGTCGCTGTGAGTACAGATGCAGAGTCAAGACACAGACACCAGGAGCTGCTGAGCGCAAGCAGGTGGCAGACCTCCAGCAAGTTCCTTTAATGCAGAAGAGGTTATAAATGATATAGGGCACATCCTCCAATCATACACAAGCAAGCAGGTTACCTAACATTTAGAAACCAATCATCTTATGATCAATGTAACTTCACTATGAGGAAGCTCTAGATATTGCTATATAGTGGAAGGCTGTCTGGAAGGATCATTGTCCCTATGAAAAGGGGGCCTTATGAGTTGGGGGAACCATGCCTTGGGGCCCTTGTCTCTGGGTTTTCTGGCAATGCTGACATCAATCACTGAGGATGTGGTTTTGCTCAAGCAGCTCCCTAGAGCAGAGTGCCCCATTCTGCAGGTGTGCCTGTCAGGCCTGTATGAGTGTAGGTTGTCCTAGCACTCTGAGCTACTCATACATGCTAGCTGCAAGCCAAAAGTTACTCCCACACAGTTGCATTATATAAAACACTTATGCAAAGACTGACTTTATAAGTTTTCAGCAATTACTAGCTGTCTTTATTGTTCATTCATTAACACTGATGCATTTAGATTTGTACCTACCTACTTAGGTAAACTTTAATTAATTCATTCACATTTTAATTGAATCAAATACTGAATTTTTTTAAAATTAGGAATTCTACAAATATTTTGAACATGCAGAATATTAATAACATCTAATGAACTGTTAAAAATCAAATAGATCCTCTGGACATGATGACACAGCTGTAATCCCAACTTAGTTGTAATCCTCAACATACTGAGGCAGGAGAATCACAAGTTGAAGACCAGTCTCAGAAATTTAGACTCTGTCTCAAAATTTAAAAAAAATTTAAAAGGCTAAAAATGTAGCTTTGTGGTAGAGTGTCCCTGGGTTCAATCCCCAATATTGAAAAAGCAATAAACCAAAATAACAACAAAACAAAAATAAACTATGTTGCTAATGTTATTATGCATGAATGCATGTTATTTCTAAATACTATAACTAGTTTAATTTGTGAAAAGTACTGAAATGTAGTTACAAAAGTATCTTGATAGCATTAAATTTTGGAAGTATGTGGCAATTTATAATTCAAAATGCCTCCTTCTTTCCTTCATCTTCCTTCCCTTCCATTATTGACTGCAGTCCCAAACACCAGACTCTTCTTACCCTCATTTTAAGATTATGCTGTGGCTTAAAATCAGAAATTGCTTTTCATGCCTACATCTTTTACCCACTTCAGCTATTCTTACATATTTCAAAAAAATTAATCATTCTAAAGCAAATATTCTATCACTGGACCTGTTTGTTATGAAACACACTGGCTTTCCTACAGAAAATAGCTTACAATTGACCTTATATTTCACAATATAAATCCTACAGAAAATAGCTTACAATTGACCTTATATTTCATGTGCTGTTTTATGTCAGCATGCTACAAAAAAGTTTCCTTTGGTATAACTAATTTTATATTGAATCCCACCTTCCAATCTAACCTTAGCACTGGCTTTGTTCCAGCCATAGGGAGCCATTAACTATATAAACCATTGTGACCTGTGCATATTTGGTCTATTCTCTCTAACTGGAATGCCTTATCTTCTGTATTTCTGCATACTAAAATATTTTTCATCCTTCTGGTGAATACCAATAGCTCTTATTTATGACACTCATTACTTTTACAGTCTTTCATAGTTTTGTGAATGTTTAATGTCCCCTTCTTTTTGGATAACTCCTTTAGGGCAGGGGCTATTTTGGTCTCTCTGCTCAGCACTGTGCCTTCCTCATAGCAGATTCATTAAATATCAACTGAATAATCAAACTGAAACATGAATAAGCCTTATTTTCCTCTTGTGTTTTTTCCAAGCTGCCATACTCAGAACTGAATATTAAGTGCTCAGAAGTTGGTATGATTTGTATTACTCTGTTATTAAACCAAAATAGAATTGTCCCATGCTGTGTTCCTTCCCATTCTACTCTGAGGGATTGTCAAATGCTAGAATCTGATTTTAGTTTGAAGAAATAAATAATTGCCATAATTACTGGTCTTGGAAAGGATATAAACCAAAACAGAAAAAAACCATATCCCTATATTGTTGGGACTATAAAACTCTGCCATCAAGAGTGCTGGCTAACCATGAACCAAATCACAGGGAGGATTTTTACCAATGAGAAAAGTTACTCATTTCATGGTTACAATGATTGCCCCAGGCAGTGATTCTTAAGTCCTTAGGAGTTTGCTTTTATTTCATGGTGCCTGTCTTTCCTAAGTGTCCTGTCTTCTGAATACTTGTGACTTAAAAAAAAATGATTGAATTAATTTAGATATACTCGTTCTGAGAGGCTTTGAGGAGCAGTGGGGTTTGAGATATCCATGGCATTCTTCTAGGTAGTTCTCAAGATCCTGTATTACCTGACAAGGATACTGAGAAGTCTTGGCCTAAATCATTCAACACTTTTAGCAGAAACACATATTGCCCACTTTTTGAACATTAGATCACAATGAAACATGCAACCAGATACAATGAAATTTTCCACATCTTTGACTTAGCATTTAATTGATATCCTGAAAAGTGATACCTGAAAAAATTTTGGGTTTGATTTGCATGTTCCAGTAAGTTTCTATACATGACCTTTTTACATTTCCTAGTAGCTGCTAAAAGTTAACATTTCTTATTTGTTCAGTTTAAATAATTCAAGCCATGAATTTTTCATCCAATGACAGTTGTTTTTGTCTAAATATTTTATTAGAACCAGAGTGTATCCTGAATGTTGCTGTTTTACCCAGTGGGCATTTGCATAATGCTAAACACTTGCTGTCTGTGTTTTGTGTTCACACCCTTCAAATTCTTTTAGCCCTCTTCCCTCTTACTCATCAGTTGGCCTAACTGAAAAGATTTAGCTCTTTTCATCTGTTTGAATAAATCAATACCATATTTTTAAAAGAACATTTCTATTCTTCATGTATTCTTTGTATTCCCACCAATAATTTAGAAGCCTCTCTGATACAAACATATCCTGAATTATATTTAATGTGGTTTTGAAAGGTAAATATAGGTTTAATAGTTATCCTTAAATTAATTATCCATTGGTAAAAATGGGTCCTAAAAAGTGTTCCATTATCCATTCACTTAATTAAGACAAACTGTTTTCTATTATGTTTACAGGGTTTGGCAGAGAAAGACTTTGAACTGTGAACTGGAGAGAGGAAAGACAGTAGAGATAGCTTACAGATATGTCCGCACTAAAATCCACAGAAAATAGCTTACAATTGACCTTATATTTCAGGTGTTGTTTTATGTCAGTATGCTAAAAAAAAAAGTTTCCTTTGGTATAACTAATTTTATATCGAATCCCACCTTCCACTTTTGTGGAGATCTTTTAAAACAATTGAGAGTAAACACTATGTACAGAGAATTTCTTGGTGGCCTCATATGACGTATGGATTCTTAGAGAATCAGATGTGGCATAGTGGCCATCTCTTACTCTCTCCCCCTTAGAAGTTCTACATTTTCATAAAACAAACAACAAAATACAACAAAAACATGAAACCACCAAATGTCAAAATTACAATGGAAAATTCTCTACTGTAATTTGTAAAACTTAAAACATAAATAATAATGTTTTCCACATATTTTGTGAAAAAACTTTTCTAAGATAAGCATATCTAATAATGTTTAATGATATTTTAGTGATTTAAAAAACGGTGTGTACATTTTATTACCTAGAAAGACCTTTCTAGTTTAGCACACCTAATTAGACACTCATATGTGATACTTAATTTAATATGAAGTTAAAACCACTCACTGGTCCAAACATCCCCTCGAAGCTTTGCCAGAGTGCTGGCTTTGTTCCCTGTTTTTTTTAATGAACAGTTTACTGTTAAAATCACTTCTTATAATCATATAACAAAGACAAATCTTTTTATTCAGAGCATTCTTATTGAACTTTGTGATTTTTATTTGGGGACAGAGGTCAAGGAGAGGGATATCATATTCTTTGTTAATCTTCATCATGTCATTGAACTAAGCTTTCCATCTTTACAGCCTAGAGAGTATACTATTACAGAAAAGATATTAAACTGTCCACTGGCTGTTGTAGTCAATAATTGTTTATGACAAGTCTTTTCCCTGCCTGAAGTTAGTAAGTTCTGCACAAAATAAATGAAGATAAGTACAAAATCCCACATGCCCTGCAACATGTGCATTGAACATTTTCTGTCCTGTAAGAGCCTCAGTTCAGGAATGCAGATGCATGAGCATATTAATATTATATGAATCCCAAAGATATTGGAAAGCATTTTACAGAAATTGGGAGTTATAGAAAGATTTCAAGCTGGGAAGTTAAATGAATGAGTTGAAAGTTGGAAAGAAAGCTTGGTAGCCATAGGAGGAAATATTGGAGTAGGAGAAAGAGGAGGCATTACATCACCTTTTAATTGTCATTTGTCTTCTTTGTTCTTCATCTCAGAAGAAAAGAAAAAGAAATGCCACAGAAAGAAAAGGAGATGTGGCAATCAAGAGGATTTGAGAGGCTGAAACTAAGGTAGTATGATGACGTAGGAGAAAGAGTAGAGGGGAGGAGACACAGACGAAAGGAAAGGAAAAAGAGATGGCATTGGTGTTCTTGGTGAATTCTGTGTGTTCAGAGCCAAATTGAGGAGACCCAGAGCAGGGCACCCAGGCCATTTCTCAATTGAGCTTTGCTAAAATGGGGCACAAAAAGGTCAAATTATGATGGTTGCTACTTCTCTCAGGTGTTCCCCTATAACTGTTAAAATGTAAATAGATTTGGCCTCTCCCAAACAAGATTTTAAATAACTTTAAATAAAACCCATTTTACATTCATTGAACATGCCACATTATGAAATATTGGCTATATTTTTAAACAATATCAGTTTGGAGGGACATAAATTTATTAGTTTGCTGGTTAGATCAAATGATTAACTTCACTGGGGAAGGCCTAGGTCCTGTTAATCCCTTAATATGCCTTCAGACACTTGTCCTTTCCATAGGAAGAAAGAAGAGAAAAGGAGGCCAGAGAGGAAGAAGCTGCGGAAAGAGAAACTTTGGCTTTAGTCCAACCACAATTAGCTCTGATATAACTTTTTAAAAATTGACAACCTAAGAAATAAAGCAGACCTAGTAGGACTCAGAGAGGAAATTTCAACCCTCAATGGTAAGCTGAGAGGTTTTATGCATAATAAATGGCAGATTAAAATAATTTTATGAAAGGTGCAGGGAATAATGAGGGAGAATGAAAGTATTAGGGTATTGACATATAAGAAGTAGAGAACACTCTGTGAGCAATTGGTGTTTAATATGCACAGTGCAGACACAAATTACACAAAATATCAGGTTTATAGTTACACCAGTTAATTATCAGTGAATTTGAATGTTATCAATACTTAGTCATGTTTACCATTTAATATACTTATGTTAGTTCCTTTGAAATATTTGGGGAAAACAGTAAGCATCTACTTAGATGCATTTTAATCTACTAAGATTAAAATGAAACTGCTCTGAAAATAAGTTTTCTGACACTTTACAATGAAGAGCCTCACATTATCTGTAAATGTTGCTTTCTCATCGTCACTGCTCAATAGCCTCCTTTCTAGTTTCCTAGACTTGCTCACTATTCAGATGCACCTAGTATATGCACAGTATCCACCGAAATGGCACAAGGCCTAGTCCTAGTGGAAAAAAAAATAAAAAAAAAGAAACAAGAAAGAAGGAAAACAAATGATCCAGGAAAGCACAGGAGATACGTTGGAAAAAAACCTCACTATGCTTTGCTAGTAATTTAGCCAGAGTTAGGTCATGCTATTTCTATTAATAGTATCACATTTATATAGAAATACAAAATTATTTTGTTTTCAAGATATATAATTCTGATTATTATAATAAATTTCAGCTCAGTCTTCCCCTTTTCATATTAGCTATCTAAAGATATTATTGGGGTGGGTATTATTTGTTTGTTAAATATTCATGTCCCATCATGAGAATTTAGAATGTCTGTTTTAAATTTAATAAGAGATAAACTGAGTTCTCTTGTTGCTATTAGGTTTGAAGCTGGATAAAATCTGTTCTGGATAAAATGAGATATGGTGAAAGAGAAGTAATGGGACTGCAGGGCTGGAAAAGAGCTGACTGTGCTAGCTGCCACAACCATGTTGGGAATAGAACCTAGGAAAGAGCAAAAGTAATTTTAAGAGGTGTGTAACCCTGATGATGATTTCTTATTAATTATGACATTTGTAATGTTGCATGCTTTTGGAATTCAGTCTATTGAATGAAAAGTTATTAGGTGCTAATTAAATTCTAGGCATGGTGATCAGACCATTGCTTCATGGAGCTTAGTCATTGACATGCTTACAGTGTAGTGGGAAAGACATTAATAAGCTAGTATATGATTAGGCACTATAAAAAATTGATGCACAATGTTGTGAGTATAAATTAGTGAGTTTAGCTTGGCATAAGGTGCCCAGAAAGTCTTCTCTAGGGACATGAAATATGAGATACAACTAGGAGGTAACTAGCAGAAGAAAACTGGGTAACAGAAGATAAACCACATGCAGAAGGAATAGCATCTTGCAAAGTAGCTATGGTAGGGATTAATTTGCTTGATTTTAGACCAAGAGGCCATTGACTAAATGAAAAATTCCCCCAATGTCTCCTCAGAGGGGGTTGCAGATATTTGCCAGAGTAACTGTTGCCTGAAGAACGGGCATCTTGTGGTTATAATGCAGATCTATGAGTGCAAGGCAATAATTGGTGAATTCCCAGCCTCAGCATAGTTAAATAAGATGGATTTAAGTAATATCTGGCAGAACACTCTCATTGGTTCTCTGATCCATGGAATGAGAGCCATTAAGATAGGAAAGGCCAAATGGGAACCCTTGTAATTACACAACCACCATTTTGACCAATCCCAACCCAACTATCCTGACCTAAGATATTAATTCTGAAACAACACAACATCCAGAGAATAACTACAGAGCTAGCACCATCCAAGACTTAAAGATGTAGGATACAGTCTCTATCATAGGTCTAGTTAATCTGCCTGGCCCGAACCCAAACCAGATAGTGACAGATGATCTATGTAAGTTTAAGGACATTGTAATTCTTATAGAAGTGCCTGCTCTTTCCACTTACCAATAAAGAGAATCAAAAGCAGTTTACTTTTCTATGTCAAATATAATAGTGCACATTCACTACCTTACTCACACTCCTCTATTGTGTCACAATGTCGTTTGCAGGGTCACTGTAGGGTCAACTGATCATTTTAGTTGTCTATGAAATGCCATCATCTCTGCCATAGTTATGACATCATGCTAGCTGGACATGGTAAGCAGGGCATTATGGATATCCTAATAACTCATGGCAATGACCAATAGAGGATTTGGGGATTTGGCCACATTGGTCAATCTTGTGGGTGCAGGCATGTGCTGGAATGATCTTTTGTGAAGTAAAAGACAAGTCATTGCCACTTTCACATCTTGCCACTGATGAAGAAGCATACCACTCAGGAAGTTCTTGTGAATTTTGAAGGCAGCATATACTACATTCAGAAACATTTCTCTTTCCTATTTATTGGTTTACGTCTAAAGTTACCATTTCAATTGGGACCCAGAGCAACAGAAGAAAGTGTAGCAAATTGAGGATGCCATATATCTCGCCATGCCATTCAGGTCATAGTAAGGCAGATCCAATGACACATACCTGTGGTAGATAAGGATGCTGAGTGTATTCTCTGTAAAGCCAACAGCAGTGTTACAACAAACTCTTAGGATTCTAGGAGAAAATGATGCTTTTTCACAGAGAACTACTTGACGTTCGAAGATTTTCTTTCTTCTCTTGGGATTTCCAACTTATATTTAACAACAAAAGCCAAAATTATAATGCTTCTAATGTGGATCTAAATGTGAAGAAAATATTTTACAAATGGAGAAGGCAAAGAAAAACAAATAAATATGAGGTTTCTATACATTACCTGGTAAAATAGCTATAGGATAATATGATGTTTATGTGTGTGCGTGTATGTGTGTATTACACATAAAATGTAAAAACTAGAGTAATCCCCAAAAAGATGTGTAATAAGAATCAAATGCAATATAAATAAGAATGGAAATCTAAAAAAAATGTCCAAGTAGCACATAGGAAATCAGGAAAAATACAACAAAAGGAAAAAATTCAGAGAAAAAAAATAGAAAATTAAAAATGAAATACCATATTGAAGCACTAATTATTAATTATCATATTGAATATGAAGGTTATTAATGAGATTAATAAAAATGACTGATAGAATAAATTAAAAATATGGTCCAGCTGGGCATGATGTTGCATGCCTATAATCCTAGTGTCTTAGGAGGCTGATGCAGGAGGGTCATGAATTCAAACATAGCAAGGCCTTCAGCAGTTTAGTGAGACCCTGTCTCAAAATAAAAACAAAAAATAAAACGTAAAAAAAAAAAATGGTTAAGGATATTGCTCAGTGGTTAAGCATCCTTGAGTAGCCCCAGTACCAAAAAAAAAAAAACAAAAAAAGACATAAATTACCAATATTAGATATGAAATAGGATATGTCACTTATTCTATACTGAATGCCATAGACAAATCTTTTTTTTTTAAAGAGAGAAAGAGAGAGAGAGAGAGAGAGAGAGAGAGAGAGAATTTTAATATTTTTATTTATTTTTTTTTTAGTTTTCAGCGGACACAACATCTTTGTTTGTATGTGGTGCTGAGGATCGAACCCGGGCCGCACGCATGCCAGGCGAGCGCGCTACCGCTTGAGCCACATCCCCAGCCCCGCCATAGACAAATCTTGACTATGTCCTTCTGTATTATTATCAGTACTCTGGTCTCAGCCGTGTGATAGTTTTGCAGTTATGCTTCAATAGTGGTGAACTATATACAAGGATCCCTCTGTATTTTTTACCTTCTATAACTTCATATAAATCTACATTGTCCCACTATTTAAAGTTTATTTTTAAAACAAGCAGGTACTCACTAGTGCTGCTGAGTGGATACTTTGTACCTATCTATGAACTACTGAGTGACCAGATAACTATAATTATTCACTTTTCCTCTTTAAACTAAGGAAGGTAAAGCATATGTATATATATTTTACATATAGATATAATTTTTATTTTAGATTTTATATGTCTTGATATGTATATCATATATAACCCATCCTTTTAAAGTGTACAAGGTAATGGTTTTTAGGAAATTCAGAGTTGAGCAATCATTACCACAATCAATTTATAACATTTGAATCACTCCAAAAAGAAACTCCTTGCCCATTAGCAGTCACTCCCACCACATGCCAAATCCTCCAGCCTACTTTCTTTTCTATATAATTGCCTATTTTGAGTATGCCAAACATGTAATATGTGGTCCTTCATGATTAACTTCTTTCAATTAGCTTGCTTTTAATACTCATCTTTTGGGATGTTGTTATTCTGCCCCCAAAGACAGATGTTCTTGTCCCAATCCTTGAAATTTTTTTCTTTTTCTTTTCTTTTTTTCCTTGACATTTGTGAACATATTAGTTTTCATGGCAAAGGAAATTAAGAGTTGCTAAAGGAAATAAGTAAGTTCAACTACCTTAAAATACACATGGGATTATCAGAAAAGAACAATATAATTACAAGAGTTGTTCTTTAAAGTGGAAGATGGATACCGAAGAAGAGGAGCCACCTGAGCCTCATACCATTGCTGGCTTTGAAGATGAGGAAAGAGGGCAGGGAACCATAGAATGCAGCAGGCTGTAGTTCCAGGAAAAGTTGAGACGTTTTCCTTATGTTATCAGTTTTTTGTCACAGTGACAAAAATACCTGAAAAAGAAAATTCAGAGGAAGAAAAGTTTTTTTCGGGCTCACAGTTTCAGAGGTTTCAGTCCATGATTGGTTGACACTATTGCTGTGGGCCAGAGGTGACACAGAACATTATGGAAGAAGGGCATTGCAGAGGAAAGCTGCTCAGCTCCTGGCAGCCAGGTAGCAGAGCAAGAGAGCAAGAAGCCAGGGAGAAGATATGCCAAAGATATGCTCAAAGACATGCCACCTCCTACCTAGTTTTCTACTTCCTCCAGACATGCCCCAGACATGCCCCAGACATGCCCCAACCATGCCTAACATTACCACTCAGTAGTCCATTCAAATTATTAATCCATCAAATGGATTGATCCCCTGGTGAAGTTATAACTCTTGTAATCATTTACCTCTAAACACTACTGTATTGCTTAGAACATTTTCAGTTTCAGGGATGTTAAAGATCTAGCCCATTACACTGTACTCCTGCACCTCTAAAGCTCATGCCTCTTTCACCATGCGAAATGCATTCAGAATATCTACACGAGTCCCCATATTATCAGTTTCATCATTGCTCAAAAGTTTAAATCCCTAGTCTCATCTGAGACTCAAAGGAACCCTTAACTGTTAGCTCTTATAAAAATAAAAAGTAAGTTACTTACAACCAATATTCACTCACACAAAATAAACATTCTCATTTCCAAAAGGAGAATAGGGCCACAGAAAGATGGGATGGAACCAAAGCAAGACTAAAAACCAGCCTGGCAAACACTGGGCTGTATACCTTCATACCTGGCACCTATGCCACATAGTCATGAGAAGATGTGAGTTTCAAAGGTTTGGGGCAGCCCTTCTCTTATTATCTTGCTGGTTTCAGCCCATATGTCCTCCCATTGACCAGGTTTTTCTTTTTTTTTTTTTTTCCTTTTCTTTTCTTTTCTTTTTTTTTTTTTTTTTTTTTTTTTTTTTTTTTTTTTTTGCTTCCTGTAGCTTTGCTCAGCAGATATTCACATTCCTGACATCTCGTAATACCTGGGATCTCCATTCTAGGTTTGACTATTTTACGGCTTCATGCCTTGCCTTCCCATGGGCTGTCAACAGGGATTCTGAACCTGCTATACTTTGCCTGTCCTCCTTAACCTGCCTTTGAAATCTTGGCAGAAGCCTCTCTGTCACCCATCTCCAACTTTACATAAGCTTTCCTGGCCAAACTGTAAGCTTTTAAAATATTTCCCCTTTGCTTTTTTGCTTCTGATTCTCATGGTAAATCTGGCTAAAAGACACTACTGCCTGGATTAGGTGATGCCTTTAAATTTCCTCCACCAGTTAGGTAAAGATCTATCACCTTTAAATTCATTCTCATAGAAAGTCTCAAGATATGGTCAGATTATAGACAAGTTCTCTGTTAGAATGTAACATGAATGGCCTCTGGTTGAATTACAAATAGAGTCTTCATTCTCCAATGAAACCTCATGAGCACAGTCTTTACTAACCAAATTCTTATCTTCTGAGCTCTCACCAGAATCACCCACTAGTCTCTGCTTGCAATGTCTAAGACTTTTTAAGTCTACATCTCCAACCTTTTACAAACTCTTCTCACAAATCAGTTCCAAAGGCTTTTGAACAACATGGTCATATATGTCACAGCAATAAACACAATTCCCAGTAGCAATTTATGTGTTTGATAGTTTTTTGTTACTGTGATCAAAATATCTGACAAAAATTAATTAGAGGAATTATTGGTGCATAGTTTTAGAGGTTCAGTTCATGGTCAGCCAACTCCACTGCTCTGGGCCTGAGGTGGGGCAGACCATTATAATGGAAGGGTATAGTAGAGAGAAGCTGCTTATCTCATGATAGTAAGGAAGAAAGGAGAGAGAGGGCAAGGAACCAGGGACAAGATTTCACACTCAAGTCCATGCCCTCAGCTACTTTCTCTAGCAGTGCCCCACCTGCCTATAATTACCACCCAGGATTTTATTTAAATTATTAATCCACTGAATAGGTTAATCCACTGATGAGGTTACAGCTCTCATAATGTAATAATTTTACCTCTGACAGTCATACATTACCTAACACACAAGCTTTTGGGGGAGATATTAAAGATCCAAATCATAATAGCACTTGTAGTAAGTGACAACCAAAGTAATCAGGATCATTTAAAGAGTAAAAGCAATGACAAGTTTAAAACCACTTTTCTTTTTGGGTGGTCATTAATCATAAAACAGAATATTCAGTTCAATTTTGGGGCATCATTTTTCCAAGAATCTGAAAATAATTTTAGAATTGTATGCTCTTTGTGATTTCAAATGGCAACCAAATCTGGTAATTTTTAAATATAACTTAAATAGCATTAAATAAAAAAGAAGCAGAGCCAGAAAGAACTTTTGAAGTCTTTAAGCAATGAAAAGATTATGGTTTCCATTCTTAGATTTTAAAATCAAAAAAAAGAAAATAAACCTAAATTATAAAGTAATTGTAAAGAGTTATAAAATGTTCTGATTTTTGCCTTGAAAATTATTTAAACAAATTTTTAAATGCCAATGGAAAAAAAAAAGAGAATTACTTCAAAAACGTGTTTGGTACCTTGCATTGCTGCTGCATGCACTGGTCCTCTCCATGGATGAGATGCATTGCCATGGGAGGAGATACTTTTCTTATAATCTGAATGTCTCTGGCATCAGGCATAACACTATTCACGTTGGAGGATGGGCACACTGTAGTTACTAGAGTAGCATGAGAAAACTTAAAACCTTCTAACCTTCCCTTTGCTATAACTACTGTAGTTTTAATGAAAACTCACTAGATGTTACTGGTCCAAAGGAGATGTAGTCACTGTATCCGCTTAGTTACATATTAAGTTGATTCAACCTCACTTTATAGTTCATACAGTGTTAGAAATTTATAAAAGATGTCACTCATAATAATATAATTTTATTTTCTAATATTTTTAAAGCATGGATAATATAATTTGAAAAGCTTTGGCCACTGAGTAATCAAATCCAAATTCATTTTTTTCTACATATGTCAGGGATACATATTTTATGTGAATGGATAATGTAACAGAAGCTTTCTTGGCCAGAATTTGGTTAGTAGTGTATTTTTAATACTCTTTCCTTACTGGGTTTTTGTTTTAACTTTCCTTTTCTGCCAGACAAATTCAACACTATTCTAATTTTACTAATGAACATAATATTTTTCTAATGAATCAAGAAAAAACCAAATATGATTTTATTTTCTTTTAAAAGGAGCTAATTTTACATTTTAATTTTCCATTGTCCACATTCATGCATTTTCAAATTCCAATTCTATTTGTCTGACAACATGAAAATTAGTCTGTTGTTGCTGTTGTTAAATAATTTATCTGTGTAAGAATGCACACTAATGAAAAGCATCATGAAGTTGAAGACACACATTATCTCAGAAGATCTGGAGTTCAGACTTCTTTTCCCACATTTTAGCTGCACAAATTTAGGTAATATTAGAATCCATCACCCAGTTTCCTTTTCTTTTTTTTTTTTAAAGAGAGAGTGAAAGAGGGGAGAGAGAGAGAGAGAATTTTTTTTTAAAGAGAGAGTGAGAGAGGAGAGAGAGAGAGAGAGAGAGAGAGAGAGAGAATTTTTAATATTTATTTTTTAATTCTCAGCGGACACAACATCTTTGTTGGTATGTGGTGCTGAGGATCAAACCCAGGCCGCACGCATGCCAGGCGAACACACTACCGCTTGAGCCACATCCCCAGCCCCCCAGTTTCCTTTTCTATAAAAAAAGATTAATAAATGCCAAATGAGATTAAGTGATAATGATTTTAAGTGATAGATTTAGTCACTGAAAATTTCAGATACTCTTAAATTTGGAATCAACAAAGGAAAACTATATCTTGGTAGTTAGAAAAGTAGGCCAAAATTAAAGAGATAATATTTATGCATGTAAAGCTAGAAACTTCTTTGCCATTAGTGAACAGTATGATTTAGATGCTTACAAAATCATGAAAGCACATGTTGCTTTTGTAGTCAATTTAACAACAATAAAGGTCATTATCTCAAGGAATGAGATGTTGCCAGAATCACTGACTTCTGTTTCAATGGTTCTCTGCTTTTATTAGAGTCCCTTCAATCCATTTTATACAAGCAGAGTGATATTTTATAATTTGAACATGAAATCGTCCAGTTTAAAATCAGGATGTAGGCTCCCTGTTTATCTCTCTTATTGTTTCTTTTGTTGAGAGAAAACTTCTTAGTTTGAGTAAGTCCCATTTGTTGATTCTGGTTGTTAACTCTTGCGCTATGGGTGTCCTATTGAGGAATTTGGGGCCTGACCCCACAGTATGTAGATCATAGCCGACTTTTTCTTCTATCAGACGCCGTGTCTCTGATTTAATATCGAGCTCCTTGATCCATTTTGAGTTAACTTTTGTGCATGGCGAGAGAAAGGGATTCAGTTTCATTTTGATGCAAATGGATTTCCAGTTTTCCCAGCACCATTTGTTGAAGATGCTATCCTTCCTCCATTGCATGCTTTTAGCCCCTTTATCAAATATAAGATAGTTGTAGTTTTGCGGATTGGTTACTGTGTCTTCTATTCTGTACCATTGGTCCGCTCGCCTGTTTTGGTACCAGTACCATGCTGTTTTTGTTACTATTGCTCTGTAGTATAGTTTGAAGTCTGGTATCGCTATACCGCCTGATTCACACTTCCTGCTTAGCATTGTTTTTGCTATTCTGGGTCTTTTATTATTCCATATGAATTTCCTGATTGTTTTATCTATTTCTACAAGAAATGCTGTTGGGATTTTGATTGGGATAGCATTGAACTTATAGAGAACTTTTGGTAATATCACCATTTTGATGATGTTAGTTCTGCCTATCCATGAGCAGGGTATATTTTTCCATCTTCTGAGGTCTTCTTCTATGTCTCTTTTTAGGGTTCTGTAGTTTTCATTGTATAGGTCTTTCACCTCTTTTGTTAGATTGATTCCCAGGTATTTTATTTTTTACCCCACACACTTCAGATAGAGCCCTAATATCCAGAGTATACAAAGAACTCAAAAAATTAGATAATAAGATAACAAATAACCCAATCAACAAATGGGCCAAGGACCTGAACAGACACTTCTCAGAGGAGGACATACAATCAATCAACAAGTACATGAAAAAATGCTCAACATCGCTAGCAGTCAGAGAAATGCAAATCAAAACCACCCTAAGATACCATCTCACTCCAGTAAGATTGGCAGCCATTAAAAAATCCAACAACAACAAGTGCTGGCGAGGATGTGGGGAAATGGGTACACTTGTTCATTGTTGGTGGGACTGCAAAATGGTGCAGCCAATTTGGAAAGCAGTATGGAGATTTCTTGGAAAGTTGGGAATGGAACCACCATTTGACCCAGCTATTCCCCTCCTCGGTCTATTCCCTAAAGACCTAACAAGAGCATGCTACAGGGACACTGCTATATCGATGTTCATAGCAGCACAATTCACGATAGCAAGACTGTGGAACCAACCTAGAAGCCCTTCAATAGATGAATGGATTAAAAAAATGTGGCATTTATACACAATGGAGTATTACTCTGCAATAAGAAATGACAAAATCATAGAATTTGGAGGGAAATGGATGGCATTAGAGCAGATTATGCTAAGTGAAGCTAGCCAATCCTTAAAAAACAAATGTCAAATGTCTTCTTTGATATAAGGGGAGTAACCAAGGACAGGGTAGAGACGAAGAGCTTGAGAAAGATTAACATTAAACAGGGATGATAGGTGGGAGGGAAAGTGAGAGTTAAGGGAAATTGCATGGAACTGGAAGGTGAGCCTCAGGGTTATACACAATTACATATAAGAGGAAAGGAGGAGTAGGAGGAAAATTATATAAGTGGAAGAAACGATTTATAGTAGAGGGGATGGAGAGAGAGTAGGGGAGGGGAGGGGAGGGGAGGGGTGAGGGGACAGTGGAGAATGGGATAGACAGCAGAATACATCAGTCACTAGAAAGGCAATTTGTAAATCAATGGAAATGTAACTGATGTGACACAGCAATCTGTATACGGGGTAAAAATGGGAGTTCATAACCCACTTGAATCAATCTGTGAAATATGGTATGTTAAGAACTATGTAATGTTATGAACAACCAACAATAAAATAATTTAAAAAAAATAAAAAAATAAAATCATTCCATGAGTTCCTGTTGTTTTGGCAAAAGTATGTAATATGTGGCAAATTTAGCATGACATACACATCCCCTTGGACGAAATCTCAGCCTCATCTGCACCCATTATCTTTGTGCCTCCTGCCCTGGACACCCATCATGAAAGCCCTCTTATACTGGGGTGACCAAGTTCCTCATGTCTTCACCATAGAGCACTTTCTGCTGGATTTTCCCTCATCCTTCTGTTTCTGTTTCCACCTTTGACTCAAAGGTGAAACATCCTTTATTCTTTCAAAATGCAACTTAATCACCATCTGCTTTTAGAACTTCTTTGTGACAAATGATCACTCCTTTACTTCAATATGTCTTATCCTTGTATCTATAACATTCATATATATTTTTTTCTGACTAGCCCGTTGTAGGTATAGGCTGTAGATATGGATTTTGTGCCTCAAGAGTTCAGTTATTAAAGTCTTGGTTCCTAGCATGGTGCTGTTGGGGGATGGTAAAATCTTGGTGAGTTAGGCCTGTTGGAGAGGTACTTAGGTTATTGTGTGATACCTGAAGGAATTGTTTATAAAGGCTCCACCTGTCTTCTTTCTGCTGCTGTTTGACATATAACTACTCACTTCCTACCATGATGTGTGGCCCCCTACCCACCTTCACCAGAGGCCAAACCAATAGGGCTGCCTTAATTTGGACTTTGAGCTGTGAACTAAGTAAACCTTTTCTCTTTATAATTTAGGTGCCCCAGGTATTTCATTGTAGTAATGCAAAGGTGACTAAAATAATATGATATCTGTCTCATTTCTTATATTGTTTCCATCTAGCTCATTCTCAAGCACACATGTGGCACATACATGTGTGTTTGTTTCAACATAAATGAAAGGATAAGTTAATTCTATGTAGCACCAGTAGATAGAACCAAAGTGTACAAGTTGGGCAGTACAGATTATGCAGTACATTTTTAACTAAACATAAGTGTTTAATAAAATATTGGATAATTATCAAGTAGTTAAGTTGTAGAATATATTGCTTTAGAATGAGAAGAATCTAGCTCAAAATTATTAGATAAGGGATTAAATAATATAGTATAATAATAATAATAAATTTTAATAGTCACAAAAACAACATAATAATGGTAATGGCTTTATTCGTATATCACTTCCCACAGCAATGAATTAGTGAGTGCTAATTATGGACCAGACACACTGTGCTAAGTAGTTTATAAAATTTATCCCATTTATCAGTTTTAAAAAAGAGTAGGGGGTTATGAGGTGTGGTGGCACACACCTATAATCCCAATGGCTTGAGAGGATGGCAAGTTCAAAGCCAGCCTCAGCAACTTAGCAAGGCACTAAGCAATTCAGAGATATCCTGTCTCTAAATAAAATATGTATTTTTTAAAGGGCTGGGGATTGACTCTGTGGTTAAGCACCCCTGAGTTCAATCCCCTGGTATCAATAATAATAATAATAATAATAATAATAATATAAATAAATAAAAGAGTTTGGGAGGTATTCAGGTGAGTGACAGGAATTTACAATTTGCTCTGACTCCTGAGCTCTTACTTTTCCACCTGCTTTTCTATGTTCACTTCCCTGCCTCTTACATTCTGGTGTCAGCAGAGCCCTGACACCACAGTATCTCACCTGAGGAGTATGGAACAGGAAACTGAGCCAACTGGGGCACAGAGCAATGCCACAGTCAAGGAGGCAGGAAAATTGAGGGGACATCATGAAAATAAAATGGATTCCTGGAATTCAAGGGGAGGAACAAGAGCTGAGGCTCAGGTTAGTGAGAAATAGCAAAGAACTCGACTTGTTAGTTGAGCATACTTCAACTGACTAAAGAAAAACAAGAGGGAAGAAGAAGAAGAAGAAAAAGTATTTTTGCTTTTAGATTGCATCGACAAAAAGCTTTCATTGATCTCTTTCTTCCCTTTGGCTCCATCTCTACCCCAATAATCCACATATACCCTCTTATTTAAATCCTTTTCACTTTATAAGAAAGCATGAAAGTTGGGGAATTAGAACTCGGTCCCAGAGTAACCTCTAAATTTACTACATTGTTATACCAAGATGGAGTATTTTTTGAAAAGTAAAATGATTGCCAGACTCTGTTACATCATCTGATAGATGCGTTTATAATATATTTGGTTTTCTACTTCTCCTTATTATCTAGAGGATGAACAGCAGGAATTTGAGTTTGAGGCCAAACTTTAGAAACACTAAGAAGGGAGTAAATTCCTCATTTATAAGCTATTAAACATAATGGAGATGAATCTTCCAGATGCCACCCTAGCCACTCTAACTGAAGCAAGGAATAGATGCCTTGGGGATCGCAAATCTACATAATTCAGCAAGTCTCAGTCATAGTTCTGATCATACAACCCCACTCCAGGGGTTGCATTCTCTCTCCTTTAAACTACATCCTTAGCTCCATGATGAATTTTTTTTACTAGGGCATACTTACATTAGAATCTTATCTTAGTATATTTTTGTTGCTTAAAAACTTTATTTTTTAATGATCAAATATTTTGAGTTTAAGCTAGATTCTTTTCTCATTTGCTTTAGAATGAGAGAAGAATCTAGCTCAAATTAAAGTGAGAAAATTAGAAAACAAAAATGTCACTATTGTTTTCTACTTTGTAATAGATTGTAAATCTCACCATGTAATAATATCTCATTTTTATCAAAGAGTTTTATTGTTAACAAAATATAATTAAATATCAAAATCATACTGTGACAAATTATCTCACAAAATTCTGTTTTATTTTCCCCAGCAAGATACCCTGTTTCAGAAACTTTATTTAATTGTTATTTTGGCATTCTGTATGCTCTTGTCAACTTTATATGTGTGTACATGTGTGTATTTCAGATCATGTCAGTGAATGGGAAAGGTGGTATTTACCTGAAGTAAGCATCACTTTTAGCAGTATGAATTATAAAGGATAGAAAAAAATCTACCAGATATATATCTGAGTTACAGTCACATGTGTACTATATGTATGTGTGCTTGAACGTGACTGTGGATAAAATTCAACACCTAATATAAAGGAATTCAACCTGATCTAATGTCTGATCTTTGTACCATATAACAATGTTCTTCATTCTCAGTTCAAAAGTCACATGTCTATTCTAGCTTTATGTCCCACATTTCCAGCTAAATGCATTAGAAAGGTCTTTAATGGGTGCAAATAGAACTAAATCATGACATTTTTTTAAGGGAATGTCTAATGGAGAGCAAAATTTACTTTTTCTTCCTGATTATGTAATATCTGCCTCAGCCAAAATTGCAGTATAATATCTGGTAATAATAATAAAAGAGGGAAGAAACAATAATAAAAGGGGGACGAAAAACTTCATTCACTTGTGAGACATCTTGGGATGCACACAGCAGCTCATATGTGCACACTGGCTTATGAAAAAATGAAACCTGCATTTTTAGTTTGGAAAACATGTTATGTTCAAAAAAGAAAAAAAAAATTACAGAAAAGAGAATTGGGCCTCACTGACTCAAGCTCTGATTCCAGAGACTTTTACTGTTGCTGAGATAATAATCATCGGAGGTTAAAGGTCAAATGTAAAAATGTTTTAGACCTACTTGAGTAACCCCCAGGGTTACTCAACATGTCCTGTTGAGTAATGTTGTATATGTGTCAGGAATGTTGTATATGTGTCAAAGGATACATAATGCAAATGGATACTAAGAGTTTATATTTTTTATATTAATCCATCAAATTACAGTAGCCCAAAGACCTTTTATGTTTTAGAAATCCAGAGTAATTGAAATATTGAGTTCTTCTTGAAAGACTTTACTTAATAAGCTTATTTGATTGCCTATTAGACAGTGGGCCCTCAAGGGTGTCAAGAAAATGAATATGCAACCACCCTTGAGGAGCTCACAGTCTGTTCAAACCAATTATGTAAAATCTTATTAAAATAAATAATATCACTTAAGTAGCTTAGAGAGATGAAATAATATTGGGGTCTTTGTAACAGATAAAGCTTCATTGAAATTGGTTACTGATTGTTGTTTTTTATTAAAGATTAAAGGTTCACATTGTATTATTTTACCAGTCTTCAAGTATGTTTATGCATGGACAGTTCAAAGATACAGAAATTAATTTAAAATATGTGTGGTCCTTTAGTTGTACTCATGGGAAGAGTACAATGCCATCACTCTTGAATAACAAAGCTGTGCTTAAGTACAGAGGATGATATGAACTAGCTCTGAATTTTCCCTCTAGCAACACAATCCTCTATACTGTATCAACCTCAGAGGAGTAATAGAGACCAACAAATCTCCTTGGTATCTTTCCTCTTCTCCCATCCTCTGGGTTGTCTCAGATGGAAAGTACTTGCTTTTAAACCATTGGAAGTATATTACTTTTTGGAAACATTATTTATAGGTTTTTAGACATTCTAATTTTATATATTCAGCATTCTGAAGTAATTGGATAATCTTATTTCCCTAGATATGCCAAGTATTCCCAAACCCTCATGCTTTCATCTAATGTAATTGTACCAAGTTCAGAACCTTCCACTATAATTCCAAGACTACTGGAACATGTATTTTTTCTCTTGGTCACTCACGTTTCATTCTGAACTCCTACCTTCTTTTTAATCACCACCAGCTCACTGCCCACTGTTCATCCTGGGTGCTGTCTTCTCCCTGTTCCAGTTGATCTCAAGTGTAGGCAGAAAGTACCCACTAAGGTCCCATTACCTCACAGATATTGTGTACATCAGTCTGCATGAAGTTTGGAGTTGACAGAGGAGAATCACAATATACAACCTGGAATCCTCTAAAACTTAATATAGATACCATGTTCCTTAAGTACGTTATTTCTTTCATTCCCATAGAAGAGGGCTCATTTGTTCCTGCCTTTTTTAGGTACAGGCCTCCTCTGAGGACTCTAGGGCCTAAAACTTCAGAACTGAAAGATGCTCATAGTTTATGGTCCCTCCTCTTACCTCACCAACCAACAGCTTATAGAGTAAATCCACATACTTTAGAACCAATAATAAAACATATAAACAATAATGAAACACTCTCCCTGAGGTAAACACTCTTGACTACATTAGAAATAGAATTGCTGTATTTTCCTAACTTTTCCCTATAGACACTTTACATTCTAGAGCTAAAAAGTCTGTTAAAAAACTTTCCTAAACCAGAAGCCAATTCCTCCCCCCAAGTAAATTTTGTTACTGCATAGATAGAAGAAATGATACAGACAGTGCTGTCCAATTTTTAAATAAAGGTTTCTTCTATTTTTTTACATGACTTTGCATTTCTTTGCTTGATAATCTTTATTGTTTTACCCAGAAGAAATATACAATACCTCCAAATAGCATTTATAAAAAATGAGAATCCTGTTCTCTGGGAAAGGACAGTAAGTAGCAAGCACATTGTGTGATACAAAAGTGAGTCATTTGGAAGAGGCAGATGGCTCTGGCTGAGAGAACAAATTAAAATATGACACCAGGGGAACTCAAACTTTATATTGGACTGAGAGCTTAGAGCATTTGTCTTTCATAACAAGGTTAACAACTATGTGAACATAGCTACAGGCAACAACCTTTTGTCTTTGAGCCAAATGTTGAAAATAAGTCCTCCACAGTGATCGACTCGCTTCCATCTGTGTGTGCCAACCCCACCTTCCAGAGTTCCAAAGCCAAGGGTACCTCCAGTGAGAAGGCAATACCTCCTATCCCAGGTCAAAGAGCTACAATCTCCAAAGCTAGTTTCGACTCACAATTTTTGTCCTTCTTCCTCATATCCCTGTATTTGCTTTTCTTGCCTCTTTTCCTTTTCTCCCACAGTAGCTGTGGTCCGTCTTTAAGTTTTGTGATATCACTCTTAAATTTGGGGTACAAGAGGACAGAGGTGATAGCTGCAATGCCCATTGTCTTTTCCTCCCCTCAGATGGACGTTTTTACCACACTTTACAGTATTTCCCCAGCTCCAGTAGGTTTACTGTTACATGGCCATTTTGTAAAGCTGCATTCCTAAGGTACTTCATCACTGTTTTTTATTATATGCACTTGAAACTTTCCAGAACTTTTACTGGAGGAGGATTCAGTAAAATGGAGTTAGCATTTGGACCCCGCAAAAAGTCAGAATCAAAAATAACAGGAATCACGTGGTTGACATTATTTAAATGTCATAAAGATAAAAGACAGACATTTCACTGTTCCTAACATGGCCAGGAAAAGTGACATGTAGCAAAGATTTTCAGTCCCTGCCACTTGCAGGAGCATTAGGTTCTCAAAGAACCCTGTATTGATTTAAACTTACTGACACACAAAGTATGCAACATGCAAATATTTGATTACATAACCACATAGTAATCCCTCAAAGTGATCTCATGCCCTACACTTTACACAGAAGTAGCTTTGAATCTAGGCAGACTTGTCCACATTATGAAAAGCAGAATTATATCTTTTAAGAAAGAAATTGATAAATAATAAAAGTAAGAATAACTCTGAGAAGTCGTTTTGGAGATACAGAGCAACTAAACTTCTGAAAATGTTAGAACATTGGATTTATATTCTGATTACTCTTCTGAAAGATCTGGACTTTTTTTTTTTCCCTAGAAGCTACGTGGCATATCTTCATCCTCAGATTCACTTTTGCCCTGGACTCTTACTCACCCTTCCCCTCCTTAGGGAGAGAAGCTGGGAGGCGGGGGTGGGGGATGTGCTGTTTCAGCCAACTGGCTTTATTAAAGCTTTCTCATCTATGAGGCATGAGAATGTTTGTGAATCTGCTTCTCTTCTAATTGGCAATGAGAAGTACAATTGCTGTGTAATTTAGAAACTTCTAGGTCCCACCAACATTATTTAAACCAGGTGTTGAATCCACCTCCAGTCCAAGTATAAGTTGGTGATGTAGATCAAATGACAATTTAAAGTATCCTTAGGTATAAGCTAAACACCAACCACCATAATTTGTTTTGTTGTTGTTTATGTTAGAGCCAAAGAAAAGAACTAATGCAGGGAATGCACTAGAAATAACAATAGACAAGGGCATGAAACGGAATTCTTGCTTTGATTCTGGCAAAATTTACCTTAATAAAGCTAAGTAAATCCCTTAAAATTGCTGGAACTTGATTTTCTAATCTGTGAAATTTTTGAGCAATATTTTCAAAATATTTCACGATGTAATTTATAAGATTTCCTCTAGTTCTCAGGTCCTGTCCTTCTAATCAACACAGAAAAAGACTTCACAGCAGAAATTTTGTACCCATATGATATGAAGGTTGGATATTGCAAAATTTTACGGCTTTGAGAAACTCATTCAGTTTGCACTTTATCACCAATGTTTTGCTTTCATAACATTTTTTTTGTAAAAATATTTGCTAACATTGTTGAGGGATTTCCTAGCTAAAACATAATCAAGGATGACTCTGAGGACCATTTCTCTTTTATCCCAGTTTCATCTTTTGATCTCCTATAACTAATAAAAAAAAAAGATCAAGATGTCATAATTGAAGGAATTATGGCTAATGAGACTTCACTGAAAATCACAAGATTTCCTCCCTTCTCTAATGTTTGGATGTAAGCAAAATCCAAGACCAGTATCTTTTATTTTCCTTTGTGTTATTTCATGTTCGTGTATGGAGAACATGGGGCAGTGACTCACAGTACTGGCCCGTAGCCCGCACAGCTGGATAGGCACAGAGTGCACTTAATAAAAGCAACAGAGAAAGAAAAGGGTTTATTTGTTGGTTTATTTAAAAAATATGTACAGCTTACTGCTACAAAAGTAAGATGGAAACTTTTCAAAGAAAGCTGCCTAAAGGAAAGGCAAGTTTCGGGGGGACTAATTTAAATTATTTTTTACAACTATTAAGATGAAGATACTTCTTTAAGGCAACATTTCCATCTGGAAACCTCAGTCTCTTCCACCAAAAACAAGCAATGAATTTAGGAATATCACAAGAGTTAAACTCTGGTGATCCTTTAGAGGCAAAAATGATAAAATATAAACCCTCCACCATAATTTTGGAACTCTTGAAAAATTGAATAGGAATAGGATTATATGTAGACAAATGTTTTTTAAAAGATATTGTATAACATAATTAGAGACCTGGCAAATGAATGAACTCAGAAATATCTGACTCTAGCTCAGAAAGAGTAAGCCTGCTAATAAACAATGCTATAAAAGACACATTTTTACAGAAGCAGAGATTTTTGGTTGGATGTACTCCCTCTTATCTCTTTTTATTTTGTGTCCTGTGCTTTTGTTATCTTATCCAAAAAATCCCTTTCCATTCCAATGTCCTGAAGCATCTCTCTTTTTTTTTTTCTGATAATTTCATGGCTTCAGGTTTTACATTTACGTCTTCAATCCATTTTGAGTCAACTTCTGTGTATGTTGAAAGATGGGGGTCTAGTTTCACCCTTCCACATGTGACTATGTAGTTTTGCCAACACCCTGTTGTGGAAGACACTGTCCTTTCCTCAAGGCATGTTCTTAGTGCCCTTGTGGAGGGTCAGCTAGCTGTCGACCTGTGGATTTAAGAGGACACACATCATTCTGTTCCAGTCTATACATCTGTATTTAAGCTACTACCATACTATATGAAAGTATTCACTTTTCAGAGAAAATTTATTGTGGTAAATAGAGTAAAATATTCAGAGGAATTCACATATTGCTGGGCACTGTGGCCCATGCCTGTAATCCCAGCAACTCAGGAGCCTAAGTCAGGAGGATCACAACTTTCAGGCCATTCAGTAATTTAGCAAGGCCCTAAGCAACTTTGAGAGACACTGTCTCAAAATAAAAAAAATAAAAATGAGGCTCAGTAGTTAAGTGCCCCGGGGTTCACTTTCTAGTACCAAGAATTTTAAAAAAAGAAAGAATTTCATAATTCACATATCACTGTAAGATTTTTCATGTACCTTTTGCAAATTGATCACTAAGTTAAAAGAAAGGGTTTGTTAAAACTGATGCTATAAATAATTGTTAAAGTGGTAGTAGCATACTACGTAAAAATGCACATATATATAAAAACAGAACACATTCATTCTAATTATGAGGGAATGAAAGATTTAAATCTTTAAGTACTTCATTATGTCCTATGAGTATTTATCCAAAGGTCTGCTCTGTGATTATTGTAATCATGGTGCGTATGAGGAAAGATAAGCTAACTTCCATAAAAAATAGCTTAGTATCTATGGGAGAAAACAACCCTGTCCCTTGTAATAAACCACAATTATCTGATCCATCTATTCTCTTTAACTCAAAAAAAAAAAACTTATGTTATACTAGATTGTGCTTTCAGAATAAAAACCAAGAATTCTCCAACAATTCAGTGATGAATTGGAAAGCATTCTATGGTGGGCACGGACAAGTTAAAGCTCAATTTAGACAATCAGTGATAATGAATTTTAAAAAGATTTTCAAATATCAGACAACAATGATTAAAACTTTAAAAGTGTCATTTATGGTTGAATTTAAGAAATTCAAACATGCATTAGAAAATGCAATGTAAACAATAGTAGGCTTATACATCAAAAGAAGACTTCTGGGGTCAGGCAAGTCTCCACTCACTGAAATCTTGGTGACATGATTCACTTTATATTGCATGTCACAAATTGACAATATAATAATATATAATCTTAATATCTATTTTACATGTCATAATGATTTAAAATAATGTAGAAAATGTCTGACAAAATTAAAGTTGTTAGAGTGGATATTATATCATTATTTTGTATTATACAGTTTTTATTTTAGTAGGTGAACAATAATATAATGAAAAGAGAAAATAATGGAATGAATAATTTAAATGTCAATAATTTAACTTTATTAGTAAGTTTATTGCATATTTGTTAAAAGGAAGAGGCTGATAATTCTATGATTGTGTGAAAGAGCAACACTTCAAAGTATATGAAATGAAATATTACAGGGATACCAGGAGAAATAAACTTGTAATATTATTATCCATTTAATACTACCTTAAAATTAATAGATCAAAATTAATAAATATATAAATATTAGAACAATACAATCAACCTGATCTAATTGAAATGTATAGAACTCCATTTCAAATAACTGCAAAATAAACTTTCTTCTCAAGTAGAAAGGAAGCACTCAAAAACTTAAATTATATTTTAAGCCATAAGACAAAGCTCTGTAAACTTCAAGAACAGAAAATATTTATAGTCCTACAAAGGAGGAACATTAGAAATTAATAGCAATGAGAATAAACATTGCCACTATGTGTAAAATAAGCAATAGAATCTAATCAACCCATGAGATAAAGATGAAAATCACATAGGAATTTAGAAAATAGAACAAACTGAATAATTAGGGCAATACAACATGGCAAAATTTATAAAATATAGCTGAAAGAACTGCAGTACTTCTCTCTCCCTATCTTACAATCCATCTCCAAATTGAATTACTTAAAACAACCCCAGGTTCTCTGCACAAGGGTCACAAGGTACTCTGCAGGGGAGGCAGGTGTCAGCTGAGCAGTTCCTCTGCTGGTCTCACATACAGGGAGTTGATCCAGGTATGAGATGGCTAATGTCTAACCTACATGTTCTCAGTTGCTAGTAAGGTCATCCAGGTGACTACTTGACAATTATGTTTGTAATTTTAAATGTGTTCGTTTTAATCTAATGTGACTGATATTAGTAAATACAAATGAAGTAGATCTGATATCATCATATCCTGAAACCTTATTAAATTCAGTTAATAATATGAATAGTTTTCATAGATTCCTCAGGACTTTGGTTGTAAACAATTAGCTTATTTATGAATAAAAAGAATTTGGCATAATTCTTTTTAATTTCATGCATTTTTTTGTCTTGATGCACTATACTGAGGAAAGACAATGTTGATACAATGTTGTATCAGACAATGTCTGATTCTGTGTTGAATAGTGGTGAAATGTGTGTTTATTTGATTTATTTATTCACAGTTTCAAATCTATACTTCTCTGTTCATATTTATTTAGAAATGGAACATACGAACATTTCTTCCTTGCCAGCTGGCTCCATGTTAAATATTTTCAGTACTGGAGGGACACTACTGATAAAAGGGGGTTCTCCTTTTGGTGTTGGTATGATTTATTTATTTATTTTTATTCTTATTCCTTTGGTTCATAGAGTTCAATGATACATAAGATATCCAGTTGTATTTGGGCACCAGGAAGTATTGCAAGCAGCCGAGTGGAAATATCTCAGTGAGTTTTGCTTACCCACTATCCAGTGCTCCCTCAGAGAGTTTTCACCATGAAGTGGTCTTACCCTCTCTGCAAGGTCGGAATATCAGTAGAAAAGTGGTCTCATAGTTATTCCATCCTTGGGCATTCTTCTTCAATTCTAGACATAGTGACTATTATGTATTTCTGATTTCTGTACTTTTTAATTTTTTTCCTTTGCAGTACCAGGGATCAAATCTAGGACCTTGTGAATGCTAGGAAGAGCTCTACCAGTAAGCAACACCCCCAGCCTGATTTTCCTATTCTTTTATTTCCTCCTTATACCTTAGTCACAAATCCCCTGTTACTAGTTAACAATTCTTTATATTGAAAGTTCTCTATTAAAATTACTGGTGATGTTTTCACTGTACTTTGGCTAATATATATTTGAAAATAAAAACACTCACCCTGCTTCCAATCTTAAGGGAAAACTATTAGATTTTCATAATAAAGAGTGATTTTAACATTTGACGTTTTAGATATTCTTTGTGATTTTCAAAAGTATTTCTCTGTTTCTGGTGTACTTAGAAATATTTAAACTATAAATTGATAATGATGTGTGCCCCAAAATGTGATTTTTACAACTTCGAGATAATGATAACATTCTTATTTAATTTAATGAATTAGACTATGTGATTTTTTTTATTGGTTGTTCACAACATTACAAAGCTCTTGACATATCATATTTCATACATTAGATTGAAGTGGGTTATGAGCCCCCAATTTTACCCCAAATGCAGATTGCAGAATCATGTCGGTTACACATCCACAATTTTACATAATGCCCTATTAGTAATTGTTGTATTCTGCTACCTTTCCTATCCCCTACTATCCCCCCTCCCCTCCCCTCCCATCTCCTCTCTCTACCCCATCTACTGTAATTCATTTCTCTCCTTGTTTATTTTCACATTCCCCTCACAACCTCTTATATGTAATTTTGTATAGCAATGAGGGTCTCCCTTCATTTCCATGCAATTTCCCTTTTCTCTCCCTTTCCCTACCATCTCATGTCTCTGTTTAATGTTAATCTTTTCTTCCTGCTCTTCCTCCCTGCTCTGTTCATAGTTGCTCTCATTATATCAAAGAAGACATTTGGTATTTGTTTTTTAGGGATTGGCTAGCTTCACTAAGCATAATCTGCTCTAGTGCCATCCATTTCCCTGAAAATTCTATGATTGTCATTTTTTATTGCTGCATAGTACTCCATTGTGTATAGATGCCACATTTTTTTTATCCATTCATCTATTGAAGGGCAACTGGGTTGGTTCCACAGTCTAGCTATTGTGAATTGTGCTGCTATGAACATCAATGTGGCAGTATCCCTGTAGCATGCTCTTTTAAGGTCTTCAGGGAATAGTCCGAGAAGGGCAATAGCAGGGTCAAATGGTGGTTCCATTCCCAGCTTTCCCAGGAATCTCCAAACTGCTTTCCAAATTGGCTGCACCAATTTGCAGTCCCACCAGCAATGTACAAGTGTACCCTTTTCTCCACATCCTCGCCAGCACTTGTTGTTGTTTGACTTCATAGTGGCTGCCAATCTTACTGGAGTGAGATGGTATCTTAGGGTGGTTTTGATTTGCATTTCTCTGACTGCTAGAGATGGTGAGCATTATTTCATGTACTTGTTGATTGATTGTATATCCTCCTCTGAGAAGTGTCTGTTCAGGTCCTTGGCCCATTTGTTGATTGGGTTATTTGTTATCTTATTGTCTAATTTTTTGAGTTCTTTGTATACTCTGGATATTAGGGCTCTATCTGAAGTGTGAGGAGTAAAAATTTGTTCCCAGGATGTAGGCTCCCTATTTACCTCTCTTATTGTTTCTCTTGCTGAGAAAAAACTTTTTAGTTTAAGTAAGTCCCATTTGTTGATTCTTGTTATTAACTCTTGAGCTATGGGTGTCCTATTAAGGAATTTGGAGCCCGACCCCACAATATGTAGATCGGAGCCAACTTTTTCTTCTATCAGACGCAGAATCTCTGATTTGATATCAAGCTCCTTGATCCATTTTGAGTTAACTTTTGTGCATGGCGAGAGAAAGGGATTCAGTTTCATTTTGTTGCATATGGATTTCCAGTTTTCCCAACACCATTTGTTGAAGATGCTATCCTTCCTCCATTGCATGCCTTTAGCCTCTTTATCAAATATAAGATAGTTGTAACTTTGTGGATTAGTCTCTGCATCCTCTATTCTATACCATTGGTCCACCCTCCTGTTTTGGTACCAGTACCATGCTGTTTATGTCACTATTGCCCTGTAATATAGTTTGAAATCTGGTATCGCTATACCGCCTGATTCACACTTCCTGCTTAGAATTGCTTTTGCTATTCTGGGTCTTTTATTTTTCCATATGAAATTCATGATTGCTTTATCTATTTCTACAAGAAATGCCGTTGGGATTTTGATTGGCAGTGCCTTAAACCTATAGAGAACTTTGGTAATATTGCCATTTTGATAATGTTAGTTCTGCCTATCCATGAACAGGGTATATTTTTCCATCTTCTAAGATCTTCTTCTACTTCTCTCTTTAGGGTTCTGTAGTTTTCATTGTATAAATCTTTCACCTCTTTTGTTAGGTTGATTCCCAAGTATTTTATTTTTTTTTGAGGATATTGTGAATGGAGTGTTTTTCCTCATTTCCGTTTCAGAAGTTTTGTCGCTGATATACAGAAATGCCTTTGATTTATGCGTGTTGATTTTATATCCTGCCACTTTGCTGAATTCATTTATTAGTTCTAGTAGTCTCTTTGTAGACCCTTTTGGGTCTTCTAGGTATAGAATCATGTCATCTGCAAATAGTGATAATTTAAGTTCTTCTTTTCCTATTTTTATGCCTTTAATTTCTTTCGTCTGTCTGATTGCTCTGGCCAGTGTTTCGAGAACTATATTGAATAGAAGTGGTGATAGAGGGCATCCCTGTCTTGTTCCAGATTTTAGAGGGAATGCCTTTAACTTTTCTCCATTCAGAATGATGCTAGCCTGAGGCTTAGCATAGATAGCTTTTACAATGTCAAGGTAAGTTCCTGTTATCCCTAGTTTTTCTAATGTTTTGAACATAAGGGGATGCTGTACTTTGTCGAATGCTTTCTCTGCGTCTATCGAGATGATCATATGGTTCTTATCTTTAAGTCTATTGATGTGGTGAATAACATTTATTGATTTCTCTATATTGAACCATCCTTGCATCCCAGGGATGAATCCTACTTGATCATGGTGCACAATATTTTGATGTGTTTTTGTATTCGATTCGCCAGAATTTTATTGAGGATTTTTGCATCTAGGTTCATTAGAGATATTGGTCTGTAGTTTTTTTTCTTTGAGGTGTCTTTGTCTGGTTTCGGAATCAGGGTGATGTTGGACTCATAGAATGAATTTGGAAGAGCTCCTTCTTTTTCTATTTCCTGAAATAACTTGAAAAGTATTGGTATTAATTCTTCTTTAAAGGTTTTGTAAAACTCCGCTGTATACCCATCCGGTCCTTGGCTTTTCTTGGTTGGTAGTCTTTTGATTGCTTCTTCAATTTCATCCATTGATATTGGTCTGTTCAAAATGTGTGTGTCCTCCTGACTCAGTCTGGGCAAATCATATGACTTAAGAAATTTATCGATGTCTTCACTATCTTCCATTTTATTGGAATATAGGTTTTCAAAATAATTTCTAATTGTCTTCTGTATTTCTGTAGCATCTGTTGTGATATTGCATTTTCATCCCGTATGTAAGTAATTTGAGTTCTCTCTCTTCTTCTCTTCGTTAGCATGGCTAAAGGTCTGTCAATCTTATTTATTTTTTCGAAGAACCAACTTTTAGTTTTGTTAATTTTTTCAATAGTTTCTTTTGTTTCAATTTCATTGATTTCCGCTCTGATTTTAACTATTTCTTGCCTTCTGCTACATTTGCTATTGTTTTGCTCTTCCTTTTCTAGGGCTTTGAGATGAAGTGTGAGCTCATTTATTTGTTGGTTTTTTCTTTTTTTGAGGAATGACCACCAGGCGATGAATTTTCCTCTTAAAACTGCTTTCATTGTGTCCCATAGATTCCGATATGTTGTGTCTGTATTTTCATTTATCTCTAAGAATTTTTTGATTTCCTCCTTTATGTCTTCTGTAACCCATTGATCATTCAGTAACATATTGTTCATTTTCCATGTGATGTAGGATTTTTCCTTCCTTCTTTTATCATTGATTTCCAGTTTCATTCCATTATGATCAGATAAAATGCAAGGTATTATCTCCACCCCTTTATATTTACTGAGGGTTGCCCTATGGCATAATATATGGTCTATTTTTGAGAAGGATCCATGTGCTGCTGAGAAAAAAGTATATCCATTTGATGATGGTTGATATATTCTATATATGTCAGTTATGTCTAGGTTATTGATTGTGATATTGAGTTCTATAGTTTCTTTATTCAACTTTTGTTTGGAGGATCTGTCCAATGGTGAGAGAGGTGTGTTGAAGTCACCCATAATTATTGTGTTGTGGTCTATTTGATTCTTGAACTTGAGAATAGTTTGTTTTATGAATGTCGCAGCACCATTATTTGGTGCATAAATATTGATAATTGTTATGTCTTGTTGGTGAATGTTTCCTTTTAACAGTATATAATGTCCTTCTTTATCCCTTTTGATTAACTTAGTCTTGAAGTCGATTTTATTGGATATGAGGATGGCCACCCTTGCTTGCTTACGAGGACTGTGTGCATGGTATATTTTTTCCCATCCTTTCACCTTCAGCCTGTGTATATCTTTTCCAATCAGATGTGTCTCCTGGAGGCAGCATATTGTTGGATTTGTTTTTTTTAATCCATGATACCAGCCTATGTCGCTTTATGGGAGAGTTTAAGCCATTACATTCAGAGTTACTATTGATATATGGTTTGTACTTCCATCCATGTTTGATTATTTATCCTTTTTTAAAAAAATTTAGTTTGTTTCTCCATGATTATCTTTCCCCTCGCCCTCTGTCTTTACTGAGGCACTTCCCACTGATGGTTTTGGTTATTGTTTTTCATTTCTTCCTCGTGTAGTGTTTTGCTCAAAATGCTTTGCAATGCTGGTTTTCTGGCTGCAAATTCTTTTAACTTTTGTTTATCATGAAAGATTTTTATTTCGTTGTCATACCTGAAGCTTAATTTTGCTGGATACAGAATTCTTGGTTGGCATCCATTGTCTTTCAGTGTTTGAAATACATTGTTCCATGACCTTCTTGCTTTCAGTGTCTGTGGTGAAAAATCCGTTGTTAACCTTATTGGTTTACCCCTGAATGTAATC
This sequence comes from Spermophilus citellus, assembly GCF_964194105.1. NCBI lineage: Eukaryota > Metazoa > Chordata > Mammalia > Rodentia > Sciuridae > Spermophilus > Spermophilus citellus. The sequence continues at coordinate 90,807,126 of NC_138192.1, forward strand.
TGTCTCCTTTCTCTTGTAGCTTTTAATATTTTCTCTTTGTTCTGTATATTGGATATCTTCATAACAATGTGTCTTGGCGTTGGTCTACTGTGATTTTGTGTGCTCGGTGTCCTGTATGTATCTTCCATTTGTATATCTGTTTCCTTTTTTATTTCTGGAAAGTTTTCTGTCATTATTTCATTCAGCATGTTACTCATTCCCTTGGTTTGAATATCTGTACCTTCTTCTATCCCGATGACTCATAAGTTTGGTTTTTTTTATGTTATCCCATAACTCTTGGATGTTTTTCTCCTGATTTTTTACCAGCCTTTCTGAGTTGGCTAGACTCTTTTCAAGGTGATATATTTTGTCTTCATTATCTGACGTTCTGGCTTCTACTTGCTCCACTCTGTTAGTGATACTCTCAATTGAGTTTTTAATTTGGTTTATTGTTTCCTTCATTTCTAGAATTATTGTTTGATTCTTTTTTATAATCTCTATCTCCTGATAAAGATGCTTAACTTCTTATTTTATCTGTTTATGTAATTCATTCTCAATGTGTTCTTTCGCTGCTTGAATTTGCTGTCTTGTATCCTTTTTAAGGTTCCATTCCATCTGTCTAAGGTGTTCCTTGAGTTCTTTATATGACCATTTTTCTGATGACTCTAGGTCCTCCTGAATATTTAGGCTGTCCTGCATTGTTTGTACTCCTTTTCTTCCTTGCTTTTTGAAGCTGCTCATGTTACTTCTTGTTCTGTTTGACTGCTGAGTTACTGTTTACTCCTATAAATTTATTTGATGCTTGGGAGGAAAGGTATTAGAAGGGAACGGAAGAAGTCACTAAAGAGAATGAGAGTAAGCAGGTAGAATTCAAGGAAGGGGGGATAAGATAATTGAAAAGAAATGAAAAGACAAAAGAAGAAAAAAATAGGAAATAAAAAAAGAAAAAAAAATTTTTAAAAATAATAAAAAAATTAAAATTAAAATTAGAAGAAAAAAATTTTTAAAAAATTGTAAAAAAAAATTTAAAAAAACAACAAGAAAGAAAAATGAAAATGAAAGAAATATCCAAATCAAAAAAAAGAGAAAAGAAAAAAAGAAAAAAAAAAACTAATAAATGCAGTCTTCGAGTTTGATTAACTTCTCTTCCAGTAGGCTGTGCCCACCAGGCCAAGTTTCTCCTGTCAATACGTGGGAACCAATCACTGTGCAGCAGCTCCTCCCAGACTGTGTGAGTCTCCAATCCTGAGTGCCTAGGGCCTCCTCTTGTGTCTAGTCACTTCCCACTTTTCCTCTAGCCAGGCCCCTCTCACGGGTGCCGCTCACCACAATACTGGCTCCACACCAGGTCTGCTGCTCCCGGGAGCCCTGTTTTCATGAACAACTGGGCACACTCTTCCAGTTTGCCATTCCCTCAGACCCTAAGTTTGTAGAGCTTGGGGCTGAGAATCCTCAGCGAATTTTACTTGCCCTCAGGTAGCCACGCCCCCAGTAGCTGGTGCAAGAGACCTCAGCTGTCATCCCTGGTAGGAGCGGTAGTTCCACGCTGTGGGACCTGCGCCACCTCTGATTCCCTCGGGCTAGCTATTGCGCTCACGGGAGAGCTGGGAGGGGCCCTTACGGGAGAGCTGGGAGGGGCCCTTACGGGAGAGCTGGGAGGGGCCCTTAAGGTTTCCCCGATGTGTGGAGAGGGAAGGCTAGGGAATTACACACCTGTAGCCGCAGGTTTCAATGAAGTTATCTCCTCCGCCGCAGTCTGATGACGTCAGTTCTCTGCCATGGTGGTGTCTCTTGCATATGGTGACAGTTCGTTTCCCTTTGCCGGTCGACCAATGCAACGGGTGGGTCCTTACTGTCTCTCCCAAGCCCCGTTTCAAACCTGTGGCCACTACCTATGAAGGCTCGGTTGGCATTTACCTCTGTAGGATCAGAAGGGCTGACCAGTTGTTTCAGCCGGATGGATTAGTGCTGAGTCACAGCTGTTTGTCTGCGGGAAGCAGGCGAACGGGAGCTTGAATTCAGCCGATCCGGGCTCAGTGTGTGTTCTGAGAGGCCCAGACTGTTCGCCCCAGATCCACGTCAGCTCAGCATTGCCTAGTGATCCCCAGTGCCCCTTGGGACTTGTCTGGTCCTGGGGCTGCAGGAGGAAGCCTCTCCACACTGGCCAAAGAACTTGAAGGCCTCCTCACAGGAGACATGCTGTCTCTTGCTGGGGGATCTTCCAACCCAGTGTCCCTTCCCCTGCAGGTCTCTCTTCCATGGTCTGCACTGGAGGGCCAGCTCTTCCAGGTGGTTCACCTGCCACACCCAACCCCAGTTCCCAGAGTGTCCCCTCCCCTCCACACAACCCCTGAACCAAATACCCTATGTGATAATTTAATAATTTAATGGATTACATTTTGGATATTCAAATTATGAGTCAAACAACATTTCTAATGTTTAATCTATTTGACACCAAAGCTTAAAATATTCAGGAGAAGTTTAAAAAATTATAAACTTGACACTAAACATTATAAAAGTGTGCAAAAAAAAAGAGAAAGACATAAAAAAATGGAGAGGCCCATAATAATTTAAAAAATTTCATAGTTATGATGTAAAAAATTCCTTAAATTTATCTGTGTATTCAGTGCTATCCTAGTCAAAATTTCAGCTTGGTTTTTATTTTATTGGAATTAGATATGCTGACTTGAAATGTTATGAGTAAAATCAAAGAAAACATGATAACCAAGCAATCTTGAAAAATAAGAGCAAATGAGTTGAGCTTATATCTTAACTGGGAAAAAAGTTCAATTCAACAAATGATAGTTTAGTATTATATCTATAAGTAAATTTGATGAATGTCAAGGATCCTTTTATAAAAAATGTTCTGAATGTATAATGAAATGAAACTGAAAACCAAACAATAAAAAAATGTAATATATTCTTGTTTTAGGAAAAGTAGCAATGCCTTACCCAGAATACAGTAAGATACAGCAACAGAAAGAAAAGGGTAAATCATATTTCATAAAGATTAAACACATGTGGTATCAAAAACACTTGTAAGAAAATGAACTAGGAGGCCAGGCAACAATAGAATATAACTTCTTATAAACACACGTGTTAAAGTACCTGTATCCAGAAGATAAGTATATTTACAGCTTTGGAACAAAAATAGACAATTAAAAATAATAAAGCACTTAATATAGACATTTCAAAGGAAGATAGAAGAATTAGCAATATTTATCAATCATTATCCTTTGTTACTCAAGACTTGCAAATGCAAACCACAATTAGATATGGCTTATGTTGACTAAAAGGCTAACCTTAAATCGTGAGAAACCGGGAAGCTGAATATGATTGACATATAGAATGGTACAACCATTTTGGAAAATAGATGGAAAATTTCTCATAAAAGTAAGCATACACTAACCCCGTGGTCAGCAACTTCATTTTGGTGATTATCCAGGGGTATAGGTTTTGGTTTTGGTTTGTTTTTTCTCTTTTATAAATGATTAAATGAAGTCTTATTTGGATGATTAATAAGGTACTTGAATTCATTCTGTATTTGGTGCCTTTAATTTCATCTCTTATTTGGCTATGTTTATACTGATATTGTTGCAACACTTTTTAAAGAAATTCGTTGATAAAATTTTAAAAATATAAATATCCAAAGCTTAGAAATTATTAGGCAAGCAATCCCTGTACTAAATACTTTCCTAGGGGGTTATTTTTAATTATATTCATCTAATTTATTTAGAAATATTTTCATCATACTCATTTTGTAATATTTAATTAAGTGAAGCATCTCTTTGGGAAAGTTTCTATTTTAAGTGCTTAATGATTTAAATATTTACTTAATTTAGAGAGTTAAAAAGACATATGACTGTCCTTTCAATATTTCTATGGAAAATATAAAATTCTTGCTTTTGCAAATTCATGTGAAGTTGAAAGCATTTACTTAATAAAACAAACCTTCATTGAAAGTTTCTCCCTTTGCCTTTTCCCCCACCCATTATCCAACTACCATTATGGAAAACATGGCTCATCCAACATCTGTTATTGAAGACATTTCTCCTGTTTCTCCTTGGCCTTGTTTAGGCAGTGTGCTCTATTGAAAATTTGTATACCACCTTAGCCAAGCACACATTTTTCTACAGTAGCAGGTTATGGAGCTATTTTGCCAAACTTCAATTCCAAGCTCTACCATTTATTGGTTTTGTATATTTAGCAAGCTTCCTAAATAATTTGTCACTCAATTTTGTCTATACCTATTATATGGGATTTCTAAGAAGACTAAATTAAAATATGACTAAAATAAATTTAGAGAAGCACCTCTCCCTAAATCAGCACACGGTATATATTAGCTATGAGCATCATGATCTCAGGCTAAGCAGAGTGATCCAATATGGATTGTAATTACATATCTCTCTGATTACATCAGTGGGCTCAAAAAGTTCAAGAAGTTGTTCTGCAATCCATCTTTTCCTTTGGATGGAATATAGTAAAAGGGATACTGACTTTCTGGTTTAATTGCCTTATAACTGGAACTTTGGGTCAGAAAACTAATAATATTTACCAGAAGGAAGAAATCTTACCTATTGCACACCTTTATCCAGATATCTCTAACTAAAGGATTGTTGATAGTAAATAAACCTAGACTGGACTCTATAAAGCATAGATCCTTAAACAGTGTCACACTGAATTACACAATTTGCCTAGATATTAAAAGAGAGAGAGTTTTTATATTTTAAATAATTTAAATGTTCTCTATCAAATGGGGACTGTTGTCATCCCTCACTTACAGCCTTTATCCTCACTCTGAACTAGAGAGCACTTGTCCAATGCAGAAAGGAAAGAGCACTCCCAGACTCCTCTCTGCTGGTTGACACTCCCTTTTTAAAAATAGCCTACATCCTTAAGACAATTAAGATTTCTCTTTTATGCATGTATGATTTGAAAATCTGTCACTGTATTTGCTAAATTAAAAATTACTTTAACACTGGAGGTTGCATCTTTGATCTCTCAAACCATTAATGTACCTCACCTGGAACTCGGAATAGATACTGCAATATTTGTAAGAGAATAAAGGAAAAAAATGTCCCTACAGTTTTGAAGTATGGGCAGTTCTCTTGAATTGAGTACCTCAATATGAGGAAGAAAATCTCTCAAGTTCTGTTCACTGTTGGATAAATGATCATTACCCTGATAGCAGAGAATATAGATCTATCAAAAAGCTCAAAATCACACATTTCTAATTTGGGAAATAAAATCTCACATCCCTTTCTTGCTTCTTTATTATATCAAGCCATCTAAAGGTGAGATTCTGCATTTGATCACAGGCAATTACACTATATGTTTTAAATTTAAAGCTACACCGGTCTCCGGCCAACTGGATAGCTTGTAACCTCACGTGGATCTTATTCCTGTATCTCAGAAAAAGGCTTTTCAAAGCCTTAGAAACATATGCCGCCTTTATTTGGGAATTGACACAATTTGTTCTGAAACTTATCATTTGAAAGAAGAGGTAGATCTGATTTTAGAGCAATAATGAGAATATATGTATAATTTCTAGGTATGCATGTATTTTGTATGTGTTATATTTTGCTATTTTTAAGTACATTAAATAATTATTGAAGCACAGTAGAGAACAAATATATTAATAGTTACATAGATTGATCAATAGATACAGATGGAGTTATTTCAATGACATCAGCTAATTGCTATTTTGGTTTTTATAAAAAGATGGAAAGTAATCTAATGTCTTTTACTTTCTTTTAATTATAATTTATTAATATAATTCAAGTTTATTCTTGCATACATTTTCTTTATGAGTTACTGGCAATGAGAAATGAAATGGGACACCTAAAAATAGAGAAAATTCATGTGCTTTATATTCCCCATAATTTTCTATAATAACTTCATTGGTTTTAGCACTTCTGAAGAAGTTGTTACATAAATATTTGGTAATAATTATCTTGAATGTGTCATTTGATAAATGCTTATGGTAATATATCTTTGTTTTAGGATGTTAATAATACTTAAGTTTCAATTGAAAAAAACTGACAAAAATAAAACATAAATCTAGTGCATCATTTTAATCTGTCATGTTTTAAGGAAAAAATATGCATTTCCTATATTCCCTTTAGCGCTAAGTTGCTTTCCATTTGGGTTAGATGGTATTCATAGTAAATTGTTTTCAAAAAGTAGGCAAAAACTTATTGTCAATGAGATTTTTTAAAAGTATATTTTTAGTTATAGATGAACACAATATCTTTGTTTAGATTTTTTTTAAATGTGATGTCAATGAGATCTTAAAAGCTGCCTCTTATCCACTAGCCTATGAGCCTTGTTGCATTTCCTCTACATAATTCACAGTTCATCTGGGAAATGAAACATTATTTCATTTTGACCCTATAATCTCTCTTCTGCCTCCATGTAGTTTTAGTCTAGCTCAGCCACATTGTTTTGTGCTGTGCAGAGCTTCCGAACATTTTGGAGAAATGTCTTCCACAATGTAGTGATTGTGGTTGCAAGTTTACCAAATTTCAATTTTTATTGTTTTATTAATTATAAATAATACACTGCCATTGAGAAACATCACATTGGTGATATTATTTTATAAAGCTTTATGACAGATCCTTTTATTTGTTTATATATAACTAATCATATCCTCTCTATTGTATGAAAAATGATCTTAAAATGTCACCTTGAATTGAATAATTTTAAAAGAAACAGTAGAGCAAAACAGTGTGAGCTCATAATATATTACTGAGTGCCATTCTTTAATTCATACACTTGACAGAATTTCATTTAATACAAAAAAGGCAATTCATCATACAGCAGGTGCATACTAGGTTTTTATTGCTGGGCTGGCTAGAGGCATTCTAACACGTTTCCATGTAAAATAGAGTTCTACAACTACTACCCAAAGGATAACATCACACTCACACCTCATTTTAGAAACATGATATATGGAAAATTATTTTTTCATAGATGAAATCCTGTATTTAGACCTATTCATTTCCATCATACAAATGTCAAAATATATATGCAAAAATCTGCCAAAGGAAAAGGTGAGTACAAACATTAAGCTATCCATATGGTTAGTAAATATGGAAAACTGAACCCAGTGTGTTCTCTTACATATTCTTTTTTTAAAAATATTTTTTAGTTGTCAATGAGCCTTTATTTTATTCATTTAAAGTGGTGCTGAGAAACAAACCCAGTGCCTCACACATGCTAGGCAAGTATTCTACCATTGAGCCACAATCTCAACCCCTTACATATTCTTCTGTAAGATGAATGTGAGCATTTGCAATTGGTAAATGGAAGGTGAGGTCAGTATAATTCAGAATTCATGTAGGTCTATGTGAAATATTTCCTAGCATAGTAAAGAATGGCAATTGAATGCATGGTGCACCAAGATTTAAATGCACCAGTCTACAGAAGTATCGAGTACTACCCATGAGCCCATCCAGCCCTAGTTCTTCTTGGCTCAGCTTGAGCATGTATTCATGTCTAAAGGGCTTATTCAGTAGTTCTCCCTGGTTATTTACAATCTATCCTTGTCATCATACCTCAGCAGGATGAAGCTTTTTTTTTATACCACCTTTTCTCTATTTGCCATCATCGTCTCCAAAAGGCAAACATTTGTATTTACAATAACTTCTCCTTACATATTAGAATTATAAAAGTCTTTAAAACTGTGGTAATATTTTAAAAGGAGAGCCAATTCTTTGGAGTGCTCTGGATACAAATTAAAACTATTTAGTGGTTTGTACAAATTTATTTTTCCATAAACCTACTTATGTTGTTTAATAATTGTGCACATTGTGTATTTTTTTACATTCTTACTGGTCCTTTTTACCTTTACATGACAGTAGAATCTGTTTTGACATAATAATAAAAGCATGGAAAATATCATGTACTAGTTCTGACCCTAGTACTTCTCCTTACCCTTCTCTTTCCCCAACCTCTGCTCCTTTCCCTCTATTGGTCTTTCTGCCATTTACCAACAGTTATTTTTTCAAATTAATCTCTTATGGATGTACTTGATGGTTAGATTCACGTGTTCATACATGTTCATAGGAAAGTTATGTCAGATTCATTTCACTGTTTCTCCCTTCCTACCCACTTCCCTTTTTTCCTCTTTGTTTAATCTACTGAATTTCTATCCCTCCGCCCCTTTATTGTGGAACGTTGGACCTTTGGTTTTGGGGATTGGACTTATCTCACTCAGCATGATAGTTTCCTGATCCATCTATTTACTACAAATGTCCTAAAGTCATTCTTCTTTATGGCCAATTAATACTCCATTGCATATATACACCACATTTCATCTGTTGAAGGGCACCTAGGTTGGAGCCATAGGTTAACTGTTGTGAATTGTGCTGCTATAAACATTGATGTGGTTGTGTTACTGTAGCATGTATACCACTGCATTGGTGGGATAACTGGGTCAATGATGGTTCATTCCTAGTCTTTTAAGGAAAGAAAAGGAGATACTGCCTTCCAGAGGGGTTTACCAATTTGCAGTCCCACCAGCAGTGTATGAGCATTCCCTTTTCCCCATATCCTCGCCAACATTTATTGTTACTTGTCTTCTTGATAATTGCCATTCTGACTGAAATGAGATGAAATTTAAGTGTAGCTTTAATTGTGTATTTATGTGATTCAAAACTATGCACATTATATATTTTTTCAGAACCACATAGACTGTATTACATTTAAAAGATTTCTACTGTATAATATTATAGAAACTGCCATCGAGTAAATAAAGTATAAAATTTTCTGTTTTTTTTTAACACTTAAAACCATTTCCTATGCTTTCCTATCTCCTTAGTTCTTTGACTAATGAGACTTCTACCTCCACAGATATATCCTAGTTCTCCCTTGTGGTAAGTTTGTCTAATAAGCACTCATGAAACACTTGTGTTTTCATAGATCTAAGAAGCACTGCCACTCAGGTATAGAAATCTTCAAGAGCATCTCTGTATTTGAATTTTAGCTCTGTTTCTTGCTAACTGGGAAAAATGCTCAACCTTTCTGCTCTTCAGTTCTCTTCTCTGTAACAACTGTAATAAAGTCATATCTTCCTTAGAGGATTTTGTGAGGGAAAAAATGAATTATTTTGAAAGAACTGCTCAATACCAAAACTAACACATATTAAGTGATCAATAAATAAGAGCTATGACTTACTTTTACTATCAGCACTTTTTTGTTATTGATTCCATCCCCCACCTTTTTATTATCCAAGGGTTCTTCTGATATTTATTTTCCACAACCAGTTTTCAGTTTCAGATATTTATATTCTTAATCTTTGAAAGTCATTAATGAAAACAAATGTATTAGCTCACAACATAATGTGACTGGTCCTACATTTGATTTAGAACTTAACTCCTAAATATATAATCCTCAAGATATTTGCAGATTAATTTGCAATTGAGGAATACATAAAAGAATAAAGTAGAATGCAACCTCTGGAAAGTTACTATGTCCTTCACTTACCTAAAACTAGAGCACTAACATTTTTAGTCATGCTCAGAAATATTTGCTCTTGTCCCACACATTTTATTTAAATGATGCATCTCTCTTTGATTGTAATTATTCTTCATGCACGTGGTGACCTACATTTGTTACTGGTAATAAATTATTAATAAACAGTGAGTCAGGATATAGCAACTCTTTAGTTAGTTGTTCTGTCCATGTGTTTGCAATGTTCTAGGTCACGCCACTTGCAGGATGTTTGTATATTCACTGGGGAGCTATGAACAATGGAACTGTTGAAAATATCTGGCTTAGTCGTGCAGTATAGAAATTGAAAAATTCTGAGGACAACTGTGTAATATAAGCAGCAGCTGGAGCAATTATGTTCTACAAAAAATGAGTGTCTTGGGCCTCTGTGTATCAACCAATAAGAATAAATATAATGCTCTTTCCTAATTGCATATTTAAAGTTTATTTTAATATTTAGAATAACTTCACACTGTTGAATACTTGTGTATTAATTTAGCAATGTATTAAATTTCCTAAATTATACGTCCACTTGTATGTTTGCATATCCAACATTTTTATTGCCAATGTATGCGTGTGTGTGTGTGTGTGTGTGTGTGTGTGTAATGTTGCAGAAAGTGCAAAGGAACACTACCTTCCATGTGGTGTTCTCTAAGTTCTATTGTCCACTAAAGCAAACAAGCAAACTAGGGTTCTTTGGGAAGAAGATGACAACAGATCTGAGGCAGCAAATATGTAAGTTGAGCCTGGTATATCTTATAAATAATACTGATGTTTGATAAGCATAGACAAAAAAAAAGGATTTTAAATGGTATCACCATAAAGAAATGATAAATACCCAAGAATATATATATATATATATATATATATATATATATATATATATATATATTAATTAACATGATTTCATCATTCATCAATGAATATAGGCATTAAGACATCACATCTCCAATAAATATATGCATTTTACTCTCTACCATGGGGGCCACATGGTCACTCTTCAGGAACACCTGAGTAAGAAAAGGGCCAGGAAAGAGAGTGAGCCATGGAGATGCCAGTTCCTTGGGGTACACATGGGGCCACCTCTCAAGTGTACCTTGGAAAGCAGCAGTGTAGGTCACTCCCAGCCCCAATATCTCCTCACTGTGCAAACTCAGCCACATCACACATTTTGCTCCTGTATCCATATTTGCAAACTGAAAGTAATAATAGTTAGTAGTCTTCCCTTGTATGAGGGGGTTTCTTTTCTTTTGGGGCAGGGTACCAATGATTAAACTCAGGGGCATTTGACCACTGAGCCACATCCCCAGCCCTATTCTGTATTTTGTCTGGAGACGGAGTCTCACGGGGTTGCTTGGTGCCTCGATGGTGCTGAGGCTGGCTTTGGGCTTGCCATCCTCCTGCCTCAGCCTCCTGAACCGCTGGGATTACAGGTATGTGCCACTGGGCTCTGATGAAGGGGATAGCTTTCAAGGACCCCAGTGGGTTCCTGAAGCCATGAATAGTACTAAGCCCTATATATACCATGTTTTTTTCCTATATATAACTATAATATAGCTTCATTTATACATCAGACCCAGGAAGAGATTAATAATAGTACCAATAATAAACTAGAACAATTATAATAATGCATTTGTAATAAAAGTAATTTAAAACTTAAAAAATAAATACATAAATAAATTTAAACTTTAAAAAATTAAAAACAAACAGAAATGTCTAGAGCACACTGTGGTTTCAACTCATTATTTTGTATATTGATAGATAAAGGAAAGATTCAAATATTTATCCTATCTTTCTTTTGTAGACTATATTGTAGATTAATCAAATAGTTAATGTGGAAATTTTTTAAAGATAGTGCTATCATGGTTAAACAAAAAAGAATAAATAATGGAATTGAAAGTTTACCATCTTAAGATACCAAAGAAAATGTTAGATCTGCACATTAATATCAATATCTGCTAAAACCAGTAGGAAACAAGTTTATGGACAAATCTCTAGAGCATTAGATCCACTACCTCTGAAATCACTAATAAATATTAACATTTCTAAAAGTGAATATTCAGATATTTAACTCTTCCCAATTTAAAGCAATAAGAAATAAACAGCACCTCATATGAAACATTCTCACTAAAAATTTGCACCTAGATATAATCAAACCTCTGACAGAAGTTTCCACCAAACATAAAGGAAAGGGATCATGTTAAATGATTCCACGAAAACACAGTCATTCAAATTAAGAATCAAAAGTACTACTAGAAACTAGTTTTTCAGTTTAAGTAGAAAAAAAGGGGGTGGGGAGAGAAGGGATATTATGTATTCAAGGAGACCTGAGATACATAGCAATCAAAAGAAACATGTAAATGTTGTTTGGATATATAATTAGGGAAAATGGGGAGAGTGTTTTGGATAAATTAAATGTTTGGTAATTGTGTCAGATGTGAAAATAGTATTGTAATTATGTCTTATAAGTATGTACTCAAGTATATGTAGAAATATATACTCAAGTATATACAATTGAAATTCTATAATATATCTAGAATTTGCTTTTAAATATCTCTAAAGAAACTGAAGGATATATGAAACATGTACAGAATAATGATAACTGATGGAGTGATGGGATATGGATTTGACTATGTAATTCCAAATGTTAGAAGAATTTTATGGTGAAAAGCTGAAATAAAAAACAGTTAAACGGATAGGACATCATTGGTTCTGTGTAGATTGCTCAGAAAAAAAAAATACCAGTGTATTTGAAAATTTTAGTGAATGCAAATATGGTAGTTTATTTATAGCTAAAACATGTTTGTTATGCTATTAGAAACAGCACAAGAATCCTGTCACCTAAATTAAAATATTGAAGGTATTACAGAAGACGATGTACAATATTTATATACAAAATAATGATAGGTTAGAAAACACTCTTAAGAATTTAAGGGTATCGTTCACTGGTGAGTCCAGCAGCCTTGCTCTGATTAAGTTCCAATCAGCAGTGAATATTCCCCACCTTTTCCAAAGCATCACGTAGATCTGTGTGGTGGAAGTGCTTGGTGAAAGAAAGGAAGTCATGAAGTACTTGATGTTTTTCTCCCTTGTAGAACCAAGGAGTTGTACTAAGGATAGTCCCTGCAATCAATCCATGTTTGGTGTTTGTGCAAGAAGGACTGAGATCCCTGAGAGAGATTAACATGTGGTTTAGGAGAGAAAGTTGGATTGGAAGAATTCCTACTTCTTTGGGAATTCTGAAGAAAGAAGTGAAAACGTGTAATAGCAAATGATAAAAAATAACCCACATACTCAGAAATAAGAAAGGTGAGATGAGGATGATAAATAGATAGATGGATAGATAGGGATATATCCACATATGTTTATTTATTAAAAAGAAAAATGAATAAACCAAATTAATAAAATTATTAGAAATAAGGGAAATAAACATATAGGAAGATGAAGGTAAAAGAAATAACAAATGAAAGCTACTATACTCCGGACCCTGTTTTATAATTTTGACTCAGGACCTACATAAAATGTGCTACATAATTATGAAAAAGTGAAATCACAAAAATAAGATTTTTTTTAAAAATGGGACATAATAAGCAAATATATGAAGAGAAGAATTATTCTGACTCCAAAATGCAGGAATTATTCTCTGAATATATTCTGTGGATAAAAAACTTCTGAAGTATATCCTGAAAATGTTTGCAATATAAACATTATATTAAACTGAATATGTGTATACATTTTTTGTGTGTATATGCACATATGCATATAATGAAGTAAGTAAATTATAAGGAAGTCTTTAGAAATCAAGACTTTCGAAGTATTCAAGAGTTGGTATTATAAAATAAAAATCATCAGATGTGCATTATTAATAAACTTCAGATGTATTTTTCTCTATCTAATGAATATATTTCATAGCTTGGGCCCCGAAGAGGTCTAAAAGTATTGATCAATTAAGAAACAGTGGCTACCATGGTGACCCAAACTGTGATCCTCATGGTGGACAAACCCTAAGGTAAACCCCAATGGTTCATGCCCACTATAACTCCCTCCCTAGTGAATGCAATGTACTTATCTTTAGCCATTAGACTGTACTAGAATGGTGGGATGTCACTCTCAGAATTATACTACATTGCACAAAACTCTGCATTAGCAGGTTTTGGTGAAAAAAATTCTCTTGTTGGCTGCATGGGCAAACTGCTGCAATGTGAACTACCTACAGAGAGTGCCTTCTGGAGGAAACTGAGTGTGGCATCCAACACTAGAGACTGTCTTTCAGCTGACAGCCAGCAATAAGCTATGGCTCTTGGTCTTACAGCCACAAAGAAGTTAATTTTGAAAACAATCTGAATGAGTTTAAAAAGAAATTCTTCCATACTCAAGGCTACAGATAAAAATGGTGGTCAGCTTAACTCTTGAGTTAAGCCTTGATATACCCAAGAAGAGGACTCAAGTAAATTTCATGCCCACATTTCTGAGTTACAAAAACTATAAGATTGTATGTGTATGTGTCTCTGGGTGTGTTTTAAGTTATTAGTTTCCAGTAATTTTCACACTGAAATTAAAATATAATAATAGACTATATAATCTTTCTTTTTTAGTTATATATGACACTAGAATGTATTTTGATATATTATACATACATGGAGTACAACTTCCCATTCTTCTAGTCATATGTGATGTGGAATTATATTGGTTGTATTTTCATATTTGAACATAGGAAAGTAATGTTTAATTCATTCTACTATCTTTCTTATTCCCATTCCCCCTCCCTACCCTTCATTCCCCTTTGTCTAATCCAAAGTACTTATATTCTTCTCTCCCCCCATCCCTTATTGTGGATTAGCATTCACATATCAAAGAGAACATTTGGCCTTTTTCTTATTGTCTTAATTTCACTTAGCACTATAGTCTCTAGTTCCCTCCACTTACCAGCAAATGCCATAATTTAATTTCTCTTTATGGCTGAGTATTATTTCATGGTGTATATATACCACAATTTCTTTATCCATTCATCTGTTAAAGAGCATCTAGGCTGGTTCCATAGTTTAGCTATTGTGAATTGAGCTGCTATAAACATTGATTTCCAGCACCACTGTATTATGCTGATTTTAAGTCTTGGGAATATACCAAGGAGTAGGATAACTGGTCAAATAGTGGTTTCATTTCAAGCTTTCTGAAGAATCTCCATTCTGCTTTCAAGAGTGGTTTCACCAATTTTCAGTAACACCAGCAACACAAAGAGTATACCTTTTCCCCCATATCCTCACTAACATTTATTATTACTAGTATTCTGGATAATTGCTATTATGACTGGAGTGAGAAAAAATCCCACTCAGTGTAGTTTTAATTTGTATTTCACTAACTGCTAGAGATGTTGAACTTTTTTTCATATATTTGTTGAACTATTGCCTATACACTCTTTCTTACTGGGAGAAACCAGGAATCCTTGAAGAAATGACTGATGTGAGGTCTGAATAATGAAATAAACTAGATAAACCTATAGTGTCTTGTTTCTTTAGGAGGCAAGGAAGCTTCAAAGTCTATGGTAGTTTTATTAAAAGCACATCAATCAGCAAAGAGCTCCCCATGGTCAACTATGAGAATTTTGATATAAATAAAAATCATGACAAGGATGCATTGTCATGCATTTAAAATGTTACATTCCAAGAACACCAAAAAGAGCCCTGGTTATATGGAAAAATTAAGAGGCAAAGTCTTATTTTCCTGAAAACTCTTAAGGAAAGGGAAAGAAGCCATCTATGTTATTTTTACTAAATGAACTCTATTGCAAGCAAACCAAATAGTGGATAAGTAAAAGCTCTTTGTAGGATAATTTCAGCTTAGAAATGCAGAAGGAATGATAAAATCTCAATATATGACTATTTTATTTTAAAACCCTACAGAAACAACTAATCTGTGCAATTATCATCAATACCTGCTAAAACAACATGAGGTGAAAAACTGATGGCATCTTCACCAAAGGATCAGCCTGAATGCTTGATCCCACCTACCAATCTTGACATCATGGTAAAAGAGAAACCAGCAGACATACTATTCTTTTTTATGTGATGCAGTAGGAAGATCAAACATTGCCCATGAAATACTCTTGCCAAATTGTTAAACATGAATTTCATGAAGCCCCAGATCTGTCATAGTTATAAACTTTTTTATTTTGATATAAATATGAACTTTCTGAAAAGTTAACAAAGAATCTCAACATATGTACCTTTCATCCAAGTTCTGCAAATATTAATACTTGCCACATTTTTTTTTTGATTTCTCCTCTTCATTCTCTTCCTTTTCTTTCTCTCTGTGTACATACATAAAAATATAGACACTTAAATGTTAAAATATATATACTTTCATGAACCATTCAGTTAATACATTTTATCCCTGAATACTTAGGAAAGTGTTTTCTAAAGATAAGGACCTACTCTCTTTAGCCACAATACAATGACCCAAGTCAAATACAATGTATTCTGTAATAATAGAAGGGTATGAATTGTTTACAGACTCTATCAAATTTTGTCAATTATTCCAGTAAAGTCCTTTATTATAAAATAACATCTCTCACTATTCATTACTTTTATTTTCATGCCTCTTTATCATCATTTAATCTTTAATGGTTCCCCTATCTATCTTTTTCTTCGACAAACACTAATATTACTAAATTGTTGAAGAGTAAACCAATATTCCTTTGTGGAATATTCTTAAAAATTAATAACTGAATAACTTTCTTTCTTTCTTTCTATCTTTTTTTTTTTTGTTCTGAGGATGGAAACCAAGAAGGAATGTATCTCTGAATTACATCCTCAACACTCTTTATTTTACTTTGAGACAGAGTCTGGCAAAGTTTCCCAGGCTGTCCTCAACCTTGCAATCTTCCTGCCTCAGCCTCTGTGTCACTGGGATTATATGATGACAGCCTGGCTAACTTTTCATTATATGGGTAACATGGGGGATACAGGAACATATTTAAAAACACTGGTAATCCACCAATTTTAAAATGTAAGAAATTCTATACAATAAAAACTTTATCTCCTCAATCAATTAATAACAATTAAAAAGAAGATACAATTATTACAGATTAAAGGATTTTCAAAAAGATCCAGATGCAATATTCAGAACTGGTTTTGATTCTGATTTTAATAAATCCACTTTAAAATATATGTATTTATCAGCAAGAGAAATTCTAAGTGGATATAAAGAATCATTGTTAACCTTTATATATGATAATAGTATTATTTTTAATAATACTTCTTAATCCCTTAGAGATACATGCTGAGTTATTTTAGTTCAATGATAACATGTCTGGTATTTAGTTTTAAAAATATAGTTATTGGTGAGTATGGTATATATAGATAAACAAAAATATTTATGTGTTAATAATTATTTGTGATATAGGTGTTTAGTGATTTGTTATATCATTCTCTTACTCTCATATATATGCTTGAAAGTTTACTCTATTAGAAATTTAAAACAAAGAAAATGAAAAGATGAGTAGAACAGAGAATTATTAAGGCAGAGAAAATAATCAGTATGATACTAAAACCATAGGATAAATATCTTAAAGAATGAGTTTTAATATAAACTATGAACTTTGGGTGATAATAATGTATCAATGGAGGTTCATAAATTATAATAAATATCCCATTCTAATTATTAATGTTAATAATGAGGGAAGCTATGCATGCCTTCAAGCAGAGTATACACAGGAAATTGCCATATTTTCTTCTCAAATATTCTGTAAATCTAAAATTGCCCTTAAAAATACTTTAAAAATAAAAAAAGTTTGAGGACTAAATGCCTAACCTTGAGAATATCAGATGATCAAACTCCCTGAGGTCATAAAGTATGGGCTTTCTAATGTACCTACTCATAAAGTCTGGTATGTACATTAGTGGTAGTCTAAAAGATGAAATTTGGTCTGAGAAAGTTCTGGAAACACCCATAATTTGCATGAGCTAGTGACTCAATTCCCAATAGGCCAATTCTTATTCCAGTCCCACCATACTCTGAATATCACAAATGGTTTCCAAGAAAATTTCTGACCACCAGTTGACTAATGAGCAAAATATTTTAATCTGTTTCAACACTCAATGCCTAAGAATACAGCGACTGGAAATGCCATTTCATGGTAGAAAATTCTAATTAAGTAAATTCTAAAAGGTAATAGGAACAGCAAACATTCCCTTGCACAAAATTTTGAGTAACATGTCTTTTACATTTTGTTTGAGATAAGATTGAAATTTGCAGGAATTCATTGCCAATTGTTAATGATAATGGATTTCAGAAACAAAATTAAAGAACAATTGTCAATAGTTTGTGAAAATTCATAAGACTTTCCAAAGAGGGTTCAGGGTATGAAAATACTAACACTTCAGTATTTTAGAAAACACTAATACTAAGAAAGAGGTTCATGATAGCCAAATGGAAAATAAAAATTGCTGTGTGCATGCTGATCACCTCTCTTTTCTTTCAGCCCTAGATCATCATAGCTGACTAAAAACCATGATTTTTACTTACTATATACATTGTTTTCAAGAAGTATCAAGAAGTAACTGGTCTTAAGGGACATTTAAATAGCATAGGAGGAGATTCACTTACTGTGTCTCCTGGCAGACAAAACCTGATGAAGTTTAATTCTATAAGGCATGATAAATTCTTAACTAACAATAAATATTGTTTCTCCCCTAGTCAAAATTTTGAGAGGTGACTGGAATGCAAATAGAAGTGATATCTCTAAGCACTATACCTACAAACACAACATTTTATTTCATATTCTGGTGACTACACCTACAAACACAGTGTTTTATTTCATATTCTCATGACTATGTTTTTTTCAGTTTGCAGATATAAAGAACAAAAATATTATAATTACATTGGAAATTTAGATTCTATTTCTGCTCCAATTTATGTTGCTTTAATTAAAAAAATATGCCAGATATGGTGGTGTACATCTGTAATTCCAGCTACCTAGGATTGTAGGAAGTCTATGGTAATGCTCTATAGATAAGATTGCCAATTATCTTGCCAACTCCTGGTTAAAGTCTTTCAATTAGCTAAGATGCTTACTAGTTTAAAGCAAAGGTATCATGAAATACAATGGAAGAGGAAAGATATAAACATTGCTGTTAAGCTCATAACTAGTTGAAGAAATAGGCCTCTGAAGTCTTTCCTCCTATTGAAACCAGGGTTTTGAGATGAAACTCAATTCACTGCTTCTGCAGTAGCATGCAGCTGAGAATGTTGCAGCTCTTAGTGTTTTCCAGGGTTGCAGCAGACCCCAGCATCTCATGAACTCATTGTTCTTTCAGGTTTCTTATCATGTGAATTCAAAGAAATCCACAGACTAGGATAAGTAAGTGTAAGAGTAGGATTTATTGAAGAATAGAAACAAGAACAGAACTCTTGTATTCCAAGAGGGAACTCCATAATAGGTTTTCTCCCTCTGAGTGTGCTAGTCCAGGGGTTAATATTGCACCTGGTTGACTGTTATTGGTCCAAACTTATGCTAATTTGGGCTTGGCAACTGTACTAACACTATTGGTCAATTCTTGAGTCCCAACTTTAATTCAGGCCTACCCCACTTACATTTTCTGGGTGGCATGTTAGATAGGAAGAAATTAAGGTCCTAGGATGGAGCTACAGCACTGTGTGGAATAAGCTCCTGGCAGCAGACTTCCATAATATGCCCAGGCCTAGTCTCTGAGGGATAAGAGATCATCATGCCTGGGCACAGCTTGCTAGGCATCAGGCCTAGTGTGGCTGTATGGCAGGCTCCACCTGGTTGCAGGCTGCCACTCTGGCTATAGTGAGATACACTGTAGCTAGTTTAATAATTTATATTTCAAGACTGAATCAATACCAAACTATAGAAAAAATTTTCACTTAGCAATCTTGGACTTTTAATTAAAAGCATTAACTGAAGAGTCATTGAGTTGACATACATGAGACAGGTAAAAACATCCTGAGAAAGGGTATATTGATGTGAGGAAGGGTGTATATTATGTTTTTTAGCCCCCCCCCCTTAATTTTTAAGGCAACATTTGTTGTCCTTTACATTTAAAAAACTGGTCCACATCCTCACTGTCCTTCATGTTTTTGAGAAATTCCTGTCTTCTGAGTCTTGTTGGCAGTCTTGTTGAAGAATCTTCTCATGTAGAAGATTCTTCAATTGAAATATAATCAATATAAAATACTCGGTCAAAAATTATTCTAAAAGTTTGGCCTTGCAAATAGTGCAATTTAGATTGAGATTTAGACTAGAAAATAGGGAAAGAACTTGTACTTTGATGAAAAAACAGGACTATTACTCAGGGTGAGAACAGTACGGTAAACCGAGTGACACTGTATTGGACTGAAAGCCATCTCTATAATGGCTTATCCTCCATGCCACTTACCCTCACCTGGTTACAGACAAAGGGCAGCTTACAAAGACTTCAGTACTGTGTGGTCTTGTATTTCAGCAGGCTAGCAGAGTAGTCTTGTTGAACCATGTAAAGCAGGTCAACATTTATTATTGTTTTTGAACTTGATGATTTCATTCAATAAAGGAAAGCACATTAAAATGTCTGAACTAAAGATATTACTGCATCCACAGAATTCCACAGAAATATGACTGCATTCTTTTACTGAAATTCCCTTATGTTGAAAAGGATGGAGAATAGTAATATAGTTCTTTTGTCATGGTCTTGATATCCCCACAGACTCTGAAGGAATCCCTTGGCACCCCTTACAAGGAGGTCATGAAGACTTTTCTGCATGAGAAAAGCAGTGCCAAGCCACAGCAAAAGGCAACTTTTCAAATTCTCCATGCCCTACTGGAAGCCATTCTGAAGACAAGTTCCGTTATAGGGTATTTAACTGCCCCAGTGGCTCTACTCCTGAGAATATTTTGCTCTTTAAAAAGGGTGCTTCTACTACCCTGATTATAAATCAAATGTCCTGTAATTATTCCAATATTTCCCTTCTCACTAAGCATGGAAGGAGACTATGGGAGCAAGTGGAGGTGAAGTGCAATACTATTTATCTCTCCTTGTTCTCCAATAGAATATTAAATAATATAAATTAACAAGACTTTAAATTGATGCTTAATAAAGAAGTAGTGAATATTTTTATTTTTTATTGTTTTTTTGGTTATACATATGATAAGATTCATTTTGACATAAAACACATAGAATATAATTTGTTTCAATTCAGTCCCTACTATTTCCACTTTCCTTCCCTTCCTCCCTCCTACTGTTCCATTCCCTCTATTCTACTGATTTTTCTGCTTTTCATTTATGCTTCTTGTGTGTATATGTGTATGCACTTACTGTATCTTTTTTTCCCCCATTGGTTCTTTTTAGTTATACATGACAGTAGAATCCACTTTGGCATAGATATAAAACATGGAATATATCTTGTTCTAATTTAGTTCCCAGTGTTTTCCCATCCCTTTGCTTCCCCTCACTCACTGCTCCCTTTCCTCTACTCTACTGATCTTTCTGCCATTTGCCCGTATTTTAAAAAATTAATTTCCAGTGGATGAGCACGATGGTGAGATTCACTGTGTTATATTCATATATGTGCATAGGAATGGTATGCCAGATTCATTCCACTGACTTTCCTTATCCCATCCCTTCCAATCAATTCCCTTTGTCTTCTCCACTGCTTCTCTATTCTTTGTTTTTATCTGTCCCCTCTTATTGTGCATTAGCTTAAATATATCAGAGGTAACATTTGACCTTTGGTTTTTTGAGACTGGCTTATTTCACTTAGCACAATAGTTTCCAGATCCATCCATTTACTGGCAAATATCCTAAAGCCATTCCTCATCATCTCCTCCTCCTCCTCCTCCTCCTCCTCCTCCTCCTCCTCCTCTTGTTCTTCTTCTTCTTTTAATTAGTGCCTTTTTGATGTATTTTTTTAAGGCATGCTTCCTGGGGAAATATAGACTTCTTACTAATGCTATGGTGAATTTTTTTATACTGGATTATATATTTCTATAAATGAGTTTTGCAAATCTTTTTATGTTGGCTTTCATGGAAGAATACTGAAAAACATATGCATAAATAAATATACCTTTTACTAGACAATTTTAAACCACATTGATCTGTCATAGGCAGGAAAATATTTTTGATGACTAACTGTGGTCATCTTAACTAAACTTCTCTTATTCATTGTCTAACTCATCTCTTTAAAGATATTCAATTACTTGGAGAACCTTTTTACCATGGTCAGTGAGTGGCTAACATGTTTTTCTAAAACTCTGCAGAGTCATAATTTTCTGTAGAGGAGTTTCCTAAATGTTGAAATGCCTTTCCTGGTTCCCAATGACTAAGTTCCAATTTGGCTTGAATTTTTATAACAAGGCATTGGAAAACCATATTTCCCAGAGAAACATTTCATATTTAAGTAATGTTTTTGCAAAACTAGGTAAAATATAGATTGCCAAAAACTGAATTCTCCCTACATTTAGACCATGTGTCTTCGTGGTTCAGGCGAAAGTTATGGAGTACTTGTTTCTCACTCCCGGCAGTAAACTTTTAATTCATTGAGCAACCTAGACTCCTTCAGCAGTTCCAAGTCAGGGAATCAGGCTAGTAATGTGTCGGTGAGATGAGGCTTATTCTGGCCAAAGTCTGGAAAAAGTATGCATAACACTGTGAGCTTCTGGGGCCAGGTCCAACGTTGACTTAAGACAGGAAATGTGTCCGTCGTGGCTCTCTGTCAGACCTAGTTGGGCCTAAGACGTGCAGAAATCACAAAATGTACTTAGGGCTTTATAGCTCCAACTGGTAAATTCAATGTTAAGCCTCTCTTTCCTGCTTTCTGACCTAATAGGAATTCTCTCCTTAGCTGTGTTTAAATACTACCTAGTGTATTTTGCTTTCGGTAATTAGAAAAGCAGAAGTCTACAGAATTTGCCATGTCTCTGAATCTGAGACTGCAATGATATCATAACTAAAAGAAGCCCCATTAATCACATGTTGCAGGCTAGAAAAATCAGAGAAAGAGACTTTTTTGTGTGTGCAATAAAATCCAGACTGAAATTGAAATAGTGAGGGGAAAATGCTGAAGGAAGAAAAAAAGCACCTGACTAGTGCATTTTAAGAATAGAAAACATTCAAACTAAACTATTCTAAATTTACCTATATATGTATGTTATATAAATATTATACACACATATGCAAATGTGTACATATATAATATGTACACTACTAACAAATATAATAGACATATGCTTCTTTTACAATTTAGCATTCACTATATAGATTTAAAGAAATCTATATATTAATACAAATTAATATATAAATGTAAACGAATAGTAAGTTTAGGGAAATGTACTTTGCTTTAACTTTAGTGCTTATTTTAACAAACCATTTACCATTAGAGGTATATTTAAAAAATAGCCAACCCTGTACCCTTCAGTTCAAGCCAATTGAGATTGAAATTGAGATTGAAACAGAGACCACATCAAAGAAGTTATGCTGAGACAGTGATACTGATAAAAGTTGCAAATAAAACTGCTTTGACAGTAAATCCTAGATACCTTTCTTTAAAAGAAAAAAAATGCATAAATTGTGAAAGTTAGTTCTTTATATAATCTGAGAGAATGACTTAGGAAATACTGGAGAATTTTTTTTCTCATGTTTACAAGCATATGTGAAAGAAAAAAAGAAGACAGGGGGCAAGGGGAGGAGAGAGAGAGAGAGAGAGAGAGAGAGAGAGAGAGAGAGAGAGAGAGAGAAAGAGAGAGAGATGGAGGGTTGGAGGGAGGGAAAATAAATCAATGTTGTAGACAAAGGCAAATATGGAAATAAAGGGAAGGGAGGAAGGATGGGATAGGAAAAGGCAGTAGAATGAATCTGACCTACATATATGAATATACCATAGTGAATCTCACCAACATGTATATCCACAAGACACTAATGAAAAAAATCAACTAAAATTAAATGGCAGAAATGTCAACAGAGTAGATGGAAAGGAACAGCAGAGGGAGGAAGGGAGAGAAAGAGAGTACTAGGGACTGAATTAGACCAAATTATATTCCGTGCTTTTATAACTATGTCAAAATGAATCCTACTGTTATATATATAACTAAAAAACATTTATATATATTTTTTTTCACAAAATAACATTTTAAAAAAAGAAATACCAACTTTTATCAATGAGATTAAAAAAACCCAAACATTTTATACAAAGTAAATTTTAAGTATCATATTCAGAGAGTCTTCAATCGATGATGGTTAGACTTACAATATTTCAGCTTCACAATGGTGCAAATTTGAGATGTATTCAGGAGAAATGGTGCTTTAAATTTTGAATTTTCACAATTTTGCAGGTTAATGATACACAGTACAATATGTTCTCACAATGTTGGGCAGAGGAAGAGAGCTGCAGCTCTATCAGCCGTGTGATCATGAGGGTAAATGCTCTTGATAGTATACCGTGTACTGTTTTGTTATGCTATGATGTTTAGCAAGTTAAAAATGTTAAATGCATTTTCAATGTACAATGGATTTGTCACAATATAATCCCACTGTAAATTGAGGAACATCTTTAATTATTGAACACTTTAGTTGTTTACAAGGTCTATAAGTCAGAAATGAATTGAGAAACAATGCTAAGAGATGTACATCTAATTCTACTAAAAATAAGTAATGCACTAGAATATGGAGTATTTGTCTTTGTTTATAGAAACATAGTATCTCAGGCTTCCCTTTATGATTATATCCCTAAAGCATCTGAGTAGTATTTCTTCTGTAAGCATTTAAAAAGTTTTTTCAGAGACTAGTATTCTTTCATAGTTCTTATTTAGGTTTGACAAAGTTGATTCAGTATTTTCAGTTGTCTCCAAGAATTCAGTGAAATCCAGAATGAAAACAAAGTCAGCCATATTCTGCTCTAAACTTCCCACCAAATAAGTTCACTAAAAGGAGAGAGACTCAAAGTTTCTTATCCTATTTGGATAAAACTTAGCCAGTATTGTGAAGTGGCCATAAACACAGTATTTTTTTATACACCTAAAATGCATTTGTCTGCACATCTATTTGACAAGGTATTGTGCTAGAGGTTGAGAAATCTAGCTCAAAATAGGCAAGATCATGTCTTATAAAATCACAAATATCTTATCTTGAATGGATAAAATAAATTTGAAAGTTATCCTAGAAAATGTGATAAATTATTAATATTTTACCCTCATTTCCAGGAATAAGATGTGACATGGTAGGCAATGAAATTACTGTATTTATCCACTTATAGTTTGATAATAGATATTCACTACCTATTATAATAAATCATGGCTTTAATATTCTTTAATATCTGCTTTCTTTTTAGACTAGGGAAAACTCATTTACAAGCTTGTTTTTCATGTACCATAAGAGATTTCTATGTATATATGCCCCAAAATTGAAAATTGGTACTCACTTGTACACATATTCATAGCTCCACAATGACCAAGAGATGAAAAGAGTTTAGTGTATACGAGTAGATGAATGGATAAACCAACAGTGGTATAGACATACCATGGAATATTATCCTTCCCTAAGAAAGAATGAATTACTGATACATGCTACCAATGCAAAGAAAACTCAATAATATGTTAAATGAAAGATGGAGGAGAAATTGAGCAACAAGTGCTGAACGGGTATAAACATGTTTTCGGGCTGATGAAAATACTTTGGAATTACATAGATGGTTTACATTGTGATTGTAATGAATGTCACTGGATGTTTAATTTATAGTGGTTAAATTTATATTGTGTGACTGTTTTCTCAATTCTTTAAATTTTATGTTTTAGTTAGTTCTTCTAATCAGTAAGATCAGAAGTAAATTGGCTCTTCAAAAGAAACATAGTCTCTCAAAGAAAAGAAGTAATCATAATAAAATTTGAAAACTTACAGAGAATTTAATGTATGTTTCTCCTAGCATATTGATTTTCTTACCTCCATAAGTTATATCTTCAAGAAAAAAATATATTTTAAATAGGTTCTGGGCATTTATAGCGACCAACACTCATTTCATATTCTCAGTAAAGTAACTAAATACCATTCTACTTCAAGTGATATTGTATTGTAACCTTGTATATCCACACCTAAACTCTAGAACTTTTAGAGTTCCTAGTATTCAATTTCTTTGACTATAAAAGGAAGAAATTAACTTGTTAGAGGGTATTAACTGGAAGCATATATAAAAATCCATACATATATACATTACTTCAAATCTTATGAATCAAAAGCGAAGGGACATTGTCTTAGCAGGCATGTTTTAAAAACAAATCTTCATTTTCTAACATGCCAATTAATAGTTATGAGATCTAATGATCTTCTTTGCTTTCTATATATTATATGGAAAACACCTTGAAATTATGACCAAATTATGAACCAACACCACTGAAGGACTTTTGTACATTAAAATAAAATCACAAATATCTTCTTGATATTTCAGATCATTTTTTGCATGATTAATCATAGAAACAGCTTCCAAATTTTAATTCTGCATGAGTATATAAAGCATAGTTTTTAAGATTCTCTTTATTTTTTATTTATATATTTATTTTTTATGTGGTTCTGAGGACTGAACCCAGTGCCTCACGCATGATGGGCAAGTGCTCTACCACTGAGCTACAACCTTAGCCCTAAAGTCTAGTTCTTAATTGTGAGCTTTTAATTTTGTTTTAGGACATAATTATATGAATGTATACATATAAATCTTTAACATGTATAATATATGAATAAATTAAATTTTCAGTATTTAGAAATTTTGTGAAATTACTGCCTGTAATTATTTTAAAAACTATATTTTCCCATAAATTATTCTCTGAAAAATATGATGCTTATTCATAAAATGAAATGAAGAGTTCATATTTTTGTGGGAAGCCACAAAAATAGCTAATCAGAAAACCATTTATTATAACAAATAGTTCTTGATGAGCTATACTCTGAAGATTGTAGTCAATGCTAGGAACTGAGGATTACCCCAAATTCTAATATTAAACCCTTATGACACATAATATCTCTCACACTTTATTAACTGTATAGTTGTGTTATCCCTCTAGATGTAGACTGGGCCGTTGATTCTGATTTCAGTAGCCATATACAATTCCTGATTTCTTCATGTTCAAAGTGAAATAAATTCTAGATCGTTGAGTAGGTAAAACATTGTCTAAACTCTACAAGAATAAGATTTAATGGTTTCTGCACTGTCAAGTTGTGTTAAGAAGTTTACTTCAGGAAAGATATCTTACCAGGAAGATAATGTGATATATGCTCATTTCTTTCCAACCCTTGTAAGATACAAGTATTGTAACTTATATTTTAGTAATAGAAATTTTATTTGCAAAATCGGGTGCTGGTATGATGCAAATAAAGCAACTTATTCATTTATTCATTCATTTCTTTATTTTGTGTCAGTTCACTTCAGATGGAGTTGTCTGAATTAACTATTGAGATACAAATACCATAAAATCATTCCATTCAAACATTCAAGAAATGTTTATAAAATGTAGAATACATAATAAGCTGTCCCTTGGGTTCTTAAATAAGTGAGATTCAGTTGCAGGTTTGAAGACATGTACCGTTTACTTTCCAAATCAAGAAACAATAATAATGACTATATTCTAATAATATCTATACATTAATTATTTATTAAGCCCTAGCTATATTTCCAGCCCTGAGCTATACACCAATGATAGAGATAGTAAGAACAATAGCTCTGTGTTCTGTGAATTTATTCTGTCCTGGGATTGAAACATAGGCAGCATAAACTCAAAATAAATTGTATTAAACAGGATGATAGAGGTAATTACAGGATGTTGTGGAGCTCAAGAAAGGACATCTGACATGCTGGTGGTAGAAGGGGGCTGGAAAAGGACACTGAGAAAGGTCTCAAGGAGACAGTTATTATACCTGAATTAAATCTTACATGGTTTGAGTCAGACAAACATCATTAAGTGATAAATGATGATAATATGTGCACAATATGCTATGAAATCATCAACTTTTTAAAAATTCTGGTTATCAGGAGGATTCAGGAAATCTTTATGAAGAAAATGTTATTATGACTACACTTCATAGAATAAAAACAGAGGTAACCAGGTTGAGGTGAAAGAACATTCCCATAAAACTTTTAAAAATATGAGCAAAGTATACAGATAAGAAAGTAGATGTTTTGTTTGAGCTATTTTGAGTGTCCTTGTGTATATGTTCTGCTTTCCTGATAGATCCCTCAAGGATGCACTTTGATATAGAAATGATGTACCTCTATTTTACAGAATAAAAGACAATCAGTAATGTCAACAACTTGAAAATTATCTGCTAGAGTAGAAATAGATAACATCTAAAACCTAAACATACTATAAAACAAGCAGTAGATTTTGGGATCCTGAAATAGATAATATAATCAACATGGAAGAAAAGCAACAACATTTACAGCTCAAAGAGGAAGATATTTGGCATTTAGTATTCAAGGCATTTTCTAATATTCAGGAGCCATTTAATTCACTACAGAATGTAGTGGTAGAATTTTCTCCAGTTTAATTTCTTTTCTAAGGGAGAAAAATTACCTACCTTGAGGGAAGCCTTATCTGTTAGTTTTACTCTCTTTTACAAAATGTCTAAAAGAGAGTTGGAGGCAGAGAGAGTACATGCATTGTTTTCAATTGCATTTGCTGGAGGACCACTTTTCTTTTTTTTCTTTCTCTGTGTGGCACTCAAAAAGGAATATTACCATTTATACTTGTAATATGAATCTTCTCCAAAAGTAATATTTCTCCAAAACTGTAACCTCTAGCCTCACTTACTTCTAACCCCCTTCTCCAAACTATCAGGTTCCATACAGTGCTTAGTACATTGGCATTCAGTGTTGGACTTTGCTTTCTGAGGATCATTTCATGTGTCTTTCCTCTAAGTCCTCTGCACCATTTGACTCTATTTCACTGAGTTTTTTAATCCTGATATCTCTTATTTCTACATTCATAGAATTGCAACAGTGGGTGGAGGGAGTTCTCTTGGAATTCGGTTAATCACTTAGAGATAATTTGAAGTTTGTGGAATTCTGTATCTCTTAGAAATGGAAAAGGCATGAGCTGTGTGTGTTATAGAGCACACAAAGGACTGAATTAAATTAGGAGAAAGAAAGAGGAAGAGATTGGATTCTTGTTTCTAATACTGAAGACACCATAGTTGAGCCTAGACCATTGTTGCAACTCTACAATTTGGAATCTCCACATATCCTTTCTCCACAGACACACCTATACACACCTACCCACACCCAATTAAATGCAATGCCTGGATATAATTGTGTTGTTATCAAGAAAACAATATTTTTAACTTACTTCTAAAAAAGAAAGGATACAACATGAAATCTGCCCCTTTTACTGGCCTAGCACATATTTAGACTATGTTAATAAGTGGCAACATGGAAACATAATTTAATGGTTACACAATTAGAATCCAATAAGAGTACATTTTTTTTTTATTTCATGCCTCTGGGAAAGTCAGGAAATAAAACTTTATTTTAGCTAGTTTTTTGCATTGATTTAAATACTTAACATTGACTTTAAGCTTCGTTCTTCTACCACAAAATAACTTGGCAATTACTTCAGGGTTTCCAATGTTGTTAGGGTTTATAAGACATTAATGAAGTAGAGAGTTTTCATCATTATTATTACAGAGAAAATATATGATTTTTTTTGCTGTACTTTATTTAGGTCTAATAAATTTAATTAATTTAAAAATAGAATTGTGTTCACAGTCATTGCTGCATAGCTGTAGTCCTGATAGGTCAGCTTGTACCTCCACCTTCCCCAGCTCCACTGGAAGAAGAAATAGGGTAAATAAGAAGGTCTCTATAGCTGGTAGAGAGCCGACTGTCTAGAGAGCAACTGTCTACAAAAGCTGCTGGCAAAAGTGCATCCATTACTGGAGGAGTGAAGAGAACTCATTGTAGGCCTAGTCCATCCCACACTCCATAAAATTAGAGGTTGTCAGAAATCCACTGAACTTCTGATTTGCAAATTTCCCCTCCAGTGTCTCATGCAAGTAATTGCTCAGTACAGATGTGTGCTTCTAGAGTGCCACTATTAATGCTTTCTAGAAAGCAAGTGATTCCTACCTGCTTTTCTGGCTGGTCTTTAGAGGAGTGGGTGTGATCCATGGGAAACATGTAACAATTATGCCCAAAGACATCCACTAGAATGCTGCATCGGTGGAAAATATACTTAAAAAGGCATGATGGAAAATATTTCAACATTTCATTTGCAAATGAAAAAAAATATTTTCTTCCTATTTTTTGGTAGTTCTGAAAATTAGATATTTTCCCTCCATGGAGTCAAAAGGTACCTGACTATATGTTGTGAGTGAAGAATGTATGGAAGAAAAATCAGATATTGGCTATTTTTTCATTTTTATCCATGTATGAAATTTTAATATAAAAGTGAGGATATACATAATTTATGCAAGTCAAAATGTTTCAGTGAACAAGTATCAGCAGTACAAATTCATAACGATGAAAAATAAGTCTTAAATTTTTTTCTTGATAATGCCAGCATTTGCATTTTTTAAAAAAACAAGCAAATTTCTTATTGGCAGCAACTTAATGGTGTTTGCAGCATTTTATTATGTGCTAGATTGCACCCATTCACTATAATTTTCTGAGTTGTCCTATATACAAGTACAAGTGTTTATTTTGTTCTTTTTACTTACACATTACAGTAGAATCTATTTTGTTATATTTATACAAGCATGGAATATATCTTAATTAGGATACATATCCTGATTAGGATTTCAGTCTGGTAATGTTTTTAATACTTTATCGTTTCTGTAAATTTTTATTAGTATTCATTAAACTATATGCATTTTAAAAATCTTAGTATCACATGAAATATTAGGTTAAAAAGTCATTTTAAAGAATAAATCTTTAGGAAACATAAGCATCATACTCATTAATTAGAATCAGAACCAAGAGAGACATATATCAGGGGTTCTAGTGTTAGAAAAAGAATGAAATAATCCCACATCTATTTATTCTGAGATCCTTGTAAGAATCTAGCAGAGGAGTCAATGTATCTGTAAAAATTTCTATTATGCCTATGGCTTGTGTGACCCTTGGCAAATAACTTAATTCCACTAAGCCTCAGTAATCTCATCCATAAATTTGATGACTATAGGGATTAAGTGATTAATATAAAGCAGTATACATAGAAGGCATGTAATACTTATTTGCTGATTCTCCTGTTCTTCCCCACACCAAATACCAACTGTTTTGAAAGAAAACAGTGTATAGCTCAGTGTAGAGCACTTGCCTGGCATGCACAAGACACTGGGTTCTATCCCTGGCATCAAAGAAAAAAAAATTTAAAAAAGAAAGAATTGTATGTATAATTCTCTTAAACCACTTTGAATAACTATCTACTGCTTAGACTTTTCTAAATGTATGGCAAGTTGTGAGGCAGTTTAGTATCTTTTTTAAGATTATGATTCTATGCAATCAGTTTTCTGCTTGGAAAGCTCCATGCTTATTAAGATTTCTATCTTTTTTTTTTTTTTACTTACCTGCACCACATACACAGATCAGCATCAAGTATATAATCAATGTAATCAATAAATACTATTTTAAAGTGGACATTAAACTAATTCAGAAGATAATCATTCCTGTGGCATAATCAAGGAGAACTTGACTGAAACATAACAATTATATTGAGGGATGGGTATAGTTTGGATAAGGAATAGGGTAGGAGGAGGTGCTGAGTGGAAGGAGTGGCTTAGATATTATTGCACACTTTCATTTTTCATATACTGAGGTCTGGTATAATATACCAGTTAGCAGTGAAAGTAGGAATTAACCATGAAAAATGCTGCCAAGCTTCCAAGTAGGGAAGGAGAATGGTCAACTGGATTTAGCAATAGGATTCTTCATTACTCTAAGATTTCTCAAGAGTTCTAGAGACAGAGACCAGATTGCAAATCAGTTATGAAAGAGGAATAAAGAGGAGTCAGTGGTTCTTTCAAAAAATTGGCAATAAAAAAATAATATAGGTCAGTTGTTATCCAAGGAAAATGTCTTTTAAAAACTATTATCTGGGGGCTGGGGATGTGGCTCAAGCGGTAGCGCGCTCGCCTGGCATGCGTGCGGCCCGGGTTCGAGCCTCAGCACCACATACCAACAAAGATGTTGTGTCCGCCGAGAACTAAAAATAAATATTAAAAAAAAAAAAAAACTCTCTCTCTCTCTCTCTCTCTCTCTCTCTCTCTCTCTCTCTCTCTCTCTCCTCTCTCACTCTCTCTTAAAAAAAAATAAAGTAAGTTTTAAAAAAAAAAAAAAAAAAAAAAAAAAAAAAAAACTATTATCTGTAAAATATGAGAAGTTTGAGCATACTTAAATGGTGATAAGAAAGATCAAGAGGTCATAGATGTTAAGTAAATTTGAGGATAATGGTAAGTATAAAGATCCCTTAGAATGGAGGAAGGTGTCTAATACAGATCAAAATGGAAGGAATAAAGTTGGAGATAAATGAAATGTTCTGGAGTGGCAATAAGCAAATTTGCCAATTTACCTATTTTTTTTTTGAAGTTTTATCATAAATATATCCAAACACTCAGAAAAGGTACAATAATAATACAATTGGCACCCATAATCTAATCAACTTGATTCAAATAAATATTTGGTCATATTAACCGTAGAGCTAACTATTTTAATCATCCTTTTATACATGCATTAATCAATCTTATTTTTGATGCATTTCAAAACACATCATAAAATTAATGCAAGTCATTGCTAACTTTTTACCATTGGTACTCTTAGTTATTAATTATTTTACTTTTTGTGATAAAATATAAAAATATTTATGCAACATAATATTTATATAAAATATAAAAATGTGAACTTTTTGAATTTTAATTGTTCCAGTCAATGAGATGAAAAAATTCATATGTGTGACACAAATATGTATGAAGATATAAAACATTCCCAATAAACCTGAAAGTTCTTTTATGTCCCTTACGTTCCTTTCCAGTAAATCCTTATCCTGGCTCCACTATTCTGATTTTTTTTAAATTATTGATTATTTTTGCTCAAACTAGTATTTTCTTAACACATTGTATACTTCTTTGTCTTGAATTTGACTTATATTGTTGCAGATACCAGTAGTTTATTACTAAGCTCTATTTACTTTTATAA
Organism: Spermophilus citellus; assembly: GCF_964194105.1. Classification (NCBI taxonomy): domain Eukaryota; kingdom Metazoa; phylum Chordata; class Mammalia; order Rodentia; family Sciuridae; genus Spermophilus; species Spermophilus citellus. The sequence goes on from NC_138192.1 coordinate 90,839,757, forward strand.
ATATATATTTTTTCATATCTCCATACACATAATCTGATATTTTTCTCTCACAGCATGTAAAAAATTCTATCTTTATTCTGTATGCTAGGAATTTTCATTATAATGTGCCTTGGTGTGGGTCTGTTGTAATTTTGTACATTTGGGGTCCTGTAACTCTTATGTTTGATTTTCTGTTTTATTCTTTAGGTTTGGGAAATTTTCTGATATCATTTCATTGAAAAGATTATGAATTCCTTTGGTTTGGATCTCTGGGTCTTCATCTATCCCAATAAATCTTAAATTTGGTCTTTTCATGTTTTCCCATAGGTCTTGGAATTTCTTTGGTTTCTTATCATATCCTCTCCATGGTCAACTCTGTTTCCAAGATTATATATTTTGTCTTCATTGCCTGAGGTTCTGTCTTCCTAGTGGTCTAGTCTGTTAGGGATGCTTTCTATTGAATTTTTAATTTGGTTTATTGTTTCCTTCATTTTGAGAATTTCTGGTTGTTTTTTTTTTTTTTTTACCTGAATCTCTGCCTCTTTTTGAAGTGGTTTTTCACTTCCTGTATTTTCTCTCTGATTTCATTTCCTATACCATCCTGTACTTCACAGATCAGTTTAACTATCTATATTCTAAATTTCTTCTCTTACATTTCTTCCACTGTGGTATCAATGGATTCTGTTATTGGAGTATCTTTTGTTTGTCTGGGGCAATTTGTTCCCTTGCTTTTCACGTTGTTTGTGTGTCTACCCATCTAGTAATATGGATCTGAGATAGTAGATTTTCTACCCTGTGGACTTACAGTGTCCCTGAAATTTTCCAGTACCTCATTGTTTAGAGGGAGAGAAATAAGAACAGCAACCTATGCAAACAATATTCAATGTTAAACCAAATAGTTCCTACTATGATGTCTACAATGTTAATTACCACCATAAACTAAAATGATATGATCAGTTATTGCCTTCAGTAAAAAGAGTAAGTTTGCAAAAGGGTTTGCAATTTCAAACGTTATACAGGGAAAGAACAGAAGTGATATAGGGTATGATGATTATAAGTGAGGAAGAGAGAAGAAGAAGTAAAAAATTAAAAGAAGAGTAAAGAGAGAACAATAGAGATTGGCTGTTAGCAGAAGAAAAGAGAATCAAAGGAAACAGGAGAAAAAAATATTAAAATAAAATAAAAATAAAAGAATACAAAACAAAATTAAAATATACTAATTAAACATCCTAGTTCACACACACACACACACACAAAAAAAAAAAAACACATCCAAGAAAAATAACTGGCTTCAAAAATGTCAGAAATGAGAATAAACAAATAAGAATATGTATAAATATCCATGTGCCACTAGGGTCACAATTAAACAGAGAAAGATAATTAAAAAAAAAGATCTAGATGAAGAGTTAAAGAATTCTTTCCATTGAAGTTCAAATATTCTGTTTCTCGTCAGTTTTAGGTGGGGTCTTCTAGAGTGTGATGCTCAACCCTCTGGATTGCTGGTCTGAGAGAAGCAATCCCATAGGCTAAGTTCCTGGAGTCAAGGTTTAGGCTTAGGTGAGCTCCAGTCTCTTTGCTTAATGCCAATTGGTCTTGCGATTTTAAATCAGCTCACCTCCAGCACCCAGTACTCGCTGGTCCATGCTGGAAGACTATACTGCAGGGCTCTCCCCAGGGTTCCACTCATGTAGTGGAGGTCCAAGTCTTAGTCCCCTGCATCACCTTCAGACCTCATATTTCCTAGTCTCAGGTTCAGTCCAAACAATCTCTTCTGCCCTTGCCCTTTGGTATTCCCAGCCAGATGCCTCTCTCTCAGTCTTGAAAGCAGTCAGATTGGAGGGGAAGGGTAGAGGTAGGTGGGTTTCCATGACCAGTTGTCCCCTATGTAAACCTCTCTCCATGTTTGAGTTTTTCCTGGTCACATTCTGTGTCATGCAGTGTGTGTTTATTGGGCCTGCATTTGGGCCACAACTCAGATTTGCCAGGAATCAGCTCCCTCAGCTGCCAGCCCCTGGGCAGCTGCTGCAAAATAGTTCCTTCCTTTGTCCTCTGCATGCTGTGTGAAGAGATGGTGGCTTCTTTCCTCATACATGGATATTGTGCAGCACATCTTTCAGGTTTGCTGGGCAATGTCCTGTATTGCTAAATGCCCCATACTCAGACACACCTCAGGCCTCCCCAAAATGTGGGTTCCTTTAATTCTCTTATCCCTCCTGTCTACTCATGGAGGGACTGCTTTGGCTGGTGCTTTGGGCCCAGCCTTGGCAGTGGCTACGCTGCTGGAGATTTTTCCTTATTTTGTTATATCCAGCCTCCTGAGTTCTGATCTGCACTGAATGTTCAGTTTTAAATTCCAGTAAAATCCCCCACTCTTTTTTGTTCACAAACCCTGCTGAAAAGCTGCCTATCTCCTTTCATGGTTTCACCCCATGGAGTAGCCAGGAAAGCAACCTCCTTTATTCTGCCATCTTGAAAAAAATCTACCAGAGTTTTTAAATTCATTTTCTATTGATGGATACCTAGGCTTTACACTGTTTAGATTATTATTAATAAAGACCATATGAACACTCTTGAATAAGTTTTTGAAAATTATTGTTGCATTATAATTTTACATAATAGTGGGATTCATTGTTACATGTTTATACATACACACAACAAAAATATAATTTGGTCAGTTTCATGAAGGAACTTTTTATTAGACATATACTTTCTTTTTGGGGGGTAAATTACTAGCAATAGACTTTCTGGGCTAAGGGAAGATGAATATTTAACTTCATAAAAACTACTAGAATTTTCTAATATGGTAATAGCATTTAAAAACTTGTGACCTAATTATATTTATGTGTAATTTTATATTTAACTTCAGTCATTCTGGTGAGTGATTCATACATTAGATTCTATTTTGCATTTTCCTGATAACTTACATGTATCTGTTTCTAATACCTTGCCCATTTTCACTGTTTTTTTTTTTAAATTGAAATGTAGGTTTTTACATATATAGAAAACAAATCATATATACACATGCACACACACACACATTTCATATATATTTTATCAGTCTGTGACTTCCTTATTTATTCTCTTAATGGTGTCATTTGATGAGCAAAAGTTTTAATTTTGATGTATAATTTATCCATTTTACTTTTATGGTTATTTCTGTTTTCCATATAAATCTTGTCATGTTTTCTTTCACAAGCCTTAAAGTTTTAGATTTTGCATTGAGACTTCTGATCCCTTATTCTTTGGATCTTTTTAAATTTTTAAAATATTTATTATTTAGTTGTAACTGGACACAATATCTTTATTTTATTTATTTATTTTTATGTGGGGCTGAGGATCGAAGCCAGGGCCTCACACGTGGTAGGCTAGCGCTTTACCACTGAGCCACAATCCCAGCTCCATGCTTTGGATTTTGCAAGATTGTTTTATAATTTTACACATTATTTCTGGGATTCTTTTAAATATGAATATTCACAAGCTCTAGTACTACTTGTTGAGAAACTTTTCCTTTTTGTACCATTGTGCCTTTGCTGAAAATTAAATACCAAGTCAAATGTACAAGTCATTTAAAGGATACACCTCTGTAGTCTGGAGGCTGAAGACTGTTTTCTATTTTCTTGATCTGTTTATTTATGTTTGTCTTTATGCCAGTTCCACATCATTCTAATTATTGTAGCTGTATAGTAATTTTCAAAGCCAGGAAATTGAAAATCCTCCAACTTTGTCTTCTTCCTCTCCTCCTCCTCCTCCTCCTCCTCCTCCTCCTCCTCCTCCTTCTTCTTCTTCTTCTTGACTTCACTGAGTATTCTAAGTTCTTTGAATTTCTACAAAAGTTTTAGAATCAAACAATTTTTATGAAGAATAAAGCTTTAATCACATAATGTTCATATTGAATGAGTCAATCAGTTTGCAAAGATTTTTTTTTTATTCCTGCATCTTCACTAGCAGTTATCATTTCATTATTTGTATTCCTGATATTTACCATTCTGACTGGAGCAAGATGGAATCTCAATGTAGTTTTGATTTGCATTTCTTTGATGGCTAAAGATGTCAAACATTCTTTTCATATAGTTGTTGGTCATTTGTACTTTTTCTGAGATAACATCAAAATTGAATTTCCCAATTCATTCACTTAGGCTTTTCACCTATCAGCAGTGTTTTGTAGTACTTAATGTTCAAATCCTATGCACTTGTAAATTAGGTCAATTTATTTTCAGGTATTCTATGATTTTTGATTCATTTGTAAATAGTTTTAATTTTTCAATTGTTTAGATAAGTATGAAAAATACATTGATTTATGTATATTAACTCTACTGCTATGTCACATTTATTTATTAGTTCTATTGGATGTTTTATAAATTCCTTGGAATTTTCTTTGTAAACAATTATGTCATCTGCTAATAGAGACAATTATACTTTTTAAAAAATGTACTTATGCAGTTTACTTATGTTTTCTTGCCTTATCGCATAGTCTAGAGCCTTCAGTGGAATACATTAGTCTCCCCTTATTGAAAGGAGATATGTTCTAAATCCCCACCCTCTAATGGATACCTAAAACCACAGATAGTACCAAACTCTATATATACTATTTTGCTGTCCTATACATGCATACAAGGGTAGTTTAATTAATAAATTTGGCACAGTAAGAGATTGACAATAATAAAATAGAATATTCATAACATTATACTTCAATAAATGCCATGTGAATATGTTCTTTTTCTCTCTCAAAATACCTTATTATACTTTAACACTTCACTTAAAGCAAACAGTTTATGAATTTTCTTTGTCCTATTAGATAGTTGGCATCACTACTTTTGCCTTTCATGCCATTATTAAGTAAAATAAGGGTTAGTTGAACACAGCACTATGATACTGTGAAAATTTATATGATACTTAGCTACTAAGTGAGTAATGGACAGGTAGTGGATATAGTGTGGATACTCTGAACAAAGAGATATTTTACATCCAGGTTGGAATGAAGTGGGATGTTATAAGATTTCATCAAAATTCTCAGATCAGAATATGATTATAAATGATTTATTTATGGAATCTTACATTTTACTTTTCAGACTGCAGTTGAGTTGTCTCAAGGTGAATATATATATATATATATATATATATATATATATATATAACATATCATACAATTATACATAGAATTATATATATATATATATATATATATATATATATCATACAATTATACATAGACTTATTGATAGCTATGCATTCAAAATTATCACTGGTTTCCCTTTTACAACATCATAGGACAGTAGGAAAAGCAAAATAATAATAAAGTTTATAGATTTCTTGAAAGAGAATAGAGTCAATTATATTTTTACTTCTAGTTTCTTTATATAACTGTAGCCAAGTTACCCGTTGAAGAATCTACCAGGATTGGAGAGTTGTCAAAATAAACAGTTTAAAAAATGGAATGATAATATTGATTATTGATCAACATCAAACACACATTTAAGGATACAAACAATGGTTTTATCCTGGTATCAGTCTAGGATAGTCTTGGATAAAGCAAACTTGACCTTATCTGTGGTTGGAAAATTGCCATATATAAAGGGGGCAATGATTCTTTCAGTCATCTGAGAGGATAACTGCAATAAAGGCAATGGAGTAAAATTAGAAGAACATAAAGATGAGAGGAGACTTCGGTGGAATGAATTATTTAATTAGATCGGTGATCTAGGGTAAGTAGAATAAGAGCACGTAACAGATTAAATGTGAGTTCTTCTCACATGATATGAGTTGGTTTTAACTTTTCTGAGCAAAGTTTTTTTAAGGAATGGAAAAATCCAGTATATGGCTATAAGAATAGGTTGTTCAAATGGAAAGAAGTATTCAAGTTAGAAAATGACCACAAACTCTTGTGCCACAGGAGTATTATCAAGGAAGTTGAGGCATAATGGAGATTAGGGCCTACTTTTTCTTCTACTATACACAGGATCTCTGGTTGTATTCCTAAGTCCTTGATCCATTTTGAGTTGAGTTTTGTGCATGGTGAGAGGTAGGGGTTTAATCTCTTTTTGTTGCATATGGATTTCCAGTTTTCCCGGCATTATTTGTTGAACAGGCTATCTTTTCTCCAATGCATATTCTTGGAAACTTTATCTACTATAAGATAATTGTAGTTTTGTGGGTTAGTATCTGTGTCCTCTATTCTGTACCGTTGGTCTACCAGTCTGATTTAGTGCCAATACCATCACATTTTTGTTACTATTGCTCTGTAGTGTAGTTTAAGGTCTGGTACAGTGATGCCACCTGCTTCACTCTCCCTGCTAAGTATTGATTTACTATTCTGGGTCTCTTATTTTTCCAGATAAATTTTATGATTGCTTTTTCTGTTTCTATAAGGAATGTCATTGGAATTTTGATCAGATTGCATTAAGTCTGTATAGTGCTTTTGGAAGTATGGCCATTTTGATAATATTAATTCTGCCTACCCAAGAGCAAGGTAGATCTTTCCATCTTCTAAGATCTTCTTTGATATCTTTCTTTAGTGTTCTGAAATTTTCATTATATAGATCCTTCACCTCTTTTGTTAAGTTGATTCTCAAGTATTTTATTTTATTTTTTGAGGCTATTGAGAATCAGGTAGTTTTCCTCATTTACCTTTCTGAGGATTTGTCACTGATATACAGAAATGCCTTTGATTTATGGGTGTGATTTTTTATTGTTACTTTGCTGAATTCATTTACTAGTTCTAGGAGTTTAAGAATTAAAATCAAGAATCAATAAATGGGATGCAGGGCTGGGGAGTGGCTCGAGCGGTAGTGTGTTCACCTGGCATGTGCGGGGGCGCTGGGTTGGATCCTCAGCACCACATAAAAATAAAATAAAGATATTGTGTCCACTGAAAACTGAAAAATAAATATTAAAAAATTCTCACTCTCTATCTGTCTCTCTCTCTTTAAAATATTTAAAAAAATAAATGGGATGAACTCAAACTAAAAAAACTCTTCTCATCAAAGAAATAATCTGTGAGGTGAATAGAGAGCCTATATCTTGGGAGCAAATTTTTACCCCTCACACATCAGATATAGCACTAATCACTAGTGTATATAAAGAACTCAAAAAGCTAAATACCAAAAAAAAAAATCCAATCAATAAATGGGCCAAGGACCTGAAGAGACACTTCTCAGAAGATTATGTACAATCAATCAACAAATACATGAAAAAAATGTTCATCATCACTAGCAATTAGAAAAATGCAAATTAAATCCACTCTATAATTTCATCTCACTCCAGTCAGAATGGCAGCTATTATGCATACAAACAACAGTAAGTGTTGCTGAGGAGGTGGGGGAAAAGGTACACTCATACACTGCTGGTGGGACTGCAAATTGGTGTAGCCAATATGGAAAGCACTATGGAGATTTCTTGGAAAAATATGAATGGAACCACCATTTGGCTCAGCTGTCCCTCTCTTCAGTCTATACCCAAAGGTCTTAAAAACAGCATACTACAGGACCACAGTCACGTCAATGTTTACAGCAGCACAATTAACAATAGCTAAACTGTGGAACCAACCTAGATGCCCTTCAACAAATGAATGGATTAAAAAAATGTGGCATATATACACAATGAAATATTACTCTGCAGTAAATGAGAATAAAATCATGGCATTTGCAGGTAAATGGATGAAGTTAGAGAAGATAATGCTAAGTGAAGTTAGCCAATCCCCAAAACCCAAATGCTGAATGTTTTCTTTGATATAGGGAGGCTGATTCATAGTGGGATAGGGAGCAAGAGCATTGGAGGAATAGATAAACTCTAGATAGGGCAGAGGCGTTGAGGGGAAGGGAGGGGGCATGGGGTAATTAATGATGGTGGAATGTGATGATTATTACTATCCAAAGTACATGTATGAAGACACGAATGGGTGTGAATGCACTATGTACACAACCAGAGATTTGAAAAATTGTGCTCTATATATGTAATAAGAATTGTATTGCATTTTGCTGTCATATATAAATTAAAAATTACATTAAAAAAAAGAAATGACCACAAACTAAACTACTGGATTATGGATGGTGAAGCCATTCAGGCTGATGGAAAAACTTAATGAGAAAAGGAAAGTAAGCCCAGTACCCAAAATATCAGTAGTGCTTGGGAGTACCCACATGGTCATAAGATGGTAAAAACAAGGAAAATAAATGTTTGGGATTTCTAGATTACTGAATCTCAAAAAACAAGTAGTTCTTAATAAGAATGGAGAAATAATGATTTAAAAGCAGAATTGGTATAAAAATATATTGTAAAATCACTCTGTAAGATTTTTGTGTACATCACATCATTTTCCAAAATTATTGCCTATAATGATTCATTACAGTATCTCTAAAAGTGAAGTGCGTAGTTACAATTTGGTTGTGAGGTATCCCACAAACCCTCATATGTGAGACAATGCAGGAAGTTTGGAGAAAAAATTACTGGATTATAGCCTTTATATAATCAGTGAATTAATCCCTGAGGGGATTAACTGAGTGGTGACTGGAGGCAGGTGGGGTGTAGCTGGAGGAAGTGGTTCACTGGGGGCATGGCTATGAGCTATATATTTTGTATCTGGCCAGTGAAGTCTCTCTCTCTCTCTCTCTCTCTCTCTCTCTCTCTCTCTCTCTCTCTCTCTCTGCTTTCTGATCATCATGTGACCCCCGGCCCTCTGCCACACTCTTCCCCATGATACTCAACCTCAGTTTAAGCCCCAATGAATGGAGTGGACCTTCTATGCACTAAGACCTCTAAAACTGTGAGCCCCTGTATTTTCCTCCTCTGTAATTGTTCTGGTCGGGTCTTTTAATCACAGTGTCAAAAAAGTTAACTAAAACATAGGTGCGTATTCTTCCTGATTCCAGTTAAGAATGGTGGCCATTTATTTAAATTAACTGAATTTGTGAACGGACACAATTCAGTCTGGGTTATATAATAAATCTCCAAAGAGACAAAAGTTTATCATGTTTCTATATTTGGATATTTAAATTTATTTTTCTCCTCTTATTACATGTTTCGATATCAAATAGCCACAATTGAACTTGAGGAAGTACACAGAACTTGGCCTAGCAATTAATTAGCTTTTATTTCAATATAAATTTGATATCCTGCTTCTAATTTTTGAGCCATTTCACCAAATAAGCCATTAACACGAATGAAAGTGTCTGTTTGGGGGCTGGGGATGTGACTCAAGCGGTAGCACACTCGTCTGGCATGCGTGGGGTGCTGGGTTCGATCCTCAGCACCACATAAAATAAAATAAAGATGTTGTGTCCACCGAAAACTGAAAAATAAATATTAAAAAATTCTCTCTCTCTCTCTCTCTCTCTCTCTCTCTCTCTCTCTCTTAAAAAAACAGAAAGAAAGTGTCTGTTTGGTATTTTATCTCTAAGGATCAATTAGAAGAATAAATTTTATGGTGAAAGCTATAAAGAAAGTAAAAAGGTAAAAACAAATCACCTGCTGACTGCTTGAGCAAAATACTTACAGGTCTTACTCCCACATTACTGAGACAGTTAAAACAAACTCTCATGCCTAAAGGCATTTCTGCTTTCTCCAGCTGCTGGATTTGAGTCATTACCTCTGAGAGAATCCATTTGGTGGCTAGGGAGAGATTGGCTATGTTCACTATGTGCTTTGTGTGAAAGCCAAAGTATATTTTCCTTCTAAATGTAGCAGTGATGGAATCAATTTCTGCTGCAATTTTACCATAGAACATATTTTCAGTATGTCTAGTTTTAGTAGACCAAATCGGCCTCTAGGCTACTGTTTACTTTCCTGAGAAATCAATAAAGTCCGGTAGTGCTGGAAATCCCATCTGCACAGATCTTCCAACAAAAGTCTCAAAATAGCATTAAAAGATGTAGAGAGAGTGACTTAATGTCAGTTCTGAAAGTTATAACAGATATTGAGGGCAACGAATGAGGATCTAGGACAGCTCAACGTATGGAAAATGAGGGTTAGATTCTGGCTATAGATTGAGAGGTAGAACTGAAAAATTATAAGAGTGGATTATTGAAACCAAGCCTGGGAAAATCTGTGATAACTCTGATTTTAGATTCTCTCAAGACTAAAACAAAAATGTCTCTTCTCTGGAAAACATGAATACAAATCTCATCCAAAATTTTAAAATGAGATAAACATTCTTTTAAATGAAGTATCTAGCAACCATTTCCAAAGTTATCATTGTCTTATAATAAAATGAAATTCAATCAACACCCTGATTTTAATCAGAATGTAAAGTCATTAGTGCTACTTTTTGGGTTAATATGTAGTCTTAAAGTGATATGAAAACAATAAATTTCAAGAAAGAAAGATTATAATGCTTTTGTTCATTTCTTTTGTGTTTTGACATATTAGTATGATTAATATATCAAATTATTTATGTTTTTGAAAAATTGGTTTATATAGAAAATTTTGGTAAAATTTAATAAATTTGACGGAATATTAAATATGTAGAAAGTTATATCCATAAATTACAAAGTAAATATCGTTTACAAATGTGTATAAAATTAGGGTAGGAGGAGAAGCCATCATCTTGAAATCTGGAGACACAAGCAAATACAGAGTCAAGGCCAAGAGCTGAACCTAAAGTAGAGAGCAAAGGAGCCCTAAACTGGATGAACTCTTAAGTGATAAGTTTGGTACATTTCTGGAAGCTGAATGTGGAATAGAGTGAGACTGAGAAACTCCCAAGTGTCTCTATCCTTTTGTGGGCTTTACCCAGGAAGTCCACCTAGTTTTCATTTTGAACATCTGAAAGAAATCCCCTCTTGGCTCTGGAAGGCAGGGGAGAGAGTAATCACTATGAAATACGTGTAAAGCCTCCTGCATAACAAAGATCTATTCTACAAGGAAAATCACTTTGCCAAAGCCTTATCCTATCTGAGGGAAATTAATTTCTCCCAGTCCATCTCATGCTAGCATTGCTGTATCTCCAAGGGTGGCAGGCAACTAAAATATAGTTATGGGTGTTAGGGTTTTGAGGTTATAGACAGAGAATACTTACAGCCAAGGAAAAAGAGTAGGAAATAGAGAGAAAATTGTATATCACTAGGGAAAGAATCTGTGAAATATTTGAATGCTTTTATTGTAATTTGATTGGAAAGATTGAAGACTGTTCCTTTCAACCCATTCCTTACTATCACGTTAACTGGGCTACAGTATAATAACAGTAATTATTTCTGAAGGAGCTAAAAGACAAAGACTCTTTGAGGAGTTGTATTTAGGGAGCCCAAAGTCAAAAAAATGGAGCAAAAACAAAGACCCCAGAGTAATTTGAAACAAACATTAAACATAACCTGGTTACCAGTCAGATTAACATAAATTTTCACACTGATGGCCTTTTTTATCTCAACTCTTTATTACTTGATAGACATGTCTGGATTTCAACAATATTTGCAAAACATTCCAAACAGTCAAGGAAAAAAAACAGTTTAAAGAAGCAATATTCAGGACAGTCTCAAATAAGACATAGTTTTTTGAATCAAAAGATTCTTTTAGAATGTTAAAGGATCTAATGGAAAAAGTAGATGATAGAGAAGAACAGTTGGAATAGTGTTGGCAGTGAGTTAAATAAGTAAAACATATCAATAAACACCAGAAATAAAAAGCATAGTAACAAGTGAAGAATGCTTTTGATGGCCTCCTTGGTTGATTTAAGAAAAAGAAAAATCAGTAAGTTTAAAGATTAGGTTGCTGGAAATGTGCAAATTTATAAAAACAGAGTATCAAAATATATATAAAGGGAAAAATGATAGAACTGTTACCAGAAGAGCTCAACAAGTTGCTAGAGAGGGGAACTTCAACCCAGGATGAGTGGGCTTCTTGACAATTATTGCAGAAATGAATTTGAGGATGCATGAGAGATACAAATTTATTCAGGAAAGTAGGGAAACATTCAAGGGACAATGTGCGCCAACTCAAGAGAAAGATGCTTTGGGGACTCTCAGACTCTTAAGCAAATTTGGTGAGGAGTGAACATGGGAAAGTATGTGTGGATAACATCAGTCTGATGATTACATACTAGTTTATGGTGGTCTGGTAAGTCTCAGGATTCTTAGGAAGATGTGTTCTCCATTATCTGATCAACAGATAATGGTGGAAAGGACCCTAGATAATAGGTTTCTTAAAATATCCTATCTCTCTGTGCTCAATATATTTATTGCATAGACTAAGTAACAGAATACAAGGTAATCTTCAATAAGTGCATGAATTTATGGAACTCTAAGATTGGGAGATTTCCCAGAAACTTGGGAGTGACAGCCATGGGAGAAGAACTTGGAGAGTAATAAGTTTAGGAGAGAGAACTGGCTTAGAGAGGGAAGGAATGTGGAACTTCAGCATAAGATTTTCAGATTAAAGTTATAGTTCCTTGTTCTTTCTTTTGTCTCCTTCCTACATACTTTTTATTTCTTATCCCATCTCAGAACTGCAGGGGTTAAATAGATAAATCTACTATTGCAGTTGGAGATTTCAACATTCCTCTATCAGTAACTGCTAGCCCAGCAGGCAGAAAATCAGTAAGGGTACACATGACTTTAACAGCACCATCAATCAACTTGATATGCTTGACATTTATAGAATATCTCATCTAACAACAGCAGAATGCACATTTTTCTGAAGCATAGAACACTAATGCAGATGGGCCATAAAATACACCTTAACAAATGTAAAAGAAGAGAAATCAGATAAATTCTTTTCTCTGACTATAATTGAATATTCAACTGGAAAACAGTAACAGAAAAATAACTGGAAAACCCCTTATATTTGGAAATTAAACAACATATTTCTAAATAACCCATAGGCCAAAAAAGTCTCAAGACTTTTTTGAGATTTTTTTTGAAATAAGTAAGAAGACCAAATTGAATTTAATAAATCAGGGGGAACAACTTGAATAGGAAATTTGTAAGAAAGGATTACCAAATAGCTTCTAAATATGTGAAAAAAATAGCAATATTAGCTATCAGATAACAAAATCACAAAATTTAAAAAGTGACAATTTTAGATGGTAGAAAAGATGGTGGGAAACTAGAATACTCATGAAAATATTAATTACAATGACTTTGTAAAATGGATTGTACCTGTACATGTGCATATATTATAATCCACAGCACTCTTATAGGAATATACCAAGCAATAATATACCTAAAACGAGTAAATAAAAGAATATGACATTACTCATAATGAGTAAACCAGGATATAATATGAACACTCTTCAATGTGGAAAGCATAATGTATTGTGGTATAATAATATAAGGGGCATGGTTAGTATAGAAAAATGAAAAAAAAAACATGATATATAAAACAATGTGAGTGCATCTCACAATCAGAAACCTGAATGGAAAGACCCAACCAGCAAACAAGCATGTATTATGTGAATCCCTTTTATATACAGGACAGGAAGAGACAAATATCATCTTGGTATTGGAAGGAAGAATAGTGGCTATATGAAGGGAGGAAGGATGGTGATGGGGGCAGGTGCCTAAAGGAAGTTGTTAAAGTGCTGGTGATGCTTGATTTCCTGACTTCCTTTGTGGCTACACAGTCGTGTTCCTTTTATGACAATTCATGAACTAGTATACTTAGTTTTCAGTACTTTTCCATAAACATGCAGCATTTCATGAAATGCTGATTACTCATGAAAGGGAAGATAAAACATTAAATTCCATGGTGTGGAACACAGTCCTTGTTTCCGAATTGTGGCTTTATACCACCCATGTGCTCTTCTTAATCTCTGCATCTAAGCCATTAATGTGGTTTTAAAATATTTAAAGAGCTGCTTTAGCAGACTCTTATTTTTTTGTAGGAAAAAAAATTAAGTTGTTCATTTCAAAAATTTGATTTACATTCCAAGGAGTTGAGTAATTTCCTGTCTGATAGAAGAAAGTTCCTTCTTTCAATAATAAATGATCTTTCTATGTCCGCTGCAGTATTAGAAAAACATCCTTCTGTAAAATTCTTTTCAGGTTTTTAGTTTCTTGTCAGGGTTATTGATACTTCCTTCAAAGTCAGGGAAGGGAACTGGCATTCCTGTCCTCATAGTCCATGTTTGATTGTAAGCTCAGGCCCACAGCTCTCAGTGTAGCCAGCTTGACAGCCTGGTGTTCCTGATCACAGGTGCTTCTCATTCACGTTAAGGCATTGATTAAGCTTGACTGTCTTCTCATCCTTTAGATGAAATTCCTTTTCTGTTCACAAAGCGAATAAGACAGTAGTACTATTTTTAAGTCAATTACAATTTGATAGAGGTACCTGATCTTTGAAGATTAAACTGTCAAAGAGGCAAGTTTACTCATTTCTTTTAATCAAAGGTTTTCTTTAATAGTCATGCAACAAACTGCATTCTTGCATTATTATGTAGTCATTTGACAAGTTGTACATTCTAGTAAGGATATTTTTTCATTATTTCTGGTACAAAATGATCTAAATTTTTAAAATTATCTTTCACTATTTTAGTTAGCTAATAACCATTAAGTCCATCTTTAAAATGACCAAAAAAAAAAAAAACTAAAAAAAGTGAAGATAACAGTTATGTGCATTGAGTGCATTGAATTATCAAGATACTTTATTCCTCTGGAACAAAATCAGTAAAGTATGATCTGAAAGGCACCAATCTTATAAACAGCAAACAAAAACAAAACAAAAAACAAACACTAATCTTTAAAATGAAAAGTGAAAACTGTTTTATGATTAGGTCATCTGGAAGTCTGTTAGAGATTTCTTCTACTAATATAGTTATTGGGTATTAGAATATATTAGAATATATGGCTATTTTTAGTAAGTGATTAATTACTGAAGTCTCTTGAGCTGCAAACTCTGTATTGAAGAGTGGTAGTTATATTATTTTTATGTGAGTATAGTTAAGTCTGTTTCAGATTTCCCCTGTGCCACGAGTCCCAAGCATTAGTTAGTATGCACATTGTTGAACCAAGCCCTACATCATTACACTCTGCTTTACACTTTGCACTATTTTCTTTCTTCCTTTCTTTCCTCCTCCTCCTCCTCCTCCTCCTCCTCCTCCTCCTCCTCCTCCTCCTCCTCCTCCTCCTCCTCCTCCTTCTCCTCCTTCTTCTTCTTTTTTTCTTTTTTGCAATGTTAAAGCCATTTCTCAAATGTCTATAACCTCCTCCTCCTTTCAAATTAAAAATAAGTCTGGATGACTCTTGTAAGATGGAGAAAGAAGCAGTTGAGTAATGGAAAAAAGAGTACACTTGGAATTTGGAAGCTTGGCTTCTAGTCTTGGCATTACCCTTCAGCATTTCTTTGGGCACATTAATCTTCTGGAGTCTCAGTTTCCTCATTTTTGAAGTATGGATAACAGCCTTGTTCCACTTACCTCACTGGTTGTTGTGAACAAGTGAGGTAAGTTGGAAAGCTCTCTGAACACCTATTGTATAAACACAAGGTGTTACTAGTGCTACTACTACATTTACAAGTTTATTGGTGATAAATTTCTAGATGATATAGCTATGCCAGAGCCAGTCACTTGACTTACACTGAATTTGTTTTTTGTTGGACCTAGAAACATCTAGAATCTATCTAATTTTGTAAACTGTAAACTCTCTAATTTTGTAAACAGATTTTTAACTCTGACCCTAATTAAATAATTAAAGCTTTATAAACTAAGGAAAACATCTCCCTTGTTTGGGTGAGAGTAACACGTAAAGGTTACCAAATCCTTTGTTTTAGAGAGTTGTGAAATTAAAGAGAGGGGGAAAAAAGGCTGGGAGGCTTTTCCTACAGTTGGAATTACTGTCAATGTCTGCATATTTAAAGCATGGAGCTAAAGCAGAGGAGGGGCTACCCCTTGAAAATGTGCTGGGGGTGGGGTGTGCAAGGCCATTTGCTGTAAGATCTTGGCTCCCATACAGTTACTTCAAAGTAACTTCCAGCTCTTTTTCCCCATGACCTTAGAATTTGGCTCCCACTGCTAGTGGGCACCGCTGTTCCAGGCTCTCCCTTCTCCAGGCTGCAACAGTACTCCACACCCTGCTTTTTTGGTCTCTAACTGCCAAAGTTTTGAGGTTTCTAAAAGGCAAACACAGCCTGAATCCTCCACAAGTGGCTGATTTGAGTGTCACAAACCATTTGTTCCATTTATTAGACTTGGAGACACGAGGACAGAGAAAAGTTATGGGAAAGCTCCTGGAGTGTTTAAAGAAGCCTGACTCATGTGCTGAGGGTCACATTGACCTTTTAGAGTTCTCAGAACTTTCTCGAAGTACCTCCAGTGTTTTAAACCAATGGCTGGCAGCATTATCAGAGAGGCAGCAATCTATAGTTCTCAGGAAATTGTTCCAGATTACAACCACAGTTTAGAAATACAGCCGAATGAGAGCAAAAGTATTCTGAATCACATGTGGCTTTGTGTGGCAGGACAATTGGTCTAGTTTTTCCACAAAACTAAAACTTAAAACACTTAAAGATTTTTTAAAAAGTCAACTTAAAGTTTTAAAACTAAAACTTAAAAAAGATTTCCTAAATAGGTTGAGAGGATTTATGTTGCAAAATGGAATACACTGACCTCTTTTTTCACACATTTATTATTATACTAGATTCCATATACTTCTAAATTGTCTGTGCAATGCTAACATCAGGTGATTCCTAACTGTGTTCAAAGACCAGGGGTAAAAATCTGTGTGCAGCATTGCCAATAAAATAAAGGAAGGAGGGGTGCAGAATGATTGCCCAGAACATCACTAGTAACATGTTGGGCACAAGTTTCCCTTTTCTTCTTCAGAAGGTTGTGATAATATACTTAGCCAACAGAAAAATAGTTTGCCAACACTACAGCCAGGGATCTATCTGAAATGCTTTCAATTTCCCCCACTGGTCTTAGCAGCAGCAATTCTATATTAACGTGTCAATTTCCATTACCTCAGTGATGGAAAAACACAAAAATCTATCCAATTATTCATATCAATAAGCATATAGTCGTAATTAGTTACTATTTTGTAGTTATCCATATGTTTATTTTCTAATCCATCAAACTATATTATATATTTTGGTTCAAATCAACATGTTTTGGTTCCAATCAACATTCATATATTAATGAATAATATAATTCGTTTGTATATGTTTGTGCTACTACAAATAGTGAGAATTTCCATAGTGCATGTTTCTCTAAAAAGGATTTTGGCCTTCAAAACTTTTTGCCTAGAGGTGATCATCTGAAAATTAACTTCCCCTGCACCCCCAAACTCAGTGCTTACTGATACTTTCCAGATTTTTAACTCTGACCCTTCCTTGTCTGTCTGACTTTATTCTTTGAAACCTTAAGTGAAATAAGTATCCTTCCTTAGGGAAATCTCCTTTGAATTCTAGAACTAGTTAATATTCCGGTAAAAAGCTCACTTGCTTCCTGTTCTTGATGGTCACATAACTTTATACCATTCTTATTAACAATTTGTATTATTGTCTGTTTCTGTTTAACTGCTTCACCTCAGGACTATAAGCTCCATGAAGATGTACCATATTTGTTTTGAACACGGCTGAATATTCTATGTCTAACAGAGAACCTGGCACTCAGGACTAGCTCCAAAACATTTTTATGTGAGTGAATAATGAATAAACCAACATCTCACTGCACACAATTCCTAGTGAATCTAAAACCTCAAATTCTGATGAAACTTGGAACAAATTCAGGAAATCTATGTAGATGACTAGATGCAGAAGCAAAGAAGGTGGGAAGTGATTCTTCCTTCAGCTGGCAGAATTTTCATGATGAATTCATTGTCCCAATCCCTTCACACTAATCGCAGAATCAGAGGCTGTGTGAAGGAGATTGGTGCTTTCTACCTTTAATACCTTTGATGGACCCTCTGTCAGTTTAATCAAATAGCTTTAGAATCCAGTCCTAAGATAAGTAGTAATCTTAGTGCTCAGTTAATTCAACCCCCATATAGTCTGATTTACTATTTCTTAGCCACAGGTTGCCAAAGCAGAGATCTAGAAATATTGTGTTCATTATTCATAAACATTGGTGATAAATGGCTGCAAATATGAAGAATGGAGCATTCTATTAATGATCATTTTTACCATTTCAGTTGAAAAGATTATCAGCGATCATGCTTCTTTTAGGTTCCACTGTACATATTAAGTATTTGAGTTCTTTCTGATTACTCAACCATGCTGATGCAGCCATCAATTGAGTCTGCCAAACAATAGAAAATGGCCAAAAAAAAAAAAAAAAAAAAAAACAAAGTCAGGGAGAATAATGATAGCAAATCCTTAAAAAATCCTTAAGTCCTTTAAGCCATCCCTTTGGGTACTAAAGAACCATTTTCATGGCAATCTTCCTTTTCTTTAGTGAAATCAGATTAAAACCAAATTCTGTCAAATTCTGAATGAAAAAGCCTGTCCCATACATGTGAAATAGTGATCTTACACATCACTTCTTTAAATACATGAAACAAGAGGCTTAAAGACCCCAATGAGTATCATGATGCAGTCTTCCAATTCCATTTACAATTAAAACTTTAACTTTTATATTCTCCAAACAAACTTGATAAGGCAAGTTCAGTTTGTATATTCCAAGTGTCATTGTTATTATTTTGTGTATAATGTTTTGTAAAGTATGCGTTGAGCACAATATGGACATTCAGCCCAAGTTAACCGACAAATAATTGTAATCATCATGGTCTTTTATCCTTACTCAATTTAAAAATGTGTGGCTTAAATGTTGATTTGAAATTTGGAAACCTTTTGTTTCTCTCCACCATAGAACTGGTGCTATCAAAATGAACATGTGGCAGAACTTTAAGGATTGATGCCAAACATATGGTATTCACAACCAGTCATCATAACTTTTGGAATGCTAATTGCAGAGAAGAGCCAAATGAAAATGCTTAATAGCACACATGTGGCCAGTTGAGGATTTCCTAATAGAAAGACTGTTTTAAGGCCTTTGTCATGTAGAACAGACAAATTTTAATGTTGCAAAAAATACAATAATTAAACACAGTCTTCTAAAAGTTTTGTGTATTTTAAAATACAGAAACAATGCATTTTTTCACATCTATATGAAACCTATAAGATGTCTTTTCAAAACCAATACCCTCTAGAATTGTCTGCAATTACCCTTGTTTCTTTTTTGGCTAAAAGTAGCAAAATTGCAGTTACAATGCTTTTCCTTGAATAGCCACAACAGTATAAATTTAATATCTAGAGCTATATGCTACATTTTAAGACCAGATCATGCAATCAAAATTTTTTAGCTTAAAAAATGTCAGAGATCAGCTAGTTTAAATGCTTCATTTGATAAATGAGGAAATTGTGATTTGCAAAAGTTTTATTATTTGTCAGGTTGGGGTGGTAGCTCAGTGGTAGAGCACTTGCATGCGAGGCACTGGGTTCGATCCTCAGCACTACATAAAAATAAATAAATAAAGATATTGTGTCCATCTACAACTAAAAAAAATATATTTTTTAAAGTTTTATCATTTGTCTAATGCACTCAGATTGGGACTGGCCAAGCCCAGTTTGAGCCTAAAATTTCATCTGTGCCTTCCAGTGTTATTTCATTTATTGCCTCTGTTGTAAAATACATATATATTTTTTTGAACTAGGTATTGAACTCAGGGGCACTTAACCATTGAGCCATATCCCCAGCCCTTTTATTATATTTTATTTAGACACAGTCTGGCTAAGTTGCTTAGGTCCTAAGTTGCTGTGGCTGGCTTTGAACTTGTGATCCTCCTGCCTCATCCTCCCGGGCTACTTGGATTAGTCATGTGCCACTACACCCAGCAAAATATGAGATCTTTTGAAAAGAATTTGAATGGCCTGTGCTATGGTTTGAATGTGTCAACCCAAAGTTCACGTGTTGAAATTTCAACCTGCAAATTTGTATGTTGATGATATCGGAGATGGGGTGTTTGGCAGGTAATTGCAATTAGATGAGGATGAGGATGAGGACGAGGCCACTATTAGGGAATTAGTGACTTTAACAAAGAGGAAAAGAGACCTGAGTTATCGTGCTTGCTCTGTCTCACCATGTGATGCCCTACACAGTGTTATTTTAGAGTTAGAAGGCCCTTGCCAGATGTTGGATCAAAGTTCTTAGACTTCCCATCTTCCAGGACCATAAAACCAGGAGATAATAAGCATCTATTATTTTTTAAAATAAATTATCCAGTCTGATAATGGCCTATTTAGCCCATTTAGAAATTTCTTGAAATTATCGTTCGAATAGGAACAAAATGGAGATAATTTTGGCCTTCATTCAGGGGTTATTGGGGGCCTGTTTCTAGAGTCTTCTGTGTATACACCTCCTTTTACCTCTTTACATTAAGCTGGGTTTTCATATGATAAACTCTCTCAACACACAAAAGACATCTTTTAAGCCATCACTAACCTCAGATGGTCTTTGCCATTAACACTCACAAATCATTCTAATCTCTTCAAAAAGAGACTAAGATTGGCTTGAGCCAATGAGCAAATTAAAAGTCATCTCACTCATATAGTAATTTCATAAAACCTCATCAACAAAGAACATATTTAGAAATTTCTAATCATCTCATATAGATACATATTTCTAAAATACCTATTAGACTGAAACAGTGAATTTTAAAATATTTTTACTTATATACTTTTTTCCAAGAATAATTCTGATTTCATAAATCTCATGTAACACTTATCTATTGCTATATAATATACTACCCCAAAACTTCATATTCTAAAGCAATGACCATTCATTTGATCAAGATAATAGAAGTTGCCAGGGTCCAGTGGATGTGGATCTTCTGTTCTCCATATGGTATAATTGTTGAGGAGGGGTGGGTATGATGCAATCAAATTGGTCTGAAAACTCTAAGGTGGCTTCACATGTGTGTCTGGCATCTCAGCTGAAGTGGACAGAATGTTATGAACTGTCTGAGATGGTGTGGGCTTTCCCTTTAAGTGGTAGGCTCTGATTCTGGGCTTACTTATACATCTGGCTAAAACCTCAGTTTCTCTCTAGGTGGCCTATTTTTTTCCATGTGAGTAACCTAGACTTCTCTTCACAGTGGCTGGACTTCCTGGTGAATGAAATCAGGTGCTAGTAGGTCCACTAAGTCCTAGTCCTGAGACTGAAGAAGGGTTACTTTTTCTGCATTATTAATCAAGGCAAATATTTGCATACTTTATTAACATGCAGTATTAATCAAAACAAGCCAAAAGATCACCCAGATTCAAGGAT
Source organism: Spermophilus citellus (assembly GCF_964194105.1). Taxonomy (NCBI): domain Eukaryota; kingdom Metazoa; phylum Chordata; class Mammalia; order Rodentia; family Sciuridae; genus Spermophilus; species Spermophilus citellus. Next base: position 90,860,917 of record NC_138192.1, read on the forward strand.
GGGTTATAAACTTCATATCTTGAAGAAAAAAATGTCATATTCATTTGCATATGGAAGAAATAGTTGATGATTATTTTGTGAACACATTTGAATTGTGTCAATACAAATATTTTGTAAAAAGCATTATGAATTAATGCCTTATATTTATGTAAAACAAAAATGAGAATGTGGTTTTGAAATACCAATTCTCTTTCTCTATAGCATTGTTGAAGCCCTTAGAATAACAAAGATATTAATAATTGCTTTGTTCTATCTAGTTCTTTCTTTATTCTCATATGATTATATAATAGGTTCTACTCAGCTCTCTTTCATGTTAGTTCTGACAGATCCTTGTAGGCTTCTTTGAGATTAACATATTAACTATGTGCATAAGCAAACTGCTCAGAATTTAGTTTTGGAATACACAAAATTTATCTTCTTTTAACTATAGTTCAATCACCTAAAATTTTGTTTTCTAATACTTGGTTATTTTGTACCTATGATACAAAACCAGAGATGTAATAACACTTGAAGATAGTGTCTTCCTCCAGTGCAAATCTGCTCTGCCACTTCAGCAAACTGATAATATTTTTTAAATTATTTATTTATTTATTTATTTATTTATTCTAATTAGGTACATATGACAGCAGAATGAATTTTGATTCATTGCACACAATTACAGCACAACTTCTTTTTTCTCTGGTTGTACATGATGTAGTGTCACACCATATGTGCAGTCACACATATACCTGGGGTACATGAAATGAATTTGAATGGCTTGTGCTATGGTTTGCCCAACCACAGTTTCTCTATTTTTCCCTTTGCCCAATCACAGTTCCTCCATCTTTCCCATGCCCCATTCCCCCATTATGGATCAACATCTACTTATCAGAAAGAACATTCAGCCTTTGGTTTGGGGGGACTGGCTTGCTTTGCTTAGCATGATATTCTCTACCTCTATCCATTTACCTGCAAATGCCATAATCTTATTCTCTTTTAATGCTGAGTAATATTCCATTGTGTATATATGCTACAGTTTCTTTATACACTCATCTATTGAAGGGCATCTAGGTTGGTTCCACAATTTAGCCACTGAGTATTGAGCTGCTATCAGCATTGATTTGGCTGTGTTACTATAGTATGCTGATTTTAAGTCCTTTGGGTATAGATATATAAAATAATATAGACAACGAAATGTCTTTGAATGATTTCCACCTCCTGCAAATCAACAGTAAAGTTTCCATATCCCTTTCTGACTATACTTTGAAGGGGAAAATATGGAGGGAAAAATAAATGTTCACTTTAATATGGAAGACTATAGCATAGTTTCAATTTTATTTACTCTAATTAATTCCTCACTCCCATCATCAACCTGCCTTTTCTTCTTTTTCCTCTTCACACACTTTCCAACTTATAAGCATCTTTTCTTGCTGCAAGTTTTTTACTCAATTGTTTTATGCTTTCTTATTTATATAAATCTCTTTTATCTATGTGATGAGTAAATTTAATTATATAACAAATAATTTCTATACCAAATAAATCCTTAACTATGCATGTTGCTTGCTGGCACACAACTGTAATTCCAGCTACTCAAAATGATGAGGTAGGAGAACGATAAGTTCCAGGGTAGCCTTGGCAACTTAGCAAATACTATCTCAAAATAAAAAAATTAAAAGGACTGGAATGTAGCTCAGTGGTAGAGTACTCCCCTAGCATGATCAAGGCCCTGGGTTCAATGCCCAGTAGTATAAAATAAACAAGCAAACAACAACAAATAAAACAAAAGCAACAAAATAACTATTCATGCTAACTGAAGGTACACAAATGTCTTCCCTGGAGAAAAAGATGAGGAAATGCGGAAGGACATTCCAGGCTGAGGGAAAAAAGTGAATGAATGTACTAGGCATGGAAGACCAAGGACCTTCAGGAAATGGTGAGTGATCCCATGTGGCTAAAGGAAGCTGCAACATGCATCTTGAGGATCACTTTCAGTTTACAATCAATTTGCTTAGGCTGAGTAGTGTTTTTTTAAATGTTTGAATTATTAGTCAATATTTAATAACTAAGGGATTTCACGTTACACTTCCGATTCTTGGTTTGTCATAAAAAACTGAGATGGAAATCATGAGCTTTTCTTTTAGTATGGTAATATAAATCAATCAGGGGAAGATGAATTCTGCAAGGAATAACCACAAGTTTTCAGTGGCTTAACATAATAAATATTTATTTTTTCCCAAAGCCATGGTTCAGTGAATGTATTCCTGTGATTCAGCAACCTTTCTGAATGGCTTTCCACCACGCAGTATATCAAAGGCACAAACTCATTTCATCTTATGATACCATCTTCCTCTAGGTCCTTCCCTCTCCAGCAGAGGGAAGAAGAAAGAAAATACAGAATTATGCATAGAGAGGCTTCGTGGTCTGGACCTAGATATGGTGTTTGTCAGTCTCATAAGCTAGAAATCAATCATATGTGGCAATCCCCTAATGGCAATGAAGGTCAGGAAATACACTGTAGCCCTATGCTTGGGAGGAAAAGAAATGGCTTGTGAACAACAGGCCTATTTCTGCCATGTAACCTTGATTCCCTTTACCAGGGTGGGTACCTGCTTTTTCACCTGCTGCCCCCAGCCTGTTTCCTGTGTGGCCACTGTAGACACTTGAATTTGTAACCCTCAGCATAGAAAGTAGAAAAATACGTGTCTGGGAGAGATAGAAAAGTTTCTTCCTAATAATGGTAAAGATTTCATAAACTTTGTGTTTAATGGAAATTCTGTTCTGACTTTTTTAAGGGAGAGAACAATTCTTTTTTAGGTCAGTAGACCCCACAAAGATGTACAAGGAGGAACAATTATCTGAATGATCTTTCAGTCCATGTTCAATATGTGAATGTGTCAAAACTTTCAACCTTGCTTTTGCTATACCAAATGAAATTAAATATTTGTGGCATTTTTATGGAGCCAATATTTTTTCCCATAGTAAGAGAATTCTGATTTATGTACTGTGATTTTGGAAGAAAGAGGAAGATTTAATACATAGGCTAGTTGTTTGACATTTTTCTCTTTAAATCTGTCAATTCCCTGATTTCTCGGATCAAGTTTACAAACAGTGAAAGGAAGCTAGCATTTTCTAAAAAAAAAATCTTGCTTTTGTAGACATAAGTTTTTAAAAAGTTGCATTCTTCAAACCTGGGGACATCACAATTCCTATTGTGATCTTTCTCTAGCATTGTCTAAAATGAAGTAAATGTCTAGTGAATATTCAGATGGAATTTTAGTGATTGAAAGGAGCTAGGGGACCATTGCTTTAATTTCATCTCAGGATGAAATGTCCCTGAGGCCACAGGAGGTAAACTGCTTGTCCACATACTCATTTAGGTTTCGGAGAAATCCTAGGTTGTTTTATAGAATTATTCCTTAATTTACCTCCCAGCTATTATTAAATTCTACTACAAACACTTTTGAGTAGATGAATTCAGAGACGTAGTGATGTTAGCAAAGACAGGACAAGCTTAAGGTAAGGTGCAGAAAAATACATGTCAGGAAATGTAGCATGGAGCTAAATTCAGGGTGGATTTTATATTACACCCTTTTCCAAAATACAGCAGCTTTAGACATCCCTTAGAGACCTTTGGTGATAATAGAACCTCCACACGCAGGTAAAAGAAATGATACTGTCTTATATGACTGTGTCTTCATTTATCCAGCAGCTAATTATCCTACCCAGTCACTTCAATCCCCACTGTTTGGTCTATTCTCAATCACAGTTGTCCCTTACCCTGACCCTGTGAAAGACAATATAAGTAGACATATTTTCATTGCTGGATCAGAAATAAATTTTCCTTGTGCTGCTTTTGATATTTTTCTATGAAAGGAATCATTTTTCCTGGATTCTGGCTTCCTGCTAGTTAGTCTGAGATCCTGACTCTTTGTTGTCTATATGATTTTCATTTTCTGATTACTTTTCACTAGACTAGTGGTTCCCTCCTCCTGTACAGGTTTATCTTCCTTGGGTAGTCCAATTCTGAGACCTGGTACCTCTTTGTCTTAACTGTTCTGACCATTCCTAATTTCCCAGTGTGGACTTCCTGTCCTATAGCCATTCGTTGAATTGCTCATATTATGTCTTCAAGTTGTATTAAGCACCCTAAGCTTCCACCATAGATTTAGGATACAAACTATCTGACCTCTGACTTATAGTAACCTTGCAGTAAGGGTACCTGGTTCTAGGAACATGTGTTATGAATTACTGTTTCATTTCTTCATTTTATTATTATAAGAGATGTGTAATGATTTGGATTTTTCAATAGCTAGCTCTTTGTAACTATGTGTTGAATCACCCCCACATTTACCAAACGCTTTTTACCACAAGTTAAGTATATTAATAGGAAAGACTGCTACTGGCCTATTTAGTGGGTGTGGCAAAATTGCGGTATAATGACGGGTCTAATATTGAACAAATAGCCTTCATGTTCTATTTAACTTACAAGGATTCTTCAGAATCTGGCTCTTAGAATTGAATTGCTTCTGTGCTATAATTTTTTTAAAAAAAATTTGAAGAAAATACATTTTAGCAGGAGAGTTAGAAATAGTCATGAAATTTCATAGCTACAATATTTGACTTTTAAAAAAATATAAACCAAGCTTAAGATAAGCTTTAGACAAATATTACTTAAAATGTATAAAGTTATTTCTCCAAATTAAAATAAAATAAAATTTTACAAGAACAGCCAACATGAATCATAGTCTGGCTTTTACATACCATAAAGTCTCTCTTCTAAGCCTTATTTTGTTCATTTATAAAGTTCCTTGTTATCTTAAAGGCTCTGGCTGATATTATATTCCAAATCTGTGCAGTTTCCATCATCCTTCTTACCTCTTTTCTTGTTTGACCCTTTCCTTTCTGAACCATAGGCCATATTTCATCCATTTTCATGTGTTATAAAATTTTACCTAAAGCACAATAGGAGAAGAACAGTCCACAATTCATCTTATGAGGCTAGAATCCTGTCACTAAAACCAAAGGGAGACATCACAAAAGGTAAAATTGTGGACAAATATTTGTTATTAATCTTTATTTTTAAAAAAACCTTAAAAAGATATGATAAACTGAGTTAAGTGACTTATCAAACAAATTATACATCATGATTAAATCTATCCCAAGAATGAAAGGTTGTTTTAACAAAAAAAATCCATTAATCATATTTATAAATTTAAAACATAATCACATGACTATCTTAATAGGTGAATAAAAAGCATTGGAAAAGTTGAAATTTTAAATTCTAATTGTAAAAAAAAATTGTAAATTCTAATTCCTAAACTGTATTTTAAATCTAGTCCTCTAACAGGAATAGAAAAAAACTTCCTCAACCAGATAATGAGCATCTATAGCTAACATCACATCTTCATAATGAAAGATTGGGTGCATTTACCTTAAAATCAGTAATAAGAAAAGGATTTCTGATCGTAACAATTCTATTTAATCATGCAAAAGACAGAAGAAAAAGGCATGCAACTGGACTAGGAAAAAAAATAAAACTGCCTTTTACTCACAGATGCCATTATTTTATATATATATATATATATATATATATATATATATACACACACACACACACACACACACATATATGTGCATATATATATATATATATATATATATATATATACATATATATATATATATAAAACAACTTAAAGAATCAAGTATAAATTATAACTAACAATTCAACTACAAGTTTATAGGACAAAAGATAAATATTTTAAAAATCAATTTAATTTCCATATACTTGCAAAGGACAATCTGAAAATATAATTAAGAAAATAATTCCATTTATATTACCATAAAAAGAAAACACTTAGGAATAAATTTTTTAAAGTGAAAAACTAATACTTTCAAAATGATAAGACATAGTTAAAGAAAACTAAAAAAGCCCAAATTATTAGGAAAAAAATCTCATGTCCATGTATTGGAAGTTACAACATTGTTTGCAAGGCAAATATTTCCCCAAACTGATATGAAGATTCCACATGATCTCCTTAAGAATATATACTGAATTCTTTGTAGACTTAGATAAATAGATTCCAAAATTCATACAGAATTGAAAGAGATTCATAATAGTTAAAACAATGAACAAATAGACTCATTTCCTGATTTTCAAACAGTCTACAAAATAACATTCTTTAAGACTAGGTGGTCATGGCTAAAGGAGAGACATGTCAATTAGCGTGTTAGAAATCAGAGTCCAGAAATAAACCTATGTATCAATTGCCAAATAATTCCAAAACGGTTACCAAGGCAATCAATGGCCAAAGAATCACCAAAAAGTCATGTTAAGACAACTGCATAGCTTAAATTAAATAAATAAATAAATAAAATTTAACATGTACTTCATACCAAATATAAAAATTAATGAAAACTGGATCAAAGTCACAAAGTAAGAGCTCAAATTATAAAAATTTTAGAAGAAAATGTAGACATAAATACTCATGATATTGGATTTAGTAAAAGATTCCTTGACTATGACATCAAAAACCCAAGGAACAACAACAAAACAAGGTAATTTAGATTTTGTCAGAATAATAAAAACTTTTGTACTTCAAAGAATACTATCTGGAAAGTTAAAAGACAATTTATGGAACAGGAAAAAATATCTGCAAATCATATATCTGATAAGAACTTGTACTTAATATATATATAAAGAAAGATTTTGACTCAAAAGTAATAAAAGAACAACCCAATTTTAAAAATGTATAAAAGATTTCATATATATATATTAACAAGAAGGAGATATAAATAGCCAATAAGCACATGAGATAATGATAAATAATTATTTTCCAGGAAATGCCAATAAAGCCATTGTAGATATTACTCCCTCAACCTACCCACTAGGATTCCTATAATCAAAAATTCATGTAACAAATGTCGGTGAGGATGTTTTGGAATTGTTCGTATACACTGGTAGTTGGATTATAATAGAGTATAGCCATTTTGGAAAATAGTCTGGCAGTTCCTCAAATGATTAAATATAGTTGCAATAGGCATAGCAATTCTACTACTGCCTATATCCCCAAGAAAAAAATGAAAATATATGCATACACAAAAACTTGTACAGGAATGATTAGAACAGTATTATTTACAATAGCCAAATAAACCAAATATCTATCAGTTGATAAATGGATAAAAAAATGTGACATAAGTATTGAATGAAATAGTATTCATCCAGAAAAAGAATGAAATCCTGATCATGCTACAACTGGAATGAACATTGAAAACATTATTCTAAGTGAAAAAAACCAGTTGAAAGTAGTTTAGTGCTTGTCCAGGTTTGTGAGAGGGCAATGGTCAGGAAGTGATAACTAAACAATACCAGGGTTCATTTTAAGATGTTTGGAAATGTTCTAAAATTATTTAGGATGATGGTTGCACAGTTCTGAGAATACATTAAAAACCACTGAATTATACATTTGCAAATGGGTAGTGTATATAATGTTTAAGTTAAATCCTAATAAAGATGTTAAAATATATCAAAGAACAAAGTAAATTTTGTTTATCTTGATAAAAGAGATTGCACTTCTTGCAGGTTCTAGAATGAAAGACGAGTCAATCTGCTCTTAGCTGAGTCTGGGTTTTTTTCAACTTCCCAATGATTTATTTCACTATGGATTCATATATTTGGGTGGCAGTATTGGGACTGCATGTAAAGGAGGGTCTTCAATCAAGCATTAATAGGTTTCCAGAGCTCTGCTTGCCCCTCCTGTCTGAACAGTTTGCTCTCTTTGCTGTGAGAGCTCTCCCATTGCTTACAGCCTACAGCTGACTGACTGTTTGTGTTGCTGAGGATTTATCTTAGCTTTCTAGTCTTGACCCTGGTCTTCAGAAATCTCTGTTTGCTCTTTGGGCTTGCCCTTGTGCTTTGTAAGTCATCCAAGGAATCTCTCCTCTCTCTGAAGTCAGAGTCTGTCTCCAAGGACTTCCTCTCAGTTCTCTTGCCCCATCCTGAGATTTCTGAGTTTAGCCTGGAATGCCAGGGGAAGATAGGGATTCTCCCAACTCTCCTACTCCTCTTCCCATGTTCTTTTGCAAATGACTGAAATCTCTGGAAATTTCTCTTGATTTTCTTTCCCCACCCTTATTTTCAGCACTCAGCAAGGATCAGAGGAAAATATTGGCAGCCAGACAGTTTTGTTCCGTGTCTCAGGCTCCAGTGGAATGTAACCTGCCATGCCAGCCCACAGGCAGCCACTAGAAACGTCAAATCTAGGCTAGTTTCCTCTAACCACCACCCATGAAGGATTCTTCTGTCTCCCTCCATATTAGATATAAAATTCTTCTTGGCTCTTTTTTATCCTTATAAAATCTTATACTTTCTAGATTTTAGTTTATTTGGGTTGTTTTTGTGTTCTCTGCTCCCTGGTGAATATAAAAAATGTTCAACCAACATTTTGGTTGAAAGCATAAAAGAGAAAGTATCTATGACTTCCAAGATCTGAACGGAAAGTAAGATGTCTACTAAAAGCTGACATGAGAAAACAGGTTTCAGAAAGATTTGGGTCCTATGAATAGCCAACAAGCAAGAAAAAAAGTATCTAAGACTCAAGTTTCTTATCTCAGATATCTCTATCTTTCAACAGAATCTCACAATTCAAGTACAAACTAACTTTAATATCATGGGGCAAATTATACAAAGGAGTGTAGCCACAGTAAGCCCTTGGAATGATATGGACCAACTTAGCTAGTCTTCTGCAGGAATTCCTTTTGCTGTGAACTACTCAGCAGAACAGGGACTGAGAAACCTCTCTTGGTTAATGTGATAGAAAATGATGAGGCTCAGTGATGCAGTAAGAAGTAGATTAGAGCACTATATATGACTCTATTGAGCAAGAAATTTCTTAAGTGCCACAAGGATAAAGGATAAAAGGTAATAATACACCTCATGGCTTTTTCTACGCTGCTGATGTGAAGTCACAAACCTCCAGACTTGCATCCTTACATGTGGAAGATTCCTCTTGTCTCCTGGTCTAAAATTGATCAATACATGTCAGGGGCTCTTCCGTGAGCCACAAACAAGGAGCTGAGGCAACCACTTGTGTCTTTGATATGCCACATATCTGAAGTAAAGGTTGCCAGCTTATCTCTTGGATCATGAGCAGACCAAAGTGAAACTGTGAGCAATGTCCAAGGAGTCAGTGATCAATGTTTACTATAAAGAACTAAACTGGTTATTTACATTTAAGACTTATCCAAACAAGCAAAATCAAAAGACAAAAATTGCTATGAGCCATGTATAATTGGTAACTCGATTTTACAGGTGAATAATTTGAGGCAAGAAATGATCAAGAAATGTGCTATAGCCACAGATAATAATTTGGTCCATAGCTCAAAGTAAAAACAGAAAAAAAATCAGCCTGAATTGTCTTACTATTCAACTGCAATTTAGAGCCATTTATAGTACCAATTACCATTAGTATTTGACAATACTTATTGTCATAATGGTAATGAAGTTAATAGGTGGGGAACCTGACAATATACTGAATAGAATATTTTTAAAAATGTTCTACTTAATATTATAAAATATTCATTCCTTTCTAACTTTCTTTTCTGTGTCAACTTTCCCAATATTTTTAAATGAAAGTAAAATATCCTCACAGAATATAGACAATTAAAGTAACAGAAAAATAATCGAAGTCTTTAAGGATATAATTCTCACTAATGATATTATATACTACTTCCACCTCCTTACAGTTGTGTCTTTCCAACAACAAAAGAAGGATGCTATGAACTAAATAAATATTTTGCAACAATTTAATGATGAGTTATTTGAGTTGTTTGCATTATGCTTCTCAGTGAGAAATACTTCACCAACTCAGGAGTAACCTAAAATCATATTCTAACTGCCAGAATACTCCCACCTTCTGTCTTTTGTTGGAAAATCTTAATTCCTTTAGGTTGAGATGAGGCTAAGTTGTTAAAATAAAGCTGAGAATTGTGGAGATAAAATCCCTTAGAACCTTTGGTGATGGTTCAAATAGAGCAAACTGATTTATATTTTATATGAAGTATGTTTGAAATAGAGGGCAATGAAAAGACCAAACAAGACAAAATGAAAGTAAACAAAACATAACCCTCTGATTATGTGTGAATGTTTCCCTTAAAAGAGAACACAGTGTAGCCAGGCACAGAGGTGCACACCTGTAATCCTAGCATGGGAGGCTGAGGCAGGGGGATGGCAAATCCAAGGCTAGCCTCAGCAACTTAATGAAACCCTGTTTCAAAATAGAAAATAAAAGAACTGGGGATGTAGCTACTCAGTGGTAGAGCGCCCCAGGGTCCATCCTCAGTACTTTACCTCCACCAAAACAGAACCCTGTATGGTCAATCATTTTATATCATCTGTTGGGACTACTAGGAAATAATAAATTTGGTTCCATATTGCACACTCAACTTATTCTTAGGCCAACAGTGAGTCAAACTTATAGTCAGTAATAATTTGAAACATGACACAAATGCAGATCACAACAAAACATCCTCTTCTCCAAGTGGCCATGAATTGCATCTTGATGAAAAATATTTGATGACGTATTTCCACATGATTGACACATTAAGAATAGTGTGATTTGATATAAAATTTCAGCCTAAAAAATATAATTTTCAAAAATTTTCACTACACACTTAAATTTCTATATTGTTTTGTAAAGTACAACTCTGAAGGTAATGTATCTTATATTTACATTGACTAAATATATTAAATATATATTGTATATTGTAAACATAAATATATATTGTATAAATCTGAATAATTAAAACTTCTAGAGTAATTATACATATGAAATATATTCTAGAGTTCAAAACAATTTGTCAACTAGCAATTAGAGTGGGGGATGCCAACAAAGATCTAAATTATACTTGAGTTACCGTAAGAATAAATTAGTACTAAAAGCTAACAATTTAAAAATTTTTCATCATTCCCAAATGAATACTAACCTTGTTTTCTAAATATCTAGTTTTCTTCTTCCTTCTCTTATCAATTCTATATCTGTGTCATGGTTTGTTTGGATATGAAGTATTCCCCAAAGGCTCCAGTATTGATGCAGAAATGTCTGGAGATGAAATGATTGGATATGTGAACTATAACCTAGTCAATCCATATTAATTTGAATGAACCAATTGTGTGGTAACTGTGCATAGGTGGGGTGTGGCTGGAAGAGGTAGGTCACTGTGGTGTGCCCTGGAAAGGTTCACCTTCCCTGTGGTCACTTTCCTTCTCTCTGTCCGTACTTCCTGGCTGCCATGAGCAGAGCATTTCCCTCCACTATACCCTCTGCCATAATGTTCTGCCTCACCTTGGGCTCAGAACAATAGAATGGATGACAAAGAACTAAACTTCTGAAACCATGAGCCAAAATAAACGTTTCATCCTCTAAGTTGTTCTAGTCAGGTATTTTGGTCTCAGCAATGAAAAGCTGAATAACACTAGCTGGATACCAGAATAACTTGATTTTGAGAAAGCTGGTAAACAATAACAGGCTTTGCATCATATCAAAATTGCACCAATTTATGTGCTTCCTTACAAATCATCTTCCCTTCCTGTACTTTGCTGCTTCATTTCAATTTTGGAATTTTTTATATGACATTGAAGTACTCTGGAAATACCTTTGTGTATTTGAATGAATACATGAATCTTCTGTGTCACAGTGGAGTGCTGAAGGACAGCAGGTAAAGCTCTACTTGGACCAGATACCTTTGCTTTCACACACTTATGTGTTATTATTTTTGGTACTGGGGATTGATCCTGAGGGCACTTTTCCACTGAGCCACATCCCCAGATGTTTTTATTTTATTTTTTATTTTGTGACAGTGTCTTGCTAAGTTGCTGATGCTGGCTCCAAACTTGCAATCTTCCTGCCTCATCCTTCTAAGTCACTGGAATTACACAAGGCTAGCCTCGGCAACTTAGTGCACCACCAAGCCTGGCTTTCAAACACTTATTTGTGAGTTTAACAAGAATTAGATAATTTGTTCCAAAAAGTATGTCACAAATGCACTTGATATTTTATAGTTATACATTTTACTGAACATTACAAATATTGGTAAAATATAATTATGAAATAGTTAATTAAGTTAAATGCTTTGTTAGGGAAATTCTAAATTCAGATTTCTTTAGAAAAAATCTTATACTTTTACCCAATTTTTTGGAAGATTATTAAAGGAAAAATTATAAACATTACATTAAAGATGTGATGTACATAAGAAAGACCAGGAAGAATTTAAATAAAAGATCTAAATAAAGATAATATCTTGCCCCTAGGTTAAAAGAATTAATTATTGTGTGTTCAAATGCTATAATAAATAAAATGTTTAATGTACAAATAGCACATCATTAATGATTATCCTATTTTAAACCATTTGCTTCAATTGAGCAACCAACCGCAAGCCATGATCACATTAGATAAGAAGGCTTTACCATATATTTTACTTCTATATTTCTCCATAGTAAAAGGGGATTCTTGATGGTAAGACCCTGTTTGTACATATTTTGGGCCCAGAAAATAAGATTGCATTTGTTATTTAAGAGATACTGTGCCACATTTGTATCCATCCTCAAAGACTTCATTTACCTATGTCTTCCTTCAAGTGGTGTGACCTTAGCATGGTATTTAGGTGGACATACTATCCACACCATAATGGACCTCATTTGTTTTGTTTATTAACCTGAACTATAATATGTAATTCTTTAGCAGTGAGTTTGGCTATTACATGGTAAGCTTCGTGAAACCAGTGCCCTTGTATTTTAATTCATCATAGAACCTAGAGACTTACATGTTGTAGTTACCCAAAAATAGTTGCAGAAATAAATGAATCATTCTTTCTTCTGCACTGTACAATTCATAGACTATCTAATTCCCAAAGAGACCATAATTCCCATTCAGGTTCTCAGGTATATAGTTACTTTATTTAAATTAAGCATCTCTGTTTTAAGTTTAGTTGTGGTTGATTGCTAATTTAACTTCTTTCTTCAAAATTCTCACTTTTCTACTAATCCATTTCCAACATTTCTTTCAGAAAAAGGATTAAAAATCTACTACTACAGGAAACTTTCTAGCTTAGTGACTCACTTCAATTCAAAGTATGCCTTTACTCTACATTCCCCAGTACACATGAAGTTCATTCTATTTTGAAATCAAATAAATATGTATAAATAGTTATAAAAACAAGGGATTTTAGCTTTGTATTATGTGTACGTTTCAAATAATAAGAAGGGAAATTATGAGTTTTAGAATATTTTCTTCCCTACTCCATCCATGTACACATTTACACACATATATGTGTATATGCATACTTACAGCATCTTTATACCTATATCTATTTTCTTATATGTATGCATATTGATTACAAGCAACATCTAAGATATGTTTCAATTTACAAATTTAATTCACAATAAATCATTTCAGTTAAAGGATAACTAATCAGGAATTTCACAAGTGTATGTTTATATATATTCACAAGTGAATGTTTATATATAAAAAATATAAAAAATGTAAAAATGGCTTATTCATATATCAAAAAAGGTATCAGTGACTTAGGCTTCCAATTAGCATACATTCATTAAGCATAACTACATATGGAGTACTCTACAGGCCATTTTTTTCATGGGGTTCTTAATTGAACAGCCTTCATTTCCCTACTTGTTTTTCATGTCACTTAAAAAGTCCATATAAAAAGCAACTAAAGATAATATCTATTAATCTGTTTCTGGGATTTTTCAGAACTTATATACTCATTGTAGCTGGACCCAAGATGAGTAGAATGTTTCATTGAAAATTAGCTGCCCCACAAGGCAGGCAGCAATTTTCCAAACTTTTAACAGTCCTAGAAATGAGTGAGCTCGTAGATGGAATCTGAGTGTGGGTAAGCTGGTGAATTTACACATGGAAGCCTTCCAACATAAGAGAGATTTGTAAGAACATTAATGTTATTTTCTCTTCAGTATTTCTGTGTGCCTGACCTTATCTCTTGAAATAGTTAACATTATCCAGAGCAAGAATGCTCTTAAGATAGTGTGTTAATATGTTGCTTCTTTCATTCAAAGTTGGAATTTTGCAGCAAAGCATCCTGGACAGAGAAAGAATTTTCTAAATTCCTTCTTTCTTCTATCCCTCCCTTACCTCATACCTCTCAAGAACAAAACTTAATCAATTTGATGTTAGAGTTGTACATAATGAAGGTTTAAACAGGAAGAGAAATGAGGAGAATCTATTTCCTACCTGCCCTAAGGAATCTTGGGGGGGGGGAATGAGGACAGTGAGAAAATGAAGAGACGTGAAGGTCTAATTTTTGTCTCTGTCTGTAGAGGTGAGTCCAGGTTGATGGTGGGTAAGATGTTTAGAAATATGGAGATTAAATTGGGGGGGGGTTAAATTATAATGCTTTTTGCCCATGTAAGGGACTCCGGAGTAAAATTGTTTCCTAGTTAAAGCCAATGCTTTTACCTAGTTAAAACAAAACTTGGTAGTAATTTGTGAAGTCAAATTTTAAAAGTCTCTAACTTTTAGTCTTGTGACACAGAGATGACAGTCAGGAAGGTGGATTGCCAGAGGAGGTCTTCAACAGTGAGGCTGACAGAAGCCATGGCAAGAATTATCTGAACCAAAGACAAACGGGAGTCACAGCCAGGCAGAGCATACTCTCCAAACTGGACAAGCCGAGATAAGTTTATCAGCTGAAGACGGCTGTCTGTGTCCCTGGCTGAGACAAGAGAGACCAAAACAGAGTTCACCACAAACATTCATTTGTTCAGGAAAGTCAGGAAGGCCAGAGCCCTTCAGAAACCAGAGGACACACTGCAGATCCAGGGAACCCACCTCTTATTACCAAAAAGGCTACATGTCTCTTGCCCCTAGACCAAAATTCCTAGAGAAGGATATGCTTGGAGATGCAGGTATGAAGAAAACTGTTTAAAGTAACAGAGGGGATTAGTTTTGCCAATTGAACTAGAAACTGAAGAGTTAATTTTATTTATTCATCCCTTGTCTACCAACAGGTATAAACACATGAGAAACACCATATTGATTATAGACCAAATAAAGATATTAAATCTTTTCTTATGAGATCAGTGGTACTCTACATAAACTATATCCTTAGTATACAAATTTATGGAGAGGGATGAAGTATCTTGAAACAAATTTGAAATCTATTGCTGCTTTACATTATTTAGCTTTTTATTCATACGTGAAAAATGAAGAATAATAATAACAAAAATAATAGGAAATAGTTAATATTACTAATCTGTTGGGTTTTGTCCAAAATTTTTTTCTATGTAATTTTAGTTATTCTTTCAAATAACCTGATGAAGGTACTCTTATTATTTCAAGTTTTAAAGATTAAAAAAATAAACCCACAAAGTAGTGAATGGATAAATCATTTTTCAAAGATGTAGAGCAAGAATTCCAGCCAGGTTTTCTGACCCCAAAACTTGTTTTTCAAATGATTGACTGAGGGACTGAATGATTTCATTTCTCTGTCCACTTGGAACTGAACTTGTGACCAATAGGTTCCTTGGCATTGAGCAGGGAAAATGTCTGAATGAACAGTATTATCTTCTTAATGAGTTGATCATGTCTATGTTTTAATATTGCAAATGGACTTGGGATTGCTCCTACATGAATTAAAGAAACATTGTATTCCCTTAAACTACTGTGCCAGGGTAAAAATTCCACTGTTGGGATTTTGTATCTCTATTAGCCGTGTTTTTAGTTCCATGTTTCAACTGAGAAGATTCATTTAAATCATGGAGAGACAAGTTTAAGGAAATTTGTCCTTTTATTATTCCTCTTTACTTTAGGTACTTCTGCATTTCTTTCTCCTTCCTTCTTTACCTCATTCATTTTGATCTTTCCTATTCTCTTCATTTATATCTCATTTTTTCCACATATGTTCTTCATTCACTTTCTTTTAGAGAAGGAAATTTTCTTCATTAATCATCTTCCCTCTTCCATCAATGTTATTAATATAACCACGGCAGAAAAAAATATTAAAATATAAGGCAGAAATTCCAAGAAGTCATTTGATGTTGGGAAAGTAATTTAATTTTTCTAAATTTCAGTTGCCTCACCTGTAAACGAAAGGAAATTAATGGGGAAGTTTTCCACATTTATTCCAGTTCAAGATTACTTAGGATTATTGAGTTTGTTTTTTATATTTACATATAATTTGAGTATTTAAGGCTACACCTACACAACACCAAACGTTAACTTGATGTAACACAAAACATTTGCCCATCATCCTGATACTTTATCCATAACACAAACCATCTGGGAGAGCTGGATTTTGGATTGATTCAACTTGACATTTCCAGCATTATGTTTAGGCACAGCCAACTGAAAGATTAATCAAACTGGTTGCTAGTACCTAGTTCCCAATAGTCATTTCTTGATTTATATCAAGTTCTTATGTCTAATATCTATATTTGATTTTTAAAAAGTTGGTAACTTCTCAGACTGACTGACATTTGAGTAAATGACCAGAAGCTTGGTGGACCTAGTTTCCAGAAAGACTCCTCTTGCTAAATGATCCTATGGATGTGAAGAATGAGGTCACCAATTGGGCTACTGACAAGAGCTTTGATTTTGATTTTGGAATCTGTAGAAGGCTCAATTCTGGTACTACCAATAATCTTACCTGATATTTAATAATTTTTGTGCTTACCTCCCTCATTCATGTGTGTCTTTCTTTGTTCCTTAGAGCAACAGTTCATTCATCAACCATTACTTAATGGAGAGGAAGCACATTTGGTCACCATCCTCCCTACAAAAATAACTGAAGTACTCAAAGATGATCCTCTCTTGGAATACCATCTTCCAGATGTGTTGTGCAGATGATCTGTTTTAGTTTTCAACTTAAACCCTATTCTGCCACTGTCAAAGGATGAAATATATTTTGCAGAATGAATAGGATAAAATGAATCATTGTGATCATGGGACCACCTTGCTTTAGGGTTTCAGGAGGAAGCTAGGATACAAGTCATTAAAGATCAGAGTCTGGGAATGGAAAGAAAGTTTAGTTACAATGAGTCATAATGATGAAAAATGTTCCATGTTGATTACTTATATTGTGGACTTTAAAAGACACTACAATAACTTCATTTAAAAATTTAAGAAATTTTCAAAAGATATAAAAGAAATGTTCAGTCATACAAGAAACCGAGCCAGAATTCAAACTCTGATCTCTCTCCAAAGCCAATACAAAACGTTATCCCTGTGTTAAAAGGCGGACATTATCTCACATAAAATCCATACATTTTTAAAAACTGATTTACAAAGTTATCCCATTTCATATAAAATTCAGATTTATATTTTTTTCCGTGAAATTCAGAAGATATAAACACTGATCCTACAATTAATGAGTTAAAAATAAATGTGGTGCACAACCAGAGATATGAAATATTGTGCTCTATATGTGTAATATTAATTGTAATGTATTCTGCTGACATATATAGCAAATTAAATTTTAAAAAATGAAAAAAATAAATGTGGCTTCCTCCCTTTAAAAACAAATGTATGGTACTATTTGTCCCAATTTTCACTATTCCCTATTGCATCCCTAATAATGTTTATGAATGCCTATTGTCTTAAAACATCACATATTATGTCAGTAGTAAATACAACATTACATCACTGTCTAATTAACTTAAATAACATTTATATGCAAAACATTTATATGAAAACATCTAAATTTTAAGACAATTATAGATAGGAAGCCAGAGCTGAATCTGCTGGTGATATAATTGTTTAAATTCTGATATGTCAATAGTGAAACAAATGTTTCAAAGACATTGCATGATTTGGAAAAATAAAAAAAAATATGTGACACATAGGCAGTGTTGGTTTGTCACAACATCCAGTTGGAACATATTATACTACCTAATAGATGATAATTTTTCCATTAAAAAAAATGTGACCACAGAGCCAACATCATGTTTTTTCTCCCCTATAGGGCTATGACATGTATACATCTGTCACTCAGCTGTGTATTCCATATTTGCTAAAATAATCCTGCTACTTTGAAATAAAAAGAAATTAGTATTTTTTTTCTTTGCTTTGCTTTGTTTCTTTTGTTGTTGTTGTTGTTTGATTTTTTGTTTGTTTAGTATCAGGGATTGAACCCAGGGTCACTTAACCACTGAGCCACATCCCCAGTCCTTCCTTTGTGTTTGATTTTGAGGTAAGACCTCACTAAGTTGCTGGCTTTGGTCATAAACTTGAAATCCTTCTGCCTCAGCCTCTCAATCTGCTGGTAATACAGGCATGTACTACCACATGCAGCTTAGGGTTAGTTTTTTAATCCATAGTTTTAGCCATCAAATGCCAAGTCTTATGATTTTACCATGATTCCAGAAGGGCTAAATGCCATTATGAATTAAGAAATATTTTTGTATAGTCTTTCCATAAAGACAATAAAATCTCATAAATATTTACTAGAAAAGTCTAATTGTGGGAGGCAACAGCACCATATGCTTTGAAATTGCATAATTTCAAAAGGTAAAGTTATTGACTAGAATATCCATTGAAAAGAAAAGGAGTAATAAATGATGTTTGATAATTTTTTTTGTTTAACAAGAATTTACTGTGCATCTATCTTGTTCTACACACAGAGCCAGGCATGGTAGATATTATATTAAGTTAAAGCAGATGTGGTTCTGGCTCTCAAGCAGCTTGTAATGTGGGGGAAGAAAAAGACATTAATCACAGAAACCCAAGAGAATGATCTGTGGCAAACACTATGAAGAAGACTTGACCTGGAGAGAGGTAGCCTCCTTGAGAAAATGAGGGTTTGAAATCTGAAGAAGGAATGGGTTATAACTAAGTGAACAAAAGACAGATGAGCGTGTTAAGCAGAGCAAACAGTAGGCATGAAGGGCCTGAAGAAGGATGCAGCATAAAAATTACCAAGGGACGAAAGAATTTCATTGTGACTAGACAGAGAGCAGAACTGAGGGTGAGATGAGGCTGGGACGTGGGAGGAGCCACACTATGCAGAGCTTTGTTTGCCATGTCAAGCAGTTGGTCTGAAATAAATGGGAAGCTATGGAATGGTTTAAGTGGAAAACAGACTGATCTGTGTTATAAAAAGATCCCTTTGGCTGCCAGAGGAAGCGATTTGAAGGAAGCCAGATGGACATAGGGAGTCAAGCTAGGAGACCACTGCAGAAACTAGATATATTAGTTATTTATGCTTGGATTCCAAGACCCTAAAATGTGATGACTTCAAACAACAAATATTCATTATCTCACAGATTCCATTAGCAGGTTTCTGCTCACAGCTTAGTTGGGTTCTCTGGCTCTCATTCTCTCTGAGTTGTAGTCAAGGTGTCCACCAGGGCTGCGTTCATTTCAAGGCTCCACTGGAGAGGGAGTCACTTCCAAGTTTCACTCAAGTGGTTGTTGGTAGGATTCAGTCCTTCATGCATTCTCAGATGAGGGCCTCAGTTTTCTTGTGGCTGTTGGCCTTATGTCTTGCTCAGCTCCTTACCTCAGGGTCCTCACTGTAGGCCAACTCAGCAACTGACTTTTATCAAAGCAAGAGACTGACAGCAAGAGAGAAACCCAAGTATTTTTTGTAAACTGATTCCAAAAGTGACATTCTATCAATTTTTAAATTTCTCTTCACTAGGTTAATATCCCCCAGCCCACACTAACAGGTAGGAGATCATGTAAGGAGATGAATAATCAGAGATCCTTAGGAAATCTTAGAAACAGCTAACCCTGGGTAAAAGATAATGGTATCTTATATTAGTAAGGGGTGGAATAAAATATTTAGGAAAAAAATCATGTGACTGTAATGATAGATTATTATGAACTGATTAGTGTGCCCCAAATTCATGTTGAAACCCAATACCTAAGAATATGACTCAATCTGGAGACCAGCCTTTAAGATATGATTAAGTTAAAATCAGCCTGTCATGGTGGTCCCTAATAAAAAGGAATTTTGAACATACAAAGAGACACTAGGATTTTGTGAGCACAGAGTTGAGACCACAGGAGGGCACGGTGAGACAGAACCATCTACAAACCCAGAAAAAAGCTTCAGTCTAGCCTCCACAGCTGTATTAAAATCACCCAGTCTGCAGTATTTTGTTATGACAGCCCCCGGTAAACAAATGTAATTGTCAACATTGAAAGACTAAGGAAACAGAAATGAAAATAAATTTTGCTTGGCTATTGAGCTAGATGAATATTGATGCCATGCTCTTACAAAATATACTGAAAGATGATGAAGTTTAAACAGATCCTTTTTTTCTTTAAACAAACAGGTATTTATTGTTCCCCTACTATGTGTCAGACATAATGCTAGGCACCATGGATAAAATGGACGAATCAAGTAGTTACCGCTTTCATGTAGAGTTACATTGCATTTCATGCAATGTATGTTACTTCAATTCAAACAAAGGATCTGAGGTGTAGAGAAACTCATTGCATTAGTCAAGGTTCCCTAGAGAGTGAGAACCAATAGAGGATAGATATATGATAGATATATTGATAGAGATTGATTTATTGATAGAAGTGGCGATTCATTATGGGAATCAGATCACACAGTTATGAGGGCTGAGAAGTCCCATTATATGCAAACTTCAAGCTGGATGACCAAAAAACCCTGCAGTATAATTCAGTATGCTTCTATAGGATTCACAGCCAAGGGTCTGATGATATTCTGAGTTTGAGCCTAAGGGCTTGAGAAACTAGGAGCTGGTGGTATAAGTCCCAGAGTTCACAGGCCCCCAAATCTAGATTTCTGATGTCAGCAGAAAAATGTGTATATCCTGGCTCCAGAAGACTGAGGAGAAGAGGTTGTTCTTTGACTTTATGTTTCATTTGAGCCCTTACCAAAGGAGATGATGCTTGCCTCACACTGATAAGGGTGGATCATGGCCAAGGGAATGGAGTGTTCCAAAGAAGAGTCAGTGGCCAACAGAGGGGAGGATTGGTGAAAGCTCTGGGGAAGTGAGGAATGAAAAATAAGCATTGGATTTAGTGTCATGGAGGTTCATTTGTGAGCTTGGAGAAAGACGCATAAATGAAGAGTCAAGATTGAATATCATGTTGAATAGAGAGTAAGAGGTGAGGAAATATAGATTAGGAAGAACAAACACCTTCTCCAAGAAACATCTAAGTGTGGATGGGCAAACAGAATGGAATTCAGTGAATGAGAAGAGGGGAGGGTGAATCCGGGTAAAAAAGAAGAGTTACCAAATCATGTGGAGTCACTGAAGATAAGAACATAAAACCCAAATTACATGTGATGGAGATATGAGCTCCAGAGGAGACCTTCTTCATTACATAGGTGAGTTGTAGGAGGCTTGTCACCTTGATATCAGGAGGAGGCAATATGTGAGTGGTCAAAGACACAGACTCAAAACTCTGACTGCCCAAGTGAGAATCTGACAGCTATGTGATTATGGGCAAGATATCTAAACTCTTGGAACCTCAGTTGCCTCATCCATAGAGTAGTGATAGAAGAGCATCTGTTTACCTACAGCAGTTAATTTTTGTCAAGTCTTAAGACTGGTGTCTGGTGTTCTGTAAACATTATGTTTTTATTACTACTATTATCATCTTTCTAAGATAGAAGTAAGATTTTCAGTTCAGAATGAAGGTGAGGAAATTTTGAAGGTGTGAGGGAAGTTGAGGGGGTTGGAGAAAGACAATAATGAAGTGCCCAGAGATGTGATAGGATTGTCGGGCAATGCTGAGAGCTCTTCTAAGGGGGGATTGTAAATTTGACAATTTAGGCTATCTTATTATGTGAATTCTTCAGCCATATTTAAACACATGGGAAAAAGAATCAGATAAAGTAGATATCTGAATATAATTAAATTGGGTTTTGCCAGATAAACTGTAAAACCAAGAGACAGTAGGATGGGGACATTTGAGAATATCAGCAGAGAAGGGTGTTTCATGGACTTTAGACTGGATGGAGATGAACATGAAGGAAGGGATGGATGTTGGATTTGAATATGGATAGAAGGCTTCTTTTACATGCCCACAGACATAGTACTGGTGGAATGTCTTTGTCAACAGTGAATACCTTTTATATCTAATTTGTCTCAGCTAAAATAATATTTGATGTGATCCAAACAAACAATAATGGTATGGGACAGAATAATTAGTGTGACTTGGTCTGTTGAGAAATGTTAAGTGAAAGTATATTGAAAAAAAATATATTGGTTGAATGCTTGAAACTCCATTAGGTAACGTCATTGGTACAGCACCCCTTCAACACGATGTTATAGGTAAGAAAAGAAAGAAAGTTCTGAGTTAGCCTTACTACTTCCAAGACGTTTGACTTTGCTGGGTGGAAAAGAATGTGATGATTGAGACTGATTTTTGGAAAGGAAAGGAGTAGCTGAGAATGTATCCAAGCTGCATTTTTCAGCCATATTTAGCCACTTGAGAGAAGCAGCAGATAAAGTAGATATTTGAATATAATAAAAGTTGGGTTTTGCCAGGTAGGCTGTAAAACAAGAAAGAGCAGGCCTGGGAAGTCTGAGAATATCAGCAGAGAAGTGTATTTTGTAGACTTTAGACAAAAAGGAGAGGGGCTGGAGGGAATGACATGGATGTTGATTTCATACATAGTGAAAGGTCAGGGTTTAAAATGGCCTTCAATGTTATTCCTCAAAAAGTCACCTTGTTATGAAATTCACAGATCTTTCTGGTGAATGAACTAGTCAAGTCAGTGTGACTAAAATCTTTTTTTTTTAAATATCTTTCTCCATTGCCTATTTGTCTTTTTTTTTTTTTTTTATCCTCCTACCTCAGCCTCTAAAACTGGTGTGATTATAAGCATGTGCCACCATGCCCAACTAGAAATTTGTATATTAAATCAAATAACACTTATGATTCAAAGGCTGTTTGGAAGTATACTTCTGTTCCTCAGAAATCTAACTTTTTGATATATATACATACATATATATATATATATATATATATATATATATGTATATACATAATTTAATATCATCTTCTATGTTCAATTGAACACTTCTGTAAATGTCTATTTATGAAAGGCATTGAGTAATCTTATGAATTAATCACATTAAATATATGTCACTACAGCAAACAGGCATTATTTATATTTTAAAACTATATTTGATTTATTTTCAAGCCAGTGTTTTTTTTTCATATTTATTTTAACACCCATAATCTTCTTTCTCCTGAGACACTTGAAATATTCTCTGTGTGACCTCAAATCTGTTAATCAATTACATTTAAGGGATTAAAAACAAAAAAAGCAATAGTTTTTCTCTTGGAATAAGAAATTTTACACACATGGCCTGGAGTAGTCTATAGGGTTAATATCTGAACCACACTTGAGAGTAGTCTGCTCATACAGAAACCAACTTCAAAGTGTTGCATCTTTAAACTTCAGAGAATTCTCAGTGCCATTACCTTTTGAGGATTTTTCATATTGTATTAGGTATAAAAACTTACAATTTTTATTCCCCGATATTATAAATGAAATGTATATTTGTGTCCAAAAAATTCAGGTTTCAATTAATAATTAAGAAACTCTTATGAAACCTGGAGGAACAGTGTTTCTCCTAACACAATGATCAGCATGAAGTTGCTTTAATGCCAGGATAAGGCAGCATGCCAGAAGCCCTTTCAGACAGGAAGAGGAGGATCTGTGCTCAAGGCGGAAGTGGCTTGCAAGGATCCTGGTTCCTTCACAGGAAAATGGGCCAGAGAAAGATAAAAAATGCAAAAATAATTTAAAATGTGTATTAGTGTTAGCTATTTATATTTAATGTCGTCATGACATTACTTGACACATGCCACTGCTGGATTGGAATGGAAATGTACGATTGTACAAATCAGCAAATTTTCTGGATTAAAAGTTTTAGTGACTGATTCAATAGGGATGAAGTAGTTAATTGCAGTAACTCTGGCAAAGAAGCCAAGCTGAGGAGTCTCATTTTGTTTTTTATAATAACCATGGGTAAAAGCTTAGTCTTCAAGTATCAATTTCCTTTTCTGTAAGAAGTTCTTGATTTTAATTGATTTTGTTGTTGTTGATGTTATTTTCAGCCTTAAACTCTGATTGTGTCTTCTAGGGCTACATTTTTTCAGGTCAGCTGTGACAATATTCCCTGGAGTGTGCCTAATAAGTTAGATGTATTCACAAGGCGAAATTATCTGTTGAGTTTTGGAGATAGAATCCAAGACTTAATTTCATGATTTTAAAGAGGCCTAAGGAAATATATTTCCCTCCATATGGTTCTGGTTATATGAAAATGTAAAGTACAACTCTGACTCAACTTGTGGGTGGTCGAATTGGAGTGGGGGCGGTAAACAAAGGCTGGTCCCATAATATGTTAGTTCATTACAGTTTTGTGTTTGTAGAAGCTGCTTGAGAAAAGGTAAACAAACAATCCTCAAATCAAGTGAAAAAAGAAAACTTTTTGTTAGATGTAGCTTTATAAACAGAATGCACCACGTCATAAAATGCAGAAAGCTAAAGATGTCCGTCTTTCATTGTCGTTCTCTTCTACTCCTCTGCAGATACAAACATACACATGAAGAACATGCCATAAAATCATCTTTTCATTATTAAAAATATGAAAGTTACCTTCAAGTATATCAATATTCCACCTTTACATGTTTCTTGATGGCAAATATTTTATTATAAAAAGTTGAAAATACGTGGACTGTTAATATGGCAATGCTGGTATAGGTCTGCATAGAATCTATGTTTCTTCAAAAGAAGTCCCTATATATGTATATATATTTTTAATATATATTTTTAGTTATAGATGGGTACGATACCTTTATTTTATTTGTTTATCTTTATGTGGTGCTGAGGTTCGAACTCAGGGCCTCACACGTGCCTGGCAAGCACATGATACTGAACTATAACCCCAGCCCCAAGGAGTTCTATATTTTAGAGTTGAAACTTATCTAAAGAAAATGTAATTTAAAATTTTGGAATTATATTGTGGACATTGTCCCATTAATTTGATTATTACAGATTGTTTGTTTTATACCAACAAAAGATAAAGATGAAATTTCGGTTTCATATATTCCATTATTTTAAATATTGTAAAACGTATTTATTGAGTCTCTAAGTACAAAGATTAAAAATCAGTTTAATGCTATTTTTTGAAAGATGAAAAATAACTAAAAAAGTAAATAAGGAAATAACTTTATTCACATGACTGTGTTCTCTTATAGGTGACTATCGCTTTTTCTGTGTTTATAATTCTGTCAGTTAATTCAAGAGACTTTTGGAGGGAAAATATCTGTACAATTTGGTATCATATATTTGATTCCATATTTGCAAGTATGGGAGGTATTCTCTTTATTATGAAGATGGTTTTTCCTTTCATTATGAGACACCTCTGGAAAACAGAAGATGACTTTGAAAAAGAAAGCATATAAGCTAGTGTGGTGGCACGCATTTGTAATCCTAGTGGCTCAGGAGGTTAAAGGCAGGAGGATGTCCTAAGCAACTCAGCAAGACCTTGTCTCAAATTTTAAAAAATAAAATAAAAAGAGATGGGGATGTGGCTCAGTGGTTATGTACTTCTGGGTTAAATCCCCAGTACCAAAAATAAAAGAAAAGAAAAATAAAGAAAGCATACAAACATTTTTAAACATTTTATTAAGCACTTTATTGGATTCAGTATGCTCATTTTCTTGACTGTTTGCTCTTTGTATGCAGAGCATAGCATAACCTTATTCATATGTGTTATAAATGAGAACAAAAGTAAAAACAAAATAAGACTCAAACAACAGCTGTAGGCCCATATGTAGCTTTTTTTCTGTGCTGCTATTACTTAAACTCTTTAATTTCTGTTTTACAACTAAGAAAATTAACAACCTGTTACATTAAAAAACAAATACTTATGAGTACTTCAATCTTTTAATTAATTAGTTAATGGTGTTTTATTTATTTTCCATGCAAAAGGAGAACATGATTTCTATTTAATTTCAAAGACATTTCTTGGAAACTAATAAATTTGTATTTTAAGTTTTTAAAGATTATTTAACTAGTCCATTCCTACCCTATTTAAAGAGCAAGCAGTAGGGTCTAAAGAGCGTATTCTAAACATGCACTTTATGATGAAAGAGTCTCTGATATGTAGTTAGAATCCAAATTTACTTTCAAAGCAACTGTTGTAGTTTGATTTTTGAAAAAAAAATGATTTTTACTGTTGTCCAGGGTGATTGTTTTCTGTTATTGTATTCTTTGAAACTGAGTTTCCAAATAGTTTTTACCTTTAAAGAGCCTGATAATGAAAAATAAATTACTTTTAGAATTTGATTCCTTGCTATTCTTTCTCCTTCAGGTAAGAAGATAAAATGTAGCATGAGTGGATTCATTTTTCTATGCATGTCTTAGAATCATATGTGGTCTATCTTTGTTTGGGACTAATGCAGTTTTACAAAATTAAGGGCAATGAGTCAAACCCAAAATTCTATAATGACAAGTTTAATTTTTCCTACTAAAAACCCTGTTATTATATGGAAATTCTCTATATTGGGAGGAAAAATTTTCCCTATAACCACTGAATATATGTGTGGTTTGAATTTTGTCTGCATTTAATTTCCATGTATTCTAGAAGCAAACAGAACAATCTCAGAGATTACTCAACTTTGAGGAACATACAATTATTTCACTCACAATTATTCACTGAGTGTCCATTACCTATAGGAACTACATTAGCAAAATATGGATAGAAAAATAAAACTCACCTCTTATCCTGGGAAACCATAAATCTACATCCTATTTGAAGCCATGGAAGTAGTGAAGACTCTCTAGGGAGAAAATAAAGATTGAGAATAGAAGACGGCTAAGAACAAAACCAGGAGACACCAGTATTTAAGCGACTGGTAGAAGATTCCATAAAAACCTGGGAAGGAGTGGCCATAGAAGAACAGGAAAGTGGTGTCACAGAAAGGAGGGCACAAGAAACACTGAAGAGGCACATTGGCTAGATTAAACCAAGATGTCTTTTACTTGTCTTCTTTGTGTAACGAGTAGTATTTTGTAAATAATCACCAATTTGCATTACTTTACTGAAAGGGAATTTCTCATTCCCTGGTATCACCATCTGACATGTTTGTTTTGGGGAAATAGAGGAGATATCAATTCAGAAAATTAGAGAAAACCATGGAAGCATAGCCAACCATTTCCCACCTTAGGATTTATAGCAGAGGGGTTAGATGAATGGAGAACTGGGGAGTGACTTATGTGGCTCCATGCCTTCTCTCTCTGGACATTGGCCTGGAATGTTATGAATGTGTTAGATAAATTAAGGGAAATACCAAAAGAATGAGATTTCTGGAGAAGTAACTGATCTGCAAGGTAATTTCATGCCAACAAAGAGTCCTTTGCCAGTATACTTATGATGGAGACATGGCATAGACAAACAGAAGAAAGCAATAGCCCCGTTTTATAAGAGCCATGTATACAAATTTAGAGTGAGTAGAGTTGTAATAGAGCCTGGCATGAAAGAGGAAGGGTACAGCACTAGCAAGAGTAGAGGGGAGGATGAATCAGCTAAAAAGGAAATCCCAGGTCTGAGAAAACCAACAACAAACAGGCTACAACTTAATCTGGTGGGCATCATCAATCCCCAGCAGAATGTCCTGGGGCAGGGATGGTCATCCCTAACCCAAAGGAAGACCCCAGCACATACCCAGCCACCAGCACGAAGATAAAGGATACATTTTTCCCTTTGCCACAAACTCATGAAGTCATGAATGTTTATTCCTCATACCTCAAGTTAAGTTTGAGCAAAGCAAGGAAGAAAGGAGAGAGACCTGCAAGTTCTGTGGTATTACTCCAATGTAGTTGAATTAAATTTAAGGAGACCTTTCACGTTATTATTTACGCTTAAGCTTTAAACTAAATTGATCTAGAATTCATTATTCCCAATTAATTCTACCCTGCAACTACTCAATGGATAAAAATGGTAAGGGAGAGCATAGCAGCTTTAGGAAATGTGGAAACAATATTTTTCCCAGCTGAGTGTCATGGGGATAGTTTTTCAATCAACCTATTACGGATCGTTCGTTTTGTTTCCCATCCCTTGCTAGAATTCTTTTTGCAAGGATGATCCATTATTTGAAAAGAAGATGCAACTTGGGCAAGTAAACAAGGTCAGGTCTCTCCATCATCGTTGCTGTCCTCAAGCACTTACATATGTTTTGGATTGCAAGTCATCTAAAACTCTTTGTTTATCAAAAGACTTAGCAAGAGGAGTGCAATTGGTAACTATTAGCAATCTAGCATATGCTGATTATTGGGTATTTGGTAGTTAGTTCAAAATAAAACTTGGAAGGCATAATGTGCAGAAATATTTTGTTAGAAGTAGAAAAGGGAGATGTGTTGTCTGAACATTTCTAGGAAAAGTGAATACAGATGAAATATTGAAATCAGAGCATCCACTCAAAGCATAGGACATTCAGGCATGGAGAAGATCAAAATACAGAAAATACTTAAGTACAGGGAACAGATGGATGATACCCATTAGCATTTCTTTTTATTTTAAATGCACCAAGATTTGAATCACATGTGATGTTCCATTGGACCTCCATGCCAACCTTAAAGTGTTTTACTATTTCTGCTTTGCCAGGAAAACCCCCAAAGACCAAGGTCACATCATATTACCAAGTGAAATGAGGCTTGAAATCCAAGTCTTCTTCTTCTTCTATGACCATTTCTCTTCCCATTATAATCATAGTAGAAACTTTTCAAACATTGTGATTTTGCACATGTTCAACATGACTTTTTTTAACAATCCAGAACAAAAAAAACATTAGACCTTCACTGAAAAAAATGGCCATAAGTTCTGTAAATGTGTCAGCTGGTGCAATCCAATATAATCTCTCCAGATTTATTTTCCATTAATATTTCTACTTGTTGACATATTCCTAAAATCTAGGATTAGTGTCTTTGAAATGTTCTCAGTAGAAATGATTTTGGTTTGTTCAACTAAAGGAAAAAGATAAGATGACATACATATTTGTTTTCCTTCTAGACATTTCAAAGTGAAAAGGATGTACAGAATATAGGGAAGTCTGTCAATTAATAATGGCTTGGTATATATTCAATTGCATTTGAATGTGTAAAAATATGAGATATATTACTATATTCTAGTAGTAGTAGTTATTGGTCTGTAGAAACACATGGATATAACAAAATTTTTTTTTCCATTTGTAAAATGAGATACTTTTGCCTTCATATTTCAAGAAAAAGAGAATTTTATTATTGTGAAATGAACATTGAACGGTAAATGTACATGGAGGATGTCCCTGATAACTATTACAAAAGGGGAAGATCTGTAAAGAAGGAGAAAACATAGAACTAAGAAAGCTTAAAGTGAGAACTAGTCTTTCCTGGCTGGTCAATGTGTTTATCATCATTAATGAAAATCTGTCTCAAGAAGAGAGCTGTTAGGCCACATGAATATCCTTTACCTACTGTTTTTATATTTTCTTTCTTCTGAATTTCAGTCTTTCAGTACCATCTATTATAGCTCTATGTGTTTTAGGTAGTTTATAGTTAGAATTTGTTTTTCATCTAGACTATCTTTGTCTTTAACCTCAATACTTTTAGTTAACTCATACTGAATGTAATTATCATTGTTGCTGTTGCTGATGGTGTGGGAGAATCAGCTGAGTGTCTAAACGTGGGTACTTTGAAGGAAATGTGTCTTCCTCAGTTGCCCTTAGATCTTCTTTGACTTTTTTATAGTTTATTTATTTTTCAGGGATTTATTGAACTTCATGAAGTTGCAGGTGGATGTCTGTAGTATTATTCATTTCTATTCACAACTCCTCTCCTACTGGAACATACCAATGACTACAATGGACAGAGTTTCTCTCTACTGCACTGATGATCTTGTCTATATTCTGGGCTTTCCTCAGTGGAATTGGGGGATGTGAAAGTGTGTCAGTCTTTTGCCAAGTTCTTATGAAGTATCAGATGTTTTCACTTGTCCCTCTTGTGCTATTCCCAATCCCATGAGAAGAGCATGTTCAAATCAGCTGCTAGTCCCAAAGTGAGAATTATATAGAGCAGTATTGAATTTGATCCTTAATCACTATGGAAAATTTTTAGCAAAAGAATGAATGAATTGTATTGTTAGCTACTGAAATATGGGGTTAACTATATAAAATTATTAGTGCAGATTTCTGAGTAATGTAGTGTTGTTTATTGACTTTAGAAAATTCTGAGACATCTCTTTTTCTTTTGCATTTTTGTGCCCCTCCTCTATCTCCTGCTCTCTCTCTCTCTCTCCCCTGAAATTACACATATGTTAAGCCTTATGAAGGTTGATGCTATTAGTCACATATTAAAATCTTTCATCTTCTGATCATTCCATGTTGTATTTTTATATCATTTCTTCTAATCTATATTCCAGATAATAAACTTTGTCTTTAACTTGGTTTAATCTGTTTTTAAAATATCTATTAAAAATTTCCAATATGAATTCAATTTGATTCTCTTTCAAATACAGTTATGTCATCTTGAAAGACTCTTTCCTGTAGATGTGTTCAAATTTGCCTTTTATTTTCCTTGATTTTTATCAGGATACTGTTTTTTTCCATCTTTGTCCAATAATCTCATATCCTAAGGACTTTAAAGTTGTTTTCTTTATTATCTTCTTTCTGCTAGTTTGCATTCATTTTCTTTATGAAATTAGTCAATTAATAATAGCCTAGGAAATACTCAATTATATTTGAATGCATAAAATATGACATTATATGACATTATCTTTTATTGTTGATTACATTTTAAATTTTCAAGCCTTTGGGAAAGTTTCCTTTTTTCAAATGAAATTTATGTTTTCTTCAGACAGATAACTGCAGGCACGACCTATCCAATTTAAAACTTTGCTTAAGTTTTAAATTCCTTGGACCATTCAAGGTTTAGAAACTTGTTTCATAATTCCTGGTGAGGCCTAGTTCTTTTGTGGTTTATGTCCACAGAAACAGATAATTCGAGGTCTACTGTTAACCTCTGTACCTCTGTGTGACTACACCTTCAAATTCTGTCCCCCTCATAATAAGAACATCCTTGACAATTTGCCTCTATTAAGAAAAACATATAGGTCAAAGGCAGTGTCTATGCTTACTTGCCTCCTTGGTTTCAAGAATGCCATTTGCTTGTTATTGGTCATTTTTTTACAATCTGTTTATTTCTTAGTATTTTTAAGAGAAGATTTTATTTTTAAACCTTTTAGATAAATATTTAATGGCTTTCAGGAGGATGACTGATCTAAACAACTTAATCCCATCATTGCCAGATGCAGGAGGACTTTTTTCCTACCCTTTCCATTGTGCTGCTATGTCTCCCTGCTTCATTTTCTTGTTTTCCATGTGTCCTTTCCACAATTTTACATGTTTTTGCTGGAATCAATTCTGACCCAATTTAAAGCTCCTTTGAAAAACCTACAGAAGCATGAAGTCACTGTTAGTCTGGCTCTCATACTTTTCTTTTGTAGTGTTGAAAACACACTCTAACTTTGGTCCCCCACTTAATAAAGTAATATTTTCCCTTCCTATATCAGAGAACATGTCTAGAAAGCCTGATAAAAATACTGTCATGCTTTTCCAACTCCCCTTTTCCATTCCTGTTCCTGCTCTTCTTGATACAAGTATCTGACCTATAAAGGTGACGTACAAATCTATGATTGTTTTCTGCAGGAATCCTAGTTACAATGATTTATTTGCCTCAGGATCCTCAGTATCACCTTCTGAAACTCTTTGATGCTGATTGCTAATGAAGTCAACCCTCTTAGCTCTACTCTCTGGAGGCCAAAATTTTTCAACTCACTGGATCCCATCTCCTATAGCTGAATCTATGATATTTTCATAAGTTTCATCCCTATTATGGACTGAATATAGTGCCACATCCTGGTACTGTATCAATGATGTTATCATCTACATGAACTTCTTCATGAACTTCCATCATAAGACATAGCTCTTTAACATTGAAAGGTAAAGAAACAAGTTGAAAATTAATTGTTATTTGTATACACATTTTTTCAAAATGGTGAATAAATCAATTGAGTCACCAGCATTTTAAGAATGATTATCCCATATTTCATGTATATTCCAAAACTTATGCTTACCACAATAATAATAGAAACACCTCTACTTTCAGCTTCTGAAGGTTGGTTATATTGACAGCTTCTCTTTTGTTATCTTGATTAAATTTATTAAATGCACTTCTCTTAATGTTTTGGCTTACTTTTGCAAATTAACTAATGGAGGAAAGGTATCAGACATGAAAATCTGAATTACAGCTGTGTTGTTTCAAAATGAATAATGTCTACTGGGTAAGACACTGAGTCGAGAGTTTAGTTTGCAGCATAAGGAAAATATTTGTGAGTGTTGCTGGAAAAGCTGACAGCTTAGCATATGCAGCCTCCCTTTTAGATAGAGAAACATGGGAACGAGAGCAAAGTACTAATTTGGCTAGAAAAGCAAATAAAACTTTTGTAACCAAGTGAGTAGTATCCTCGAGAATCTCCACTTGATTATAAGTAATCCTCTTCTTTTCCTCCTTGTTTTAAAAAATTAAGTTTTGAACATTTTAAACATTAAAACAAATCTCTGATGTTAAATTCAGGGAGAACAGATTTCCTGCAAAAAGTCAGTGAAAGCATTCTTATTGCTCAACACAGAATGTTATCTAAAATAAATTATAGACCGGGAATTGAGTTCTCTAGCCATTGCTCCCACATGCATAAATAAGTTACATGAATGCTGTGTGGACCTAGGCAACATGTAGATAAGTTGAGGTTATCGTGTGTGTGTGTGTGTGTGTGTGTGTGTGTGTGTGTGTATGCATGTGTCTGTGTTGGTACTTAGGATTAAACCCAGGGGTGCTTTACCACTAACTATATCCCCTACCCCTTTTTATTTTTTATTTAGAAACAGGGTCTCAATAAATTGCAGAGGGTCTTAACATATTGCCCAGCCTTGTCTCCAATTTGTAATCCCTCTGCCTCTACTTCCCAAGGTGCTGGAATTAAAGAAGTGCTACCATGTCCAGCAAGACTATATTTTCTAATGGTCAATGCATTGTGAAGACAGTAACTTGGTTTATGTTGAAGATGTGGATGTTTCATTGAAGTAAGTTCTCCACATTAATCATTTTCACTAGAAAATTAATACTGAAAGCCAGAGAAACGAGGAATGGAATTTAAAATAGGGACAGCATGCATTTCTTTACTTGCTTTAAAAAAAAAAAAACTTGATCTAAATTAAAGCTACTAGCAGTAAAGATGTGCGTTGTAAGTTGTGTAGAAAGCTCAATTCAATAAGTCTAAGGGATATTCATTTGATTTTATTCTTGATCCTGAATTTATGCCACCATATAACTATATGTTAGTATGTAACTTCAATATCTCTTTACTTTGTTGGAGTTGAAAGAATGAGTAGCAGTCAGAAAAAAATCCATTTCTGGCATCATAATGGAGTAGCTCTGTAACTCAGAATAAAGAGAAAGAAAAAAATCCCCTTTTCATTTTAACAATCTCTGAAAGCACTAAAGTATAATCAGATGAGGAATATGTCATTGAAAGGGTAGACTTAACTTTTCCATAAATCCAAGAATTTTCCAGAGTTAATCAGCAAGTATCCATTGACCTATAGACTTAAATGACAATATGACTTTGCCTCAAAAATTGTCTGCTTCCTTATGGAGACAACCCCGGTTTAAAAAAAAAAAAAAAGCAAAGCTCTAGGTTAGATGATGTATAAGAGATAATCAGTAAGGTTGTCTTCAATATTAACAATCAATAAAAAATTCAAGAATAAACTGTGCATTCTGCCTGCATATAAAGCAAGACTACAGAATCAGAACTAAGTTAGGAGAGGGGTGGAGTACACATAGAGTTAACTGAAGGAAAATGAGCTAATGAGCTCCAGGGAGCAACCATATTGCAATATAAAACATCTTCTTGGCTTCTAAAGTTGGTATTGATTTAATAATACAATAAATGAAGTAATATGAAAACAGAGAGCCAATATCAGTCTGTCAAAACCTGCTAGCAAGCTGAGGATCATGACCTCCTTTAAAAAAGGCCCTTTACATGAACAAATAAGCACCCTGAATAACAAAGTCAATATAATACGGAGATATTTAAATTTAACAAATAATTTTAGAAGAAATTTCAATCACTATTGAAGATGGATTGAGGTTTTGGATAACTGTAAAAATTCATGATTGGTCTATTTATATGAAAAACCTTGGTGGCCGATTTTGATTTTTGCAATCAACCAAATCCATTATCATACCACCCTTCCTAAAAATCAAGTTCAAAATCATTCCTGTCTTCTAAATGTGACCTGAGGAAGTTTTCTAGTCAATGCATTTGGAACAACATAAGAGACCTGAGCAAAGAAAAGGAGGAAAGAAGAAGGGAAAGGAAATGTAGTCTCTGATAACTCAACTGGAGCTGGTTAAATCCTTAGGGATTACTAACAAACAGTCCTTTAGTCTTGCTTAAAATAGCTACTTTTTAAATTTGTCAGACATATGTGAATTAAATTAAAGCCATGATGAAATCAGATAGCACTGCCAGTGAACTTGCCCACTGCCTGCCCCAGCCCTAACTCCTCCAAAGGAAAATGAAATAATGTTCTAGAGTTAGGAAAGAATTTTTTATTAACTTTTACCAGTAAGATAAACAGGCTTAGAAATACATTCTTTCTCCTTTCTGTCTCCTAGGGAAATAAGATAATAGTTTTGTGATGTAAGACATCAAAGGATTAATATAATTGCCTTACAATACTGTAAATTCAAGATATTAAGTGTAATTAGACTCCTTTGCCAGTTATTATCACAGTTAGCTATTTTTATCACAACATATTCTTGGTTAGTTTTAAGTCATTAACCTTACTATTTAAAATAGAATGTGGTAAAAAAATAAAACTTGAGATATTTGGGAATTTGTAAAATTTGTTGTTACATGTGTAAACTAATGCTTATATGGCTCACTTTCTGTTACACTAGATTATTTCAATATTGAATTGTACAATAAAGAAAAGTTGAATGTATTTGTAAGAGAAGACTAGTGATACTAACATATAAAAGTTACTTAAAACATAATTTCAACTGTGCATGATGTTGTCAAGTGATGTTTTTTATGAGGAAGATAACTATTTTCTATATCTAAATGTTATGAAAAAGAAAATATGGGTTCTTCACAAGTCATATTAACTACTGTCCTTGTAAGTATTCTGTTTACTACCAAATAATACATTGACCATGGAGTGTATTGCCACAAGAAGAAATACTGGAAAACTAGTCCATATTAACTGAAACTTTATTGTAATAGCATATTGGAGTTTCTTTTGATTAAAAGGGCTAACTAAGAGTTTACCTTCTCTTTCAAAGGAATTGGAAAAAAAGAGAAAAGAAATAAAGAAGAGAAATGAGAAGAAGAATAAAAATTGGGATCTATTTTCAAGAGATGCTACCAATTGGTGTACTTATTCAATGCATTTCTACCTTTAACATTTTTGTCTTTAAAATCTGTTACAAGAAATACAATTTTAATGGAAAATAAACTAGTTCAGTGATTTTAAAATGCTGTTGATCTAATGAATAAACTATTTGCCATCCCTCAAAAACACATGGCATTCTCCAACCAACAGTAAAGGAATCTATAAAATGATACCTTTTCTTTCTTAAGAAAGTGGAAATCAACTTGAATGAGACATTCATAAATCCACATAATAATTTTTTTATTTCTTATGTATGTGGTTTACACTGAATATTAAAAATATTGCTATTGTCACATCTTGGTTTGCTCTTTTATTTCTGATACTTACTGGCCTTGACACTTTTGCAAATGTAATACATGTAGTTAAACTATTGAACAAGTACCAAATTCATATTCCTCATACCTGAGACACTTTGGTCAGGATTTTGAAGGAAGAGTTCTAGAGAGAACAGAGTCACGTTAATTGTGGAGCATTAGAAGAAGGTCTTTCAAATACCACTGGTCAGATCCCTTAGCTGAAATTGCCACTGCTCATATCCCCAGATTTCCCTAGATTTCTTCTGACTTATTCAAATTTTGCTTAAATTCTTTAAAATACCTAAGTACATTTCAAGTAAATTACAATTATGCTTTAATCTAATTGAGCAGTTTTTTGTTATTTGTAACAAAAAACAAAATATTTGAAGAAAATTATCACACATAGTTTGTGAATATGTAAATATACTATTCTATATATAAACATTTATTACTAAAAACACTTCTCTTCATTTCAAAGAAGGGAGTTGTACAAGCATGAAGGAAATGGCAAATTACATCTTATGAAACTTTCTAAGTTTCATTCTTGGAACCACTGATTTATAGATCTTCATATTTTCTATATAATCTTCATATAATCTGAGCCTGGCTATGTATTTAGAACAAAGTATATTGTCATTTGTTACATCAATTTGCCCAAGAGTTTATTTTTCTGTAATAATTCTTAAATTTTTATTCTATGTAAATTTTGCCCAAATCTCATAAATCTAAGAGAAGGAAGTACTAATTACCAATTGAAACCACAATATTCATAACATCTTTTATCTGTGTTTATTATTTTTGAAAGTCAAGGACCAACCACCACCAAAAGAAGTTTCTTATTGTTATAAGTACATATAACTTTCCACTAGTGTGTTTATTGAATCAAAAACTAAATGTTTATATTTGGCTTTGACTAATTTATATCAAATACTTGATATAAATTTTCAAGACTAATGATATAATGGAATTTATAAGTTCCAGAAAATAAAACAAGAGATGGAAATACATGGAGGAAAAAAGAATTTAGACCATTTTATCACAGTCATTCATTCTCTGTGGGCACACCAGATCCCAAAACCTCTACCAGTCTGGCAGAGTAAATGGTTCTTAAGGAGACTTAAATAAATACATTCTCAGCCACCCAAGTGTCTGCTGATTTCTGAAGGTCCAGAAACATTGGCAAATGTTTCACATTTCTGGTTTTTGACCTGGATTGAACTGGACACATTGAAATAATGTGAGAAAGACTGTTCTTGGCCTGAACTGTGTGTAAATCTGCCAGCATTCCTGTGAGCATGTCTTTCTTCTG
Organism: Spermophilus citellus; assembly: GCF_964194105.1. Lineage (NCBI taxonomy): Eukaryota > Metazoa > Chordata > Mammalia > Rodentia > Sciuridae > Spermophilus > Spermophilus citellus. Next base: position 90,898,026 of record NC_138192.1, read on the forward strand.
TCCAGTTTTGACTGCTTGAGAAGTCAAGTTATGTTAGGTCTAACCCTTATCCTGAACTATAGTTGGACTGAAACTTTTTGAGAAGCATAGAAATGTTTAACCCAAATTGTGAGGGCAGAGCTCCTTAGTAAGGATGTTATTACCCAAAGTCAAAAAACATTTGATAAGTGCGGAAAGCAAGTTGTTAAAGCATGAGTCTGGGACACCGTCATCCCTTCCAGGGGAGGTGGCATGAGGATGGCATCTCATCTAGGATGTCACCAAAACCACTGCAGGCATAGGTCCTTAGCAGAGGATCTTAAGACATGTTAAGGACAGTCCATCAGCCATGTTCATTGGAAAGAAGAGGATACTCCAACAGTTAAATCTCCATGTAGGCTGTAGCATATGAAGCTTATAAGTTAATCAACTATTTAAATGGTCTAATCTCATAATTTTTAAGTAACTTCAAACTTCATTAATCTTCAAATTGATCTCTACCCACTAAACATTACTATTCATTTCTAGAGTTATGAATTTTTTACAAGGGAACAAAGACCAATGATTCATCAGAAGTTTTACATTGCTGTCAACATTCTGAAGTCGTATTTTTCTCCTACTTCTTCTTTTATCTTATTCAAACATGACTTGGTTCTCTTTTGAAATCATGAAATAGAGTTGAGAGACTTTGTGAAAGGTCAGGCATACCAGAACATCGTTTGGAGGAAAGGAGTGACATATTATCCCCATGTTACACAAACATTGGGCCTTGCCTAGGCCTATGTCCACAAGATAATCACAAATTGGGCTCATTTTTGCCTTTTTGGTCACCCATGAAGAAGAGGAACAGCTGGCTTCTCTCCTTTGTATACTCGTCTTTTATATACTTCAAGATCAGGCTCCTCTCTCAGTGTTTAGCCAAGACTAAACAAGTAAAGATCCTTTGCGCTTACTTATCACTTTTGTTCCCAGCTCATTAATAATCATGTGTATGACCCTTGAAACTTTCCTGTTTTCCCCCTCATGTTTTAGGATCAGAAGTGGACAAGGCAGTCTTGAAAGGACGTGGCCATTCCTGAAGGACTTATGTTTAAAATATGCTTTTTGTTTCTTGAAGTTTTTGAAAAGTTTCTTTATTATAAAATAAAGATGACATAAAAATTGACATATGTGCACAAAATAGTTTTATTTCACCCATTTCCAGCAATATTCTTTGAGTGTGTTCAGGGTATATATTTTCTTCTCCACATCTGCTATTTTCAGCCTCATCCTCCATTGAGAAATTAAATGTTTATATCAGTCTGTTTACAAACAATTTATATCTAGTTGCCTGTTTATACGCAAGGGTGTTAAAACATTACCAGGCTCATTGCAAAACTCCCCAAATCTTCTAAATCACTTTAATTAAAGAGACAGATTTTTTTTCAGTAAGAAAGCATGTTTCAGAATCAAATATGTAGCGATAAGCCACTCTGTGACTACTGCTTTAAATCAGGTTGGGATTGTACTTTCCAGTGGGCTCTCCTGCCAGATAAATATCTATGACAAATGTAAGCATCTAGAACAATCTCTTTCATTTTCATTTAACATTTGTGCTTTAAAGCTAAATTGAAAAAAATAGGGTGTCTATATACACTTATTGATGAGGATAGTAATGTCCTATCAACCTTGAGTTAGGGAGATGTTTAATATGCATGTAATAAGTAATATGCTCATGTGTTTGCCATAGCTCAAGGCTTATTGTGTCCATACTCAGAACAGAAAGAAGGGAAAAGAGAAAGTTCATCCATCTTTTAATTGGGGAAATAATATTTTTTTCCAGAACTATCTCTCTTCAGCAGAAATTTTCTCTACTCACTTGATCACTCCCATGTGTAAAATAATAATAATAATAATAATCTAGAAAAATTATTTTCTTTCAGATGAGAATAAAATTACCATGACTGGCATAAACTAATTAAAACTTAACTTATTTGGCAGATTGCATTATTTTCTGGAGATCAAGCCTCTCAGACCACTACTTAAATAAAATGGACTCAGCAGGAAATTAAGATTTGGGAACTGCCTGTCAGCAGGCAGCCAGAAATATCTAACATAATAGCAATAGTTCCTGGGCTACTGTGAGCTTAACAGGCACCACTTATAACCAAGGAAAGAACATTTCAGAAAATAGTATCAGACAGTATTAACTAAAATGTATGAAGGCAACAACAGATGAAACTGTTCCAAGATGAAGAAAAAAGCTGAAAAGTTATGATATTAGGTCTTACTGTATCTTCAGTTTCCTTGTCAAGGTTTCACCTGGGGAATGAGAATCTCTAGTGGAGTCCCTGCAGGGCTAGGTTCCAGATGAGTGAAGCCTTGCTCTTATCACTTTCCTCATGGATTTCCTTTTCCCACAGTTATACTACCATCCCCCGGTTAAGTTTGGCCTCTCTCCCTCTGGAACTACTCTTTTTAATCCAACAAGTTTCATGTGTGAACAAGACTCATCCCATCCCATCCTCAGTAGTCTGAAATAGTATGGGGACATGCCAGGCATCTAGGGCACAGTGTTGACAACTGTTAACAAAGGATTGGATTTCTTAAAGCCTCACTTATCTATAGAATGGAGATACGAGCACATACTTCTTTGATTAAATAAAATATTTACATGGTAAGACACAAATAAATGTTATATTACTATAAAAAGGGTAGAGTCATACACAAAATAAAATTAATGCAAAATACCATTGCTTAGATATGTCTGGGGTTCAAAGGTAAACAATATCAGGAGACTTCTCCAAAAGTAAAACAGATTTTACCTACAAAGAGAAAAATGAAAATTTTCTCATATTCTTTTTCTACCAAATTAAACACTAAAAGACACTATCATATTATCTAATTCGAGTTTTCAGGGGAAAAGTTTAGAGCCAAGACATTTTTACTAATGCAATAAACAATTCAAAGACAGTCTCAAATACTCAAGGACTTAGATTATAAACCAAATAGTCTTCCTGAACAAAGTAAAGCTATTCAAAACATACTTAACCAAGAATAGCAGCTGGCATTGGGCTTTTAAAAACTAGGTCCAATCCTGTTTTTCTTTCTATTCAAAACCTTCTGGTCACTTCCCGCTCACCTAAGGGTGAGTAAACAATGGGCAACAGCATCCAAAAAAATCTAGTCTATGTTACTTCTCTTACCTCATGTCTGAATTTCTTCACCTTTAGCTACTCAGCTCCAGTTACAATGACCTCCTTACTGTTCTTTTAAAAAGCCAGTTTATTCCCACCTTTGGGCATCTGCAGAAGTCAGTCCTCTCCAGCAGACTTCTCCCACAGTTACCTCCAAGATGTTCTCTCATCTTTTGGCTCAATTATCTAATGCTCCCCATCACTTCCCTGACCAGTTGTTTCTTTGATTATCCTCATTTGCAATTACATTTCTGTGTTCTTTCTATCTGCAATGTATGTTAGGATGTGGATTCTTAGTGATTCCCTATTAACTTTTTAGTTAATAGTTTTTTTTAGTTTTTCCCTTTTTGCTGGGGGGTGGGGGGAGTGTCTGATACTTTGTCAACTTCACTCCAAACTTGCTTATTCATTTTTAAAATGAGATCTCTATTATTTTGAATATTTGCTTCATGTTTTTAATTTTTAAGAGCTCTTCTTATTCTATGATTGCTTTTATCTCTTAATGACTTGTTCTTGACTTATGGAATTGCATTATTTTAAATATTTCTCAAGGTATATATTGAATTTTTAGAATCTTCTACTCTGCCCTGTGTGTTAGTCAACTTTTCTTGTTCTCATCAAAATACCCAACAAGAACAACTTAGAGGAGGAAAATTTTATTTTAGCTCACAGTTTCAGAGGTTTAGTATTGCTTTGGGCCTAAGGTAAAGCAGTAAAAGATGGCAGAAGGGTATGGAAGAGGATGCACCTCCATTCATGGAAGTCAGGAAGCAGAGAGGGTCACAGGGAAAATGAACTCTTCCAGGGCAGACCCCAATGACCCACTTGCTCCAGCCATGCCCACCTGCCTATTGTTACCACTCAATACATTCAAACCAGGAAGGACTGATTAGGTTTTAGCTCTCAAAATCCAATCAGTTTAACTCCAGTTCACCTCCTGCATTAACACAGGGGTTTCTGGGGGAAACATCATATCCAAATCATGACATTCTGTATTATTTCTCTCATTCTTTTACACATCTTGTTTGTGCCCTTTCAAGTTAGTACTTTCCAAGTATCAAATAATTATTGGTTAATAGATTTTGATCAATAATTAATAATTCAGATTTATTAATAGAACTGCATTTCTACTTTTTCTTTTCAGTGATATATTTTATATAATACTGAGATTTTCATGTAAATTGATGTATCCTGCTATAAACCAAGCTTTTATTCATAGTAAGTAACATAGAAGTAAATGCCAAAAGAAATAATTTTCTATTTTGGAAGTAGAATATTTCTCCAAAGTATACTTCTTACAGACACTGACTCTTCCTGTACCATTTGGAATATGGTGTCCCTTTTAAGTTCTTCTCTATTTCCTTGACTTCACACACATTATGCTCAAAATATTTTCAAATTTAATATTCATTTAATGGAGAAGGCAAATATTTATATTATAATATTGGTGTCTATCTGAGAGCAAATGTTGTATTATACCCCTTAAACATGCATTGGCAATGGTGAGCCCCAGACATTTCTATGACTCTTCCTAATCCTATTCTTATCTGCCAGCTTCAAATTTGGGTTTTCTCTGGGATTTAGCAAGGAATAACTTCTTCCTCATGTGCTTGCTTCATTGTTCACATGCACCCTTTCGAAGCTATAATATTTTTACCTGGTTTTTCTATCAATACACTTCTTTCCACTTAAAGTTCCAAAGGATTGTCCTATCTCTGGTTTGCTGGAGGAATCCTCTCTTGTGTACTTATTCCCAGGGACTCATTCTATGTTGTTCAATGTCATTTACAGACAGAAGGGAGGTAGATGAACATGCCCAGTTTGACTTGTAGACTGAAAGGGGAAAAGTATTAACTGTACAGTGGCAAGAAACCCCTTTTAAACAAAGAAATTCAAAGTGTAACAAACGTCAATCAGGATTTTCCTTAAGAGAGACCACATGGTATTCCTAATTATTCAATGTTTAGTCACTAGCAAAAGCAACTTCACATTGTTCTTGAATACATGGGTCAAAATTCTCCTTTCCTCTCAAGAAATATAATGGCCTCTAGAGCCAATATTCATCTTTATAGTCTAGTTCAGAAAAGGTAAATTTGGATGTCAGCCAGAGTTCAGGCTCTAGACATAAGTTACACAGCAAAGATGGCAATAAGGCACTAAAGAAAAGGATATCAGTCTCCAAGCAAATTATGTGAACAAGACATTAGTATTATAGAAAACAATCTGTAAAGTCTCATGGCCTGACCATCCCTCAACCTAATTTTAAGACATATATTTATTCTGACTCTTCTGACCTTGCTGATTTTCTTGATTTGAGCCTGTGATTTGTTTTTAATTCTTTCCATCCCCACCTCTCCTGCAAACTCCTTTAAGATAATAATTCAAGATGACAAAGACAGCAACATCTTAACTCCCTCATGGTCTTCCATGTCTTAACAATGATCATGACTAGGGAATAACAGATGCAATTGGCCCAGGAGCCTAATACTAAAACTGAGTTTTTGAGAATAATGTCAAGACCTCAAAGCCAGCAAGACAAATGGGAAATGCACAAACATACTCTATTCTCTAATTTAAAACTAAGGAATTAAAAAAGTCATATTTTTACTTTAAATTGATGACTCTAGTAAAATTAAGGTAAAGGAAAGTAGAGCAAAATAAGATTGTCCAGTTTGTTGCCAATGTTATTTTATTAAATACCACTGTTTTCAGATTTGCCTTAATAACTACTAAAAGGTACATATGTTGACTATGGCTATCACTTAATCTGAAGTTTTGCTAGATGGTGGAAAATCTCCCCTGGGAGGCTTTATAATTAGCATAGACAAGCATCATCTGTTTTGGATGATTTTGGAGACAGGACTTTTAGGTCTCTTCCGCTCTGATCCTTTGTCTGGGTCTAAACAAAATGAATCATTTCCAAACAATGTTCTCAAATGCACACATCAGCACTTGCGGGTGCTGCCTTGTGTGAGAGGATCAACTACAACAAAGGATTTGGGAATAATTCTTCATAGCCCTTTAACTTAGTGCCACTTCCCCCAAAACCCCCTTGTCACTGACAGACATCATTACTCTAGGTACCTATATGATTGCATGAATGGTGCAACTCTACTTAATGTACAACCAGAGAAGTGAAAAGTTCTGCTCCATATCTGTACAAGAGCTTTCTGCTGTCATGTATAACTGATTAGAACTAATAAAAATAAAGGAAAAAAAAAATAAAGACCATGTGACTAGCCCTAGTCAAAAATAAACAGAAGCAACATGTTACTACTATCAATGAATGATATTTTACTATAATATGTTAATTTCTATAACAAGCATGTAATATTTTTATAATTAGAAAAAATATTTACTATTTTGTAAATTTTTCAAAAATTTCTATTTTGGAGAAAGGAACTATGTGTAAGTGGAAAATTAATAATTTCTTCCACCATTAAAACCTCCGTAATAAGCCTGACCACAAACTGTGTCTATCAGTATCTTTACTGTGCTCAATTCAAGGACTGAGTTCCTTGAGGGAAGATTCAGGGTAGTAATTCTAGAAGCAACCACAGTATGGAGGCATATAAGATGGACATATAAACATATGTTGCATATTGAAAAATTCTACCTATGCATCATCTCTGTTACTTTAAGATTTTTGGCTTAAGATTCAAATGGTATTTTGTTGAGCAATATATTTTATGAAGCTGGTACTTCCTGACCATCAAATCAGAAAACACAATACCAGACTAAAACCAACAAAGAAACCCCAAATCGACAGACGAAAGCCCATCATGAACACAGACAAAAATATACCTAACAAGGCACTTCATTGAATAGCCAAGAAAGATATACAATGGTCTAGATTCACATAGAATAATTACATTATAAAATTTAACACCTATTGAAAAAAATCTCAGATAGGATCAGGGAGTGTTAGGGATTAAATTATATCCCCCAAACACACTTAGAGGTTCAAACCTCCACACCTAAGAATAAGGTCTCTCTTGTCAGAAATGGCATTGTTAGGATGTCATTATGAAAGAGAGCATCATGAAGAACTAGGGTGAGCTCATGGTTCATTGTGGTTTGCATCCTTATAATGAGGCAAGGGCAAGTTTGATTCAGTGTGACTTATGTCATTATATATATCTTCTGTTATGTTTGCAATGAAACAATTGAATTCCCTTACCTCTCACTTTGAGTATGCCTTATTGGTATTTCTGTGTAGTTTCCATGAGGTTCCATTTCCCATGAGATAGGAACACCACCCTGATAGGACTCTGTGGCAGGGTAACTTCACTAGTGTAGAGAATACTGCTGCTGTAGTCTCTCCATCCCCAACCTCTCAGTCAGTGATGTCACAGTGTTACATGTGTACACAGTGGGCTCAATACCATGGAATAAAGTTAGGGTTTTCTGCTTTTCTCTTGTGGAAAACAAAAGTGGCACTAGCTTTTATTATTGTCACAGGCTTGCTTTATCAGAGATCTTTCTGTCTTCATGGAGATCTGAGTACCTAATCAAACTCCTTCAGGTCAATTCAAAGGACTCACCCACACAGGCCACATCTAGTGGGGACCAACTCCACAAGAGTGTGGTCAGGCCGTGAGGCACCAACCACAGATGGGAGGTGTACTTTAAGAGTGCTTCTCCAGCATGTTTAAGGATGTGGTTCACTCCCCCAGCAATGCATGCACGCATGCGCGCACAAGTATATTCATCAAACTGGGAACAATGGCCTGTGTTTTAATTTATCATTTCTGTGGCCTTGGAGGAGAAAATGTTTACATGGGGGTCAAGGTTTTAGTGGTCTCAGTCCATAGATTGCTGACTATTGCTCTGGGCCCAAGGTGAGGCAGTCCGTCATGGGGGAAAGGCCCAACTGAGAAAATCTCTCCTCAGGGCAGCAAAGAGGCAGAGACAAAGGCAGAGACAGAAGGAGGGTGAAGCAGTGGTTACAGGGATAAAGAACCCTTCCAGGACATGACCCCAGTGACCCAATGTCTATAGTAACCAGACATGGCCCACCTACCTAGGTAAACAGCAAGACAGTCCATTCAACCTCAGATGGACTTAAGGTTATAGCTCTCCCAATCCAATCATTTTACCTCTGAATATCTCTGGACTAGTGAAGTCAGATTTAAAAACAGGCAATTGAAGGGAAAGCGAGGAACGAGACAGGTAAGCGAGAAATGAAAGATGGAGACCAGGCAGAGATACATAGCAGAGTTTATTTGTCAGAGCTGACAAATAAAGGCCATCTATCTACAGCAAAGAGAGGTAAAACAGGCTTAGGTTCTGGGACTTTTATGGGGCAGGCTTAGAAATCAGAGGGGGGTGGGTCCTAATGCGAGTGGTTAGGGTTTGGGTTGGTATGGTATGAGGGAGTGGTGAGCCTTTCTCAGAAACACCCTTGGGTGGGAAAGTGAAACTTTTTCCTTAAAATGGCAGCTGTCATTTAAGATGGCCATCCGGATGCTAAACAAGGACCTTATAATAGTCAGTGTAGGTCAGACTGAGAAAATAGAGTTCAATTTGAGTTGGGGAAATTGGAAACAGGCCCTAGGAGAATGAAATGTTCATGTCTCCAAAGCCCTTTGTTACTACCCCTCCCCAAAAGGCTAATTAAGTAACTCCTGAGCAGACAGGGAGATGCTAATCAAGAACCCCTGGGCTGCTACTCCCTTCCTGCCTAGCACTCCACCTAGGCCCCTCCAGCCTACCTGCTCACCCCTTGGCCATTCCACAGACTTCTCCCAGTCACTATGCAGGATGAGGGGAAATGAACAAAATAAGGGAGAAGAATAAGGAAAACTTGAGATGTATAAAAGGAACAGGACTTCTTCATCCCATGGATTCTGCCTTTGGTCCCCTCTTACACCCAGGAGAAGTCTGTTTTACTATCTTTTAATAAAGCTTCTTACTTTCTACTCTACGCTTACCTCAGCATGCTTCTCTGGTGTTATAACTTAACATGGGAGGAAGCAGGACTCATCATGGTAACTGGTAACCAGTGGTATCACTAGTATAGGAGCCTGTGAGGGGGTCACCTCATGTCCAAACCATACCATGCTCTAATCCTCTCTCTTTGGGACACTGAGGCAGAAGGATCACACATGTAAGGACAACCTGAGCAACAGAGTGGGCTCTTATCTCAAAAAATAAAAAAAGTATGACTTGTAGAGCACTTGCCTGAAATGCCTGAAGCCTGGGGTTCAATGGCCAGTACATCAAACAAAAAACAAAAAAGCAGGACTTGAAAGAGTGAGTTCAACCCTTCTGTCTCCCACCCCATCATGGGAGGATAGAGCAACAGGTTATTTGACCTTGGACTTGCCAGTCTTCAGAAATGTGGGAAGTGGATTTCTACTGTTAATAAATTACCCAGTCTAAGGTACTTTCTAACAGCTGCAGGAAGAGACCCAAGTATTTGGGAAGGCCGCCATTGCTTTCCCCAGAGGGAAGAACAGTTTTTCTGGTTCTAGGATTGTCGGCTTCCATATTTGATCCCTCATCATTTTGAACATATCAACCCACTACCTTTTGCATTCCAGGGTCTCTAATGGGAAATCTGATGAGAACCTCGTGGGGGAAATAATGATGAATGTTCCCTCCCTCTCAACCCCATAGGTGTTAATGCCCAGCTCTAGAGTATCTTAGGGAGCAGAGTATTTTGTTATAGCATCACAATGTGAGTGAATCGCTACCATCCTTTGGATCCTAATCATTGTGAGTTGGAAGAAAGGGAAATTGAATACTTTGGGTGTAGATATGATGAGACCTAAAAAAGTACAAAGATTTATGGATTACCATCAGACTCCAAATGAAAAGATCACTGAAGTTTCCCACAAGTTCTAATCTCTACACATGTAACTATCAGTCTCCATAACCCCCTGAAACAAACAAGCTTCCCAGGTCCTTTCTTATTCTTATTAGGAAAGTTGAAAAGATCTTGGAGGCCCAAAAGTGAGATAACTCCTGGGGGTTATGCCCAGGCATGACTGGGTCATTTCTTGCTCTGACCTCACAAGGAGCCACTGTGAGGGAATCTCAAACACCAGCCCTATAAGAGGGTGGGCCGCAGCTGGGGTTTTTGTCCATAAGTACAGGAAGTTCTTAGTTGTGACCTGTCGGACTCCCAGATAGTTAGCTCGCTTGGTGGTTGGTGGTTGGTGATTTGCTGTTGGTTTTTGATTTGGGATTTGTTTGTTTGTTTTGTGTTTTGCTTTTTGGTTGTTGTTTTTGGTGTTTTGTTTGGGTTTGTTTTTTTTGTTTTGTTTTGTTTTGTTTTGTTTTTTTTTTTTAAAGAGAGAGTGAGAGAGGAGAGAGAGAGAGAGAGAGAGAGAGAGAGAGAGAGAATTTTTTTTTAATATTTATTTTCTAGTTCTCGGCGGACACTACATCTTTGTTTGTATGTGGTGCTGAGGATCGAACCCGGGCCACACGCATGCCAGGCAAGCGCGCTACCGCTTGAGCCACATCCCCAGCCCGGGTTTGTTATTTTTTAGCTAGCATTCTTAGTTGGTGTCCCAGCTTAGGGATGCACAGAGAGCAAAGAAATAGTAGTATAGTGGCGCAGGGGCCCAGCTCCTGCTACGAGAAGGCCCTCAGGGACCATTATCGTGTCCTGAGAGACATTGGGGAGGGGAGCTTCGGGAAGGTGGTACTAGCCCGCCATCTCCTGACTGGGGCAGAGGAGGCAGTAAAAGTTGTGCAGAAGACAGAGGAAAACAAGTCTGTGCTATGCAAAAGGGATTGGTTGATGGCCTTGGAACACCCAAACCTGATCCAGCTCTTCCAGGTCATCTAGACCATGAACAACATGTACCTCATCATGGAGCGCCCACGTGGAGGACAGCTCCGGAATCATATGCCACGGGCTGGTGGCATACGGGAGGCAAAAGTCCGCAGGTTGTTCAGGGAGATGGTATGTGTCCTGCAATACTGCCACCAGAAGGGCCTCGCAAACCTCCACTTGAAGCCAGAGAACTTCATGGTGGACGCCAGGGGCCGTCACCCCAAATTCATGACCTTTGGCCTGAGCATCAACTTCACTCCTAGGAAGAAGCTAGGGTTCGGGGTCACTCTTCTGTATTGTGCCCCTAAAATCATCCAGGGGAAGGAATTCTAAGGTCCCCAGGCGGATGTCTGGAGCGGATATCTCCCTCAGACACTTCCCCCTGCCCTGCTCTCCTCTGCCATAGCAGAGATGGTTCTCAATAAATTTCTGTTTCTCACAAATTGTATAATAAGAGTGATGTTCCAGTGATTTATTTAAAATGTAAACATGTTTAAAATAGGAGGAGGAAGACAAAAAGAGGGAGGCCTCAGGGCAAGGGCAGGAGTCCAGCAGCCATCCTGTCCAAGGCCTGGACTGAGGCGCCTCCCTCTCCTGTTCAGTGTAAATCGGCACTCCTGCCCCTTGAGCCAGGGCACCATAGGACTCAAACGCCTTGGGCCAGTGTAGATGGGAACTCTCTTGTCTGAAAATCTGTTTGAACTGATGACTTTGGCAGCAAAAAAATCCCTCTCCATGTCTTCAGGCCCCTCCCTGAGGTGTGTGGAGAGGAGGGTGGGTGGCAGCTGTTGGAGAAGACACATGTCACAGAGGCCCCAGCTCATCCTCCCAAGGTCCTTTCTCAGGACAATTCCTGGACATAAGCAGAGGCTGGAGGCAGGTCACTAAGAGGATCTCTACCTGCCTTCATAAACCGCCACGTTTACATGGTTCTGCCTCCAGAAGACAAGTGGCACCAATGCAAGGAGCCAAAACAGGGTGGCTTCAGTGACTGTGCCCTGAAGAGACAGACCAACAGACAGCCAGAAGACCCCAACCTCTGAGCAGCCTGACATCATGGAGCAGGCACCTGTCAGGAGTGAGTTCAAACAGCTTCAGCAGTGAGCTGTGCCAAATGGCTGGGGCTCCCCAGGTGGATTCCAGCCAAGAGTACATCTGGATCCCCCAGGACTTTCCTCTGCCCTCACCTGCCACAGACATCAGAAACTCTTTCCCTGGGTCATATCCCCATGCCCAGCTCTTCCTTGGCCTTCCCCCCTGGATTCTGGGAGAGTAGAGATGGTTCTTAATTTCTGTTTCTCAAAAATTGCACACTAAAATTGATGTTCCAAAGTTTTTTTTTTTTTTTGTGGTTGTTGTTTTGCTTTGTTTTGAAAAGGCAGGTTTAAAAATAGAAGAGACAAGTTAGAGAGAGAGAGAGAGAGAGAGGCCTCAGGGCAAGGACGGAGCCCAGCAATCATCCTCTCCAAGGTCTGGGACCAATGGGCCTCCCTCTGCTATTCAGTTTAGATAGAGACTTGCATTCCCTGAGCCAGGTAGATGGGGACTTGCTCCCCTTGATCTAGTGCTGATGGAGATTTTCCCCTTGAGCTACTGTAGGGTTGATTCCATTTGAGCCGATGACTTTGGCCAGAAAGAATCCTTTTCCTGGTCTTCAGTCCCCTTCCTAGGGTGTCTGGAGAGGGTGGGCAACAAGTGTTGGAGAAGACATATCCGGAAAGGCACTGGAGACTCCAGAGTGTTCTGTGGCATCACCTCCATAATCCCATGGGCCAGGGAGCAAGAGATGGGCCAGTGGGCAAGGGTGGGCCTGCCTGCAGCAGTGGCTGGGTGCTTCACCATATGCCCTGCAGCCTCTGAACTCAAAAATCTCCTCTTGGCTGCTGCTAAATAGTCATGGAGAGTGAGAAAATGGGCTTTGGGGACTGGAAATCTTAAGTTGTAATACAGATGCTTTTTTACATAAAATCAAATGCACCCATGCTGAATTGCTCTTATCTTTTGGTTCTAGGGACACTGGATTTTCTAAGCTGATGCATGTAGAAATAAACAGTAAAAAACCCTCAGAACCATGGGAGGGTGGATGTTTGAGTCAGTGCAAGTCTACAAATCAGAGGTGCTTACGGTTAGCAGTTCAAAACCCCAGAAATTACAACCATCTTCACAAACCCTGAACAGAAGCAAACCTCTGTGTACTTCCTGAGAGCCACCATGCATAGGGTGCCCAGGAAGCCCAGTGTTAGGGTACTTAAAGATTGATCAACAGAATTTGCTCAAAGCAAACAGAGAAGACGGTTTCTTGTTGTTACCGCTACTGTTATTATTTTTAACGAATAGAAGTTCAGGGATCTATGAGATGGTCTAGCATTAATGTCATCAGAGATTCAAAGTGAGAGGAAAGAGTATGGCACCGAAAATCATAGCTCAGTTTTCCAAATGTGGTGAAAGACATGAATCTACAGACTTAAACAGCTTAGCAATCCTCAGTAGGAGAAACCCAAAGAAGTCCATGCCCAGACACATTGAGAGCTCTTACAAACTGAGGACGAAGGAAAATACTTGAAGTCATCCATATGAAAATGCCAGCTATTGATAAACATGAAACCATTTAAACGACTGTAGAATTCTTATCAGAAATGATGTAAGATAGAAGGCAGTGAAGCAACATTTTTAAAGTGCTAAAAAAAAAAAAGGCAAACCAAAATCTCATATGTAGAAAAAAATCTTCAGAAAGGAAGGTAAAAAAAATATATTGTCATACAAAGAAAACTTAAGAGCTAGCAGACTTGTTAACAAAAATATTCATTGTCCCTTCAGACAGAAAGAAAATGATACTGAAAGGAACCTTGGACATCAGGGATAAAGAGAAAGCAACAAATTAACAACTATGTGGGTAAATAAAAGAGGCTATTTTTCTGAGTTCCTTGAAATATGTTTTGACTACTATGTTGTATTTTAATTTCTGTTCAATTCTAGAATTGAACAGAAATTAAAATACAACATTTCAAAATTTGTGGATATGCTGGATGCAGTAGCACATACCTATAATCTCAGCAGCTCAGGAGGCTGAGGTAGGAAGACTGAGTGTTCAAAGCCACCATCAGCAATTTAGGTAGGTCTTAAAGCAACTCCATGAGACCGTGTCTATAAAAACATTTTCTAAAGGGCTGGGGATGAAGCTCACTGGTCAAGCCCACTGGGCTCAATCCCTGGTACAAAAACAAAACAAAAACAAACTCTGTTGTTGACTCCCTGACATCCAGTTTACTTGAGCTAACAAGTATCAGCAATGCAATCTTGTAATCATGGTTGGACCCTGATTAATAATAAATAATCTCATACTCATAATAATCTCATCCCTTTGCCAACAACTAGAATGAGTCCTTTTAATCAATTTTATCTGATGAGACATGAGAGAAAGTATTCAATGAGCTTCTAGGAAACTTCCTCACACACATACACAAGGCAATGTAAAAAGGCAGCCCTCATCTAGTTTCCTGATGGAATGCGAATGAAGAAATGAGCATTTATTGTACTGCTTCCTATTTTACAGAGAAAATAAAAGAAAGCAGATGAGGAGTTCAGGCTCCTACAGCAAATCTATTTACCAAATAGAATTGGTGCCCATGTATTGTAATTTATAAGCTACTTATCCCATCTAAAATCAGTCTCACTTGGTCAGCAAATTTCATTATTTTCTACTCATAATGTTGGAAATTTTATACCCAGCTCTATAAAAATATGCTATGCTTTCTAAACATAACTATTTCATTGTTGCATTTCTCTGCCAACATCAGGAGGAAAGACAGTTGAAAAAATCAGTAGTGAACAGACAATATACAGAAGGGAAGAAAATATTTCAAGCTGTCTATCTGTTAATAAGTCAAAATCTAAAATATATAAGGGACTCAAGTCAATGGTAAGAAAAATACACAATTGGAAAATAAGCAATAGGTCAAATAAACATTTCTGAAGTGAAAATACTCAAACGGACAACAGGTATATAAAAAAATGTTCAAAATCACTAATCATCAGGAGTTCAAGTTACAACTACAATGAGATATCACCTATCATGTGCCAGAATAGCAACATCAAAAGACAAAACATAAGTATTGCAGAGCAGATCGAGAGTAGAACCCTTTCACACTATTGCTAAGGATATAAATTAGTACAGCATATGAAAAACAGTATGGAGGGTTCTCCAAAAAAAAAAATGTTCTAAAAACCTCATCCCCCTCTCTCAAAAAGTACCTTAGTCCTGATAACCATTCTACTCTTTACTTCTGTGAGGTGAATATTTTAAACTATACATGAGTGAGATCATGTGGCGTTTGACTTTCTGTGCCTTGTATTTCACTTAACATAATCTCCTTCAAGCTTATTTATATTGTCATAAATTACAGGATTCCTTCATTTTAAACTGGATAATATCTCATTGCGTGTTTATATATTGCATTCTCCTTGTTCACCCACTGATGGAGACTTAGGCTGATTCTATATCATGGTTATTAAGACCAATGCCATAATAAATACAAGCATTCATTGTCTCTTCAACATAACAATTGTATAGTCTTCAAATATATATCTAGTCATGGGACTGCTGGTTTCTGTTGCTCTGATTCCCTAATACTGCCCCCAAATTCTCATGTCTCTTGGATCATTTATCATTTCCTCGATTTTTTTTTATTCATGTTCTAGTTTGCTATCCTCAAAATAAGAGGCAAAGTCTATGTTTCTTTATGGGATTCAATTTTCTTTTCAACGAGTTAAGGATGATTTTGTGTCATGCAAAAATTGGCATACAGTTATTTCTGTGAGTTAATAAAATCATTATTCCACTTCTGACATTTTGTGTTGTTTGATAATTAAAAATTGTTGACATGTAAAATATTTTTCCTCCTTAATTTTTGTTAAAAAGTACTAGGAAACACTGTAAGGTAAAAGTATCATCCAAATTCAAAAGTTAAAATCGCAAATAAACAATAATTTATTTAAGGGTGTAAATACAATCTTCCTTCATGTAGTCCCTATCCATACACAATTCATCAAAACCTATCCCCTAAACACAAGTACTTATAATTTGAAGTTTATTAGTCTCAGATTATTACTTTAAAATATGTAAGGAAAATGTTTATATTAATGTGAAAACAATTATAAACATTTATTACTGACAGGCACTATTCTAAGTTCTTTATATTTTTAGCTTTGTAAGTTTTACACACACATAAGCATACACACAGATATAATATATACAATATACACTTATTTGTGTATATATATTGTTCATATTAATATAAAGCATAAAACTCAGAGTCTTCATGAAAATTAATAGTTCCCAGATTAACTGGTCATATCATTGTGTCATGAACATATTTTTCAACAAAGTACATACTTTCATTATACTTGATAGTTACATATTATTTCATTAAGAAAATTTATTTTAATGAGCTAATTATTTTCCTATTGTTGATATTTTATTATATACCATATTAGTCTAGAAAGTCTATTCTACACTATTTTATTAATTTTTACATATTGGCATTACTGACTTTGCTCTTATGAGTGTGATCTTTTTTTCATTTTGACTTGTAACTCAGTATTATATTATAGAGGGAAATTGCAGAGCTGTGTTTATCTGCTTTGCATCCAGTAACTTTATGATATTTATAATATTAGATGCAATGGATATTTAGTTGAACTTTCCAGGAGTTTATATTCTCTGAGAATAATGTTATTATCCCTTTTTGTTATATTCAGTGTGACTAACTCTATTTGATATACTAAATAAGATAGAAATTCAAAAATTATTTGAATAATGGTGGTAATAGAAAATATCCCACATTCTTTTCAGATTAACACTTACAGAATATGACCAGTTAAATAAATGTTAACAACTGCCACAGTTTTTAATTGTTTAGTAAGTTCCCTTCTATTATTGGTTTTTAATAAGAATGGATGTTCCTGATGTTTATCAAATCTTTTTTTTTTTTTTTGGAGTATAGCATTTACTAATGTAATTTCTTGATTTTTCTCCTTTACTTTGCTAACAGAATAGATAATTATGGTAAATCATCCCCTTTTCATTCCTGATACAAAACTATTTGGACATTGGGTATTATATACTAATCTATTTACTTTGTTATAAGTGTGGGCTTGTTTGAAAGACTAGAACAAGTATGGCTGTTTCTATTTGGCTAGTTTGACATATGGGATAATCATGAAATTTTTATCCCCAGTACCTTTTAATAGAATTCTTACCCCATGTCTTAGTAGTTGTGCAACTTGGGCAAATTAGAATCTCTGAGTCTCAATTTTAATGTCTTTATAATAGTTGCAGAAGTACAATAGGTCTTCAAGAAATTTTAAGTGATTAAAAAGTGAGACAATATATACAAAACCCTACCAACGTCCTTGCTCTTACAAAGTGTTATTTACCTCCTCTAAAGGCTAACAAGTAAGGGTACCAATATAGCATAGTTATGCTTTCAAGTGAATCAAGATGGCCTCTCCTGAGTTATAGGGGAAGTGCCCAGATGTGTATCCCTAAAGAATAAGAATGATATAAATACCACTAAATAAACTATTTTTGACTACTGCTCTTAATAATAGCAGCTGCCAGTAAGTGAATCTCCTGTCTAAGGTATCTTTCCAGCAATCTGTCTTTTGCATAACGGACTACTTGATCCAAACATGTGTTCTTGTCAGACGTTTCCCAGGATCCTTATTCGTAACTGCACCATGGCTAGTGAAGTTCTCCTTACATATAATCACTAAAACATATTTCCAGTTGAATAGTTACTACCATTTCCTTCTCCGAATTTCTTTCTAGGACACAGGGAAAGGCAGAAAGCCACTATTTGTGCAGCCAAACATCCTCCGTGTCTAGAAATTTCTTTTGGCAGTCTCTGAAGTAGGTTTCCAAGTACAATCAGCATACATACTGGAAATTGTGGAAGCAGACACAAGTACTACACCTGGCACAAACCAAGTCTCAAGTATTTTAGTGAATAAATGAAAAGGTAAGAATTCAACTAAAAACAAAGTCATTTAAACTTAATCTTAAGTACCTTTGGAAACTGGGAGAATGATTTCAATAAAAAATGTAACCATCCGTCCACTCATTCATGCAAAAAGTAATGATTGAGAGTTTGTATGTTGTAGACATTGTATAAGTCATTTTAACTATTGTGTGGGGTATGATGTCCTAGCCCACATAGATATTAAAGTCTGCTGAGGATATGAGTATTGAACATATATATAATTCCAAATCTAAATATAAGTGATACAATAGAAAAAATACAGAAGTTTCATGTTTTATCTACAAAATTGTGATTCAGCAAAAGGACTCCTCCTTACTCTATATTTGAACTGTTAATGTTTGAGAATGAATTGAATATATGATAATTAGTTTATGATATTGAGTGATCTAAATTATGGTTTATGACATACCACTAAATATGCTTATTATAAACTCACCAAATACAAATTCCAGAAATTATGTACACAGAAAACCACATGATTTGAATTTGGAGTTTGGAGTTTGGCTAGTCTCTTTCAGTAGCAAAACCTCTGCTTCTTGCTGGTTAGCAATACAGCACCCCAAAACACTACTACTCAAAGTTAGACCACTGAATCTTTAAATGCTAATCTAGTGTAACTCAAAATCCTGACTGGACAAATATACCATAATAGGGAAAGCAGAATATGCTTAGGAAACTGAAACCTTATCAAACAACAAATTATGCTATGATTTAATGCAGAAAAAAATACATAAGAAAAAAATTCAGATGACTTTCACAAAAGATTGAAGACCCTAAGCAGATGCATTAAAGATGCAAAAAGCACAATTAGACCAGTCTGGGTCTATGAGCTGAACATAGGTAATTTTCACTTCTGGTGAAATAAAGAAATTAATTATTATGGAGTAAGCTTATTCTAGTGGTAATTATAAAAATAATTTACTGTCATGTTCCCATAACCTTCTACAATAGTCCATGGGATCCTGAAAATCCATTGGCTTCTATGCACACAGTTTCTGCTATGGCCACATGTGAAACTCTGAATACGATCTCTAAAAGCAGCATGTATCCGTGATACGAACCTTTCCCATACTCTTCCAAATGTCATGTCTTAGATGGAGCTCTCCCATTACTTACTTCTGTAAAATAAGTCTTTCAAGGAGCTCAGGTTTCCAGGAAAACAAGATTTTGAAAACCAGAATTAACCTTTCTCTGAAGTAAGTGATTTCCAGGGCCTAGTTCTTGTCTTAGCAAGGACAATGGAAAAATACATCAAAAATTGAATGTATATCTATATATTCTAATTTTTTGTCTCTATGTTTTAATTCCCACTTATTTAAATCCCTCTTGTCAGAACTTTAAATTCATAAGTATCTCCCATCAGCCTAGAAATAAAAATAAGAACAATAAAAAAATTCTCATCACCCATGGTGTTAATTTGAATGCTCAAATTCATTGGTCATTTTCTTTAGTCTCTTGAGTTACTGACCTAATTTTGAATTGAAATAAATTTCTATAAAACTTCCATTGCCAAAATAAACTAACAGCTGACTTTCAATACTTTGGGTCAGCTCCTCTATCTTCAAACATTCTCTTGCCTTTGCCTCTACAACAAACAACTTCTTGGTCATACTAACTCTGATCAGCTCTCAATTTCCTCAACCCAAATGTTGAGATATTGGAGTTTTTCAAGGCTAGACTATGAGTACTCTTCTTACTATCCCCTCTCATCTAAGTATATAGCTTTAGTTACCAACAGACTAATTCTTCCCAATTTACATTTTCAGCCCCAGAAAATTTCACTGGGTTCCAAACCCATATATAGAACTATATACTAAATAGCAGTACTTGAATATTTCAGACACACTTTAAACTCAACATGACCAAAACTAATTCCTGATTTTGTCCCAACAAAGCAACACAATACAAATACATTAAAAAGTAAAAAAAAAAAAATCAATCTCAAAAAAACTATCTGGGTTTCTTCTAGTGTTTTCTATGTTAAAAAAATGATCATCCACACTCTAGTTATATAAATTAGAAATTTAATATTTTTTCTTATTTCTAAATTCAATCAATTAATTACACTTCAGTTGCTAAATATCTCTTAAATACATCAACATGTATTTACTCTTCATGGACTAATACATGCATTCACTTTCCCAGGAGGTTTTTTCTGAAATGCCTAATACCTACTCCTATACTACTCAAATCCTTTCTTTTAGTTTTAAAAGTACAGATTTCATCATACATTTCTCATTTTAAAAATGCTTTTGTAGCTTTTTAGCCTACTGAGGATAAAGACTTGAACATTCACAAAGAATACATTGCCTTACATGGTTTCATCCCTACCAGCATCTCCAACTTTGACTTTTATCATCCATTCTTGCTCTCTGGACCAGCCTCATTTGTGTTTTTGTAGTTCTTCAAAGTAAATCATGTTCTGTTTCACAACAAGGCTCTTGCTAAATCTATTCCTTCTGCCTAGAATACTCTGTTATTTTCCTAACTTTGATTAAAGCTATCATTTAGGCCAACTTTAATTTCCTGAGAGAAGAACTCCCAGACACCACCAATCAAGTCAAGGACATGTGTTCAATATTCCAATAGCACAAAATACTAGCTCTTTATAGCATCAAACACTTAAGTATCCAATAATAATTTGATTGGTATATATCTTTCCTCATACCTCTCAATTATGGCAGGTGCTATGTCTGTTTTGTCACTATTACATACTTATAGTCTAGCACAGGGCTTGTCACATAGTTAATGTTTAATAAAGTCCTATGTTATCAAAAACCGTATGAACTAATTCTGTAAAAATAAAAATTACTTTTACATAGAGAAACAATTAAATTTCCCTTTGCAATTTTATATCTTTGATCTACATGGATACTTCTTGATTAAATAAAAATGAATTTAAAAATTGATCATTTTCTTTAATATATATATATAATTATTTTTTTTTACCTTTTTGGTACTGGATAATGAACCAGGGGGTGCTCTACCACTGAACGACATCTACAGACCTTTTTTATTTTGAAATAGGGTTTTGCTAAGTTGGCCAGGCTGGTCTTGAACTTGTGACCCTCCTACCCCAGTTTCCAGGGTCACAGAAATTATAGAAATTTGTACTTATTCTACTTTTAATTTTTATTTTTTAAAATATGTTTTAGTTGTAGTTGGACACAATACCTTTATTTTATATATTAACCTTTATGTGGTGCTGAGGATTGAACCCAGCACCTAGCACATGCTAGGTAAGCACTCTACCTACTGCTAAGCCACGACCCCAGCCCCTACTCTTTCATTTTTATAATGCACAATTTTAACTAATTATGTATCTATATCTTTAAACAGTGTTAGTATAGAGTCCGTATAGACAGATTTTATATATATATATACACACACACACACATGTAATCTATACATATATATTGTAAAATGTTATGGAAAACATTTAAGAGTGTCATCCCAAATAATGAAATTTAGAGTGATATATTTCAAATTTAGGAAGTGTTTTTTTTTTTTAACTTTTTGACAGCAGTAGGTGCAAAAGTGATAATGTGTTCTCTAGGCAATGCTTGACCACATACAATAAAGCATCTGATTTTAATTTTGATTGGTAAAGTTTAAACATATCTGCCATTCTACTAGTCACCGTGTTGGAGGCAGAAAAGAAGAGGAGGCAAATTTTAAGTAGTTTATACTATTAATGGTGGTTATTACCAACTTTGAATAATTTACAAGCTATGAAAAAAAAAAGAACTGAAGGCCTTATAATCAAAATTACATATCCATAAGACTATGTAACTAATATCCACCATAAACAACCCTTTGAAAATTGATGTATTTATTCAATGTAAATATGTCTATAAACATATAAATATGATTTTAAATAACACACAAGATGTCAAAATTAATTTTACGTACTTATTTTAAAATATTTATTAGGTGTTCATTGTAATGTTGATGACTACTAGTCATAAAATTCTCAGCTAACATGAAGTAAATAAATTATGTGCTACTTTACTGCTAATATCATCAAATGAAAGTTTGTATAAGACACTCTCCAACTTCCTTTAAAAAACTATAAAACTATTACAAAGGAATAAATACCAAGACCAGATTCTGAGCACTATACTTGAAAATGAGAAAAACAGCAAATGCACATTGAGTTCACCAACTGAAGACTTCTCTTCATTCATTCAAGTAAAGCTGCCAGATACTACACTGGTAGCTATAAATGCCCCACCCTCACAGAGTTTAACCTACCTCTCTTTCCGAGAATTTTAGTCAAATGTTGGTGAATCCCATCATATAGAAATTTATTTATTGCTTTCATCCATGAAGTTTGTATTAAGACTGTTATTATATGTGAACAGTATTAGAGGTTGATATTTAATATTTAACTTATATACAATAAAAATAAAATTAATGTTTTGATTCCTTACTACTTGATTGCTTCTTTCCATGAATTTTCAAAATTCACCTCATATGTACATCAGATAAAAAACAAAATAGATACTGTCTTTAAGAGAGATTGGGTTCCAATTCCTTTCATTACCAATAATTTTAAATTATTTTAGGTCGTTTATTAAAACAAATGTTCTCATCTGTTCCTCATCACTCTTAATACACCTTCAAGATCCCACCCCACAGGTTGGCAGGAATCTGCCTGGCTATGTTGCTGGAGGGAAGTATTCATGCTGCTGGGAAGGAGGATGAATGAAAGGGGTGTGCTGGATCTGTAGAAGTGTTTTTCTTGAACTGTATTAACAGTTCTTCAATGCCAGTTGACTCATGAAAGATCACGAATTTCCAGCACAATGAAGGGAAGAGAATGTTTGTTTTCCAACCATGTTATTTGAGTGAATCTGGAAAACCAGCTGTTCTCTTCAAGAACAGTTTTGCTTTACTAAACTGTTCATCACAACATGATATCTTGCATTCAGATCAACCATACTTCAATGTATCTAGAAATGCTTTGTATACAACTATCATAATTAATGACTGAGTGGATAAAGTTGCCCATATATACCTTGTCGCAACACTCATCTTTCTGTTTTCTAGTTGTCAATGTCATGAATGCCTCCAAATCTTACCTCACCATGATAGAAATATGTAAATAGAAATATTTAACATAAATGGAAATATATGTTAAATGAATTTATAATTACGAGGGTTAAGCAAATATTTTGACCTATATGTATATGTACCTATTATAATAGGTACTTTTTAAAATGTGTGTAAAAGTAGGTATGAAATATAGCAATTCTCCATTTAATGGTTTGATATAATCATAAAAAAAACTCACAATGTATAGGAGAAAGACAATACTAATTCCTGCTATCAGTCCTTCCTACTTTGTTGACTTTTGCACTAGTTTTCAATTTTAGCTCCATAATGGAATAACCTGGGTAGTTTTCTTCTCTTTAATATCCCATCTAAATCATATCTCAGATGAAATAAATCAAAATCTCTGGAAATGAGATGTAAATATTTGTTAAATCTTCCCTGTTGTTTCCAGGATGCAACCAAGTTTGAAAAATACTTTTTCTAGAGGAATCTGAAAAAACAAACAAACAAACAAAAACCAGTTATTTCACTTATATCTTATATATGTTCAAAGTAAAAAAAAAAAACTAAGTTTAATTTAAGAACTGACAATAATGAGGATAATTACTTTGAGAAAAATTAGAATTTCCTAGAGAAGAATGATTGGTATTTCACTTCCTCAATTCTGATAAATTGAGTGATGTTTTCAAATCAAATTCTGAAATCACATGTGCATGGAAAGTGGCATAATGAAACAGGAAATCTATTCATCTGAAAAAAAATCCTGGATTTTAGAGATCTTAGTCCATATAGGGATATTATTCCATAAATTAAACTGTGCATCTCATTTTCTTCACCTATTACTGTGATCAGATTCGACTAGATAATCTGTGCTATTTTGGCCAGCCTCACAATCCTACACAGTAACTGATTAAATTAATATTTGAATGATTACTTTAAACAGTTTCTAAAATATAAAACTTTTCACTTGAGGGATTATCCTTTATAATTATGATGGAATGGGCCCTTGGTGCCAATCAAAATTCTTCATTTTATATTTAAGAGCTCTATTAAATAAGAAAAATAAATTCAGAGCTCTTTGGTTTGATGGAGGGTTTTTCTTGGCTCAAATTCTTTGAAGTTGAAACCAGATACCAAGATCATTGCCCACAATTCACATGAATAATTCCAATACTATTGGCTACCATACTCTGTAAATCAGAATTAATGGAATCTGTTGACTCTGACTCTTGACAACTAGAGAAAGCTATAAGAATTCATTCTAGCGGCCACTCCTCTGTGAACAAATAATTATATGGGGCATACTTGCAGTTCAGAGTTAGCATAGAAAGCATGAAAGTAAGTCCATTGGAAAATCTCACTCTGAATTTTAACATCATACTTTGTACCAATGTTAATATAAATACAATATGCTACTTTGTTTCTCAGTGCCTTCACATATATCTCAACAAATTTTCCAAATACTTCTGTGGGGCAAAGAGCATTATTTTATTTTATCTTTTAATGAGAAAACCAAGATTATAAAAATTGAACAATTTGTCCAAAGTCAGCCAGTTCCAGGGCCAACTCTTATATCTTGTATTTTTGTCTCCCAGTCCAGGGATTCCCTCACTACCTCCCTGTTATATTTCATGAGTCATATTGTTAGTCACTTTGTTTTTCAAAAAAATCTAACTCTTTAATTTAGCTTACAGTGACCACCTATTGAGTTTTTTTCAGGACACAGTAATGCTTGGGAACCACGAGAGATGATGGCATAGGGGACAATGGAAGGTATCAGTGATGCTAAAGAGCATAAATGAAGCACTTCTGTGATCAAAGATGGGAGCTCAAGTCTAAGCTCCCATCAAATGATCAAATGACTATATCTTTTTGGGTGAACCAACACTTCTCTGGATTGTAAGGGATGTCATCTGAATTTTTTTGTATTTCATTTTACATTATAATGTGAATGCAATCATCTAAGTAACATACAATGATGCTATTAAATATGACCATGTTATTTTAATTAAACTTTTCCTTCCATACAGCACAAACATCAGCTAAAACTCTCTATAGTTAGTGCTATAAAGATCACCAAATAATTTTTCCTCAGATGTTTAATAATTAAAATGTCTTTTAGTAACTCTCAATACCATGAGTAGATAGTTGAAACTTTATCTGTATTTTTTATTAAATTGCTAGACATGAATATCCTGTGCCAAATTTCCTTAATTACATTTACATTTCATTTCTTTACATATTAAATATTGGCTAAATTTTATTTCACATCCCTTGATCTAATAATACTAACTAATGAATAACTTTATTAGCATATAGAAATCACATTTCAATTTTATGGGTGTTAGTAAGCCTATCAGTATCTAAAAATCTATAAACATATCATTATGGAACATAGAATTCTAAGGTGAATCCCAGATTTTCATATTCTAATCCCTAGGACTGGTCAATAAAATAGATATTTCTCCCATGATTAGATTATGCTATATGGCATAGTTGACTAAGAAAGATAAATTACTCAAGTGGACCTGACCTACTCCTGAGAGTCCTTTGAAAACCAAGAGTTTCTTCTGGCTAATTATATAAGGATGAGTCAGAAATTCAAAACACAAGAAGTATCTCACATGCCATTGTTGATTAGAAAGATGGCAGAGGTCACTTGGCACAGAACTAGCAGGACCCCTCAGAACTAAAATTGGCAATCAGCAAAAAAATGAGAACCTCAGCTCTACAACTGTAGGAAACAAAAATGAACTTGGCACTACCATTCCACTGAGCTTCAAAAAAGAAGATGAAAACTTTACCATTCTTGATTTCAGCCTTATGATACCCTGAGCAGAAATCCAGGACCACACCATACAAGACTTTGGGCCATCAAAACTGTGAATTACTAAGCGAAGATTGTTTTAAGCCATTAATTTTGCCATAACTTCTTATGCAAAAATTTAAAAATAATGCAAATAACCTTTTCTTTATGTGGAGTTAACAGTTGTAGATGCATAAAACATGGAAGACTATCATGCAAAAATGTATAAAATATTTTCATGTGAGATCTCTGGTATGGCATGTGTTCAAACATTCTTTGAGCAAACATAACATAACTTATTCCCCCAAATGAAACTCCTTTCCCAATATTTTTTTGTGGTAAATAATTTTACTACAGAAATTTTGTCCTTAATCTTCTTTTCCTCCAGATATTGGTAATTGGTGTAATTCATGCATGGTTTCTACTGCTCCTTACCAGACACATTATCCTTTACATAAAAGTGTTTATATGATGTACAAAAAATAAAGATACATAAATAAACTCTTTGGTACTGATAGATATGGGAAGGGAAGGACTGAAAAGTTAACCAGAATGGTAGTGTGAACTGGAGAATCTTAGCAACCATATCATTTCTCTTTCTGAGGTGCAGAGGGTTTTTAAATACATTTATTTTTTTAATCTTTTATTGATTTTATTTTTTTTAATACATGATAGCAGTGGAATGCATTACAATTCTTAAAAAAACATATATACCACTATTTTTCATATCTCTGTTTGTATATAAAGTATGTTGACACACAATTCAAGTCTTCATACATGTACTTTGTATAATGATGTCCATCACATTCCATCATCCTTGCTAATCCCCTGCCCTCTCCCTTTCCCTCCCATCCCTCTTCCCTATCTAGAATTCATCTAATCCTCCCATGCTCTCCCTCCCTACCCCATTATGAGTCAACCTCTTTACATCAGAGAAAACATTTGACATTTGTTTTTGGGGGGTTGGCTAACTTCACTTAGCATTATCTTCTCCAATGCCATCTATTTACCTGTAAATGCCATGATTTTGTTCTTTTTTAATGCTGAGTAACTCTGTCTCTAATAGAAGAAAAAGTAGGCTCTAATCTTCATCACGTGGAATTAGGCCCCAACTTCCTTAATAAGACTCCTATACTGCAAGAATTAAAACCAAGAATCAATAAATGGGATTGAATCAAACTAAAAAGTTTCTTCTCAGCAAACACACACACACACACACACACACACACACACACACACAAACAATCTGTGAGTTGACCAGAGAGCCTACATCATCCTGGGAGCAAATCTTTACCTCTCACACATCAGTAGAGCACTAATCTCTAGGGTATATAAAGAACTCAAAAATCTAAACACAGAAAAAAAAAATAACACAATCAACAAATGGGCCAAGGACCTGAACAGACTCTTCTCAGAAGAGGATATACAGTCAATCAACAAATATGAAAAAATGCTCATCATCTCTAGCAATCAGAGAAATGCTAATCAAAACTAAGATATTATCTCACTCCAGTCAGAATGGCAACTATTATGAAGACAAACAACAACAAATGTTGGTGAGGATGTAGGGGAAAAGGTACACTCATACATTACTGGTGGGACTGCAAATTGGTGTAGCCAATTTGGAAAGCAGTATGGAGATTCCTTGGAAATCTGGAAATGGAACCACCATTTGATCCAGCTATTCCTCTCCTCAGACTATACCCAAAGGACTTGAAAACAGCATACTACAGGGACACAGCCACATCAATGTTTATAGCAGCACAATTCACAACAGCTAAACTGTGGAGCCAACATAGATGTCCTTCAGTGGATGAATGGATAAAAAAAAATGTGGCATACTTTTAAGCATTTCTAACAAATAGTTTTCACTGACTTCTCATAATTTTTGCTCCATCCATAACAGTATTCACACATACAGAAATTTCAAGTTCTGCCTTTTTTTGTTTTTTAAGTTGGCAAATCATTACCAAGCTTCTGGTTCAGAGTTGTAAAAGAGATCCAGACTAAACTAGCTCACTATACCTCCCTCATCCAATTCTAAGGGCCCTATCCAGCCTAAATACTGATGCTACTGGATCTCTGAGGCAAGAGGGGGATGGAAAGTAAAGTGTAGTTACTTATGCAAGCATTATAGATAGAAACACCAAAAATATACTTTGCTCAGTGATTATCAGGTCTAGTCAGAACTTACTAAAATTCACCTTATCTCCTATGATCAAGATAAGAGAAAAATAAATTGGAGGTACAAAAGAGCAAAATCAACAGTTGAGGAAATTATAATGCAATTGGTCTTTTCATCAAACATTCTATTAAAAAACAATTTTCTTAAATGGTACTATAGTTCAACTGTATATCTATGCATGTAAATGGAAAAGGAAATTAAGCCAAAGTTAATTTTGAAAACATGAGACAATCAGAACAGAGCTGGGAATAAAATTATGAAATCATATCTCTCAATCTTTCAAAAAAATCTGCCAACAAAACAAAATGTTTGGTTTTGACACTGTTGTGGTTGAGAAGTGGTTTGTCCCACAAAGATTTATATGTGGAGATCTGGTCCTTGCTGTGAAGTAGAACCTGTAAAAGCTGGGCCTAGAGGGAGATCATTAAGTCATTGAGTGCACTGCCCTTGAAAGAGGTGAAAGTAGTTCTTGTGAGACCCCGAGTCAGTTCTTAATGAAAAAAAACCAGTTATTATAAAATCCTTAGCCTGACCCTTGGACCACTTTCCTGCTTCCTGCCTTTTGATGTGACCTCTTGCTTCTACCTGCATTTCCATCATGAAGGCATCTGACCTTTAAGCCCTCAACAGAGGTCAAACCAATGGGGTCACCTGATCTGAGACTTTCCATCTCCAAAACTATGAACTCAGTAAACTTTTTATCTTTGTAGAGAATTTTGCTATAATAACAAAAAAAAAAGGAATCATATAACTTGGCTTATATTTTTTAAATTAATTTATTCATTAATTTGTTCAAAATTGTTATACATGACAGCAGAATGCATTTTAATTCATAGTACACATATTTAGCACAATTTTTCATTTATCACACCATTTGTGTCTTCATACAAGTACGTAGGATAATGATTTCCATCTCATTCCACCATCTTTCCTACCCCATGCCTTCTCTCTTCCCCTACCTCCCCTTTGCCCTATCCAAAGTTCCTACATTCCTCCCATGCTTCCCTCCACTGCCCCCACTTTGGATCAGGATCCACTTATCAGAGAAACATTCAGCCTTTGTGTTTTTGGGATTGGCCTACTTTACTTAGCAT
Organism: Spermophilus citellus; assembly: GCF_964194105.1. Lineage (NCBI taxonomy): Eukaryota > Metazoa > Chordata > Mammalia > Rodentia > Sciuridae > Spermophilus > Spermophilus citellus. The sequence goes on from NC_138192.1 coordinate 90,927,153, forward strand.
AACGTGACTTTTATTAACATCACCCATCTGGTCCTAATGAGTCAGCAGTAATAGATGCTCCAATCAGTTTTATATTTTAAGAGGATAGTAAATGTTTTTGGAACTTAAAAGAGATGATATCATTCCTTTCTAAGTTTGATGAAATATAGCCTATGAATGTGATCTTGCCTTTGGATGATACAGAACTGGTAAGAAGGACCCAGCTGAAGGGGGTGATGGTCAGAGTAAAAGAATGGTACTGTGAGAGGGGCTATGGCTGTGGCTCAGCAGTAGCATACTTGCCTGGCATAAAGGTGTATCAAGAACTAAAAAAAAAAAAGAATGGTACGAATGAATACCAGGTGAGATAAGATAAAGACATGCAACAAAGTGTTTTAGAAGGATTTATTGAAGGTTGAACTTTCAATATGCAGAAGTCTGGAGAGAAAGTTATAAAAGAAACTGCTCGTAATAACCTAATTTAAGATAACACACTTGGGCTGGGGACTTGGCTCAAGCGGTAGCGCACTTGCCTGGCATTCGTGCGGCCTGGGTTCGAACCTCAGCACCACATACAAACAAAGATGTTGTGTCTGCCGATAACTAAAAAAAAAAAATAAATAAATATTAAAGTTCTCTCTCTCTTGTCTCTCTTTTAAAAAAATGATAACACACTTAATGATACTGGCTAATACTTGCCCAATCTTTAGTTAACTTTGTATTTGGACTGTTTTTTAGACATATGAACTCACATGGTTTTCACAATTACCTCTTGAAATAGGTGCTATTGTTTTTTTTCTATTTTACAATGTATCTGAAGCAAAGTGATCTATTGACTTGCCTAAGGCCATATAGCTAAAAGAGGATTTTGAAGGCCAAAAGTCTCATATGCAAATATCTAATTTTTATCACTTAATTTACTTCTCCCCATGTTTGCTTTTCTCTTTTATGTGTCTTTAGAAAATTGGCTATATTATGTACAGAAACCTATTGCATACATGTGTATGTATGGAGATCTAAATGAGTTATGTTTCTGTGTTGTCACTTTAAGAGCTACTAGGAGACAAAATGTCAACAAACTATTCAAGTATAAACTTCATGAACTAAAAAGAATATTCATTTAAAAATGGCTTTTAAAACTCATAAGTAGTTATTGCTTTTTGAGTAAATTTGTAAACACTGAAATGTTTTGAATATCTAACACAACATTCCACACACCATTTATTTCAAAAAGTTTATAGCACATAACTCGGAGCTGACCTTGCTTCTACAATTCCTCACTCAAATTTAAAAAATCTTGAATTCATTGTCAAAATGTAGCTGCATTTTCTTTCATCTATTTTTTTTTTTTAAATTGAGATTACTAGAAGCTATCTTGTTGGTTTGTTGTTTCAAAGTCAACATTTTTTGATAGTACTAATCATAAAAACAAAATTAAAAAGGTGGGTATTATAAGAAGACCACATGAGTAGCATCCAGTAGGTCTATGATTCTCAAATTATTCAATATGGAAATGAAATCATCAAACTAATTAGCAATTAGTCATTCTTTCCCTCTACATTTAAACTTAGCTCCTAATAGTCATCAAACTTGCCCTTATTACAGGTCAAGTTTACAGAGCTGGAAAATCATGCTTCCTGACCGTCCAACAGGCACTAGACTTTTATGTATCAGTAATATACTTTATTCCAATGAAAGACTTACACTTTCTTTTGAGAAGTTTTCATTACTACTTATATACTGAGTTTAACTGAGAGTTGGGGGAAATCAAGATCTCAAAAGAAACAAGATACAAGACCAAACATACAAATGTAAAGGCACTGACCTATTTACATGACAATGACTTGTAATAGTAAATTAACTTTAATTTAAAACATAATCTTGGGAAATGAGTAGAATTTGAATAATTGGATTACATTTCCCAATGAAAGTTCTTTGAACATAAAAACTTCTTCTAAAACTTAGTAAGATGTAATGGTTTTCCTTTGACTCTGGAAACCCTGCATATGGTTTTAGATTTTCATTTTCTTCAAGTTCACTTTAGAGGCCTAATTAAGTCAAAGTTCTCGCCAACTTTGGAAGAAACCACTGAAGTTGTCATAGTTTTATTAGACATTCCTCCAAAGTCATTTTGCTTCAAACAAATTTAACCATATACAGTCACTCTTAAAAGGCTTATTTGTTTTCTTTTCTCTTTTTTTCTTAAAAGTCTCACCAGAGGCTAGGGTGGTAGTTCAGTGGAAGAGCACTTGCCTAGCATGTGTGAGGCACTGGTTTTAATTCTTGGCATTATATATAAATCAATAAAATAAAGGTCCATTGACGACTAAAAAAAAAAAAAATTTTTTTAAGTCTCATCAATTTTCTAAGATAAACATCTGGTGATTGAATTGTAATCCAACATTTAAGATGAAAGTTGGAGACTTTAATGTTTTACACTTTCATTTTTCTATAAAATAGCTAATTCCCTTGTCATTAAATATTTAATTTTGTATATGAAGTGTTTAATAAATAATATCAAAATAGTGTCTTAACTATCTGTGCATATGTAAATAGTCTGATCTGGAATTTTACTAGTGCTCAGCAAAATTTCAAGGTTTATCCTGCAAAATTTCTTCCATTTTTCTTCTGTAAGTTTTATAGCTGTGCATTGTACATTTACTTCTTAGATCCATTTTGAGTTTATTTTATGTAAGGTGTAAAATCTGTGTCTGGGTTCATATTTTTGCATAAGAACATTCAATTATTTTAGTGCCAGTCTTTGCACCTTTATCACAATCAGTTAATTATATCTCCGTAAACATATTTTGGGGTCTCTATTCTCTTTCAATAATAAATGTGTCTTTTATTTTGTCAATACCAGACTGTTTTAATTATGGCACTTCTTTTTTCTCTCTTTTGGTGGGTACTGGGGTTTGAACCCTGGGGTGCTTTACCACTGAACTCCCTAGACCTTTTTTATTTTTAAATTTTAAGATAGGGTCTCACTAAATTGTTAAGGCTGCCCTTGAACTTACAATCCTCCTGCCTCAGATTTTTCAACCCACTGGGATTATAGGTGTGTGTCACCATGCCTGGATTATTATGGCAACCTTTTACTAGGTCTTGAATTTGAGAGTTCTTCAAGTTTGTTCTTTGTCAGAAGTGCCTTTGCTATTCTAAGCACACATCTTTCCACATAAATTTTAGAGCACATATATAATTCTACAAAATATTCAAAACAAAAATGTCTTGTATGCTAATACTTATTTTTATTACTCAATCTATTATTCTCCATATGTATTTTTTTGAGAAAATTGGCTACAGCTTGTAAAGCAGCCCATGAACATGACTATTCTGGTCCTAAGGAGCCAAAGTTGGATCTTTTATTAAGATGTTTTTAAATCTATAGATCATATCTGAGAAAAATTAGCATCTTAACACTATTGAATCTTCTACTACATAAACATGGAAATACATTTTCTTTCCATTTATTTAGACATTATTTATTTTTTTCATTAGTAATTTGCAGTCTTCCACATGCAGATAAATGCATACTTTGTTAAGTATGTAGCAAATTATTTCATTTTTCTTTTTGGAGTTACCACATTTTTTATAACTTCAAATACTAATAGTATATTTCTGCTATACAGGACAACAACCAATTGTGCATCTAATGCTTTAAACCATTGAAATTTGAGTGTTAACAATTGACTACAATGATGAATATGGAAAGTGAAACTAAAGAATGCATTTCCTAAAAGAAAACACTAAAATATATCATTCTGTCTTAAAGATTGAAGAGTAGGTGGTTGTCAGTTGATAATGGGGGCCCAAAAGGTGAGAATCGGGTCTTACAGCATGGAGATGAAACATGCACTAAGTTTGTAAAGGCATGGAAGAAGCTCATGTTCCCAGTGAACATGTAGCTCTAGGGAAATATGCTGGAAAGCAAAATGTTAGTTTAGTGTATTGGTTGCCCCTGGACAATTTTGCAAATAAATTGCAAGAAACAGATGAATTCAGGAAAGAATTAGTCAGTTTCCAAAGCAGAGGACAAAAAAAAAAAAAAATAGAATCCAGAAACTACTTTTTCATCCCAATCAACAAAAGATAAAATTGAGTAATATGTTGCAGGACCCAAATCCACTAAAACCTTTCAACTAATTAAATTACCCCAGGGCATGGATCAAATGGGGGTCTAAATGCAGTGCGTTTAGTTATTAAAAAAAGAATACTAATTATTAGACAATAGGGTCTTAAAGTACCTAACACAAAAAGGTAAGAGAGCATAAGAGTGAACGAGGACATGAAACAGAACACAAAGAAATCTAGCAGTTTGGGGAGCTATCTCAAAAAAAATGTTGTCAGTCTGGTTATAGGCTGAAGGAGCTGACTAAAATCAGATGATAATCCTACTGAATTTCTAAAATGAGTAATACTTCCAAAAGAACCAGGAGCCTGTTCATGCAGACTTTAAATGACCCCTGGGTATCCAACCATACATAAGTGGAAATGAGTTAAGAAAGCCATATTGAATATTCCCCAGTGACCACGTACAATGTGGCTAAGAAATATATTTGAAAATGAATAATTTACCAGGCAGTAGGGCTGGTGAAAAAAACAATAAACAAAGTTCTTCCCAAGGAATGGAGTCAAGACATAACTGAAGATCATTCTACATTTCCAGGGTAGAGAACCTCATAATTTCTTCCCAGTGGAATTTAAGAATTGCTATGAATCAGAGTCTGTAGAAAATCCCCCATTCTTCCCCTTGCTGAATGAGTATTTACAGCCTTTCTTTCTCATCATTTTATGTTGTATGTGTATCTGGCTGGATTGGTGATGCATTTTAGCTCTTTTTAGTTCACTATTCTCTAAATCAAGGCAAGTCACATTCAGACCTGAAGAGATCCAGTGCACATTCCTCAAAGATCCTTGGTTTTAAGTTCTGCACCATAACTGGAATGGACTTTGGGGATATCTCTTTTGAAGCAGTGTTGAGTATGTCTAGTATGGGAAGGAAAGTGATCAAAATGATTGGTGATAAAAAAAAGGCAAATTGTTAAAGATATAATTGTTGCTTCTTGACATCACTCAGTCTCTTCTACCCTTTTACTTTTAAATATGGTCATAGGACTTTCTTCAGCTAATGAAATATGAGCAAAGAGATGTGTCACCTAAACAGAAGCATTTAAGACCTTCAATTCTCCACTATCTTTTATCCTATTATTGCTAAGCCTGTGGTCTCATGTTAAGAGGTAACAGAGCTTTCTCGGATCACGGTGGCCTCCTAAGCAACTCCAGTGAGCTACCTCTCCCAATTGGAGAAATGAATCTTTATATTAAACCACTGAAATATGGGGTAGTTTCCATTTTGTAGCATAATCTACCGTGATTATTGACTTCACAAAATTTTACTCTGATGAATTAAAACTTAACAAGTTGTGCATAAATAAAAGTCATATGGATTATGATGAAATTCTTAGGGGGAGGGGTCAAGTTTCCATGTCCTTTCAAAGAGCAGTAGTCATAATAAGCACACAAGAAGAACAAGACAAGCAGATCTGGATCTAGGCATCCTTGCTTGTTGTTTGAATCTGGATCTATGCCCCTTTTCTGTGGTTGGATATGTGGTCTCTAGAGAATCATTTCTACTCACCAACCCCAACAACTAAATATATCATTGTATACAACTCAGAACATGATAGTTTGGGAGGACATAAAAGTGGTGGTGCCGTTTGGCATTAATAAAAATTATCTTTATTATTTGGCTTAGAAACCTTGGAGAAAATCATGTGGGTTATGAAAAATAAACAATGAAGTTTATATACATTTACCCTGAAATCAGTATTTAAACATATGTTCCCTCCATTTGTTCTCTTACTCTCTCTTTTGCTTTATACTTTTTCCTATTGTTCTTCTTTCACTTTCTCATTGTGCTTTTAAAAAATTAGCTTGAATGTAGACTGTAGCAATGTGAAATGTCAGAAGGATATATATATATATATATATAACCATGTGTCCATTTAGGGCATTTTTCTTCAGAAATCAATATTTTAAAATGTGTTACCTACATATTATACAAGAGTAAGAATAAATTTAATGTTAGGACTTGAAACACAGGGTTCATTAACATAAAGTTTCATGATAACAGGGGAATTCAGATATGCTACCTGGTGGAGACAATTATCACTAAATGGTAATGTGGCATCTTAAATTACATAAACATCAATTGTGCTCTTCATTATGCTAAAAGTTTTCACTAAATGTTAAAGGAAATAACACCATTTCATTATGAAATGAAGAAAAATGTCCTAGTTCTCTGACCCCCGAAAACACTTTTGCACTCCAAGAAACCATTTTCTTAACATCTGGATACAGCCTAAAATTCTTAATGACTCATTCATACAAAAATAAAATATAATAAATATAGTAACTTCCAATAATAAGAAATCAACAAATACTGATCTGTTAATGGCATATTTTTCAATATAATTTCAATGTTAATACAGTGTGATTTTAAAAAGTATGAATTTATGAAGCTATACAGCATCAACATGAAATATACAGAAAAAGTAAATCAGAGTAGAAGGCATTTTGATTCTCTCAGGAGTATATTACTAGGATCAGACCATTTTCTGAGTGTTTTTTTCCGTGGCGATGATGAGACTCAGCTGGGCTCCCTGCAACCTTCTCCAGGGAACTGGCAAGTCAAAAGGGAATTACTGCACTTGGCTTCCCTGCTCCCCACCCCCACTCCACTACCCTCAGTGAAAATGACTGTCTGGGAAGACAAAAGTGTACAGACAGAACTCGACATCAAGTTTAAAGCAGAGCCAAACCCCACTTTATTTAATGTAGACAGTGAGTTTCCACCCACAGCTTCTATCTCCTCTAAAATGTTCCAGTCCTATTGGCTCATGAATAATCTTTTCCTGTGGACAATTGCCAGTTACTTGATTATTGTATTTTTCTTTCTAACTTTGAACTCTAATTATCTGCTCTGGTTGAAAATCTCTCAGAGTTGTTCCCTAAGAAAAATTAACTCTTTCTTTTAATCTTTCCTTTTTGGGTATTTATGAAAAACTTAAAAATAAGAGTCTAGCTAGCAATAAAGTAAAATTGAGACAATAAAATTGAGTCTATATATTTTGTTGGCACAGGACAAGGAGATAGTTGTTGAAGAGAAGGTGGTGGACATTTGATATTATATGTAATTTCTTACAACATAACACCTCAACCTCTGATACCATACATTTTTAAAAACTTTTTGAAAATGTACCTTTAATTCACTCTCATATAATTATTATGTATCTAACATAAAATCTGGTTTTCTCCAATCTAATAATTTTTCTAGCATTCATCATTACAGCTCATCTGATTTGAGTAAAATTTACTCTATGTGATTTTATATATAATTTAACAGAGCTGTGATTACACACCAAATAAAATGAGAATAACTCACCTGACTTTATTTAAGTCTTATTACAGTTGCACTTTTACCAATAAAAATGATAATGAAGAATATGGAAGTGGTCTTAACTGTCAAATTGAGAGAAAACATGAATATTCTTGAATTCTCATCCTCCATTAAAAAATGTAAAAAATATTAAGTGCCAGGATTTGCTTACCTAGACCAATTGAAGTTTCCTATGCAAATTAAATTCCAAAATTTCAAACAATATTTCACTAGGAAAGTAATGATGTGAAGTATAAATCTCATGAGAAATTGGTAAATTGCTCATTATATATATATATATATATATATATATATATATATATATATATATATATATATATATATATCTCCATGTGTATATATGTATATTAAATACCAGAAAATATAAAATGGAATATAAATGCTTTTTACCTTTCACATAACATATTTTGGGACAATTTTATAACAGTGAAGGTTATTTTTTTAATAAGCAGCATTTTCCCCCAAAAAACTCTTTGTCACATCCCAATGACACATACAATTTTCAATTCCCATGTAATTGCTTTCATTTCATTCTTGAGGACAGGTGCCATATGAGGTCAAGAGTATGGGGTGAGAATACGTAATACATGTTGGCAATGGTAGAGATGACTATTGGAATAAAAAAATGAGAAGTTAATGTATTTCCATCCAAAGTGTTACTTAAAATCTCAGTCTTTGGTGTTAGTGACAAGTGGGTAGGGAGAACCTTGTATGGTTTTCTTTTGGTTGCTATTTTTCAGTGTTTAAAAAAATACAAACACTGTTCCAAAATTAACCACATATTTTTAATATAATTGGTGAATTTTGCAAATTGGTGCTCTCTACTTTCATATAAAAATTCTGAAAAGAAAAAATTCATGGTATTAAACAGTAGTCATTATAGTAATGTTTTATTTGACAAAGAAAAACATCTATGGAAGTTCTAAACTAATTGCCACAGGAATAGAGTCCTATCCAGCGGGGAGACAACAACAAGATTTATTTTTCATTAAAATCCAACATTTCTTTCCATCAAAACCATTAAGCAATGGCAATAGTTATAAATCTGCTCATCATTTGTACATCAAAGGATCTTGAAATATTATTTTGGCCTTTTTTCCCACTTTCCTCAGTTCATAAATTTAAATTTCAGATAACTAGTTTAATTTGGACAGATACATATAGAAAATATCTAGTTTTCCTGTGGTTTAAGGAAAACTGTCTTTTCATACATTCATTCATGAAATATATAATTCTAATATTGTATTTTCATTCACTTGCAAGTTCCTGGCAATCAGAGCCATATTTTTTGTATTTATTGAAAGCAGAGAGTGTTTATTAGTTTTCTCATGCTGATGTAACAAATTGCTACAAAATTAATGGCTCAAAACAACACATATATATTGCATGATTCTGAAGATAAGGAGAACAAAATGGCTAAAATCAAGATGTTAACAGATGCACATTCCTTTCAGGAAGCTCTGCAGGATAACCTGTGTTCTTGCTCTTTTCATCTTTTAGAGGCTGTGCACATTACTTGGTCTGTGCCATCCTTTTGTCTTCAAAATCAGCAACAGCAGATTGAATCCTTCTCACATACAACTGCTCTATCAGTGACTCTTCTACATTTAAGGATCCTTGTGATGACTCTGGAACTGATCAGATAATCCAGGATAATCTCCTTATTTCAAAGTCAGCTGATTAGCAACCTTAATTCCATCTGGTACCTTTATTCCTTTTGCCATGGATACAAACATACTCTTAGTTTTCAGAATACGGTGTCTTTGGTAGGCCATTTTGCTATTTGACCCAGAGAAAGACATCACACATCTGTGAAACTGAGCATCTTAAGGAGGTGATTTTCAATATGAAATATGTGGTTACTAATATATTTCCATGAACTTTCCCAACAGCTAAAAACATCTGCTTCTTAGTTTCTAAGGCCATATTTTCATTATAGTCAGTATTTTATTTGTTTGGAGAAAAAATATTTTTTTGAAAAAATCCATTTTCCTTTAATGTGTTAGTTGCTAAGAATGTATCCAGGCATACAAATTTATTGAAAGCTTTGTAGGAAATGTTACAAAATTTCCATATTTTCCAAATGACAAGTAACTCAGCAATAGTTTCAAAACAGTAAACATGTCTTTAAAAATGAATTATTTGTAAGAAATTCAAAATCTACAGTTGGTTCCTTTAAAACTAACTTATTTACTAAAATATTTTATACATTAAAAGAGGACTTTACTTGGTTAATTTTTCATTTTTATTATTTATTTGTTTATTTTGTGGAACTTGGAATTGAACCAGGGGCACCCTACTACTGAACTTCCCCCCAATCACTTTTTGCTTTTTTTTTTTTTTTATTTTGAGGCAAGGTCTCGCTAAGTTTCCCATGCTTGAAGTTTGCATGTCTCAATCTCCCTAGAAGGTAGGATGATAGGCATGTGCCACCATGTTTGGATGTTTAATTTTTTTTTTAATTTAACTTTATTTAAGATCAGATATCATTAATTTGACATATAAGCAGTTGTGTTTATTGTTTTATATGCTCAAAAAGTTTTGCACATACATTATCTCAACAAATCTCCTACACATAACAAGAAAACGGTTATATCACTGTCCTCCCATTGAAGATGAGGAAACGGAGGTTCAAATAGGTGTAGTGCTTTATCTGAAAATGAAAATAGCACAAAGAAAATCCTGTTCATTTCTGGTCACTTATAGTCAAGGATGATTTCTACTATGACATTTGCTATGGAGGAAAATAGAAAGAACTCAGAAATACAAACAAGATCATAGTCCATGCTCAGACATCTTAATCGTAAAAAACAGCCTAATATTAAAAATGTGGCAAAGGACTTGAAGATAAATGTCTCAATAAAGGTATGTGAATGAACAGCATGTATATGAAAAAATTTTCAACATTACTAAGCATCATGGAAATGTAAAACAATTAGATATAAGTTCTTAAATTTTAGAATGGATTTTAGTGAAAATACCAGAGACAACAAGCATTCACAAGGATATAGAATAAGGGGAACATTGCTACACTATTGGAGGACTATAAATTAATATAGTCATTATGGTTTTTCAAAAAATGAAGAATAGAATTATATGATCCATTAATTCTACTTCTGGCTACATATCCAAAGAAAATTGAATCAGTATGTTGAAGAGATGTCTGGATTTCGTTACAGCATATTCACAATGACCAAGGTATGGAAACAAACTGTGATAGATACGCACAATGGTATAATATTCACTTCTATATAAAAGAAAACCGTGTTATTTGCAACACAATAGATGAACCTGGAGGGTATTATGCCAAATGACCTAGCCAGGCACATAAAGAAAAGTACTACAAGATCTCATTAATATGCGGAGTCTAAAAGCAGACAAACCTACAAGTAGAGAAGAATGATGGTTACCAGAGTTGATAAGTAAAAACAAAAAGGAAGAATAAACAACCTAACCCCTAATTAAATAAAAATAATAGCAATGACATCAATCACAGGAGCACTGAGGGTCTATTCTGAATTGTTAAGGAGGAAATTGTGACTTCATTCTGGAATCTCTACTGTGCACCACTATGTGTTTACTTTTTCACTCACTGTTGTCTACCCCCACTTAGGAGAAACAAGGATATGACATAAATGAGACATTATACTAGTACTGTGGTCATCTAATTCCCTTACATCTGTTTATTTGCTAGAAAGTGTAAAATTAACAATTTGGACATTAGAATGACAAGTGGACAGTAGGATAAAGAAATCAGGCATATTCCATGGTGACTTTCAAAAGCACTGTCTTCAGAGATGTGACATTCTATGCCACTGATTTCATGCCTTGAATAAAACCATTTAATTTCTATGTATCTCATTTTCCTCATTTACGAAATCAGAATGAAATATTTCTCTCAAAACTCATAGTAATTAAAATATAGTGTTATTAAGATTAACAAGTGTATGATTCAGGTGTATATTATGAACTCAATATCTTCAGTTGAGAAAGTCTGTTTTTTTTCTTTTTACTGTGAGTACTCCACAAGCATATTTCAGCACATATTTTTCTAATTATCAAGACCAAAATTAAAATTTTGATTGAAACACTAGTTTCAAAACTAATTTTAACTGAAAAACTACTCATGTAAGATAAAGAAATTTTATTCCCATTACTCCTTACCCCAGATTTCTTATATTTTTCTTGACATAATATCATTTGTTGGATATGGATTGTCTGCTTCTGTTAGGTATGGTTTTAATTTTGAAAGTGCAATGACAGAACCCTAAATCTATTTATAACTATAGTTAAGCCTTCAATGTTCTATCTGTAAATTGCCCAAGAATAAACATTACATTGAAATCAACATTATACATTAAAGAGCTCAGAGTATGTCAGAAATATGCTTATGTATTTCTTCCTCTGTAGGTAAAATTTCACTTACATTTGAGTACCAATGTGAGATAAAGATCGTTCCGTTTTCAACTCTATTAGTGACTCTAAATTATAATAATTATAATTTGATCCATGACTTTCTGGTACAACATTAATATAATCTATTTCTTAGTTTTTAAGTTTCGTACATATTTTTCTTGTTAATAAAAAAAATAATGTGCCCTCATTGATCTTTAAATTTATCTGTTCTTCAAAAAAATCACATTGTTTTCCTAAAGACATACCTCCAGCTTGCAGCAGCTCTCCCCTCCAACACACACACACCAAAGATCATGAATTGTTTTATAGTAATTATCTAAATTATATAGCCATCATTTATCACTCCCTTCTTTGTATATGTAACATTTAGACTAAAACTTCCCTCAAGCATCCTTTGGACAACTAGATTCTTAACTTCACCAATATAATCAACTCTATTACTTGTGAAGCACTGGCCAAGAGAATAAACAGGGGTCAAATAACTTATAGTCACATGTTAAAGGTTGTAAGCAAATTTAATAAACTGCTGACAAATTATGCTTTATCCTTGCTTATTAACAAATTCATTTGTTAAGAAACTCAAAGATTTTGACATACACATTCATAAAAGCATAATTTTAAAAAATAGGTAAAGCTATGATTTGCATAATTGTTCAAAGTAAAAATAATATCAAAGATGACTAAATTCGTTCATCATTATGCATCTAGACAGTCTGTGACTTGATATTTTCTAAAGGAAGAAAAATAAAGCAAAAATAACTCTCAGATTGTCATAAACTTAACCCATGATTTTTTTATTTGTTTATGTGTCATCATAATGAATATCATATAACAAAATTTAAAATATATAGTAAAATTTAATTGTATTTTAACACAGAGAATTTATCGTTAAAAGACCAGCATTTTAGACATCAAAATCACTTAATTATAATGTGCATTTCTCAAAAATTATAAAGGATTCAAATTTATGTGTTAGAATTTGGAAGCAAAAAAAGTTATATTATAAATAAATAAAGATTAGGCAAGCTAAATTTACAGTCAATCTTGGAAATTTAATTGAACTGTATTATATCATGTAATACCTATTTAATTAAAATTTAAAGGGGCAACCACACATTTTAAATGTATGTTTAGCCCTGCAAAGAGTAAAAATAATATGATTTTTTAAACTTGCAAAGAATCCCTCAGCTGACATGGGCAATACTGATGAAAACTGTACTAATTTTTGAGTGTCTCCAAAACCACACACTATAACACAAACACATACACACACACAAATAAAGTAAAATAAAATAAAAAATAAAAAATGAAACAGCACTACTGGGAAAGGGTACTTACATTAGGCTAGGATCTTTTATAGTCATGCTCTTAGGAGAAGGATATGACACACTAATCATTTGTGTTTCACCTAAGAACTATGCCATTCAAATCCTCCAAGCACTCCAAAGCACAGTGGGTCCCCACCTATGGCATCAAACAAACCAAAAATTTTCAAGGAATTACAAATAGATTGCAAGGCATGGTGGTACCTGCCTGTAATACCAGCTGTTTAGTAGGATGAGGCAGAAGGACTGCAAGTTTGAGGCCAGCCTGGGAAACTTAACAAGAACCTGTCTCAAAAAATAAAAATAACTGGGGAGTGTAGCTTATTGATACAGTACCTCTGGACTCCATTACCAAAAGATAAGGTGAAAAAGGAAAGAATGGAAGAAAGAGAAGAGAAGAGAAGGAATGGATTGACCTTTTCCTCCAGAACACAAACTAGAAAAGCATAGAAGAATTTCCCTATGATCTGGATGATGTTAGTCTGGACCATGGATGCTTAAAGTAATAGGTTGCACTGCTTGGAAGCTGAGTACTAGGTCCTGTGTAAAAAAAGAATTCATGTGTTTTTAATGTATGTGAAGAATTAACATTACCCAAAGGGGATCTAGCCTTCATCTGTCTTTGTTAACTGGGGATTTTGCCATCCTTCTAACAAAATAGTTTATGATGGGGGCTATGGAACACACCATATCAGTTCTGACCTCTGGAGCAACTGGAAACCAAAGAAAGTACTCAACTAATGGGTACTGGAAACTAATCATCAATCATGTGAGCAGTACATGAATAAGCCACAATGAAAACTAGGGACATCAAAGACTAGAGTGAGCTTCTTTGGTTGGCAATACTGTTTGAGTGTTGTCATTTTTCAATGCCAGGAGGAGAACAAGTCACAAGTCCCTGAGAACAAAGAAAATCTCTTGTTTAGAACCTTCTTAAATTTATTTTATTTATTTCTTTTGAGGGCTGGTTTTAATTTGCATAGTGTCACTGTAATAAAACTAATTATAAGTATAGTGTTTTCTTGAGCTCTGTGAGCTACTCTAGCAAATTATTGAACCTCAAAGTGGTTTAGTTTTGATAACACTCAAATTTACGTAGCCAGTTGGTCTGAAGTGAAGATGGTCTTGGGGTTTCCCAAACTTATGGCTAGTGCCTGACGTGGAGGCAGTGATGTAGGGACTTTCTCCTGCGCAGTTAGCCTAAACTCTGGTATACTTAACACATTTTTTTTTCTGTGTTTTGGGATACATAATCCTTGGGAAGTACATTGCCCATGGCAAAACTTCTCTATGCCAATCAAAGTGGGGTGTTAGAGTCTGTAAACAAGTCTGGATGGCGCCTGGCATTTTGCCAGAGGGAGTGGTTTGAGAAGTAACGCCAGCCAGCCATTAAGTGTGGAGATTCCTTATTGGTTGACTGTTGTATCTAGTTTATGTTAATTAAGATAAGCTGTGAGGAATGTATAAATACCTCTCCTGTCCTACAATAAACGGCTCCCACTCCTGCTGTATCAACCTACACAAGTTGTTCATCACCCCCCCCCCCTGTTATTTTGCTGCAGCCGGACTGCGGCAGTGTGGTCCAACCCCCACAGCACTTATTATATTCCATAAATAACATTTATCCATGTTTCCTCTTGTAAGAGTTCTCTTATCTACTGACCTTATTCCCCCAATATTTCCCACTGTGTAAATTATTTTTTTTCATTTTTAACAACTTTATTCATATTATAATAAATTACACATACTTAAATTGGTAATATTTGAAATATAAATTACCCATGAAATCATAATGACATCAAGATAATAAATTTTTCACCTACAAAATTTATTTGGGTTCCTTGGCATTCCCTCTCTCTGCCTCTCCTTAACCCCCTCCATCCTAGAAACTCAATTATTTGTCTTCTAACACAGTAGATAAGAAAGCATTTTATGGAAATTTGTGTGAATGGAATAACACAAGTCTCTTTTTAAGTCTAGCTTCTTTCTCCTAGCTTAATTATATTGATATGCAGTAAGATTGGTTAGTATCAAGACTGGCCTGTCAATGGAGATGTAACTCTTTTTATTTTTTAGTTACTACAAATAAAGTTGTGATGGGCGTTCATGAAAAAAATATGGATATATACTTTCATTGCCATTGAATAGATTGCTAGTTAAAAAATGAATGGGGCATATACTGAAAGTATGTTTAACTTCTTAAGAAGTGTAACATAGTTACACTAACAGTGTATAAGAATTTCAATTGTTATAACTCTCAACATTTTAATTTTAGTATTTCTAATAAATGTGCTGTGTTATCAAGTTGCTGTTCTGACTTACATTTCTCCAGTGACATGATATTGTGTACCATTTCATATATTCATTATCTATCTATACATCTCATATATGGTTTATTTATTATCTTACTGACTTTTAAGAGTACTATGTAGCTGGGTGTGGTGGTAATCCCATCAGCTCTGGAGGCTGAGACAGGAGGATCATGAATTCAAAAGCAAAAGCAAGGCACTAAGCAAGTGTCTCAGTGATCCAGTGCCCCTGAGTTAAATCCCCAATACCAAAAAAAAAAAAAAAGCTCTATGTAGAATTTGGATGCAAATTATTCATTAGCTTCTTGGTTTGCAAAATATTTTCACCCAATGCGTGGTTTTTCTTTTTATTTCTCTGCATTTTTTTTATTGGCTGTTCACAACATTACAAAGCTCTTGACATATCATATTTCATACATTAGATTGAAGTGGGTTATGAACTCCCAATTTTACCCCAAATGCAGATTGCAGAATCAGGTCGGTTACACATCCACAATTTTACATAATGCCCTATTAGTAATTGTTGTCAATGACCCAAAATTCTTCATTTGGATATGCACCATTAATCAACTTTTACCAAGTGCAAGATCAAAATGAGTTTCTCCCACATTTTCCTCTAGTAGTTGGTTGTTACATTCAGCTATTTCAGCTATTAAATTACAATATGATTGGCAGACCAGCTGGACCCCAGCCCCAGGCCTAGGACCACCCTGGGGAGCCAAGGATAAGGTTAGTCCTAGGTACACCCAGCCACCTGACAGACCATCCCAGAACCTAGGCCCAACCCAGGAGCACCCACCAACCTGAGTGGGAGCCAAGGCCCAGGCCCCAACCCAGGACTGCCCCACCAACCAGCAGACCCACAGCAGAACCCAGGCCTACCTCACCTCCATCTTGGGACCTTGAAGCCATCACTAGAGCCCTTCCCACATAGTAGCCTCCACCTTGGTACAACAAATAGGGCCTAGAAGCAGCTACATCTCAGAACGGGCATCCCCAAACCATTATAAGGCTCACCCTTTCAACCGCATCTCTGAAAGTGGTTGTATCCATCTTGGGACACCCCCACTGCGATCTTGATTTATCTCTGCTCTTGCCACCACCACATTTAATTTTAGTAGCATTTCTTGTGGGACATCAGCTGGGGTTTAGAAGCCCAACACCAAGGTGAGGTGCAGGTAATCTGCAGGGACACTATAAGATTATAGGGTAAATAGAAATTGTAATACCTCATATCTGCACTGCAAGAAAGGAAGACACAGAGAAAACATGAAAAAAAAACGGTGTAAAGTGCACCAAACAAACCAAGATATCACAATAATAGACAGCACAGTAGATGAACTGTCAGAGAAGGGGTTCAAAATGTACATAATTAAAATGATCTATAAAGAATGACCTAAATGTGCAAATACAGGCACATGAAAGAAAGAAAACTTCAGACCAGTATCTCTAATGAACATAGATGCAAAAACTCTCAATAAAATTCTGGCAAGTGGAATACAGAAACATATTAGCAAAATAGTGAACCACACAATCAAGTGGGGTTCATCCCTAGGATGCAAGTTTGGTTCAGCATATGGAAATCAATAAAGGTAACTCATCACATCAATAGACTTAAAGATAAGAATCACCTGACCATCTCAATAGATGCAGAAAATGCATTTGACAAAGTACAGAACCCTTTATGTTCAAAACACTAGAAAAACTAGGGATAACAGGAACATATCTCAACATTGTAAAAGCTATCTATGCAAAACCCCAGGCCAACATCATTCTAAATGGAGAAAAATTGAAAGTATTTGCTCTAAACACTGAAACAAGTCAGGAATGCCCTCTTTCATTACTTCTATTTAACATAGTTCCTGAAACTCTAGCGAGAACAATTAGAGAGATGAAAGAAAATAAAGGGATACAGATAGGAAAAAAAGAATTTGAACTATCACTTTTGATGAGGACATGATTCTGCACCTAAAAAAATCTAAAAAATTCCAGAAAACTTCTAGAAATAATAAATGAATTCAGCAAAGTAGCAGGATATAAAATGAACACCCATAAATGAAAGTAATTTCTGTATATAAGTGACAAATACTCTGAAAGAGAAACCAAGAAAACCACCCTGTTTACAATAGTCTCAAAAAAAAATTTAAAAATTGGGAATCAACATAATGAAAGAGGTGAAAAACCTCTACAATGGAAATTACAGAATGCTAAAGAAAGAAAATAAAGAAGACCTTAGAAGATGGAAAGATCTCCCTATTCTTGGATAGGCATAATTATTATTGTCAAAATGACCACATTACCAAAAGCACTATACAAATTTAATGCAATTCCAATCAAAATTCCAATGACATTCCTCATAGAAATAGATAAAGCAATCATGAAATTCATCTGGAAGAAATAAGAAACCCAGAATAGCCAAAGCAATCCTTAGCAAGAAGAGTGAAGCAGGTAGCATCACTATACCAGACCTTAAACTATATTACAGAGCAATACTAACATGCCATGGTATTGACACAAAAAGACTTGTAGACCAACGGTACAGAATAGAAGACCCAGAGAAAAACCCACATAAATACAGTTATCTCATACTAGACAAAGACATCAAAAACATATATTGGAGAAAAGATAGCATCTCAACAACTGGTGCTGAGAAAACTGGAAATCCATATGCAGCAAAATGAAAATATGCCCCTATCTCTCACCATGCACAAAACTCAACTCAAAGTGAATCAAGGACCTAGGAATTAAACTGGAGACCCTGAGCCTAATAGAAGAAAAAGTGGCTTAAATCTTCATCATGTCAGATTAGGCCCCAACTTCCTTAACAAGACTCTTATAGCACAAGAAATAAAATCAAGAATCTTCACCATTTGTTTTTGGCATCTTTGTCTAGTATGAGATAACTAGACAAAGCTTTTCAAACTGAAAAACTTCTTCCCAGCAAAAGAAACAATCAGTGAGGTGAATTGAGAGCCTATAGAATGGGAGCAAATTTTTACTACATGCATATTAGATAGAGCACTAATCTCTATGATATATAAGAAACTCAAAAAACTTAACACAAACAAAACAAAACAAACAACCTAATCAGTAAATGGGCCAAGGAACTGAACAGATACTTCTCAGAAGAGGATATACAATCAATCAAGAAATATATGAAAAAAAATATTCAACATCTCTAGCAATTAGAGAAATTCTAATCAAATCTACTTTAAGACTTCTTCTCATTCCAGTCAGAATGGCAGCTATTAATAATATAAACAATAATAAGTGTTGGCAAAGATGTGGGGGAAAAGGCACACTCATACATTGCTGGTGGGACTGCAAATTGTTGTAACCAATATGGAAAGCAGTATGGAGATTCCTTAGAAAACTTGGAATGGAACCACCATTTGACCCAACTATCCCACTCCTAAGTTTATACCCCCAAGGACTTAAAAACAGCATACTACAGTGATGCAGCCACATCAGTGTTTATAGCAGCACAATTCACAATAGCTAAATTGTGGAAGCAAACTAGATTCCCTTTAGTAGATGAAAAAAGAAATTGTGGTATATATACACAATAGAAAATTACTCAGCATTAAAAGAGAATAAAATCATGGCATTAACAGATAAATGGATCAAGCTGGAGAATATTATGCTAAGTGAAGTAAGCCAATCCCCAAAAACCAAAGGCCGAAAGTTTTCTCTGATATATGGATACTGATCCATAATGGGGCAGGAGGGGAGCATGGGAGGAATGGAGGAACTTTGGATAGGGCAAAGGGGAGAGTGGAGAAGGGAGGAAGCATGGGGGTAGGAAAGATGATGGAATTAGATAGACATCATTACCCTATGTACTTGTATGAAGACACAAATGGTATGAGTCTACTTTATGAACAACCAGAGACATGAAAAATTGTATTCTATATGCGTACTATGAATTGAAATGCATTCTGCCGTCATGTATAAGAAATCAGAGTAAATAAATACATTTTTTAAAAATTACAATATGATTATGTGTGTTTATTTCAGTGTTTTTCAGTTCATTAGTTACATCTCTCCTTTCCCATTTATATGGATTTCTTTTTAAAATTATGTTTACATTTCCACATTATATAAAAGTGTATAATCAAGAAAGCCTTTCCCCTTCCACCTAATTCTCTCCTCAGGTCCTCCTGACACTCATCATTTTGAACTATGATGACAATTGGATCCACCTAGTCAGCTATGGCAGCATTCGAATTGATTATTGCTTAGCACCACTCTGATACAATAGGATGATACACACCCTACAGATTATAGCTACATGTTTGTGTGGATACTTATTTATCTTCAAATGAAAACCAAAAAATATTTTTTTTAATCTCAAGGGTATTTCACGTGAGAATGAATCTGTGGATACAAGTATAAGAAGCATGTATTTTTCCAATTCTGTCTGAGGAATTGTACCATAATACAAAAAGAAAGGAAGGAAGAGAGGGAGGGAAGAAGGGTAAATGCTGCCAACTTTATTAGCTTATTATAAACTGTTGTTTTCTGTTCTGAGACAGTATGTACTTTCAATTGGGTCCACATCTGAAGAGTTATACTTTGAAGAAATAAGAGGTATTTGTAAGTTAAATTATAAACACAAATTATATGCTAAATACAATGTCTATGTGTTCTTCCTGCTGGTATAAAGGTGATTAAATGTAAGGACAAAAAACCTGAATTTAATTAATATTTTATAAATTCTTCATTTGAATTTTGCTGTATACTCTTTATACAAGGTTCTTAATTAACTGAAAATGAGTAGAGATTTGATAATAAATTGTAAAAATAAATAGTAATTATCCCACCACCTGTTTCCCGTGTCTCCTCCTTTCCTCACCTGTACTCCTCTCCAGCCAGCACTTCCAGGTCCTATTTTGCAAACCTACTCAATCCTTTTCTATCTCAAATGCCACCCCTTTGTTCTTCCAACTTACATCATATGCTAATTCCACATTTTTTCCTCTCCTCATATCTAACTTTCAAATTATCAAAACTTATTGATCTCTTTACAAATATTAAAATTACACTACAGTAAACTGACAACTTTGAGGTATATTAATATCCAGCATATTATCAACTCATTTTATTATCTGCAGATCTAACAGCTAAATAGTAAGTACCTAGTATCAGACAATTGACTTCAAATAAAAAAATTTGACTCTCATTTTCTTAGGTTAGCATTTTATAATGTAAGTTTTCTTTCTCACATTTGCTCCTTCCTTCCTTCCTTCCTTCCTTCCTTCCTTCCTTCCTTCCTTCCTTCCTTCCTTCTTTCCCTTTCTCTTTCTTTCTTTCTGGGGGTGAACCAGGGAATGAACTCAGGGGCACTTAACCACTGAGCCACATCCCCAGGCCTTTATTGTATCTTATTTAGAGACAGATTCTCAATGAGTTGCTTAGGGCCTTGCTGCTTTCTTTAATTAGAAATCGCTGCTATAGTCTGAGATGTCTTATGTAAACAGATCTAGAAGAAAAGTATTACTCTAAAATATGATATAGAATATATTGGTTCGGACAAATAAAAAAAATCAAAGCTCAATAAGAAAAGTAAGAATATGTTCCTATGTAATTTTTTTTTTTTGTATTTTAAAAATTGCTTTGGTATAGTGGTTGTTTTGCTTTGTTTTTTGAGTATGAATTTAAGTTTGCCGATGTGGCATGAGAGAGAAATTTCTAGTTAGTAATGTAAGGAAGCTCCTCATCAGCACATTTGCTTTAAGCATGAAAATCGAGTTTAGTTCTCTAACAATACCAGATGGTCTACTATCCTGCTACATGAGCTCATGGTCTGAGGAGAATTGTAACACGTAGCAGACTCAGCTCAGCACAGAGATGGATTCCAAATCCTCAGCAGAGTTCTGAAAGATGGCAATAATATTTTGACAAGGAAAAATGATACACATGATCTTGGAGTCATTTTTGTAAGCTCAAAAGGGTTCCACCCTTTTTCTTCATCTACATTTCCAGCATTGTTTCAAAGAGGTTGTTACAGTTTTGAGAAAAGCAGACAAAAAAAGTCTCTTATCAGGCTACAGATCCATAGAGAAGCACTGCTATCCTTGTCTGAAGCACCACTCCCAGCTCCCCACAGACAGATAAGTAGAAATATTTGCCTTTATGTCTTTGAAAGACACAGGCAGATAAGAGAGAAAATAAGAGGGGAGGCTAAGAATTTGTTTTTGAGTTGATTGGGAAGTCTGAAAGTATTAGAGGTACTGGGCATCTGAGGAAGCTTTACATACCATTCTACCAATACAAGTAACAATAAATGTTGGTGAGGATGTGGGGGAAAAGGTACACTCATACATTGCTGATGGGACTGCATATTGGGGCAACCACTCTGGGAAGCAGTATGCAGATTCCTCTGAAAACTTGGAGTGAAACCACAATTTGACCCAGTTATTCCACTCCTTGGTTTATACACAAAGGACTTGACATCAGCACTATAGTGCCACCACCACATCAGTGTGTATAGCAGCTCAATCCACAATAGATAAGCCATGGAACCAGCCTAGGTTCCCTTCAACAATGGATAATGGATAAACAATGGTGAATGGATAAAGAAAATATGGTATATATACACAACGGAATACTACTCAGCCATAAAGAAAAATGAAATTATGGTATTTGCCAAAAGTGGATGGAACTAGAGACTATAATGTTAAGTGAAATAAGCCAATCTCCCCAAAAAACCAAAGGCTGAATGTTCTCTCTGATACATGGATGCTAACTCACAATGAGGGGAATGGAAAAACAGAAGTACTTTGGATTAGACAAAGAGGAATGAAGGGAAGGGGTGGAGATGAGAATAGGAAAGATAGTAGACTAAATCAAATATTACTTCCCTATGCACAAGTATGATTACACATCCAATGTAATTCTATATCATGTACAACTAGAAGAATGAGAAGTTATACTTTATGTATATATATTATATGTCAACATTTTACTGTCATGTATAACTAATAAGAACAAATTTAAAAAGAAGAAAGCCTTACATAGATAATTTTAGAACAATCGAGAACTAGATTAGAACAAGAACTAACAACTTGTAGACCAAGAGTTGATGCTACCTGAGGATGTAAGCAACTGAATAGTGATTTGGAAAATAAGTAAGTAAAACTAGTTTAGAATCACTTGGTTAAAACTCAGTCATACTGAGAGAACTTCTGTAAGTTTTCACATACATTTCTACTCACAGAGTTAGTCTCCTGGTGAATACCATGCTGGAGGGATCACATTCTGGCCTGCAGGGCATTTTTAGCACTCTCACTAAAATACAGTAAACTTATTTTATTTATTCATTCATTTATTGTGGTGCTGGAGAAAAACCCAGGGCTTCCTCTGTGCTAGGCAAGCACTTTACCTTTACCGCTGAGCTACTACACTCCCAGCCCCACATATGGTAAATGTATTGATCAAATAATCTGTGTGTTTTCACAAGGGTTACCTCTAATCTGACGGCAGCAAGGGAGAGGTGTGCATGTTATTTACAATGTATTTATTTAGTACCAGTTATGGGTTAAGGGGTATTTTGGTTATTGAAACAAGAGAGGGAGTTAAATATAAATTTTGAAATATCTTTGCTGAATTTTAGATATACTATTATTATCCTATTTAAACTTTCATATCCTATTTATTTTCATGGGTAACCTAAGCTTGTCTTCCTTTAAGGATAGAATAAAGCATCATTCCACAACCCCCACTTCTATTCATTCTTACACGTTCTCTCTTTCACTGTTGACAAATATCCAGTAGAGCTGGCCCAAATGTTCTGCATTTGCATGTTCAGCCAATGAGGAAATCAAAATATTTTTTAAAAAGTACATCTTTACTAGATATGTGCAGATGTTCACTTGTCATTATTCCCTAAACAGTACAGTATAACAGGTATTTATACCACATTTATGCTGTATTAAGTACTTCAAGCAATCTAGAGATGACTTAAAGTATACAGAATGGGGGAAGGTTGTTCAGTGGGTATAGTCACAGAGAAAGAAGTTCTGGGGTGATCAGCATAGTAAGAGGACTACACCTAACAAATTTGTAACTGTATATACTTAAAAGCTATAAGAAAGAATTCTGAATGTTTTCACCATAAAGAAATGATAAAGGTATGAAACATATCTATTTAACCCTACTTAAATATTATATGATGTATGGAACCATCGCATAATATCCCATTAATGTATATAGTTTTTGTTTTCATGTATCAGTTAAGAAAATAAATCTTCAAGATAATGTGTACTTGAGGATATGCTTAAGTCATATAAAAATACATGATTTTATATAAAGGAATTGAGTACCCCAAACTTTGATATTCACAGGGGTCCTGGAATCAGACTCCCACCTGTAATGAGAGATGTCCCCACATACCATAAGCTATGGGTTATTTAGTAAGCTTTAGGAATCTGTATGTGAGTAAAACTAACAAGATGACTATTTGCATGACTCTTAGACTCCACCAGAATACAGGGAAAAATAATCACCTTAAATAATGCTTGACGAATGCTTTGAGAAAGGGCAAGTAGTAAGTAGGCACTTACTAGGAACAACTGACCTTTTTATGCGTCAGGGAAAACTTCTCAGGGTAGGGCCATCGACAAGGAAAGATGGATTAGAAGCGGTCTGCTACAGTGGGTTCTGAGAAAAGTGAGTTAAGCAGGAAGTGGTGATCATCTGGAGATTGGGAAGAAAACTGGGGAGTTAGAAGAATTCAAAGTAATTTAGGAAGGGCAGAGTGAATCCTGGTGTTCTGGGAGTTGAGACAGGAAAATGAGATGAAGAAGAATGAGGTAATCCTTCTTCAGGTGTAGGGCTTTTTTCATCCTGAGGGTATGAAGTACCGTTGACAATTCATAAGCTGGCAAACGGCAGGATCAAATTTGGATTTTAGAACAAGTTCTCAAGAAAAGATACAGAAAATAATTGTAAAATAAAGATTGGAATCAGAACTAGAACTCAGGATGTTGCAAAAATCTAGGCAAGAGATGGACAGTAGTGATAATCTCTGGAGTGGAGGTGGGGATAGATTTGAAATAATGAATACAATTTTGACAACATAGAATTCAAAGTGCTTGGAAAACCTCCAAATAGATGTATTTACTATGTCATTGAATATATTGTTTGGCACTTAGGAGTGAAACCAGAGAATTTGATTTATTTAATCATTCATTCATTTAAAAAATTTTTTTGATAATCTATTATGTTCAGTACTTGAGACTGAGTACTAGGTGCTAGTGCTATAAGAGAGAAAAAAAAAAAAACTGATGAAATCCCTAACATGGAATTTATAATCCAGTTATAGAAATAGAAACATAAAAAGTTAATAAAATATGTGCTATATCAGAGAATTATAGTTAGTGAGAAGAAAATAAAACAGGAAAGAAAGTGCAGAGAATCAGTAATGATGTGCAAATTTTGTTTATTGTTTTGTTAATTTTAAATTCATTTTTACTAGTGCATTATAGTTATATATAATTGTGGGGTAAATGTTGATGCATTCATTAACACGTAAAGCATAATTTGCTCCATTTCAAGTACTATCTTCACATCCCCCCAATCCCACCATGCATGATCCCCTTCCTGTACTCTATTGGTCTTTCTTCTATTTACTAATCTTTTTATTGATGGGTTATAGTTATACATAAAAGTGGGATCCATTGTGATATATTTATACATGCATGTAGCATAGTTCAGTCAATATCATTTTGCAGTTCATCCCCTTTTCCATTTTTCCTTCTTTCCTTTCAACCTTCTTCCTTTACACCACTGTTCTCCTGATTATTTTCATGAGATCCCCTTTTAAATTTTCTTATTTCTCTCTATGCATATGGAGAGAACATTGAACCCTTGGCCATCTGGGTCTGGAATATTTCACATAGAATGATGCTTTCCAATTCTATCTACTTACCAGCAAATGCCTTAATTCATAATGGAAAAGTCCAATAAATATTCACTAGGGTTGTATTTAAGCAAAGACCTAAAGAAGTTGAAAGAGAAAAATCACACATGTATCAGGAAGAAGTGATCCAGGTGAAGGGAACAAGAAGTGCAAAAGCCCTGAACAGGATAATACTCACTGTGTACATCATGCTGGTAACCACCACTGCAGGCTATGCAAAATAAATGAATAAATAAAGTGATGGAGGAAAAAGAAGAAGGAAGGAAGGAAAGAAAGAGGGGAGAGAGAAAGAAGGAAAGAAAGGGAAGGAAAATACTTCTTTACCTTGGGTATAGGATACCTCAAATCTGCAATTTTGTTTGTGATTTCAGTTACTCATGTTCAACCATGATCTAAAAATACTAAATGAGAAATTCCAGAAAAAAAAACTATTCATAAATTTTAAATTGTGCTCTATTCTGGATACATGTTAAAATCTCTGTCCTCTTCTGTCCTACCAAGGGCACAAATCATCCATTTTCTCCAGAATATCCATGCTGTGAATTCTACCCAACAATTGTCACTTGGTGCCCTCTCTCTCACCAGATTGACCACTGTCAAATCACCAAGTTGCCATGCTTATATTCTAGACATCCTTATTCTACTGAACATTGGTTCTAAAGCACAAGATTAGTGTTTCTAGCTATTTGATGGAAATCAACTTTCTGTCCCTCTGATTTACATATGTCATCTTGCTTTCCTGCATCCAGCCATGGAACAACACCTGGCCCTGAACCACAGCTGAGTAGAGACTATGTCCCTTGCTTTTGACATTCCAGAACTCTGAACTCAAATAGGCCTCTTTCCTTTATAATTTGTCCTATCTCGGGTGTTTAGTTATAGCAACAGGAAATAGAGCAAACTTTCTAAGGACAATATAAATGATATTTGATTGTTGTGTCTGAAAAATATAAAATTTGACAGTTAGATGAAGAATATGCCTGCCATAACTCAACAAAGCAGTCTAGTCACACTGCTCTTGGATTATAAATATTAACAATTCTAAGTTTTGTTAGGTGATTATCATTATTTTAAACAACCCTTCATATTCTTATATTCTTCATAATCCAATTTCTTTGGATTCTTGGAATAAAAAATATTATGGTTGATATGAGAAGGTAAGTTTCTCACTTCTTTTTTCCCCCTAGGGTTATTTCACTAAACTTTAAAAAAATGGAGGGGAAATGGATGTTAGTCACCATTTAGGAAAGTCTATAACTATATTGCCATTCAAAATTAAATCCTGTAAATTAATCATGTTATTCCAACAGAAAGTAAACTTGAACTTATCATAATAAAACAAACAAAAATAAAGAATTAATACAGGTATTATAATCCTCTTTTTTTAATTGTGGTTTTAAAAACACATATGAGACCTACTCTCTCATTTTTCCAAATGTAAAGTCCTTAACATTGCTAACTTTAAGTACAAATTTTTGCATCAGATTACTAGAATATTTTTATCATCTCTTTTTGAAAGGACAAAAAAATTTTCACATGACATTTATTTAAGTAGAAAACATTCATATGTCAGTTCCAGAATGCAAACAATAAAGTGATCCAGTCACTTTCTCATTTCAATGACTTAACAACTGAGAAAACTCTTCATGTGCAATTTTATAAAAAATCAACTCTGGGTCTCTTTATCTGTTTTAACATAATGTGCTCTGGGAAAGGGATGATATTATTTTCAACCCAGAAAACAGACATGTCCATTTCTATAGGTGCTATTCAGAAAACTGAAATTTGACTACAGACATAAAATACATTGTAAGAATAAGAAGAAATTTGAGGCAATATATGAATTTTTTTATTCAAGGGGAAAAGGCTTTTTGGAAAGTTTTTGGAACGTCATAAATATTTGAACTAGAATAAACCATATCAAATTATGTCAACTTTATCACTTCATAAGTGTAAGAATTTGTACCAAGTGGCCAAATAAATTGCTCAATATTGAGTAGATTATGAACTGCTTAAGTTTAGGAGTTGTGTATTACTTTTTGTTTATGCTCTAACAAACTCAGTGTGAATCTTGATACCAGAGATTGTGTTGTGTTCTTGGCTCTTGTGTTCTTGCACGAGGAAGTTTTAGGCAAGGCACGAGACTTAGTAAAACTATAGCAAATTTGTTATGAGAAAGGAGAAGGGGAAAAAAGGCACTCTCACCTCTCAGAGAGGAAGCAATGATGTGTCCCCTTTGTTTCCCAGTTTTATTGGGGGTCTTAGGGACGTGTCTATAGAGTCCTACCTAGGTACCACTTCTTCGCTCTTGACTGATAGTATTGTATCAGATTTTTAAGTCCCTACTGAGCATGGTCTTTCCTTTTGGTACCTAAGTGGAAAGGGAACTTTAGTATTATGGTGACATGTTAAAGATCTAAAGGCAACTCTAGGTCACCTGTCCTGCCCCAGTGGGTTCTAATTGAAGCTTGCATTTCTATATGTCTATGGTTGCTGAGCTTTGTTTTTAATTAAAATACCCCTGCAGATAACAGATTGTGTGCTGGGAATTATATTATACCCTATTGACTTAAGCCAGGGCAGGGTCAAAATGGTCCTAGGTAAACTGCTTTTTAAAAGAAAGCATGGAAAGAAAGTTATAAAGAAAATACCAAGCTGAGAAATGTTGAAAATTTTAGGGAATTGTGTTTTATAGTAGGCCCAGTGTTCAAAATCATTCCCTTAACCATGTTCTTACTGCTCATTTCCATCTGCTACCTATCAGTGCCTTATATGCAGTATGCATTAGAATAACATAATTAACTGTTTAAAACCTGTTTGAAGCATAAATTAGATGCCATTATCTACCTATAGGCATTTACATGAATTGCTGGAAAGTAATTCAGAGGCAATATGAGAACTTGAACCATGTCCTTGAAAACCCAAAATCTAAAAATTGAGATCAATCACATCTCTTTCAAATGTGTAATATCAAAAAGTAAATATATAAGTAAAAATTGAAATCTGGTTAGCTGCTTTGATGTATTTAACTGCTAATAATTCTCGGTGTCCTCCTAGTTTTATTTTTTTCATTCCCTTCAATTGCTTTTTGGGCACTGAATAAAGTCTACATCAGAAGTGTTATTTGAAGCAAACATTTTTCTTTAAAGGAACTGGAGATTGATCAAGCTTATGTTTGAAAAAATGATAAAGAGAGAAAGTGATAAAGAGAAAACCAAGCTAAGAAATGTTGAAAAGTCTAGGGAATTGGGTTTCAAAGAAAATCCTATGATCCTTTTGGAAATATTTGCCTAAGTATGTCATTTCGGGACAGCTCCCTGCCACATATGTAAGTTTTGTTGGAAACTGTGTTCATTTCTGCACTGTCAGGATGGGATCATTTTGTACAGGCCCTGACAACATGACAGGCCCTGAGGGGCGGGAAAGCCTATTCACTTTCTGCTTTTACTTGGCGAATTCAAGCTTAATATTGACTACAATAAAACTTGTATTATCCTAACAGATTCTAAGAAAGACAAAAAAAAAAGAGGATTAAAATATGTAAGTTCATAGATTGAGATTCTACTCATTTGGATAATGTCTATATGTCTGTATTCTAATTTAAATTTCTGCCATTTCCACTCAAGACAATATATTTAAGGGACTCTTCCTTTGACTTAAATCCTACACATACTAAATTTTTTTCTCTAATTATTTACTTTTATATTTACAAACACAACATAAAGAATGCATCTTTGACTGGATCCCCACATTGCTTTTTCAAAAAACATTTTTGTATCTATTTGAAGGGTAGCTTTTAAAATGATTTTATGGAACATTCAAGAAAATCAAGATCATTAATTTATGTTCTCATTTTATTTTTTAAGGCAGTGTTGCACAATTTGTTAAGGCTATTTATACAGTAGAAATGTCAAAAAATTGTTTCTGGCATATAATAAAAATTAAGCTTACTCTCAATGTATCTACCAAAAAAAGCATTCAAATGTTTGGGACAAATACATAGCTGATAATAACATTGAACAAAGCATAATAACTATTCTCAAAATTATTCCACTTAAGACAGAACATTAAATATATAATTTCTGATATGCTTAAAAGCATTTAGAACTACTAAATTCAACATAATATATGAGGATTAAAAGATTGAACTCTGAGCCAGGCATGTGGAGCACACCTGTAATCCCAGCTATATAGGAGACTGAGGCAGGAGGATTGCCAGTTCAAGGACAACCTAGACAATTTAGGGAGACCATATCTCAAAATAAAATAAAAATGACTGAGGATGTAGTTTTCAGAGTTGGAGTAACCCTGGGTTCAAGTCCCATTAGAGAAAAAAGAAAAGAAAAAAAAAAACAGAATGGATTCTGGAACCAGACTTCCTATTTTTATACCTTGACTTTGCCATTCACTAACTGTGTGATCTTAGGCAGGTCAGTTTACTCACCTAAAACAGGTATATATATGAAAAAAAA
Source organism: Spermophilus citellus (assembly GCF_964194105.1). Classification (NCBI taxonomy): domain Eukaryota; kingdom Metazoa; phylum Chordata; class Mammalia; order Rodentia; family Sciuridae; genus Spermophilus; species Spermophilus citellus. The sequence goes on from NC_138192.1 coordinate 90,957,038, forward strand.
AAACAGGTATAAAAGTAGTACATGCTCACAGTATTGTGGTATAGATTAAAAGAACTATACATATTATGTACATTAGAAATATATAATCTATATATATTGGATATTTCTGTATTTCTAATCAGGACTATTTTAAATATATATATTTCTAAGATATATTTCATGTGCATGGATATTAGTACTTAGTTGTGTGTGTGTGTGTGTGTGTGTGTGTGTGTGTAGTGTTTACTATGTGCCAGCCCTATCCTAAGTTTATGTATGTATAAACTTATGATTGAGGCCCATATTTATCATAGACTAGGATTAGTAAATATTAAGTACTCCATAAGAATTTCTATTATTATAATTAAGAGAGGCTTTATCATTTTTAACTATGGAAATTATCTACAATTATTTTTCCATGGCAACAAATTTCAAAACATGTAACCCTAATTCATTGATTAAATAGACATGCATTGAGTACCTTTCATTTCAGGAACTGTATCAGACATTAGATATTTAAAATTGTTCAGATTTTATTTTGGGGTAGTTGAAACTCCTTCAGTAACCATTTTTAGGACTAACTACTTAAATTGCACAATCGAAAACATTTTCTGAAACTATTTTACTTGTGGGAGTCTCTCTTCCTCTTCCTCACTTAATTCTACTCTTTGTCTTTACTATGCAAGTAACATTTTCTGAGGAAAAAAAAGTTATCTTTTGGATAGTGATCCAAAATAAACAGTTCAAATAAGATATGCTTTGGGAAAAATGTTAATAAACTTGCTTCCGGCAAATTATTTGAGTTTACTTGTATTTCTTTCACTTGGCAGGGATTTTATTTTGATATTTAATAATAAGGAATGAAGAAAAATGTCATGAGACCTAAAGATACATGCTTTTATTATAAAGTGATGGATTTCTCACAAAAATCACTATTCAAGATTGAGAATTGGGAGTTCTTTAAATTTAAATTACTTAAATTAGACTGAAAAAATAATGAAATTGCCAGAAAACTTTGAATCATCAATATTCAAGTAGAATCTGGGCATGTCCTCAGTCAGCAAGCCCTTTCAAGCCCTGTTCCATCGGAGTGTGTGCTGGGTGCTAGAGAGATGGTGTCCCCAGAGCAGATATACCCCTTTCCCCATGGAATTTATGGTTGTGAAGAAAATACAAAGTAGCAATAGTGATTAACCAAATAAATTGCCATCATAAATAAACTCCAACATGTAAATTAGCCACTTTGGGAATGTGGTTATTTAATGTGGTCCATATTTTGGTATTCTTGTTTTTAAAATCTTAAGACTTCTTTACCCCAAACTCTTCTTACCCATTTCCTCTAGGTTCTAAACTTTTAAGAGGATGAAATGAGAAATGTTATCTTTCTTTCCCTCCCTAACCCCTACAAAGAGAAGAGAAGTTAACTCCACCAGTGTGGTTTCTGCAATAAAAACAAAGAAACCAAGCTAGCACTATGATGGATACACACATACAACCCTACAACCCGAGGTGTTGATTGGCTATCACTATTACTGTTGTTTCCTCTTTTTCACTTGTTACCTTATCTTCTTAATAACAGCTAGGAAGAATTTTGCTAACTAGTGTAGCTGCAGTCATTAATGATTTGGTGACATTCCAAAATCCACAACCCCTAGGAATTTTCCTGGATCCCCTACTTGGAGAAACATTGCAAGCAACTTACAGCACACTAAATCAGAAAGGTTGGCCTGGAAAACCATTTATGTAATTTCTCTGCTTTTGTTTTGGGGAATCTTCCAAAAGAAGTGTCTAGAGAATCAGATACAATTTGAGCAGGGTATGCTAACGTGGCTTCAACAATGATTTTACTTTCCTTGTAATTTTGTACTCGAAAGTCATTTTTTCCAGTGGTGTGTCATGCTGTCCCAGTTGACTGTCTGGCCATATTTTGCTCTGGTGTTTGCTGTAGCAAGAAAGTGCAGATATAAAATTACCTTCTTCAACTTAGTGTGAATTTCAGTGAAATCTCCCATGATGTACCCCCTCCCTTCCCCCCCATTTCTAAATCCATATGATTTCAAACAATTCATCAGTTCTTTATTTTTGAATAAGAAATACTAACACGTAGGTTTTTTAAACTAATCCAAAAGCCTTATTTTAGCTATTAATTTCTCTTCAATTAGGTAGTCATCATAACAAATAGCTGGCAAACATATTTCTTTTTTCTTCTCTTTCCCTCCTCACCATAAAAGTGTGTTGCTTGTACAACATTAAGTTGGGAGGTAGGAAAAGTCAGGTAATTCTCACATAAGCCTCCCCAGTTTGATTACACATTGAATCCAACTGCTAACCTTCAGCTGTTGACCTCCCAGAGCCAGCCACACCCAAATGAAAAGTTCAGCAGTGATTGTTTCAGCTGAACACCAAGCAGTCATCAGCAGTGACCCAACCCTGATGCTGAATCTAGGTCAATGTGGCTGCCTACTCTGAAGCTAAGTTTTCCCTTACAATCAGAAAATGAATACAATGCCTATACACAGGAGACCTCTCTAAAATGGTATTACCTGATTTGCATGTGTCCTTGGCATACTCAGCCAAACAGACTGAAGTTTCCACAGTTCTCCAGGGAACTTAAACCAATAAATCAAGAAATGAAACAAAGCTTTAGACATTTGTCTTACATTATGTGAGGGGTGTCTGTATTTGTGGGAGGGTAAGGACATTTCAGTTTTGACTTATTTTGTATCAGTTTTCTATTTTCAACAATATTAACTAAGCAAGGAAATTGGCTCCAGTGGAGTGCAAACAATTTGAATTAAAAATGTAAGAATTCCTGTTTGAAGCATGTTATTTTCATAATATACCATTATATACCATTTTATAAAATTTTACCTGCAAAACAAATTAAGGTAATGATGCATTTTAGTTCAATTTTTAATTCATCTTTAAATTAGCTTCTGACTGTTCTGTAATACCATCCTTGGTGAATTATCTGTGTTTCTTTCCATTTTACAAATTGAATGCAGTTTTAGTGGTCTCTTACTTGTGATACTGTGATCAACAGAGTTGGACTATTTTCCATTTGTTTGCTAATGTTCCATTGCTAATGTTTATTTTTTCTATTTTAGAAATAAATTTATAACATCTGGTAGTTTTAAAAATTCATTAGAAATCCAAAGATTTCCTATGCTTAAATGAGTGATCTTCCTTTTTCTTACTGATGGAAATACTGGGAATAATTACCTTACTGAAAATTACAAAAATGTTAAAGGATACAAATAAAATAGATCACTTTACATGTGTTTTGCTGAATTAAGTGTTTTATATTTTAAACCACATGCCATTTGATATTTTTTAATTGCCTATTATATGCCAGTCCATGTAATAGGTACTGTGGTTTAAAAATGTCAGTAAAGACCAATCTTGCCCTGTTTTCAGTAGATTTCAGTCTAGTAATGGAGATGGAAAACTAAATTGAAAGAAACTAAGAGCCACAGGAAAGGTAAGCGAGATTTATTTCAATATAGATAATCAGAAATATTTTACAGATCAGGTGATTTGGGAGCAGAGTTTTGAAAATAGAGTATGATTTGAACCATAGAAATAATGAAGGATCATTTGAGACAGAAAGGAGAAGTCAAAGCATGAAAATTTCATTAATATAGATTGGGCATTGGAAGAACAGTGCCATTAGATTCATTAAGAAGACTGAATTGTACTTCAGTACAATTGCCTGAATCAGAATGAATTGTACATAGGGGATTACCTAAAACTGTGTTTAGTTTCTTGTTGAGATGGGAATGGGAAATGAAAAGAATAGCTATAGCTAAACATGAAAGAATAGAGTAATATTAATTTATTAAGTATATTCATCCAAATATTAGCACCATGAATAATCAAGGTAGAATAATTTTTATGTGGAGACTTTCTACTTGGATTATTTCAATTTCATTAGTTAGATATTTTGACTGAATCATTTCATGAAATACATCTAATATCTATAAAAAAAAAAGAGGTTAGGCTAGAGACTGATTCGAGATCTTGATCCCATGATTTTTATAGAAATAATTATAGTATTAAACATCAAAATATTTAAGATATTTCTATTCCAGTCCAGTCATTTGCTTTTATGTTTACGTGACTATGCATACCAGGAATTGTGCCTACTGCTCTGCATGACTTTAAAAAGCGGGTAGGAGTAGGAAATAAGAAAGGTCTATAAGCAGGAGTAAAATGAGTACACAAATAAATATACATACAAAGCAAAGATAACAAACTGAGCATTGTCACATGAATGGTAAGACTCCAGAGAGCAATGTCAATGTCCTTCACACCAAAGAAAGACATTTGAATCAGCCTCTTTCCTGCAAGCGTTTAATGTTGGCATCACACGATAGGCCAATAACATGCACAAATATAGAGCTTCTTTAAAAATTATTTAACATAGAGACAAAAATGAAGTCTGCATACAATTAAGCAGGATGTTGTTTACATGTACAATAATACTAACTTGAAAAAGGCTAACTGTGGAAAATAATAACATGATAAGTTAAATATGAAAAGTTCACATTTACTTCCATTTATTTCTGGAGAGGCAGGCTGAGGAGGCTTTTACTTTTTGTGTTCTTAAGAATTACTTGTTTTAAAAGACCCTCAACATGGGACCCCATTGAGTATCTGAATATAAAGAACATTGATAGGAATTAAAATCAGTTTCTATTTAAAAGCATGCAAATTCAGAAAGTTTAGCAGTGACCTATCTCATTCTTCTATCAGAAGATCGTGATTTGGGCCTTCTTTTTATCTTCACCCAGAATTGGCTACATTTGAAAAGCTATTGCAGCTGTGTTGGATACTGCTGAAAATTCCAAAGTCTGACTCACATGACAAATTATATTTGATAGAGAGTCTAGTGGGATTTGCAGAGTGGAACTTCGATCTCAATAATAATTAAGTTAACTGAAGACCCTACAGGGAACTCCTGAACTCTTACAAGATGCTGCATCCCAGCCTCACTCACTCTTGCAAAATTTATAAAGTAATCACACCGTTCAAAGATGAGTCATTGTGTTAAGTGGAAAGATGCATTTTAATTTTCTATGAATTTTCAAATTAAAACAATAATGATGATCGCAAAGCTACCAATGAAACACAAGTATATGAAGACTTCGTTCAGGAAAAAAAACATGCATATCAGAAAGCTTCACAAATAAAATAATTCAAAATGCCTATCAGTTTTCATTTCAGTGATCAAAAGTCTATGAATTAAATAACAGTTTTCTATCCATATAAGAGGAAACTCAGATGTTTATCCACTTCTGTGAAGGAAGATTGACAAAACAAATACAATTACACTGCAAACATTTAAGGCTATTCCTGAAAATTTTGTTTGCTCAATTTTTGTCAATCTTTAAAATATTTACATGTATATTTATTTATATTATAGCATATAAACACACACATGTACACCAACACATATAAACACATATGCAAACTCTTTCAATTTCCTAAGATTGTACTTCATCACTGAGTATAAATTCATGAGCATTTACTTACGACTACTTAAATTTTACCTAAATATAGCATTGACAATTAGTAAAGATAAACAATAAGACAGAAATCAGGAAAATAGTGATCTTTTAAAAATTGATCATTAACTCTATAGCTTCTATCCACCCTTTTACAATGCCCTGTTAGGAAAAAAATACTAAATTATGTGCCCGATTTTTAAATTACATAAAAAATATCATTACCATGATCAGTGACTAATCCAAGTGGAAAATATTGTAAAAAAAAAAAAAAAGGTTTTGGAAAGTGTGCTATTTAATTCCAATTCCAATGAGTAATTTTGAGTGTCTCATAACCTCTTTGAACTTTCTATTCAATGTTGGGGTAATATTCAGCTGTCAACTACAAAGATAGAAATACAGAGTCTTATAGGTTTAACAACCTAAAGACCAGATTGGAATAGAGATAGTAAGCATTTCCAAACAGATTGCTTTGTGGCACACAATTTTATAGAAAGTCAAGGAAATGCGTCTCTTGTACAAAAGTGAAATTTCTAGGGTAAAAAGAAATGATTATTAATATAATTATATAAGAACAAAAATAATAGAACCCTGGGTACTAAGAGGAAAGTAAAGAGAAGGGTCTTGAAGATTTGGTCATAGTAATCACTCAAATACTCAATGGTCATGTCCCACAAATTCTTGTTGTCATGTCCCAAAGTCATTTTCACTTAATTAGAAATATCTATGGCTATATATGTTCAAGTCCCTCAACTACAGCGTGATTTTTTTTTTTTTTACTTTGCACATACTAGTGTTTGTTTTAATGTTTGTTTAAATTATTTTAAAATGAATATAGCTCTTCACTGGGTGAGGTGGTGCATGCCTGAAATCCCACCCACTGGGGAGACTGAAATAGGAAGGTCACAAGTTCCAGGCCTGCTTGGGCATCTTAGGGAGACCATGTCTCAAAATGAAAAATGAAAAGGGTTGGGGATGCAGCTCATTGTTAAAACGCCCCTGGATTCAATCTCCAGCACAGCAAACAAAAGGAATACAGCTCTCCAAATATGGTTCCACCCATGAAGATTCAACTCCCTAGGAATAACAAAAAAAAAAAAAAGTTTTACACTATATCCTATGATTGTATTGGTAATTATGCTAATCTAGTCTGTAATCATACTATGAATTTATGTATTTTGAAATGAATATAATCACAGGTACATTTTAAAGGACAGTACAGTTACATGAAATATAGGAAATGTCCATAAAAATAAAGCATCTCCTTAGCTTAGGGAAAAAAAGAAAAACAGACATAAAGCAGGCCAACCAAGGAGGAAACTTCTGCTTCATGTGTTTTTCATAGTGGAGATAATTGATTTTCTTATTGCTATTGTAGAGAGCACTGCTGACATTCACTGGCCTACTGAGTTCATCACAGCTGTGCTAATGCAGCTCTCCCAAACTCCACTTTCCACTGAGCTGGAAGACTTGAATTTTTGGTTGATAATCTGCCACACCCTTACTGTGCCTCATCATTTCAGCCACTCTCTTTGTTGAAAAGAGAGCTAGATTAAGCAGTGCTTTGGTTGGTGTAGCTATTTAGATTTGTGTTAAACTTTCAGATGCAACCAAGAGATCAAAATGACATGTTTATGAATCCTGGTTAACAGTAGTAAAGTCAAGGAGGTATAGAAAAAATATCTGTGTCTAGATTACATCAGCTGCTGGGTTGCGAAATAGGAATCACCAATGTTCCACCCAGTTGTAACACCCATTCAGATCCACACCCATCAATCACTGTATTAAGAAACACTTTGACAGAGGAGAAGGAATAGAATCTGGGATGCAGAATACCAAGGGTCCCTATGTAGGACATTTAAATATTTTCAAAGTAGTAAAGAATGATAAATCAGAAAATCTGTAGAATGATTTCTCTAGCTCCCCACTATAAACCTTAACAATACAACAATGCTTCCATCTGCAAAATATCAGCTAACTTTCCTTAATGAGCATATCAATCAGGAATTTTACTTGTATATATAAAGTTTTTAGTTAAATGGCTAGACAAAGGAAGACATTTGGGAAAAACTAAACATGGAATAGTAAGTTTACATGCCATACCTGCAATAAAGTATAAAAGGTACATTTTTTAAATGGCATTTGTGATTTTTCACACTGGAAAATAATTCTAATGAACAAATTCAATAAAGTTTAATTTTCATTGTCCATCTAACCAAAAAAGAAAAATCTCTTTAATATAGATCTATGACATTTTTATTCAGATAGCAGACTCCATAAGAAAAAGTAATCACATTTCTGAATTTGAACACAAGAGAAATTTATCAAAGTATCGGATGAAGATGATTGGATGATGCTTATGACAATCTTTTCTCCCAATATCTCTACCATGATCCAGTAAAAAAAGCTTATGTTTATGACCATTTCAATAGTTACTGTATTTCCCCTCAAGCAGCAACCCTCTAATTCAAAAACAGAATATGCACAAGAGTTTGGTCTTGTTCTAGATATCTCCATGTAGATGATGTCATCTACATTGGCATATCTTGGTTTGTGCTCCCCACAACAAAAATATAAGGAAGCAAGTGTACTGTTGCCCATGCTTATAAAATTTATGGTGTCTGTATGTGTCTGTGTGTATATTAAAAATTGAGTAAATATTAAGTACCGTGAATTAGGAGAAAGAGATGAAAAGAGATTTAAAAGACATGGTTTCCCTAAGGAAGAAATTTTTGAGCTGGGTCACTGTGAATTGACTTCCCTGAGTTGGTGTAAGATAGGAAGAATTTCATGTGCTCATGCATGGATGTGGGCATGGTTAAGTTAACATGAAGATTAAATGCAGATGACTTTAATGAGAGTTGAAATGCCCAGTATAGATTACAGAGATGAATTAAGGAATAATTGACTGTCAATAAACATCTTGATTATTTAGAAATATCTTAATACTGTAAACAAGCATATCTTTTCCTTCAGAAATTTATCAAAGATCTATAAATGGTGTTTACCCATCTTTAAAGTACATTTCAGAAATTACTCCTTAGGCAGATTCAGAAATATATTAAAAATGTATGTTATTAGGACCTGGAAAGTATACATATAATAATCTAAATCTAGAAATATGTATGTATGTGTGTGTATATATATATATATATATATATATACACACACACACACACACACACACACACACTAAACTTTATACCAATGCAGGCAAAATGAGAATTTTTTCTTGTACTCTTACTATTCCATGTGATAAACTCTTTCTTTTTCGGTTTTTTAGAAAGTCAAGACATGAAAAGTCTGAATTTTTCTCAAGAAAAATTTGTTCTAGCTTTCCCCATACAGCATATAAATTGGAAATCTCACAAAAAAGCACTCAGACTTGCTAAAGAAATTTGTGAGAACTAGAAACTGCTGTAGATTAGTATCTAACTGTTAGGATTCCCTTCAAACATAGTTCAGATACTTAGTCCTTTGACAGGGTGGGTGGATGAGTGAAAAAAGCAAACAGATGCATTTCTTCTAGCTAATCTCTTACAGTTCCCTATTTAAATTGAGTTAGGGTAGATTCTGGCAAAATCTCAATATCAAAATCTTCTAGGAAGATAAAGTTTGCAAAATTATTCATGCCTGAGACTGTTTCAGGCAATTTCTCAAAAATTTGCAGTTGTTAATGTTAAAAGGAGGAATAAACATACAGTGAGAATTCTCATGCTATAAACACAAAGCAAAGCATTTCCATATATGTTCATAAGTTCACAAACGTGTATGTAAGGCTAAAGTATGTAACATACATAAGCAGATGCACACAAGCTCCAGATGTGCTATTTTTCTAACTCTGTGGGTTCTGTCCTCTATAAGAGAAAAAGAAATATTAATCATTTCTTTTACTGCTAAGGGGATGGGTGCTGCTCTCATATTTCAGAAAGGGGCTGGAAAGTGAGGGAAGCCAAACTTTTTCCTATTTAAGGCCAGAGCAAAGGAATCTCAGTGGCTGAGTTTTATGACGGGCCTGGTGCTGAAGGGCAGGGAACAACTGATGGTGCTACTTTGAACTGCTTTTCTTTTCTCCTTTTTGCACAAAGAGTCTCATGTCTGATATTTAGACATGATGAGCTTTGTGCAAAAGGGAACCTGGTTACTTCTCACTCTGCTTCATCCCACTGTTATTTTGGCGCAACAAGGGTCAGGTGAGTAGGTATTGATTCCAAGAAACTTTCTGAGGTTTTCGTCTTTATTTCTTACAAAGAAGTATAAAGGGGAAAATCAGCCTCCTGAAAGATTTCTCTATGAACTCAATTGTGACATGTTAACCTGAGCATAATTTTGCTTTTTACATTTGTTCAAAAGAATAACATCATGTTTGTATTTAGAAGTTCTCTATGCATAAAATAAAGATTTTCTTGTACTAACTTGTTTTCATGTTTAAGGTACTGGAAACTTTTAAAAATGGTTTTAAAAGGCTTTCCTCCTGGACTGTTAAAGGCTTGGAATGCTTCCCTCTGCAGTCTGGAAGTTATTGGTTTCTTGTAATAATTTTATGTTCTCCTTTGTATGCTGGATTCTTTGTAAGGATAGAATGTTGAGTATTGTTTCTTCAATAAGATAAGACACTTTAAAAATAGCATGCATTAAGACTAGTCTAAAGGAAGTTATTATGAATCACTAAAATAGTTTAATATATTTCTGTAAAGTGGTAACAACAGAATATCTGTCAATGTTCCTTAAATGGATTCAGAGAGGTAAAAAGTTTCAACGTTCCTGATTTTATTGTTTCAAGCACTTGAGTAGTTGATCAATCCATATCTTCTAATAGTTTATGGTTACAGATCTAGTATTTCCTGCATGTTCTGTATTTTGGCTGCACTTATATTAATGAAGAGAATACTTTAAAAAGTGTTTTCCACAGGAATGTTTTTACTTTTCTACAAAGTAAAGACATTAAAGTTTGCCTTCAAAAAACAGATTGACTATATTTTTCCAATATTTGCATATAGAAAGTTTAGATGTTTTAAACACTCATTATTTATGTGAAATGGTTTTGTAAATTTGTATGTTCCTTATAGCCATGAAAATACTGAACCAATTAATTGAAATAACCACTTCAATATTAAACTTAAAGATAACTAGACAAAATCATTAGTTAACAAATTTTCTTTACATATAAACATGTTTATTTTTTAAGTTTATTTTTAATCTATAGTTTTTGCGATTAGTGTATAAGAAAAATTGTTTTTGATTTGTGATATCAAATATGTTTAGTATCTTCAAAAAATATATGCAAATGTGGGTGGAGGGAAATACCCAATGACAGTTCATTAGTTATATCATCCATGGCCACAGAAGAGGAGGAACACCCATATTCCTTGTTCCTTAGCCCCTCTCTCCCTTCCTTTTCCCTCCTCCTTGTCTCTCCACCCCTTTTGGCTCCTTAAGACATCCTCTGCCTTTTCCTTCCTCACTCATCACCCCACCCCCATCCAAGGCACAGCCCATCTCTCTTCATTGTTGCCTTCCCTTCCTCTCTCACTCCCTCCCTATCCCCATGAGAGCACCTCTTCCTCCATCTCTTCTCTCCCCTTGTCTCCTCATCCTTTCTCTCAAGCACTCCATTTTCTTTCCTTTCCTATCATTCCTCCCTTTCCCTTCCTATTCCGTCCCTCCTAGAAGATTCTACAAGTCTCAGTCCTCCCCTACGATAATAATTAATAGACCCCACCCCAATAAAGATTTTCACCTATTTTCTAAAGTTATTAATTTCTACTGATTTCTGGAGGAAACATCACAGAGTTCTCGCTCACTGACAAGACTACAAACTTGGGTTTGAGTTCAAAAGATCAGTTAACTATTTGTAATTACCTAGTGATTATAAGAGCTATGAGATATAAGCACTATGCTGTTTTCTTCTGAACTTTAGGAAGAAAAGGAGTGCTTGATACGTACATTGCCTTCACATCACATAAGTTCTTTTTGTTCACCTCTTTACATTTGTGTGCTCTTAAAAGAAGATGGGAGGGACTTTGTTTAACTTCATTGTTTGTGTCATGAAAAATATTTTAGATGCTTTAAGACACTGTGACTTATATTTCTTATAGGTTTTATAAGAAAAACCTGCTAATGGATAAGCTTTGGGGAGGTTACAGGAGGTGGCTGAATACATAGCACACTGGGAGTACCCTGTAGCGCTGGGGTGGGGGTGTCTTGCAAATGCCCAGCTACACCAGGAACAGCACAGCGCTGAAGCACACGAACTGTGGTCTACTCTGAGGTTTTTGGAGCATTAAAAAAAAAAAAAAGTCTTCACAAAGAATTTTGGTCTTTTTACAAATTTGTGAAAGATTTATTTTATACATGTGCTTTATTCCAGCAATGGAAAAACGTGATCTGTTTTATATTTCCTGTGGTTTATAAACATGCCAAGCTTTAGGTGCAAACACACGCCATCTAGTGGCTGATGGAGACACCACTTACATAACCAAAATCAGTATACAGGGAACTCAGCATTTTATAGTGAGATTTGAAAATATCATATGTGTGAATTTTAAGTATTAAACATTCTTTCTTAAATAGATGAAATGTTACCAATAAAATATAGCCAAATACACAAAACAATGGTGACAATATTTAAAGACATTGGAAATAAAATTTGTGGACCATTTCCACATTTTTACATTTGATTTTTTAAAAATATTTTTTCACTTTCAGAGACTCTGATGTAACCCTTTCTTGACATAAGTATTTTACTCACTGCTTATTAGATATGTAGATAGATGTAGAGATAAATATTACTAATTAATACTGTTTCATTCAGGCAGGGACAGAAACAGTTGTAATCCAGTGTGTTCTTTGAATTGTTAAATTTTTCTACAGTAATAATTTGACTAAAAGGAGTTGTGAACCTTTATATGTTTATATATTTCAAAAATAGAGATTCAGTTTCTCATTTCACATCATGATAATCTATTTTCCATTATGCTTAAAGAAAAAAATTTTTAACTGATCAGTTATCATTCAAGTTTTCTGACTTGTGCTGTCCCTATTATTAAACATACTTAACTAATGAAAAACAGAGTAGCATTAATTCACAAGAAACAATTGTACCTTAAAAGAACCTCTTTTTTTACATAATTGTTCTCAAATCTGTGTCACTCATCTCACATAGGTCTAGTACTTTAGTTGAGTTCATGAAATTAGGTAATGACAGAGTTAAGACTAGAACCCAAATCCTGTTAAACTTGGAGTACACAAAGCATAAATTTAAAATACCTGAACTCTCTTATTTTTGTAATTGTTTTTCACTGAAGAGAGATACCAAAAAATAGTACATAGTCCTAAAAAATAGTTGAGCTAGTATATTTATAAAGGTGAAAAGGGATAGGTACTTCTATGTTTAGTATTTAACTTTGAACTGGTAAAACTGTTTTGTTGTTGTTGTTGTTGTTGTTTTAAGAAGAGACTCAGAGTTTATGCTTTAACCAGAAATTATCATGGTCCTGTGAAAAATGTACATTAGTAGTAAATAAAGAATTATTGAAAGAAAATTTTTGTGGGTTTTGCTCATGATACCTTGCATTTCTTTACTCCTTCCAGAATACTCAACATCAGATAATCTGAAGGCCTGTATGTAAATAGGTATCTTTGCTTCAATTCGAAACATATAAAAGATCAAAGCCTCTGCAGCAATGCAGAGAAAGAAGGAAAGACTGAGAGAATAAAATGCCTTTTAACTAATTCAGATTCCTGGGTTGATGTCTTATTCATAGATTTATTTTTAAAATTTTCAACTATTCTCTGTGATTTTACCAGAATTATAGTTGAGACTAAAAGATAGTTCCTCATGAAAGCCACTATTCCACACCTACAGAGTCTTATGCCAAGTCTTGAGCTGTCACTCAGAGGAGAGTACCATCTACCAAAACTCCATGATTTCCATTGTGGATGTTGTTGCTTTTGTGCAGAGTTCCAAAGATTATGTAGCCAGTTCTTTCATTTTGTAACATCAAGTGATATCACCACCTTGAAGTGATTAAAGTGGATTGCTTATGAGCTAAAGCTTTAAAGATGAAAGATGCTATTACTTTTGCTAGACAAGGGGAACATTTGTAAAGTTTCCAGGTCTACAATAAGTTTCTGGAAACATCTCAGTGAATTGTTTTCTATAAAACAGTTTCCCTAGGGACTTTTCTTTTTAGCTCAGTCCCATCATTTGCCACACTCAGAAAACTAAGTTGCATGGTGTTTTTAAAAGTCCAGAATTTTCAACAGGGAAACTTTGCCTGTTTCATGTCAAGATGACAATGGAAAAAGTGAGTTCGCTTTTCTTACACAAATCATTTGTGAACAGCAATTCAGAGAGTTATATTAACCACTAGAATTTCTGTCTGTGCCTAATGAAAACATAGCAGAAGTGGATTCCTTTCAGATTAGCTAATAAAAGCCTTGTTTTTTTTCCATGACTGAGGTCAAACACTGCCATTTACATGCAACCTTAATGAACAAAAAAGAAAAGTTCAAAGAGGACAAAAAGCTACCAAAAATAAAGGATCCAGAAATCCCTAAAAGTTAAATTTTCCTTGAAAACTAACATTGAGAAATTACTGCTTTGGAAAATGGTATGTGTTTTTCTGAAACTCTTTCCATCCCCCTAATGGTATTTTGTTGTGGAGGATTACAAACAGATACTACAGTTCTTAAATAAATTAAAATCATAGAAACATTCTTTGGAGTTGTATGGTATGTTTTTAATGTCAGAGTATCATTCAGAGGAGAATTGTGATGAAGGTATATGTTCATTAACATGAACCACTTAGTAAGTAACTATATTTTCTGAAAATCAGCATCTTAGTAAGACATCCTGAATGTTTTTTCATTGGATGCAGAAACTTTGTCTATTTGTTATAGTTGTAATTGGAATCCTCCTTCTCTGTATGTAGTAAAATGGATGCTGTGCTTCTAAATCACATGTTGATCCTGTTGGTGGTCTGGATGCCATCAGGGTGGCCTTGGAGATATAACTTTTTTTCATAAGGTCAAGAGAAATAAACAATAGAATTTAACTCCAGATGCTTGTTTTGAGACCAGAGAGAAAAGACATTATTCAGAGAAATATTACCTCTCAAAAAATATGCTTTTTAGACTCTTATTTTAACCTTGCAGGATTTATAAACCACATGGGACAGAGTTTTGAAGCTTTCCTATGTAATCCTTCCCAGTCTTTGAAAGCAAAAAGGGAATAGAATGCAATGACTCAGAGTATTGAATGTAAGAGAAAGCCTTCCTAGATTAAAATTGTAGCTTTACCCTTGATGATGTAACCTTGGAGAAATTACTTACCATTTGTTTCAGCTTCTTCATCTGTAAAGTCAGGGTTATTGCAGGACTCATCTCATAGGGACTAAACCACTCAGAACAGTGCTTATAACATAGGAGATATTATAATATTCTGTCTGGTAATCCTAGTAGTAGTACTTGCAAATAAAATGGTCTAAGAAAGAAATTACTTAGTGACTTAGTGGTAAGAAAGGTCAAATGTAAATTTTTTGTTATCAAAGTATAATTTAATTTTATATCAAAGTATAATTTAATTTGTCAACTGTAACAGAATAAATAGTATATTCTTCAATGCTTTCATATTTGACATTAAAATATATTACAGATACAATTGCTGATGATTAGATATAAGATACTTTTAGATTTCTACTATCTATTTTTACTTTAGGCAGAATAAAAAAATTAATCAACATAAGAAAATTTTATTAGAAACACAAAATTATGTATCTATAAAGAATAAAGGAAACACCCAGAAATTATGATTCATAAAGTTTTGTTTCTTTTTTAAATTCTGATGGTGATAGAATAAGAAAAGTCTACCTTGCCCATGAAAAGTATAATTTTTAGATTGAAATTATCCATCTATATCAGGTACATATTTTTTTTTCTTCAGAATTTTTCTGTTAACTCATCTAACATATATGAATATAATATGTAAAATAAATATGTAAGCAGCAAAATGATTTCATAAAAATGTATATTTTCCAAACACTTGCGACATAATTTTAAAGATAAATCAAACTTATTTCATTTAGAAACTATATGAACTCCAAACACTCACATTTATAAAATATTCAAAAGTAATGGGAAAAAAAATGTTATGGTAATTTACATATCACATCTGTAATTTTTAGTTTTCCAGATTGCACAGTACCTTTTCCCAGATGAGAATTCAGTAAGAAGAGGAAAAAAAGTCACTCATTGCTCAAATTAAATTACCTATTTGTTAAGAAGCTTCATGGAATATTATTTTTACTTCAAAATGGTATTGAGATAAGCATACATTGCATTATATTTTAGTTCAGTTATAATATTATTTCAAGTTAACATGATTTAATATTAGAAAAAATGGAAACAAAAAAGTTGGAGGTTTAAGTCTATTGAAATACATAAAATTATGTTATTGACTTTATTTTTCTCTAAAGTTCCCAAACAGTGCTAGGAAAACAAAGAAGGTTAGAGTGAATTAAGATTAGAGTGAATCATTTTGTCTTATAATATAGATCTCTCAGTAAAGAGATGATTTAGTATAGTGCATCACTTGTGCAATTGCAGGTAAATTTATTTCATAAACTTACTTTTGAATAAGGAATAGAAATATCAAGTGACATGAGAGGTGGAGTTTTAAATTGCCAAATGGAACAGGAAGACTATCTTTAAACAACAACATTAAAGGAAGTAATTGTAAAATCTATTACCTTGTCCAGTAATAAAAATTAGAATGTTTACATTTTATTCAATGTTTTTTCAAAAAATATTCAACTTATCTTTTATCAAAGTTACTCTGACAATAACTAAGAAAATGAGATGACTTACTTCTGAATCTTATTTTCTATTCTATTTTTGAATAGTGTTAATAGCTACCAAAAGCATTTTATTCCACTTGAAGACAAAACATTCTTTTTCTTGGCTTTTCCATGATTTTTCCATGTACTGAGGGCCTAAGACATCTGTATAAGAGGTTGAGCTTTTGGTAGCGTGTATTACTAACCATATATAGTCAGGCACAGAAATGACAAATTAGAAAAAGCTGTGCAATTCTGAAAAGAAAGATGGCTCTCCTAAAGGCAATTTCTTGAAAGGTTTTAAGTAGAAACTTGTGGTTGAACATCAGCCCTTTCTCTGTTTCTCCATTACCTTTTCAGTGGAAATTAAATGTTATGGTAGCAAGCAAGACTGTATTAATTTTTATGTTATTTTTTAAGCATGCCAAATTTATTTTTTTACTTAGAACAAAATGACTTTCTAAAGCAAAACAAAGCATACACACATCATGTTAATTGTCATGAGCAGATCAAAAGAAAATGAACAGAGTTGATTTCCTAGAAGTTAAGAACAGAATGGTGGTTGCCAGGGGCTGGGAGAGGGGCAGGGGCCCAAGGAGAGGTGGTGAAGGGGAGATGAAGAAATGTTGACTGACCCATGGGTACTAAGCTACAGTTTAATGAAATAGGATGTCTATAGATAACAACAGTGCACTGTACATTTTTAAAGAACTAGAAAGAATTTTAGAAGTTTTCACCATAAACAAATGATAAATGTTTGAGGTAATAAATATGCTTAATTTAAATTAATAATAAAATAATGCATACATGTATCAGAACATTAGATAGTATCCCATTGACATGTATAATTTCATGTTTTATCAATCTAAAATGAATTTGAAAATATGTTAAAAGAAGAAAACAATAAAAGTACTCTAAGATGATATTTATATTGAGGCTTAAATTTGGAAACAAGAAGCAAAATAATAATTTTTATTTATATAACACTTGTGTGTAACCTAATTATAACAAATACAAATTTTTAGTCAATATTTGTCTCTTTCATTTAATAGTTTTCAGAACAAACAGAATATGCTATATTTCTACCAATATGAAAACACCCTCAATGACACATAAACACAGGATGATGCAAACATTGGATAAAATATGATTTATGCTGACTTCAAGACAAATTAAAAACAAAGGAAGAGAAGCTACTTAAAATATGAGTTGTTTAAACCTCTTTAGCTGTTATCTTCATGTGACTTTAATATGCCATGGGTATTCCATAGCTATTTTGTATAACCCACTTACTATATTAAATGTAGCAAGATATTTCTGATCAAGAGAGAAAGAGCTGAAAGAATCCTAAGCACAATCTAGTAGTATTTGAAGGGTCTGGGTGTGGCATGAAATTCGGTTTTCATTGGAAAAATCTTGAGCTGAAAATAATCTGAAGGAACATTTTATATACAGTTGATACGGAGGTTTTAAAATCATCCACTTTAAGAAAAGGAAACCAATACAAAGATGGAAGAATGTACTTTTAAATCTTTTATCTCAAAACTTTCAGATTTTTTTTCTGCAAACCAATGGACTTAGTTCTTAAAGATGTCAGTTCTGCATATAAAATAAATGAATAGAATGCCTAGCCCCTCTTATGTTATCATTGTTCGTAAAATGAAAAAAGATTATTGGGCTTCTTTTAAATGTTTTCCACAATATCATCCAATAGTCTTACTTTCCATCATGGTAATAAGCATTTTGACACTCAGCTTTTACAATCACTAAGAATAAAGAAATGTTTCTTTAAAAGTTTAGATACACCTTTCCCATGTTCTCATGTATCTGTTTTAAGCACGGAGAAGGAATTGGAGTAACTTTTCTAAATAGATCCTTTCTTCCTATTTAAAATTTCAATAAAACTACCATGTTATTTTTTCTTTTCTTTTCTTTCTTTCTTTTTTTTTTTTTTCATTTCTGAACTCTAGCCCACTCTGGGAAGTTGTAACACAAAATAAGAATGGGTTTTTAAACTTCTAGAATTGACCAAGAACTTTCCAGGTGTTTCACAACTGTGTATCTAACTGTGACTAACTTTGTTTCTGCACAAATGTGTGGAAATGAGAAATAGAAGCAATTTCATACTCCACAGAGTTTGCAGATACAGAGATCCTCCATTTTGGTGAACTTTTAGCTTAACCTTTAGACTCAAAGTATTTATGAATCTAAATTATTACTTCAAAAAGGCAGATGATGCTGAAGATACAAGAACTCGAAAAGGTGATCTTTGGGACTGTGTATAGTGTCAGCGGTGAAATCTCAGGAGTACTGAAAACTCTTTTGGTCAGTAGGCAACAACACAACATGTACTTTTAAAATAGATGCCTCCTCTGAACCATGCCGTCTTCAGACCATATTTAATGTCCTTGGCTTTAAGAAAATAAAAATTTCACTGTCTCACAAAACTGAGAAAGTGCTCAACAGTATATTGTTTAAAACTGCTTTTTTAGATGTTTTAAAACTTATTATTATTTATTCAATTATTGGCAAACTATCATAGTAATCTTCAAGAATTAAAGTTTGTATTTAACCACAAACCACAGATAATGCTTCAAGAATTGAGACCAGGTTTAACTTTGACAGTTTCTAAGCTGATTCATTGTTAATAGCAACTGAATCCAGGATCTTGCATATAATTAGGAATCGAGGCTAAAATTTTGGTTGAGGCAAATTCTTTACCATTTTAAGCCACAAATACACACGGTCATGATTCATATTTTTCCCTTTTATTTCTACTTATTCCTTGCCAATATTTATTGTAAGAACATATCTCTCTTTCCCTCTCTTTCACTCCTCCTCCCTTCCTCTCTTCTCTCTCCCCCTCCTCTGCCATCACCACCACCACCACTTCCTTTTTGTGAATTGAAGACTTCTTTACATTCATATAGAGTATACAACATATTGCCATATAATATTGACCTACTAACGACAAACAAAGCTACCAGTGACATACAGTGCATATAAGTGTTGTGAATGTCTTTCAGGAAATTTTGAAAGAGTTTTATACTGCCAAGATTAACTCATCTTTCCTATGAATTTCTCAACTAAGTTAATAAAATATAGAAGTTCTTTTGAGTTAGTTACAAAATCATCTTGTTAATTTAATGCTCCCATCTACTGTTAAACCCAAGAATAACAATTTGGATAGAAAGCTTATTTTCAATTGAACAATTAATGAATAAATAAATGTTTAAATGCTTGAAAGATATCCATGGAAAACATTTAAAAGAAGCCCAATAATATTTTTCATTTTAGTATAAATGAAATTAAAATTTCTGTTATTTTAAAATTGACTATTTTAAGGAAAATTTCCTTTGTTGTGTTGTGTCATTTATGTTAATTAGCAGATTTGGTGTTTTAAGCAATCTCTCCTAGTCTTAGCAAATGATGTAGGAAAGATATGATTTTCTAATGAAAGGGAGAATACATTTGTTCCAAACTATCTCTACTTTGGGTGTTGTCAATAGCCATGACTGCATAACTAAAATAACATTGTATCCTGTAATTTACTCTCTACCTTTAGAGGATGGCTGCACCTATCTTGGTCAGACCTATGCAGCTCGAGATGTCTGGAAGCCGGAACCATGCCAAGTATGTGTCTGTGACGCGGGATTTGTTCTCTGCGATGACATACTATGTGATGACGAAGGTTTAGACTGCCCCAACCCAGAAATCCCATTTGGAGAATGTTGTGCAATTTGCCCACCGAGTCCAAGACCTGTGAGTACCAAGAAATTTTGTACATCTTCAAGATTCTGGTTAAAATACATGAATAGCTTCTACATAAGAGCTTCAAAAGAAATTTAAATTATGTCTGTCCAATAGTCATTCCAGTATTATAAGTAAATGGCAATTTAAAGCATTTAACATGGTTTAACAAACAAACATGTAAATTGTGATGTAGTTCTTGGAAAATTTTTTTCTCTGTCTTGTTTAATCTGTATCTTTTCCATTTACTAGACTACACGTCCTTCTCCTGGTCAAGGACGTCAAGGCCCCAAAGGAGATCGAGTAAGTAAACATTCTTCAGGGGAATAAATTCATGTTATGATAATTATTTTCCATGTCCTTTCCATGTCCTTTTCAGATTTGAACTTTAATTAGTCAGACATTTTTCTTTAGTATTCCATATCTAAATAATGAGATCAAATGACAAACTAAAAATTCATAATTACTCATGTCAATATTTATATTGCCAAAAATTCATATAATGTCTTTATACATTATAATCAAATTATTCACAAATTTTGCATAAAAAGGCATTTATTCATTAGAAAAGATATCACTTGCACTGATTCCTAATGCCATAAAGCAGAGAAGCAAAAATATGATAATGATTCTTTTTTTTTTTTAATTATTTTATTGTTGGTTGTTCAAAACATTACATAGTTCTTATTATACCAAATTTCACAGATTGATTCAAGTGAGTTATGAACTCCCATTTTTACCCCGTATACAGATTGCTGTGTCACATCAGTTACATTTCCATTGATTTACAAATTGCTTTTCTAGTGACTGATGTATTCTGCTGTCTATCCCATTCTCCACTGTCCCCTCACCCCTCCCCTCCCCTCCCCTCCCCTACTCTCTCTCCATCCCCTCTACTATAAATCGTTTCTTCCACTTATATAATTTTTCTCCTACTCCTCCTTTCCTCTTATATGTAATTGTGTATAACCCTGAGGCTCACCTTCCAGTTCCATGCAATTTCCCTTAACTCTCACTTTCCCTCCCGCCTATCTTTACCCCACACACTTCAGATAGAGCCCTAACATCCAGAGTATACAAAGAACTCAAAAAATTAGATAATAAGATAACAAATAACCCAATCAACAAATGGGCCAAGGACCTGAACAGACACTTCTCAGAGGAGGACATACAATCAATCAACAAGTACATGAAAAAATGCTCACCATCTCTAGCAGTCAGAGAAATGCAAATCAAAACCACCCTAAGATACCATCTCACTCCAGTAAGATTGGCAGCCATTAAGAAATCCAACAACAACAAGTGCTGGCGAGGATGCGGGGAAATGGGTACACTTGTTCATTGTTGGTGGGACTGCAAAATGGTGCAGCCAATTTGGAAAGCAGTATGGAGATTTCTTGGAAAGTTGGGAATGGAACCACCATTTGACCCAGCTATTCCCCTCCTCGGTCTATTCCCTAAAGACCTAACAAGAGCATGCTACAGGGACACTGCTATATCGATGTTCATAGCAGCACAATTCACGATAGCAAGATTGTGGAACCAACCTAGAAGCCCTTCAATAGATGAATGGATAAAAAAAATGTGGCATTTATACACAATGGAGTATTACTCTGCAATAAGAAATGACAAAATCATAGAATTTGGAGGGAAATGGATGGCATTAGAGCAGATTATGCTAAGTGAAGCTAGCCAATCCTTAAAAAACAAATGTCAAATGTCTTCTTTGATATAAGGGGAGTAACCAAGGACAGGGTAGAGACGAAGAGCTGGAGAAGAAGAATAACATTGATAATGATTCTTAATCACAGGATGTTTCACTCTTTTGATTACGTTTATCCTTAATTTTTTTAGGGCCCTCCTGGTATTCCTGGGAGAAATGGTGACCCTGGTATCCCAGGGCAACCAGGTTCCCCTGGTTCTCCTGGCTCCCCTGGAATCTGTGAACCATGTCCTGGTGGTCAGGTAATGAATTATAGGACTAAAGATTCTCCTTAAAACAGAACCTAGTTTAGGAAAAGTTAGAAAATCTTTATGTTTAGGAAAAATTAGAAAATCTTTATGAGTTTTAAAAAGAGTTTTCCAAAAAGCAATTCAGCAAGAAGCAAATAATATTGTCTAATTTATTCTTATCCTGGTAACCAAGTAGAACCTATCTTTAGACTTGGAACAAAAATTTAAAAGTTTCAAAAAATTCAATAAGTATATGATCATTTCTAATATTAGTTTTTTTTCCCCCTGTAACAATGCTTAATTTGGGATACAACTATTAGGCTTATCTAACCATAAATCCAGAGATATAAATTTTATTTGTTTCATTAAGTGTTTAGAAAAGTAATTTGACTTAACCAGTTTCCAGTACAAAATGAGAAGTTTGGATTTTATAATCTCAAGATTCTTTAAACTTCAAGTCTAGGATTCTACGCAATGCTATAGATATTGCTTAGTAATAATGGTTTAAATGAGAGTATTTAAGATCGAATTTGAGCATTAACATTGAATCTGTATTTAACAATTTAGTTGAAATATTCATGCATTATACAAGCAAGTGTTTTGTAGTATGTCTAATATCTAAAGTTATAGAGAAACAGAACAAACAAGATAATTAGTATATACCACCTCTGTTGGCATGCAGAAGCCTTCTACCAGTGAAGAGTAGCTGTTGCCTGAACTTCTTCAAAGTGCTTTTGAAAATAACTGTGATCTATTTGTTAAAGTGAGCATGTTTCTCTAATCTCCGCCGCAGAACTATTCTCCCCAGTATGACTCTTATGACGTCAAGGCTGGAGGTTTAGGAGCAGGAGCTGGCTTTCCTGGTCCAGCTGTAAGTATAAATATTTCTCAGCATTTTAGAGTATTGTTTACCCTTCCAGTTTCTTAAATTTCAAATAATGTTCTAAAAACCTGGTATTTTGTGAACTTTTACAAAATAGCTTATCCTATTTTAAGGTTGTGAAAGAAGATGTTACATTATCTTGTTTCTTCTCTCAGTTTTTCCTCATATATTTTCCTTCCAGGCCTGTAATTCCACTTCCTATATGACCACCTGAATGGGTAGGGGGTTCACCTGCTTACATGCTTCATGTTGGGGCTCACACATTTTCTAATTTTTAATCAAATGTTGTCACATTTTGCTTCCACTTTTCATCTTTCTCACCCAAATTTTCAGTCTTATTTTTATATCTTTCATTCATTAAAGATTACTTTCTAGATAATAGCACGAGTAATGACTGGTCAATATCTCAATCTGCCTTGCCTCCAATTCTCAAAATCAAATAGAAATGTTACCAGAATTCATTGATTCTTTATACTCTACCTTAAATAATAATTATGTATGTGTACCTGAAGGACTTCCTCCAAGTAAATGACTTAGAGTTTTAATAGAAGAAAACAGCAAAAACCTTTGAAACCTGGGCACCCATACACGATAACATACATAGTAACCCACAAAAAATTACCTTCGTTTAGAATAGCCTTTCAGGAGGATCAGTAATAGAGAAGGTTATGATTGTCATTGCAAGTATCTACCACAGGAGAGTAAATGGAATATGGCACTGAATTCTCTGGGATTGTAGAGGACTGCTGTCCAAATCATTGGACCTCATATCATGACTTCCAAAACAAGAAAACACAAACTTTTTACTGATCCAAATGGCCTTTAAAAAAAAAAAAAAAAAAAAAAAAAAGGCCCTTTTAGTGGGTAGAAAGTAAGTTGCAAAAAGAATTTTTTACAAATCTGTAAAGTTTTAAGGGCTGTGATTTTTTTGTATTTTTCAAAGCCACAAGGAGAATTTATGTGACATTGCATCTTAGCTAAATTTGCATTATGAATCCTATTATTTTAATTGGGCCTATAAAGTTAAATAAAACTACCACTTATGGACACTCCAGAAAAATGATTACAAGAAAAATCTTAATTGAAAACTGTTGTTTTATAAATGTATTATCATTATTTAGAAACAGCATACTACAGAACTGGTTTTTTAGTTTAGCTTTTATTTCTGAATGATGATAATCCATTTGTTGTAATTTTACAAATTATTGTTTTACCATGTGTGATGATTCTCATATGCACATCTAAATCTCCATATCAATGCAACTCTGTGATATCTATACCAATAGATACTTATGAGGTTTGAGGTTGATTTACATTATTATTTTAGAAACTCAGATCATTGGACTTATAGTATGCAGATAAAGATTTTCCCACACTGAGTTTGGCTACTAGATAAGAAATTGCATCCTCACTGATGCAGTGTCAATCAAACACTGCAGGGATTCTCATAGCATTTTGTACTCATTTTTCTAGCTTTTGAATTCCCTTCTTTAAAGATAAAATTTAACATTTTATAATATTTATTAATAATTTTATGGGTTCTGGGATAATTTCATCTGCAGTAATGTTTTCTTTTTAAGATCTTCTTTGAATATCTCATAAATGTATCTATATTAGTGAAGAGTTAACATATAATGAGATACAGTTGTTTGCATTAAAATAAATACCAGCATTCTATCTAAATAGTCATGTCTCTGAAGAACATGTACAGTGTACTTCATACTAATTTACTTTATATTTACATTCAAATTTATATTCCAGGGTCCTCCAGGCCCTCCTGGCCCCCCTGGTACATCTGGTCATCCTGGTTCCCCTGTAAGTATGGCACTGGGGCTTTCTGCTTCATGGATGTACAAATTAATGTAGAACCTGCTATCATTTAGTTATTTTAGCATGCACAATCCTAATTAAAGGAAGTTACAACCAATAAACTGACTATTTTTTTAAGTGATAGAATTCCAGATTTGATTCCTTTATACAAATAGTTACTAGCTATTAAAAAACTTGGTAAAATTAAATCACATGTTTTATTGTCTATAATATGACTTTGAGTTTAAAACAATTCAGTTTCAATGGAATGATATGAATGGAATGGAATATATTATCTTCATATTCTAGTCTGAAAATAAAATTTTGGTTTCAGTACTTATAAACTGGAATAAACTTGTTGACTGCATTCACAAATCCATATTTCCTACCATCTTCAAAATGCAAATGGCTAATATGAAGATTTTGTTACTTTAAAAATATTTACTTATTAATTATTCACCAGGGTTCGCCAGGATACCAAGGTCCCCCCGGTGAACCAGGGCAAGCTGGTCCTGCAGTAAGTAACAACTAAAGCTATATTTAATAAATTGACAACACAAGGTAGACAACCAATTTCTGTAGGGAAAGTCTCTTTGTTTTCTAAAATAGCCATAGATCTCTATAGAGTGAAGATTACATTTATGTTTAAGTTTTACACAATAAATAACATTTTTATGGTATTTGAATTGGTTTCAAAATTTTTAGGGATTCTTTGGTTAATTATCAAAATTGTCCACTTCATAGAGTAAATCTCTTAAATACAGATTTCATTTCTTGTAACGACTCAGTTCACCTATATATCTACTCTATTGGTATGCATGCACATATACATATTTATATAATAGGAATTAGCATAATGAGTCTTCCAGAGGATATAGTATGTAAATAAACAAGAAGTGGAGCTATCTTAATATTTCAAAATATTAAGAAATATCTGCATATTTAGATATATTCATTATCTCAACAAATGTAAAAGAACATTTGAATATACAAATACATGCACATAGCATAAAATATAGATACAGGGGACTTACTTTTCATTAAAATAAATTTAATTAAAAGTAAAAAATTGTATAGAATAGATGTATAATACTAGTTCAGTAAGTATAAATTTCATGATGAGAATCATTGAAAGAATTTTCAAAATGGTAGTCCCTTCTAGGAGGCACATAATGGGTTATAATAAACTGTAACAGAAAAGTTTATAAATATGTTTTTTATTTTCTTATTTTAGGGCCCTCCAGGACCTCCTGGTGCTATAGGTCCATCTGGTCCTGCTGGAAAAGATGTAAGTTTTTAAGGACTGGATGAGGATACAGCAAAATTCTATTTGGAGTGTTCTAAACAGCATATGCCATATAGCAGAATCTCAGAGGGAATAACATTATTTGAAATTTTATGTCTTAACAACGTTTTAGCTCATAAGGGGTTGAGAATTTATACTATATTTACATAGCTATACATACCATTTGTTGAATTCTAAACTAATAGAACTCCAAATGTACTTCCTAACTATAAAGAAGACTTATCCAGTGAATATATCATTTAAATGAAGGAGGTGTGATTTTCTTATGTGTGCCTCTTGTCATGAAAAAAATTGATAACAGTATTTTATTAGCTGTAAGATTCATGGATACCTTAATACTATGCCATTCTTTTTTCTAATTTCCAATGATAAATTCTTCTCACTAGGTTGAGGCAGGGGCATATCTCAGTGATGAGAGGCACCTGCATCATCTCTTTATAAGTTTATATCAGGGTAGGAGAAGTCCTCCTCAATCCTTCTACTAATAAACAACTCTGTGAGTTTTAGTGAGTTCTTCATGCAAATTAATCAGACCACTTGTCGTTTGCAATGTATTTTCTCATACAGGACTCTCATGTACTCTATTTCTCCATCTAGGGAGAGTCAGGAAGACCCGGACGACCCGGAGAGCGAGGATTGCCTGGACCTCCCGTAAGTCTGATAAATTAATCATAATTAGCTTAGCTTGAAAATTATTACATGGCTAAATTGAATTAATAAAAAATAGAAAACATTTTGCTACTTAGCTGATTCTATTTGAAGGTTTGTTGATATTTTTTCTCATGTGCTACTTCTAGGGTATTAAAGGCCCGGCTGGCATGCCTGGATTCCCTGGTATGAAAGGACACAGAGTAAGTAGAATTTCTATATTACCTATGGGGTGCTCCATTTGGTTGTGTTTACTTACTTGCCTAACCAATTTTAGTGGACAATTCATTTTTTACCAAAAGTAGTTGATTCTGACAATTAGGTGATTTGATGTTTGTAAAATACTAACAAACTTATTTGTTAATCAAACTAAGAATTTTATGCAAATGATTGAGTTGATTGGAAGTGTATGGAAAGGCTTGGTTAAGAATAATTTACTTTTCTTACTATAAGATATATTATTATTTAGTCAATATAAATTCAATTGGGCCTTTATCCATGAGTGCATTAGATAGATTCAACCAAGTCTAAAATTCTATGAACTAATGGGAATAAAATCAACACTAGTGTTTCAGTCTATAGTAAAGTCAACATTCTAAAATCAGATGAAATGGTACTTTCTAGTTTCATTTTTTTTTTTGCTGTAAAATCAAATATCTTCAACCCATTTAAATTTTTATATTATTTAAATTAATGTTGTAAAGGGTGCTATGTAGTAAAAGCTAATAATACAAATTTAATGTAAAGTTTACCAATCATTCTGGATTGCAAATAAGTTTAATATGTTTATTTTTATATATTTCATAGGGCTTTGATGGACGAAATGGAGAAAAGGGTGAAACAGGTGCTCCTGGATTAAAGGTAAACTGTATTTCCATATGATCATTTTCATCTGATCAAATCCTATTTTTATAAGTAAATCAATTTAAATTTTAAAGCAATTATATTGTGGAGCTTATTTTTTTCTGAAATTTATCAGAATTTTACATGTTAGGAGTTGAATAATAGTGACTATTTGAGATACTCTATTAAAGTTTCCATGAAACAGAGCTTGAAAAGTCTAGATTAAAATGGTTGAACATTGCAGTGTAACTCATTAATTACTTATGTTTAGTCTTTGTTCTTTTAAAATGCAGAAACTGAGATTACTGATAAAATAAAATGCTAACGAACATTTGATATCATTAAGATACTTCTTTTTCTTAGGTTCATTATATTTTCCATACCATATTTTTTTTAAATAAAAGATCCTCTTTCTGTTGTATAAAATGTTGACATATTTTATGTGCATCTAGGGTGAAAACGGTCTTCCAGGTGAAAATGGAGCTCCTGGACCCATGGTAATTATGTTTCATAATAAAATTCTCATGATTACTATCAACCTCCACCTAACCCTAAACTTGCTTTTCTCCCTCCCAACTGTTGTTATGCATGTCAACTTTAAAGTAAGATCATATTTTCAATTTCACTCTGCAGGGTCCAAGAGGGGCTCCTGGTGAGAGAGGACGGCCAGGACTTCCTGGAGCTGCAGTGAGTATCCCTAAAAGCACAACCCAATTATATGCCAGAATGACAGATAAGAGTCTCAGGTAGACACACTGTGAAAATCTTCAGAAAAATATCTTTTATGCAAGACTATATCAAAGTCAAACCAAGTAAATTTCTGGCTATAATTACATGAAAGTGAGTAAGATTTTGACAACTATTATATCTGTTGATAGTATTTCTTTTCAAGATGACTTAGCATATGTCATGAGACCATTATATATGAATTCAGTTCTGAAAACACAGAATCTAATCCTTCTACATTTGATCAATGCTATACATATCAGAATTGTAGCAACTTGACCATAAAAATATATAATTAGTAAGTAGATTTTAATATACTTGAGGAAATCTCAACTCTCTTGAACTTGAACTTAAATCAAATGTTATTTGTCATCAGTTTTTCATAATTAAGAATATATTTGACTTGAACTTTTCTTTTTAGGGGGCTCGAGGTAATGATGGTGCTCGAGGTAGCGACGGTCAACCAGTAAGTAACTGTGCATAAGCCTGATTTGCTGGAGGGTAACCATATATTCTGAACTGTAGAATATTTCATAATTAATATATATAAAATAATTCATATATTCAATTCTAATTGCCTATTTTTATAATGTAGCTAATCAATTTTTTGGTAGACCCTATACTCAACATTAGATATGTAATCATCTGATTCAAACTGACACTGAGCTCATAAACAAAATCTAGGTTCTGACATGTCTGTTATACTTACTGAATTGCTAACATCTATATGGTCCTTACAATGTTGGCTAATATTCAATATGGGAGATGACATTTGAAAGAGCCCTGCAAAAATGCATAACAATATTACCTTCATTTTGTAAACGAGAGCACCAAAGCTCAAGCCTAATTAACCTACAGAAAGTCACAGAACTTATGGCAAAAGTGGGGAGAAATCCAGATTTCCTAACTCTTCAGATTTCGACTCTTCTTATTGTGCCATGTTTCTCTACATAACATTCCTCCATCAATAATGAATACTGCTTTTATTTACATAAGTGTATTCTGTATTTTATTTGTGCTCACTTATTACTTACTTGGAGTATTAGGTTTCATTTGTTTGATTAAGAGCTCTTGAAATTTTATTTACTTTTATTCAGGGCCCTCCTGGTCCCCCAGGAACTGCAGGATTCCCTGGATCCCCTGGTGCTAAGGTAAGCATGTATTTCTATAGAAGAACATGAAAATATCTTGGAGACAACAAAAAACATTAAATTGCTTCTTGCAAATGATTTAATTAGTTAAATGGATCGCTTTTGTCTATGTAGAATTTTAAAGCTCTATTCATGACTATAAGAAAAGCGTTACCCATAGCATTCAGCTATCCTGATACCTCCTCCAGTTCCTTTTGCCTTGTCCCATCATCTTTCAGGGAAACAAAACACAGTCACATATTTACCCTTTTTCTCTGCCTTTGTGGTTAATGAATTTTTTCTTTAACGACAGTATGTAGTCATAGTACTACAGCTTTGGGATGATGGTTTTAAACAGGGTCAAAGTGTGAACTAAGCAATTAGGAGTGGCAAACAAAATTGACTGCTTAGGGTTTTATCTCTTAGGGTGAAGTTGGACCTGCAGGATCCCCTGGTTCAAATGGCTCCCCTGGACAAAGAGGAGAACCTGGACCTCAGGGACATGCTGGTGCTCAAGGTCCTCCTGTAAGTAGTGAATATGGCCACTTCCAGGAAGAATGCTGCTATGCTACTTGCAGAGGCATATCTTTCAATGTTGCCAGCAATTAGAAAAAAGTTGCTGAATGCTCTGCAGTGATTCTACTGTGATAAATACTAATCGGATTAGTAGTTAAAATGGTAGCTTTGAGGTTTGAACTACTCTAGAATGCATAAATTTCAAGTTTATATAACCCAGAATAGGTTGGAATGGGTAGGATAATCATCTGGCATTTTGAAGAATGTGCCCTAAACTAATAATCAATCAAAAAAAATTTAAAAATAACAAAACCAAACACTTCTCCTACTTATGTATTTTTTCAGTAATTTAGAAAAAGTATATATTATCTCTAATTTATTTAAATATTTTGGGGAACCACCTCATCTCTACAAAGTGTAATGACTGGTGATAAGTATATTTTAAAAACAAATGAACAACTCTAACTGTATATGAACTATTTTCATTATTATTAATATGCTTCATTTGTGTGTCCTCTAGGGCCCTCCTGGGAATGCTGGGAGTCCTGGTGGTAAAGGTGAAATGGTAAGTTTCCTCACCCCAACATACACATAATTCACTAGCAACTCATACACATACAGATTACATTTGTGATACTTAAGTGAGATATTCAGAAGGGAAACTTCATGTTTGGCTAATATTTATGTTCTTGGGTTGTTCTTAGGGTCCTGCTGGCATTCCTGGAGCTCCTGGGTTAATGGGAGCCCGGGGTCCTCCAGGACCACCTGGTGCTAATGGTGCTCCTGGACAGCGAGGTGGTGCGGTAAGTGGCCTTTTTTTCTCCCCTCTGTTGCTTAAAAGGTGTGGCTTAATTCTCACAATAAAAATATTAATCATGATTTTTTTGCCCCTATTCAGTTGAATAGATTTCACTCTGATGAAACACTGAATCATTTGTTACTGATGATGATTTTGTTATGAC
Source organism: Spermophilus citellus (assembly GCF_964194105.1). Lineage (NCBI taxonomy): Eukaryota > Metazoa > Chordata > Mammalia > Rodentia > Sciuridae > Spermophilus > Spermophilus citellus. The sequence continues at coordinate 90,987,888 of NC_138192.1, forward strand.
TCCTTCCTGTATCTTAATCTAGATTTTGTTTCACTTTAGGGTGAACCTGGTAAGAATGGTGCCAAAGGAGAGCCAGGACCACGTGGTGAACGTGTAAGTACTACCACAACAGATTTGGTTATTTCTTGGAGAACTAGCACATAATTAGCAAGTAAATAGGTAAAATTTTTGCAACTAAATTTAGTCATCAATCTTTTACTTTGGCATCATTTTTTTAGGGAGAAGCTGGTTCCCCAGGCATTCCAGGACCCAAGGGTGAAGATGGCAAAGATGGATCACCTGGCGAACCTGGTGCAAATGGAATACCAGGAGCTGCAGGAGAAAGGGTGGGTTTTCCACTGGTCATCTGTAAGAGGCAGCCACTGTTTTTCTGATGTTGAATATTCAATCCTAAATATTGTTTATAGCCTTTTATAGCATGACACTATCTATATTGCCACTCAGGAATTATGAAAAAGTTTTAATCCCTATGACAAAAAATATTTGACTTTCGTTATTTCCAGGGTGCCCCTGGATTCCGAGGACCTGCTGGACCAAATGGCATTCCAGGAGAAAAGGTAGATAACTTTGGTATTTATTTTCCTAAAGTCTAGTACTAGTACTATAAATAAGTAATTCTTCAATATATAGCTTCCCACCAGTGAAAACCTAAATCTCTGAAAGGCAATGAATTTTAAAAATTCCAATGTAAAACTTGGAATGCAAAAGCCACTTTCCTGGCTTTGTAATTAAAGAATGTCACTTAATCTTAATCCGAATATTTTAACTTAACTGTGAGTTGGAACTCACTTAGCACCATTGCAAAAATGAGATAAAATAAAATACCTGAAAATCCTTTGAAAGCTCTAAAGTAATATAAAAAATGTTTTGAACAACCAATAAAAAAAATGATTTCATATCTTTAGAGATACTTGACTTTAAGTGTATGGAAGTATATCGTTAAGCCAAATAAATATTGTTTGTTTTAAGGACGTTATGTTCATCATAGTTTAAAAAAAAATTTCAATATGGTAATTCATGCTAAAATAACTGCTTTTCTGAAGAAGATGTCAGCAACATATTAGCCAAATAAGTTCTATACTTACAATTTAAATATTGTTCATGTCTAGGCTAATGAAGGCTCTTCTAAAAGTTTGTTAATTTATTTCACTATTTAGGGTCCTGCTGGGGAACGTGGTGGTCCAGGCCCTGCAGGTCCCAGAGGAGCAGCTGGAGAACCTGGCCGAGATGGTGCCCCGGGAAGTCCAGGAATGAGGGTAGGGATTTGTTGGAGTGACATTTTAACTTGGTCAAAAGAAAGGCAAGATAAATGAATTTTTGTAAAGCTCAAGTCAAAACAAAACAAAATTCTTTTAAGGAAATTAAGGCCAGGGCAGATTAAGAAAGAATAGAAAATAAAACACTTAGATGCTTTATAGAAAGAAAAAAGACAAAGTGTCAAATATGTAAGTTGAAATATCTGAATTGTATAAACAGGTTGTGTTGTATTTTTTAAAAAGTTTATTTTAAATCACTTGACAACTGATTTCTTTCATTTAGGGTATGCCTGGAAGCCCAGGAGGACCAGGCAATGATGGAAAACCAGGACCTCCCGTATGTACAATTTAAAAATATCTCATTTTATAAGCCCCCCCAAAAACAATGTAGACTTGAAACTGTCCTTGAGTAGATAACTCTCTATATTGTATATTTTGATAAGGTATTTATTAAACTTTGATTAATATAATTTTTTATTTCATCAGGGAACACAAGGAGAAAGTGGTCGCCCCGGTCCTCCTGGGCCATCTGGTCCCCGAGGTCAGCCTGGTGTCATGGGTTTCCCTGGTCCTAAAGGAAACGATGTGAGTTCCTTTATTAATTTATTCAAACATTATATGACAGGAAGCCTTTGTTCTTATTTGAGTCCTTTCCTTAAAACATGGAAAAGTATAATTGCAGCATATAGGAAGGGAGCTAAATATATAATTGGTTGTGTGTGTATGTGTAATAAATGACTTAAAGTCTTATAAATGACTTAAAGTATTATTTCTATTAATGGATAATTATGTTTTATGGTTAAATAAAACCCAAGTTCAAGGTAAAAAAAAATATAGGAGGTAACCATATTTATGATATTTGTAATCTTTCTTTAAATTGGTAAATATTGGTAATTTTTTTTCTTTAGGGTGCTCCTGGCAAGAATGGAGAACGAGGTGGCCCTGGAGGGCCTGGCCTTCCGGTAGGTACCTTTCATCTGCTTATTTCTAGCCTTCTCCTAGATGCATTCATGTCCAGCCTTAGGACTTCTCTTTGTTATCTAATTAACTGTACTCCTCTAATTTGTTGTCTTTAGGGTCCCCCTGGAAAGAATGGTGAAACTGGTCCTCAGGGTCCCCCAGGACCTACTGTAAGTTGACTCACATAAATTAGAGATGGAAATGGGGTGGAGTTTGGGTAGGGGGAAGACTTTGGACTCTCTCTGACACTGTGTCATTGTAATTTACCAAAGAAATTGTGAATTTGTTTAGTTATCTAGTTCAAAGCTTGCAATAGTATGTATGGTAATAGTCTTCATTGGATTGCTTTCACAGCCCAGACTTCCCCTCTTCACACCCTTTTATTTTAAGTTAAATTATAAGCCTTCCAAAATGTCAAGCGTAGACTAAGATGAAATGGCCTTTTGTAATGGAGTGTATCATTATATTTTTCTACATAGGGGCCATCTGGTGACAAGGGAGACTCAGGACCTCCTGGTCCCCAAGGATTACAAGTAAGATCTTCTTCTTTAGACATCACTGGTACTTGCTTTTACCAGACAGTCGTATAATTTGCTTTTATAATTATTTTTTGCGTGAATTGGCTGTTCGAATTTTTTTGTGAACCTAATAGATTAGAATTTATCCGAAGTTTAGTTGATAAGTTTGTCTTCAGTCCTAAAATGCGGGTCAATGTTAAGAGGTTGACATGTCTTCAATACCTATTTCAGAATGTACACATTAAGTTACTAAGAAAGAATTAAACTCATAGCTCTGTGTGTTCACATTTATTTTTCATTATAATATAAATCCATGTAACTAAATTTGTCTTGCCATTTTTATCGACTCATTTTTATATATAGCAATAGGAAAGAGATTAGCACAGGCGTGGAAGATATTATTATCTCATCTTTGTCATTGGATTTTGAGTAGCACAAACTGTATATCTCTAGAAATACTATGAAAACTTCTTTGAATACCTTGAAGAAATATGTTTATATGGAAAGCACTGTTTGAAGTGATCACATAATACAAATATGTCTCTCTGTAGGGCTTACCTGGAACTGGTGGTCCTCCAGGAGAAAATGGAAAACCTGGTGAACCAGTAAGTGCCATTTTATGTTTAGAAACTTATAATAAATAGTAATCATGCATCAATTATTAACTTTTTCACTTTTTCATGCTATGGCATATAAGTTGTGATATTTAGTTTTGAAATATTCATTATCAAAACAAAAATGCTAATTTAAAAATCACCTGGAATGTTTGAATTTTACTATAAAATAAAGGAACTAAATAAAGAGTACAAAACTTCAAGATTTAAACAATCTTACAAGATGAACAAACAAGGTGTATATATTTACTGCTTATATTTACATAATGCATTTTGATATGGACTTAATCATGTAATACCCACTTCCTAGGGTCCAAAGGGAGAAGCTGGTTCTCCTGGAGCTCCCGGAGGAAAGGTAATATATCGGTTTCTCTCTTTGTCCTCATTATACAGCAATTCATTTGTAATGCATTTTAAGAATGTTAAGCCAGGGCTGGGGATATGGCTCAAGTGGTAGCGCGCTCTCCTGGCATGTGTGTGGCCCGGGTTCGATCCTCAACACCACATACAAACAAAGATGTGTGTCCGCTGAAAACTAAAAAAAAAAAAGTAAATATTAAAAAATTTCTCTCTCTCTCAAAAAAAAAAAATGTTAAGCCAAACTAGCACTTCTTTAGAAAATCAACATTTTAAATGTTTGGTAAGTCCATTTAGGGAAGCTCAAGACATTTCCAATACATTAAATTTGCTTCATCTAGAAAATCCAATTCTCTGACAGTAATAATAAATAGTATAGAATCAGCCACGGGCTTGAAATCTCAAAAGGCAAATACTGCATTAATTCTCTATAGGAAAACTGTATTTGTAGAACGACTTCAAAATTTACCAAGCGAATAAAATAATAAATTTTTCAAAGAAAACTAATACTTAGGCAGAACAAGAATCTGACTTTCCTTGTTTAGTCTGTTTAAGTTTTCAGTTTCTATACAACTGATAAGTATTTTTTACAAATATAAAAATTTCCAAACTGCTCAAAAATATCTTAAGAACCTAGTGGCCTGTATCAAAATTATATAATCTAAGTTGCCTTTGTTTTGTTTTTAGCACTGGATTTTCTAACTTGAATATTTGCATTTTCCTATGACAGGGTGATGCTGGTGCTCCTGGGGAACGTGGGCCTCCTGGGTTGGCAGGGACCCCAGGTATTAGAGGTGGAGCTGGTCCCCCTGGCCCCGAAGGAGGAAAGGTAATGCCACAGAATTCAATTCCCCTATATTTTAGAAAACACATTTCATTTCTTTCTTTCCATTTACTATTCTCCCATAATTTCAGGGTCCTGCTGGTCCCCCTGGGCCACCTGGTACTGCTGGTTCTCCTGGTCTGCAAGGGATGCCTGGAGAAAGAGGAGGTCCTGGAGGTCCTGGCCCAAAAGGTGAAAAGGTACTGACACGTTTTTCTCTTAATTATGTAATGAAATAGATATTGTAGGTTAAAGGAAAGCCATATAGTAGAAATAATCTGTTTTCAAAATTAATGTTATCATTCTATACTAAGTAAAATTTGAGATGGATCAGAATGCCTAATCACAGCAAATTCTGAGGGTTGCTCCTCTTACTAGATTCTCACTGAGAATACTTACAATCTGATGACAATTGGTTTTATTTGACAGGGCGAACCAGGTAGTGCTGGTGCTGATGGTGCTCCAGGAAAAGATGGTCCAAGGGTGAGCATTCACATTTGGGATTAACAGGCCTTATTCATGTGTGGTATGGGACAGTCCCTTAGTTCAGTTCCTCATAATAAATTTAGAACTATACTTTGTCCTTTTTCTCGGCATTAAAAGAACCCAAATGACTTGATTATGTAAGTTACTAGTTTATATCTATCACTACCTGATCATTCTTTGATGACCTAAAAATGAAAACCCTTGAAACTATGATAAAGGTCTAAAATTAATGTCATCATGAGACCTAAAATCCAAAATAATCAATATTGCTATTAAAAAAACCTTTTTTATTTTAAATAACATTATAATTCCATGGTACATTCATATCATGGAATACTATTGGCAATAAGTGGAATGAAATATTGATGTGCACAACTTATACAAACCTCAAGGACATCACTGACTGAAGAAAAGTCAACTTCAAAGGGATACAAAGTGCATGTTCTCATTCTTGCTTAATAGTCACAGAATAACATAATTAAAGAGTTGTGGATCATGTTAGTTGTTGTAAGGATTTAGGAATGAGAGGAGGTGGATATGGTCTAAAGAGGTGGCATAAGAAGGTGGTACACTGATGACATAGTGTCTTGGGGTAGTCATGGCAGGCAGCACATGATACAGTTGTACAGAGCCGTACACACATGACACACACAGGACTGCATAAGTAACTGCTGAAATCTAGATGGATTGCACCAATGTCAGTTTCTTGGTTTAATATCTTACTATAGTTCTATAAGATATGAATATTGGTGGACAGAACTTCTTATCCATGTCTTTGTATCCTTCTGCAAATCTGTGGCCATTTCAAAATAAAAGTAAAAAACATACAAGAAATTATAAAAATCCTATTCACATTAACAAACATCTAGATTAGACTGGCTCAAATAAACCTAAGTTATTTCATAGACATATTTACTTGAAATCATCTTAAAGAAATTCATGTATACTTCACTTTTGACAGACTAGATAGATAAGCCATCATTCAATTATTTTTAAATGCCTAATCATTTATGTATAAATGGATATAGATATATGGATAAAACTAATATTTGTAAGTTTCAAAATGTAATGTGAGTGATGGTACTTTGAGTAAACATTTTAAATGACCAAGCAGTTGAATTAAAGGAATGTAATTTTAAAAAGACATTATGCCAAGATCTCTCATCACATCCTATTTATCTTCTACAACAGAGATAAAAATGATGAATGAATCAATAAACTGCTGCTGAATCCTATTGTTTTCTAGGATCATCCTCAGAGAATCTGCTATTTACTAAACTTTTTAATCACTACACACAGTGATTAGCATAAAATTCAAGCCATAAATGAAATCATATTATCTAGTTTATTTGATGAAAAGTTGTAAACATTCTCTTTGAATAATATGGAGAAAATGAAGTGTTTTATCTTCAAAATTTAAAAGTACATTTTTATTTTCCTCAGGGTCCTACTGGTCCTATTGGTCCCCCTGGCCCTGCTGGTCAGCCTGGAGATAAGGTAGCACATAAAACTGTTTGTTAACAAAGAATAAAATGACTTAGACTTTTGGATGCAAGATGGAGACAATATTTGTTTATTCTCTTCTTAGGGTGAAGGTGGTGCTCCTGGACTTCCAGGTATAGCTGGACCTCGAGGTGGCCCTGTAAGTGTTAAAGACATTTCAACCTAGTTTCATACCTCACACAGGACATAGCTACTTGTTCTGCATCCCCACTGCCCCCCCCCACTTTTTTTTTTTTTTTAATAATTCTGCCCCAGATACCCTGAGCCTCAATTTGGAGTTCTATATTTAGGAACACATGACAAAATCCACAAGAGACATTTGTAAGCCATGCTTTCTTGCCTGAATAACTCTGGAAGAATTAAAATTGCACAAGTAATATACACTTATAAATGAGTTTCTTAAACCTACAGAACCTTTACCTGACAGTCTTTCTAGGTTAAAAATTCTCTACCTCCAGGGTTAAGACTCAAGATAGATATCTAATAGACTTTTTAAATTAACTGATTTTTCAATAAACCGTTTTACCATATTTTTAAATGCTTAGATTTCTGAAAGTTAGATAATTAAATGTGCTAAATATTTCAACATTTTAAAAGTTTGTGTTTTCTTGCAAATAATAACCATGGTCAGAGGCAGACAGAATCAATAGCTGTGGTGTTGTCTGCTCTGAATTTTGCTGAGAAGTGGTAAAGACATCAGAAGTTAAACTCTGTGTGTTATCTTTGCACATTTCCTGTTTAAAAGAAAAATAAGATGACACAGGGGACAATAAGCACTGCCTGGGGGGAAAGGTCATCGCTGTGACTAATGAGGATATTTTCCTCTGCAGGGTGAGAGAGGTGAGCATGGACCTCCTGGCCCTGCTGGCTTCCCTGGTGCTCCCGTAAGTATGCATGTTTAAACAAGTATATCACACAGCTGCAAAATAGAAATATAACTCAACTTGGGGGTTCTAGTCTTTCTTGGGCCACTTATTCCCTGAGAAGTTATTTTACCTCTATGTTTCTTTAATTCACATATATTCTCACTCTTTTTTTAAAAAAATATTTATTCTTAAGCTTTAGGTGGATACAATATCTTTATTTTTACATTTATGTGGTGCTGAGGATAAAACCCGGTGCCTTGTGCATGCTAGGCGAGCACTCTACCACTGAGCCACAACCCCAGCCCATATATTCTCATTCTATTAAAAATGGAAATAAAAACACCTGTCCTGCATTTATGTCTGGGTAATGAGGCTAGAGCAACATCATGGATTTAAAAGTGTCCAAGGTCTTTAAAGTTCTTCCATTATCAGATGATGTTAATTAAAATTTTCTCTAAATTTAGTTTTTATCAAAGGAATTATTTGCAAACGCATAAATCCTTGGAAAGGCTTTCTTTCTAATGGCAAATTATGTACACCTCAGGCTTTCTTAATAATTTTTTTCTATCATGAGGATATTTTGATTGCCTTTACTTTGGCATGGATTCCGAGAGCTCGCTGTTCTTATTTTATTTCAACTTCTTTCATCTGAAGAATGCTATATTCTGAAAAGAAATAAGGATTCGCCAAATGTGTTGTTAAGGATGTCAGCCAACAGGCCTTTGTTTCTGCTTTCAGGGACAGAATGGTGAGCCTGGTGCTAAAGGAGAAAGAGGCGCCCCTGGTGAGAAAGGTGAAGGAGGCCCTCCTGGAGTTGCAGGGCCCCCTGGAGGTGCAGGGCCTGCAGTAAGTACTCTCTAAGCCTTCAAGGGAAAACACAGGTTTATCAGGAATTTGATACTTCATGTTGACACAGCATGCCATAATTTTCATAGTATAATTTTCATAGGCATATAATTCTAAATTTGAATCTTGGCTGCAGCAGTCTAGATAGGACCACATTTAATTATTATTAATTAATTATTTTAATCTTCATAAGTTTATTGGTTATTGAAGGTTAAATGCTTCTGTCAATTTCCTTTCCTTTTTTTTTTTTTTTTTGGTGCTATACTAAATAACCCTTTTCTCCCTCCATTCATACAGGGTCCTCCTGGTCCCCAAGGTGTAAAGGGTGAGCGTGGCAGTCCTGGTGGTCCTGTAAGTATTGATCCTCTTAACTATTATTGAAAAGCATTGACTGATATAAAAAACTTCTTGAAAGACATTTGCGCCATAAAGTGAACATAGAAATTACTATCACTTATTGATGAGTAATAAGTAAATTCCAAGGAGATAAAGCTAACCATATGTGACTTCAAGGTAGAATGTTGATACCATCACATTTCTTATACTTTATATTTGTTTCCAGTGAATCATTACTTGTTCTACTTTTGAAATTTAAAAAAAAAAATACATATATACTATTATTTCACAGGGTGCTGCTGGCTTTCCTGGTGCACGTGGTCTTCCTGGTCCTCCTGGCAATAATGTAAGTTTTTAATAACTCTTTTTTTCATTATGTACTTCCGAAAGAGCATTCGTATAGCTATAGGACAAGAAACACATATTGCTACTTTCTATTGAGTCCCATACAAAATTACCTGAAAAAAGGTTTTAAAAAAATGGAGAGAAAAATTCACTTTTTCATTAATACTTAAATTTCCATATTTAAATTTCCAACAATTTTGTGTAGGGTAACCCAGGGCCACCAGGCGCCAGTGGTGCTCCAGGCAAAGATGGACCCCCAGGTCCTGCAGGTAACAGTGGTTCTCCTGGCAACCCTGGAGTGGCTGGACCAAAAGGTGATGCTGGCCAACCAGGAGAGAAGGGACCACCTGGCGCCCAGGGACCTCCGGTGAGTGGCTTCATTGCTCTATTAATTGACAGTACTATTTTGCTCTCCATCATAAATTCAATAGAAGAAAGCATAGTCACATAAAGATGAACTGAGTCTTCATTATCTGTCACAACAGGGAGCTCCAGGCCCACTTGGAATTGCAGGGATTACAGGAGCACGGGGTCTTGCAGGACCACCAGGCATGCCAGGTCCCAGAGGAAGTCCTGGTCCTCAGGGTATCAAGGTGAGTGCAGTCATCTTTCATTGGACTCTTAGTTTCTTTGATAGTATTCAGAGATCACCTCATCCTATCAAGTGTGAGAAGTTTTCATTTCATAGGTTCAAACTCTCTAAGGGATTCCCTTTTTGTATACTTTTAGATTTGCAGAAACACAAATTTTATTAAATGGTCCCAGGACACAAAAACAGGCAAATCATTATCAAGTCTTAAATATAAACACAAGCAAATTAATATCAAAGAAAAATAATCTTACCATCTCAAATACTGCTGTTAAGAAAGTTGCGAATATTCTTCAGCTTGTTGTCTGTCAATCTTGAAGGAAGTAACACTCTTTGCTTACAAATCTATGAAAGTCTTTAACTGATACCTATTATCTATCTACTCTAGTCATTTTGCAGTCTTCATTTACTTTTACTAGTATTACCGTAATATTTTAGTACATAGCATTTAAAATGTTCCATTTGGTAAGTAGGGTAATCAAATTTCATTTTTATTTGTGCTCACATTATCACTGTAAGCATTTCTTTTGAAAATGTCAAGTAATATTGTCAGGAGATTAAAATTTAATATTAAGTGTACTCAATCTGTATGGTATAACCAGTAGATGTATAGTTTTCATATAGCAAAAGTATTCAATAAAAGCTAGTCTAATAGTCACCATAAAACTATAGTTCTTTGATGGTAAACCATTACATTTTGTTGCATTACTCCTGTCTATTTATACAACTCACTTTAGAATGTACTCTGAGTAAGATAATCTGTGTAATTATGCATTCCCTTAATATCCCAAGTCACTGGACAAATGAGAAAATGCAAGAAGCTTGCTCCCCCTCTAATTTTGCCCCATGGTGGGCATAGTGTAGGGAAAAGAACTTCAGTAGAAATTGAGTAAAACAAGATATTTCTATGAAAAATAAAGAGATGTTATAACACCATATTAATTGATTTCTTGAGTTAAGGTAATATCTTTTACTCCTCTGTACACAGGGTGAAAGTGGGAAACCAGGTGCTAGTGGCCACAATGGAGAACGTGGTCCTCCTGGACCCCAAGGTCTCCCTGGTCTGGCTGGTGCAGCTGGTGAACCTGGAAGAGATGTAAGTAGCAATTCTTAGGAGATGTTCAACAAGTCAGGTAGAATTTAGTCACTTACTTAAAGAGAAAAGCAATTGAGCCTTAATATCTGAGAGCATAAATATGGCCAAGTAGCCAAGTTCTCTTTGCTTCTCTAATAATATATTCTTCCTATTGCAACTTAGAATAGCCTTTAAGGGCTCTGATCCTTAATATTGACCCAATAAATAATCATGAGAAAATATGAATTGTAGCTAAATTAAGAAACAAGTTAGTAGAGAGAGCCTCAATTTATGACATTTTTTTTTGGTATGAAATGTTCCTCAGTTATCTGCAATTAGTCATTTCTTATTATTTTATATTTTTAAATTAATGTTTTAAATTGACAAATCTTAATTATATATGTGAATAGATACCATGTGATATTTTGATATATGTATAAAATGTGGAATTATCAAGTAGACTTCCATTATCAGATCACTTTTTCTCAAACTTTTTTTTCCTAATTATATCACCTTATTCCACCTTATAAAATTTAGTATCCTATAAATACTCCATACCTGTTCAGGTGTTATGATGCTTTGAAGCTTGTAACTGCCTTGTAATACCTACAATTTATTGCCCAAGAACTGATTTCCACACCTTGAGAACTATATTGCCCCATTAAGAATGAGTGGTTTATATTGTATTTGGATGGTTTGAAGGAAGTTTATTTCCTTTCCCTCTCTCTCTCTCTTTTAATCAGGGAAACCCTGGATCAGATGGTCTGCCAGGCCGAGATGGTGCTCCTGGTGGCAAGGTATAACAAACACATGAATCATAAGTATGTGTACTATAAGCACGTGATCATCTCAGTTATTTTGGATCTGTGAATTTGTCCCCAGGGTGATCGTGGTGAAAATGGCTCTCCTGGTGCCCCTGGTGCTCCTGGTCATCCAGGCCCACCTGGTCCTGTTGGTCCAGCTGGAAAGAGTGGTGACAGAGGAGAAGCTGTGAGTCCTGATCAGCACCGCCTCTCTTTACTTGTCTGTTTTCCTCAATGAAAAAGATTTGCAATGAGAAGATAGAATGTCAAATCTTCTGACCGAAATATCTGTTCTGATTTGTGTTACAGTTCTTATACTAGTGGTTCTTAGGCAAATACAATAATCAAGAGGTAATAGGAGTTTCTAGCATTTAGTCAATGAAAAAAATCCCTATCTAAAATCTGAAACTGTTAATCAGAGCAATAATCTGTATGCTGAGTAAATACAAAACTAAATTTAATAGAACTATTGTCTAGTTTTCCAGTTTAGACCCCCCCCCTTGTATAGATACAAATAGGAAAAGGACTTTGAAGGACAAAGCAAATTAAATTCTAATAATAAATGCTATTGTTCCTTCACAATGAAATTGTTAACTTTTCAAAACAAATTTGTACTAATGATTATAAACAATTCTATGTTTATTTGTTCATTTGTTTGTTTTTGTCCCAGGGCCCTGCTGGTCCTGCTGGTGCTCCTGGTCCTGCTGGTTCCCGAGGTGCTCCTGTAAGTTTCATTCTGTGTTTTAACTCATCATACAGTGCAGGAAATATTCTATTTTCTGGCATGGTCAGGAAGAGAGAATAACACAATATAGAACTTTGGAACAAATATAAACTTCCCTTTGGCGATACAGAATACAATTCAGGTTCTAAAAATTCCTTGAGGTCAAGGATATAAACGTCAGTTATTGGGATTCCATGCATTTAGTAGCACAAAGTTAAAGCAACCACAAAAAGCAGTCTTTATTGTTTCATGAATGTGTGAAGTGTCTGTTCATGGAGATTTCTAACTAGAATGCCATACAAGAGATTTAATTTCTATAAATTCTATTTTATTTTTTCAAAGTGTATGCATGTATATGGCCTTAATTTTAAACATATTTCTAAAGGGTCCTCAAGGCCCACGTGGTGACAAAGGTGAAACTGGTGAACGTGGCTCTAATGGTATCAAAGGACATCGAGGATTCCCAGGCAATCCAGGCCCCCCAGGTTCTCCTGTAAGTACATCCATTGTTAGAAAATCTCCTTGAATGCACTTAACTGATGAGTGGAGAAAAATTTAAAGACTGAGAAAACTTTCCATCTCTGAAAGTATATTGCTAGAAGGGATTAAAAAATAGTTCAAGAATTTATTTGAAATAACACTAGGCATGGGTTCGATCCTCAGCACCACATACAAACAAAGATGTTGTGTCTGCCAAAAACTAAAAAGTAAATATTTCTCTCTCTCTCTCTCTCTCTCTCTCTCTCTCTCTCTCTCTCTCTGTGTGTGTGTGTGTGTGTGTGTGTCTCTCTTTAAAAAAAAAAGAAAAGAAAAGCACATTTCATTAGGATCACCATGGTTTTTTGATCTGATAATAAATGTACAGTTTCCTAAAAATTTTTAAGGTTGTCACTTATATTTATCCTTCTTCTCTTTCTAGGGTCCTTCTGGTCACCAGGGTGCTGTTGGTAGTCCAGGACCTGCAGGCCCCAGAGTAAGTACTACAGATATACATTGGAAGGTCCACATTTTAAAATGTTTTCACTATAGTAAGTTATTCTAACTTTATGATATTGTGATAATCTCTTAGGGACCTGTTGGACCTCATGGACCTCCTGGAAAAGATGGAACCTCTGGACATCCAGGTCCCATTGGACCACCAGGGCCTCGAGGTAACAGAGGTGAAAGAGGATCTGAGGTAAGACATCACTTGAACATGTGTATATTTAATTTTCTGCAATCTTCCCATTTTCAGAAATTCTGTACAATATTATCAAACTGATGTAGTGAGTTAAATACAAAGTAATAACTTGATTTAGAAAACGAGCAATAACTCGAAAACATTCTTGACTGCATTAAGACTTTTTCCTCTAAACTATAAGAACAAGGGGAAAAAAGGTTTTATAGTTTGATAACTGGTAACTGAAAATAATGTTATCTGCTCAGTTAACCAAATGAACCAGGCAAGTTTCGATCTCATTCTCTAGAACTCACAACTGGGATAATCATGGCAATTTGCATGTATGTAGTGAATTTACTTCTAAACTTTCACTGTTGTGATTCTTATATTGCTACTGATACCATCATTTCTAATACATTCCTGTCTCACACCTTTAAGGTAAATGAAATATAAACCATTATATTTACAAACTATGCATGGAGCAATGAAAACACAAATAAGTGATCAACCCAATGACTCCAGGCTAATGGAAAATTTGGGATCAGAACCTAGGTTTCCTTATTTTGTTCCCTCTATGATGACAGTGTTAGAGTTGTGTTTTCTGGGCTGTTTGCCTACATTCTTTATACAGACAAATGATAAAGTAAAATATATTCTTAAACACTACTTACATTTACATAGTGGAACAATACGTTTCTTGGTTGTGAATTATAGTTATTTAAGTTTATAATAATGTGACTATAAAAGTACCCAAGTGAACATTTGTTAAAGTAACTATGACACAACATATATGAGTTGTTTTCAATGCATTTTCTTGGATGAGTGGCATAATATTTCAGGGGCAACCAAGCAATAACACTTCAGTGATCCATGTTTTTACCTATTTTAGGGCTCCCCAGGACACCCAGGACAACCAGGCCCTCCTGGACCCCCTGGTGCCCCTGGTCCTTGCTGTGGTGGTGGGGCTGCCGCCCTAGGTGGGGTTGGAGGTGAAAAATCTGGTGGTTTTGCACCATATTATGGAGATGAACCAATGGATTTCAAAATCAACACTGAAGAAATTATGTCTTCACTGAAATCTGTTAACGGACAAATAGAAAGCCTCATTAGTCCTGATGGTTCTCGTAAAAACCCTGCTAGGAACTGCAGAGACCTGAAATTCTGCCATCCTGAACTCAAGAGTGGTATGTTTGAGAGTCTTAAATACTCATGGCCACAGGACTAAAGACAAAGCTGCTTATTTTAGAATTTGACAGAGAAAAATTTCACTGTGAATGGAAAATATTTTTAAGCCAAATTAGTAAATACTGTTAACTGAATTGAAAATGCTGTGACAAAATATTTAAAGTGTAACATAAATAACGTCAAAATATTTCAAATATAGAAAAACTTAAGAACAATTTTGTAGAAATTGTAATATAAATCATAGCTTAGTATATTTCTGAATATTATCAGAGTGATGTGAGTGATAAAGTGACATAATGTCATTGCATTCTCAGGATTAAATATGCATCATTTTAGTGTAATTTGGCTATTGCTATGTGTATGTATTATAATTTAACTAATTGTAAAGTCTCCTTATTAAAAATTTCAAATTTAGAAACAAATGAAAAACTGTTAAAGAATTATACAAAATATTGTTATAGTGGAAGGTTTTTCACAAATTAAGTTAACTATTTCTTAAAAACAAAATTATTTCAAGCTTGTAAGTATCTAGATATGGAGTATTGCCTTGGTCTGAGTCACTTGTACAAATTAATTAAAATAGGTTTAGATAGGTTGACATAATTCTGGATTAGACAACCAGCTTATTTTGTTAAACAAATTCACATTAGATATTCACTCATTTTTTTAAAAAAAAAAGAAGTGAATTTGCCACATCATATACACTAATCAAAAGTACTTGGCTTAGTATATCTCCATTATTCAAAACCAAGAAATTATATTTATTTTGCCATTTTCTACAGTTAAAGATAACTTTTTACCTTGGTAATTTCATTTTAAATATTCTCTATATACTATACATAAAATATAAAACCATTAGCAGTTGACACTATTATGTCTTATCAGTAAACAAAGACATTCTGGTTCAAGTCTCATTACTGGATTTTATTAACAATACCTATTGTACTTTTTTTTTCTTTTTTTGACTATTCAGGAGAATATTGGGTTGATCCTAACCAAGGTTGCAAGATGGATGCTATCAAAGTATTCTGTAACATGGAAACTGGGGAAACATGCATACAGGCTAGTCCTTTGACTGTTCCACGTAAGAACTGGTGGACAGATACTGGGGCTGAGAAGAAACATGTCTGGTTTGGAGAGTCCATGGATGGTGGTTTTCAGGTAAGAAAGGACATACCTTTTGAAGTAAGTCATCCCTACTTACCCAAGATATTCTGTTCCTCCTAACTGTGCATCACAAAGCTATGTTAATTAATACATAGAAGAGTCCAAAGGATTTTGTATATTGAGGTGACTATGCTTTTATAACTTTCCTCTCAATAAGAGCTAAACTAGATTGAATTACTTTGTAGGCAAACATCTTTTTTTTTCACTTCTTAAGAATATTTTACTCTGGCACACCATAAAAATATATTTATATTTATATATGAATAGCTTATTTTGCAGCATTCATACTATTACTACATGAAGCTCTTACATGAAGGTAAAACTATAATGTTTGATCATTTTTATTTATTCCCTATTACAGTTTAGCTATGGCAATCCTGAACTTCCTGAAGATGTGCTCGATGTTCAATTGGCGTATCTCCGACTTCTCTCAAGCCGGGCCTCCCAGAACATCACATATCACTGCAAGAATAGCATTGCATACATGGATCAGGCCAGTGGAAATGTAAAGAAAGCCCTGAAGTTGATGGGGTCAAATGAAGGTGAATTCAAGGCTGAAGGAAATAGCAAATTCACATACACAGTTCTGGAGGATGGTTGCACTGTAAGTAATGAGTTTTATCTACATAGTTCATATTGCAGTTAGCATTTCTTGATTAATCATTTTTTGAAATGAAAAAAATAAAAACAACAGGGCAAACAAAAGATGACATTTGTTGTGAATTTGGCATAGCTTCTACCAATGCACTGCAGGGAATGTTACATACCACAAAAATAGATCTTAACTTCCAGGTGGAAAGCAGTAATATAAATTTTACTAGATAATTGGGTTGTGATAATTTTTATGGTTCTAGATGTTCTGCATAATAGTTATTATATGAATTCAATGCACAAACTCTTCTCTTATAAAACTTCAGGTTAACTTCAAATCTATCTTGTGTTATTTGCATTTATGAACAAAGGAAGATCTTGCTGATAATGTTAGCAAGTTCCACTGGGGGTGATCAGTCCACGTTTTAGTAAGCAAATATATGTCTGGTGACAATAACCAGAACCAGGCCTCTGGAGAACGGGGAGGACGGTGGCAATCTTTCTACTGGGTCTACCCTCCAGTCCCATGAGACTTTTGACTAAGAGTATTGTTAGCAACTAAAGGATTAAAATTTTAAATAAAGCAGGTCTCATATATATAAAAGATAACATGGCACACTAAAACTTCCTGAGTGAAGAAAAATATTTTTCAATTTAGTCATAAGGAAATTTCTAAGTAATTGTAAAGTCATGTTCACTTATACTTTTTGGATCTTTTTTACAGAAACACACTGGGGAATGGAGCAAAACAGTCTTTGAATATAGAACACGCAAGGCCGTGAGACTACCTATTATAGATATTGCACCCTATGATGTTGGTGGTCCCGATCAAGAATTTGGTGTGGACATTGGCCCTGTTTGCTTTCTATAAGCCAAACTCTATCTGAAACTCCAGCAAAAAAATTCCACATTCCATATGTGTTCCTCTTGTTCTAACCTTGTCAACCAGTACAAGTGACCAACTAAATTCCAGTTATTTATTTCCAAAATTTTTGGAAAAAGTGTAATTTGACAAAAAAGGATACTTTTTTTGCTGTTCTACAAATACAGTTCAAATGCTTTTTGTTTTATTTTTTTACCAATTCCAATTTCAAAATGTCTCAATGGTGCTATAATAAATAAACTTCAACACTCTTCCAATAACACTGTGTTACATTCTTGAATCCTAGCCCATCTGTACAGTAATAATTGTGCTCACCAGTAAAAGATAATCTTTCTTTCTGAAATAGTCAGACATGAAATTAGAAATGACCTCCCTCTTTAACTACCTCAACTGGTCAGAAACAGATAAATTCTTTGAGTCCCAGAAGACTGAGCAATTTGTGTAAGATGACCAAATGTATGAATCTCATTGATTAATTTCCTAGAATATTGGTAAAAAAAAAAGGTAGTCCAAAAACTTAAGCAAACATTTTCTAAGCCACAGTTATCTTCATCTTGGCTATCAAATGCTATTCAAGGTGCTTCTCTCTTTACTTGTCATTGCTGGTGAAAATGAAAAACATTTGGGAGGCTTTAAAGACACATGTTATGGTGCTAATGAACTTTCACTTTCAGAACTCTGCTTTAAAACCATGAATGCACAATGTCTGTACCTGTCTCCCATCAGAAAGATTAATTGGCATGCCACAGGGAATCTGTCCCTTCATCCTGTAAAAATCAACAAGGAAAAACAAATTACGGGGCTGCTTTTGTCACAATAACACAGAGAATGTTTTGAAATTTTCCTTTGTAAGCTTGTATGTGGTTGTTGATCTTTTTTTCTTACAGACACCCATAATAAAATATCATAATGAAACACTCCTGGTTTTTGTCACTGTTCACAGGTCTAACGAATACATGTCTACACCCAAGAACTCTAATGATTTTCTTGAAAAATAGATTCAATTCTAACTTTCAAGTTTAATTATACAACGATTTGAGAATATGAAATTATATAACATGTTCAGAATAGAGAGAATGCTCAGGAGGGAATCATGCAGATTTTTAGATTATATTTAGTGGAGTTCTTGGAGCATATTGAAAACTGAGAGCATTCTGTTTGAAAGGATTAGTCTCCAGGAATGGTAACATAGTAAATAGGGTGTCATGAAAGTGGGAATGATCAGGGAGGAAGCTGATCCAGCAAAACACTTTACTATTCAGAATAATGGAAAAAATATCACATAATTTCACCCATATGTTGAATCTAAAAAAGTTGAACTCATTAAAGAAAAATAATGTATCAGTAGGGACTATAGGTGAGACAAGTTTGGAAAGATATTGGTTGAAGGAGAGAAAATTAGAATCAGATTACAGGAATAAACTTGAGAGATCTATTGTACAACATGAAGACTATAGTTAACAACAATGCACTGTATTCCTGAAAATTGCTAAGAGGGTAGATCTTAAGTGTTCTCACCAAAAAGAAAGAAGTAGATAAGGTACTAATATGCTAATTAGCTTGATTTAGCCATTCCACAATGTATACCTGTTTCAAAACATCATGTTGTATATGATAAATACACACAAATTTTATTGCCCATTAAAAATTAAACTAATACTTTTCTAAAAATATTTAAAATAATTTAAAGATGAGGCATTTTCTACCATCTCTATATGCTGTCACTTTGACCTCCTGGGTCAGCCCCCTCCACCATCAAGTTCTTATCCTTTTAGTCACCATGAATAAAATTAGTATGATCTTGAATACTTAACTTTATAATTTGAGATTTAATCACTCTATATCACTAAGAAAAACAATAATACTTTCAAAATTGAAAATTTACCAAATATCAAGACTCATTGTTTACTTCTCCTCCAACTTAGAAGCAACCAATGTTTACAGCTTCTGATGCATCTTTTGAGAAATGTTTTATTGAATTTAATTTCCTTCATTCAATAATATATCACAATATTATATATTATTTACATATAAGTTTTTAATGCATATAAATGTTTAAATATATACACAAAGAGGCAGTGCACATAAGCCAGTTGTATGGCTTAGCAAATTATATTTCTTAGCACTTTATTTTATTTATTTTTTATTTTTTTTATTGGTTGTTCACAACGTTACAAAGCTCTTGACATATCATATTTCATACATTAGAATCAAGTGGGTTATGAACTCCCATTTTTACCCCAAATACAGATTGCAGAATAACATCGGTTACACATCACATTTTTACATACTGCCATATTAGTGACTGTTGTATTCTGCTACCTTTCCTATCCTCTACTATCCCCCCTCCCCTCCCATCTTCTCTCTCTACCCCATCTACTGTAATTCATTTCCCTCCATGTTTGTTATCCCATTCCCCTCATAACCTCTTATATGTAATTTTGTGAAACAATGAGGGTCTCCCTCCATTTCCATGTGATTTCCCTTTTTTTCTCCCTTTCCCTCCCACCTCATATCTCTGTTTAATGTTAATCTTTTCTTCCTGCTCTTCCTCCCTGTTCTGTTCTTAGTTGCTCTCATTATATCAAAGAAGACATTTGGTATTTGTTTTCTAGGGATTGGCTAGCTTCACTAACCATAATCTGCTCTAGTGCCATCCATTTCCCTGCAAATTCCGTGATTTTGTCATTTTTTAGTGCTGTGTAATACTCCATGGTGTATAAATGCCACATTTTTTTTTATCCATTCATCTATTGAAGGGCATCTGGGTTGATTCCACAGTCTAGCAATTGTGAATTGTGCTGCTATGAACATCAATGTGGCAGTATCCCTGTAGTGTGCTCTTTTAAGGTCTTCAGGAAATAGTCCGAGAAGGGCAATAGCTGGGTCAAATGGTGGTTCCATTCCCAGCTTTCCCAGGAATCTCCATACTGCTTTCCAAATTGGACTCACCCGTTTGCAGTCCCAACAGCAGTGTACAAGAGTATCCTTTTCCCCACATCCTCGCCAGCACTCATTGTTGTTTGACTTCATCATGGCTGCCAATCTTACTGGGGTGAGGTGGTATCTTAGGGTGGTTTTGATTTGCATTTCCTTGACTGCTAGAGATGGTGAGCATTTTTTCATGTACTTGTTGATTGATTGTATGTCCTCCTCTGTGAAGTGTTTGTTCATGTCCTTAGCCCATTTGTTGATTGGGTTATTTGTTTTCTTATTGTCTAATTTTTTGAGTTCTTTGTATACTCTGGAGATATTAGGGCTCTATCTGAAGTGTGAGGAGTAAAAATTTGTTCCCAGGATGTAGGCTCCCTATTTACCTCTCTTATTGTTTCTCTTGCTGAGAAAAAACTTTTCAGTTTAAGAAAGTCCCATTTGTTGATTCTTGTTATTAACTCTTGTGCTATGGGCGTCCTATTAAGGAATTTGGAGCCCGACCCCACAATCTGTAGATCGGAGCCAACTTTTTCTTCTATCAGACAGAGAGTCTCTGATTTGATATCTAGCTCCTTGATCCACTTTGAGTTGACTTTTGTGCATGGCGAGAGGAGGGGGTTCAGTTTCATTTTGTTGCATATGGATTTCCAGTTTTCCCAACACCATTTGTTGAAGATGCTATCCTTTCTCCATTGCATGTTTTTAGCTCCTTTATCAAATATAAGATAGTTGTAGCTTTGTGGATTAGTCTCTGTGTCCTCTATTCTGTACCATTGGTCCACCCGCCTGTTCTGGTACCAGTACCATGCTGTTTTTATTACTATTGCTCTGTAATATATTTTGAAATCTGGTATCGCTATACCACCTGATTCACACTTCCTGCTTAGAATTGTTTTTGCTATTCTGGGTCTTTTATTTTTCCATATGAATTTCATGATTGCTTTATCTATATCTACAAGAAATGCCGTTGGGATTTTGATTGGCATTGCATTAAACCTATAGAGAACTTTGGGTAATATCGCCATTTTGATGATGTTAGTTCTGCCTATCCATGAACAAGGTATATTTTTCCATCTTCTAAGATCCTCTTCTATTTCTCTCTTTAGGGTTCTGTAGTTTTCATTGTATAGGTCTTTCACCTCTTTTGTTAGGTTGATTTCCAAGTATTTTATTTTTTTTGAGGATATTGTGAATGGAATGTTTTTCCTCATTTCCGTTTCAGAAGTTTTGTCGCTGATATACAGAAATGCCTTTGACTTATGTGTATTGATTTTATATCCTGCCACTTTGCTGAATTCATTTATTAGTTCTAGTAGTTTTTTAGTAGACCCTTTTGGGGCTTCTAGGTATAGAATCATGTCATCCGCAAATAGTGATAATTTAAGTTCTTCTTTTCCTATTTTTATGCCTTTAATTTCTTTCGTCTGTCTAATTGCTCTGGCCAGTGTTTCGAGAACTATATTGAATAGAAGTGGTGATAGGGGGCATCTCTGTCTTGTTCCGGATTTTAGAGGGATTGCCTTCAATTTTTCTCCATTCAGAATGATGCTAGCCTGAGGCCTAGCATAGATAGCTTTTACAATGTTGAGGTAAGTTCCTGTTATCCCTAGTTTTTCTAGTGTTTTGAACATAAAGGGATGCTGTACTTTGTCGAATGCTTTCTCTGCGTCTATCGAGATGATCATATGTTTCTTATCTTTAAGTCTATTGATGTGGTGAATAACATTTATTGATTTCCGTATATTGAACCATCCTTGCATCCCAGGGATGAATCCTACTTGATCATGGTGCACAATTTTTTTGATGTGCCTTTGTATCCGATTCGCCAGAATTTTATTGAGGATTTTTGCATCTAGGTTCATCAGAGATATTGGTCTGTAGTTTTCTTTCTTTGAGGTGTCTTTGTCTGGTTTCGGAATCAGGGTGATGTTGGCCTCATAGAATGAATTTGGAAGAGCTCACTCTTTTTCTATTTCCTGAAATAACTTGAAAAGTATTGGTATTAATTCTTCTTTAAAGGTTTTGTAAAACTCCGCTATATACCCATCCGGTCCTGGGCTTTTCTTGGTTGGAAGTCTTTTGATTGCTTCTTCTATTTCATCCATTGATATTGGTCTGTTTAAGTTGTGAGTATCCTCCTGACGCAGTCTGGGCAAATCATATGACTTAAGGAATTTATCGATGTCTTCACTATCTTCTATTTTATTGGAATATAGGTTTTCAAAATAATTTCTAATTGTCTTCTGTATTTCTGAAGCGTCTGTTGTAATATTGCCTTTTTCATCCCGTATGTTAGTAATTTGAGTTCTCTCTCTTCTTCTCTTCGTTAGCATGGCTAAAGGTCTGTCGATCTTATTTATTTTTTCAAAGAACCAACTTTTTGTTTTGTTAATTTTTTCAATAGTTTCTTTTGTTTCAATTCCATTGATTTCTGCTCTGATTTTAATTAATTCTTGCCTTCTGCTACATTTGCTGTTGTTTTTCTCTTCCTTTTCTAGGGCTTTGAGATGAAGTGTGAGCTCATTTATTTGTTGTTTTTTCCTTTTTTTGAGGAATGACCTCCAGGCGATGAATTTCCCTCTTAAAACTGCTTTCATTGTGTCCCATAGATTCCGATATGTTGTGTCTGTATTTTCATTTATCTCTAAGAATTTTTTGATTTCCTCTTTATGTCTTCTGTAACCCATTGATCATTCAGTAACGTATTGTTCATTGTCCATGTGATGTAGGATTTTTCCTTCCTTCTTTTATCATTGATTTCCAGTTTCATTCCATTATGATCTGATAAAGTGCATGGTATTATCTCTACCCCTTTATATTTACTGAGGGTTGCCCTATGGCATAATATATGATCTATTTTTGAGAAGGATCCATGTGCTGCTGAGAAAAAAGTATATCCACTTGATGATGGTTGATATATTCTATATATGTCAGTTAAGTCTAGGTTATTGATTGTGATATTGAGGTCAATAGTTTCTTTATTCAACTTTTGTTTGGAGGATCTGTCCAATGGTGAGAGAGGTGTGTTGAAGTCACATATGATTATTGTGTTGTGGTCTATTTGATTATTGAACTTGAGGAGAGTTTGTTTTATGAACGTCGCAGCACCATTATTTGGTGCATAAATATTGATAATTGTTATGTCTTGTTGGTGAATGGTTCCTTTTAACAGTATATAATGTCCTTCCTTATCCCTTTTGATTAACTTAGTCTTGAAGTCGATTTTATTTGATATGAGAATGGCCACCCCTGCTTGCTTACAAGGACCGTGTGCGTGGAATATTTTTTCCCAACCTTTTACCTTGAGCCTGTGTATGTCTTTTCCAATCAGATGTGTCTCCTGGAGGCAGAATATTGTTGGATTTGTTTTTTTATCCATGTTACCAGCCTATGTCGCTTTATTGGAGAGTTTAAGCCATTAACGTTTAGAGTTACTATTGATATATGGTTTGTACTTCCTGCCATGTTTGATTATTTAACTCTTTTTTTTTTTCTAATTTAGTTTGTTTCGCCATGATTAGCTTTCCCCCCATCCTCTGTCATTACCGAGGCACTTCCCGCTGATGGTTTTGGTTATTGTTTGTCATTTCTTCCTCGTGTAGAGTTTTGCTCAAGACGCTTTGCAATGCTGGTTTCCTGGCTACAAATTATTTTAGCTTTTGTTTATCATGAAAGATTTTTATTTCGTTGTCGTATCTGAAGCTTAATTTTGCTGGATACAGAATTCTTGGTTGGCATCCATTGTCTTTAAGTGTTTGAAATATGTTGTTCCAGGATCTTCTCGCTTTCAGCATCTGTGATGAAAAATCCGTTGTTAACCTTATTGGTTTACCCCTAAATGTAATCTGCCTCTTTTCTCTTGTAGCTTTTAATATTTTCTCTTTGTTCTGTATATTGGATATCTTCATAACAATGTGTCTTGGCGGTGGTCTACTGTGATTTTGTGTGCTTGGTGTCCTGTATGCATCTACAATTTGTATATCTGCTTCCTTTTTTATTTCTGGAAAGTTTTCTGTAATTATTTCATTCAGCAAGTCACTCATTCCCTTGGCATGAATCTCTGTGCCTTCCTCTATCCCAATGACTCGTAAGTTTGGTTTTTTTAAGTTATCCCAAATCTCTTGGATGTTTTTCTCGTGATTTTTTACCAGCCTATCTGAGTTGGCTAGACTCTTTTCAAGATGATATATTTTGTCTTCATTATCTGACGTTCTGGCTTCTACTTGCTCCACTCTGTTAGTGATACTCTCGATTGAGTTTTTAATTTAGTTTATCGTTTCCTTCATTTCTAGAATTATTGTTTGATTTTTTTATAATCTCTATCTCCTGATAAAGATGCTTAACTTCTTCTTTTATCTGTTTATGTAATTCATTTTCAATGTGATCTTCAAGGTTCCTTTCCATCTGTCTAAGGTGTTCCTTGAGTTCTTTATATGGCCATTTTTCTGATGACTCCAGGTCCTCCTGAATATTTAGGCTGTCCTTCATTTTTGTACTCCTTTTCTTCCTTGCTTTTTCAAGTTGCTCATGTTACTTCTTGTTCTGTTTGACTGCTGAGTTACTGTTTACTCTTATAAATTTATTTGATGCTTGGGAGGAGAGGTATTAGAAGGGAAGGGAAGAAGTCACTAAAGAGAGTGAGTGTAGGCAGGTAGAATTCAAGAAAGGGGGAATAAGAAAATCGAAAAGAAATGAAAAGACAAAAGAAAAAAGTGAAAAGCAAGGAAGAAAAAACGAAAAAATAAAAATTTAAAACCAAAAAAAAAATTATAATGATAATAAACAAATGGAAATTAAAGTTTAAAAAATAATAGTAATCATAATAGAATAAAAAGAATTAAAAAAATTGAAACCATTAATAAGAAAGTTGATGAGCAACAACAACATCAACAACAAAAAGTGAAAATAAAATTTAAAAAAATACCAATAATAATCATTAAAAAAATAATAATAATAATAAATGCAGTCATAGAGCTCAATTAACTTCTCTTCCAGTAGGTGGGAACTGGGCCAGGCTTCTCTTCTTGATGGGTGGGAACCAATCACTGTTCCTCAGCTCCTCTTCCCAGATTGTGCCTAGGGCCTTCTCTTGTGATTCCTCAAGCCAGGCCCCGCTCACCTGTGAAGCTCGCCACAATACTGGCTACACGCCGGGTCTGCTGCTCCTGGGAGCCCTGTTTCCATGGATGCCTGGGCACACCCTTTCTGTTTGCCTCCCTCAGACCCTAAGTTTGTAGGGCTTGGGGCTGTGGACCCCCAGCGAATTTGTTTGCCCTCAGGTAGCAACTCCCCTGGTAGCTGGTGCAAGGGACCTCTGTTGTCAGCAGAGGGATACCCTGGGTCTGACTATCGTGCTCAGTTGGCTTTTACCTCTGTGAGTTCAGGTGGGCCGACTAGTTATTTCAGCGGGATCATTAGTGCTGAGTCACTAGAAGCAGGCGAACCAGAACTAGAATGCAGCCCAATCCGGGCTCGGTGTGTTCTGAGAGGGGCAGACTGTTCGCCCGGGATCCCCTTCAGCTCAACAGTGCCTAGTGGTCCTGAGCGAACAGTATTTTGACAGTTTACTTCTCCCTATGCTCGCGTAGCTGAAGGGGTTAGAGACTTGATCTCTCCGCGTCCGCCGCCATGTTGGATCACTTAGATTTTAAATTGTCACTCATCTTATCAGCTGTTCCATTTAACTCGGCAGCTCACTCGCGCGGTGAAGAGTCTGCTCTATGGTGCTCCGCGGGAAGCATCGGCGGCGGCGGCGGCGGCGGCGGCGTGGTGGCGGCCCAGCTGTGGCCTTCGGGACCCCCGGGGAGGGGGTGCGGGCTGGGGGAGGAGAGGCAGCGCCTCGGGGCCCGCGCAGGCCGGGTACTGGACACGCGGGAGAGCGGGCGGGGTGGGGGAAAGAAATTGAGATCTAGATTTAGGGACTGAGTGTGGGAGGAGAGACGGCGGGGGAGAAGCAAAGCGGAAAGGTGGAGAGGAGAAGGAGAAGGGGCCGAGGGAGCCGCGCTGGAGTCGTGGCGGATTCACTCCACCTAGGCCCCTTTCTTGACACGGTGCTGAATCTTTGTCGACAGATCTCCTTTAATGATCTTTACTTCATCTTTTAAGATGCGGCAACATACGCTGCGGGCGCGGCGGCGCGGAGCATGGAGCGGCCCTCCCGCCGCCATCTTCTCCCTATTCCTCCTTAGCGCTTTATTTTAAACAAAGAGAATCATATGAAATACAGCGTTCCTTTCCCATATTTGTAACTACTGTATCATAGACAGTAGTTTATTTTACTAATATATCTTTAACACATTATGTGTAATTGATACATAATATTCAGATAAAGGAAGACTTAAAATTATTATTCTTTCGCTTATTCATTTATTCAGTACCTACCCAAGCATTTAAAGCCCTATCTTACTGCAAGAAATTTGCAATCAATGTTTTATTTGAAGTTAGAAGCAAGTTTCTTTTCCAGTCTTTAATTGAATTAGGATTTAGGCATGTGATCTGAGCTTGGTAAATCTGACAGACACACCCAAAAGTTTGAATCTGGAGATATTTGTATTAGTTTCTTATCACTGCCGTAGCATATTGCCACAAAGTTGGTGACTTTCTACTCCATATAATTTTTTTTCACATTTCTGGAGTCTAAATATTTTACTTTGCAAAAATATAAACTAGGTCTTGTCTAAAATAGAAGTGTCCAGCAAGGCTATGTACCTTTTGAGAGACTCTAGGGAGAAACTATGTTTTTTTCCTCTCCCAGCTTGTAGAGATTCCATGGTTTGTGATCCACTTTCATGTTCAAAGCTAGCAATATTTGGCCAAGTCTTGCCCACATCACATCATTCTGATATTGACTCTTGTGCCTTCCTCTTACATATAACAACTTTTATGATAATGTGGAGCCCAATTAGATAAACCAGGATAATTGTCACATTTCAGGGTCACCTTATGGCAGTCTTGATTCAAACCAGCAACTTTAATTCCTTCCTGGCTCATGCAATGAAAAATAGCCACAGGTTCTAGGAATTCGTAGATGAATTTACTTAGGAAGATACCATTCCATCTACCATTGTAGTAACACAAAAAGTACGAAGAATAGAAAAGACATATTGGTGGTTGTCACAGCTGTAATTGAGGCAGTAAAAGTCAGATTTCAAACATAGTTTGAGCAATAGTGCCAGAAATGACATCCACTATCCAGTGTTTATTCCAGAAATACCAGGTGCTTCTGGAGTATTATTTTGAAGTTTCCCCTGAAAACAAGCATTCACTTCATTTCTGTTGATTTTATAATTTTGGATTCTATACCTTTGTTTGAATTGCCCTGAATAAAATGCATTAATTGCATTTCAATATAAGTCAGTTAAAGTTGGTTTAGGATGTTTATAGCTAAGAATCAAGACGAGGTCAGCAATTGGTAACTGCAGAGATAGCAGAGAAATGCAAGAAAATGAAAATATTTCAGGATTGACTATTTGTATTTGTTGGGGTAAAAGTAGAAAAATTTAGCTCATATCCAGGAGAGGGAATTTTGAAGTCCATAGAAAGCGGGTTAATCCTCTATAATCACACAAAGTGTTTTGCACTTTAAAGTCAAGTCTCAAGGAGACAAGGGTCTCCACTACACAATGGTACATTTGATTTTACGAGAAACTGCAGGACTGCACATGAGTATGGCTGTTTTTACTCAGTAATATAAAGAAAGAAAATGACAAGTTCAAATCCTTAACTTCTTGGCTTAAGGCACAAAAGGAAATCTCTGCCCTTTCTCTGTGCTTAAATAAAAACATAAATATTGTTTAAAAGTTTCATTTCCTTGCCCAAGAGTTGCACTAATAAAAAGAAGGCCAAATATAAATCTTTACTCTGCAGATCACCAAACTTCAAAATAAATCTAAATTTTTTAATTCTCTAGTTGATGATTGCTCCATGTCTGGGAAGTGGCAGGACCCTTGAAGTTTGAATAAGGCTTATGGAAGAATTGTTTTGAAACATTTCTGTTTCACATTAAGTGTCTTTAACTACAAGACCCCTATAAAATAGGACCTCTATTCCCTGCCTGGTAATATTTCTGCTATTTTTAAAATGCAAGATGTTCATAAGAAAGGACTAATTCTCTTCATGTCTCATTCCCAGCACTGCTTATTGTCTCCAGATTTATAACTAGAGTCAGATTCCAGAATGAACTTTGAATTCCAAAAAGCCAATCTCAGGAGGAGATTTTTATAAGTAAAAAAAAAAAAAAAAAAAAAAAAAAAAAGGTAGATGAATACTTTAGGAATGTAGGTAGAATAACATACTATCTACTATATGTTATTCCATGTTCAGTACTCTGCTAAACACTAGAGAAAAATATGCCACAGAGTCACTTTCCTTTACAAATGTGTTGTCTAGAATAGGTAAGTTGAACCCATATGAAATGGCACAAAAATATTCACAGTATACAATTAAGTGCTTCATTGTGCTGGACTAACCATAAGAGATAAAGATTGTGGAACAGAAAAGGGATTATTGCTCAGTAATAATTATATTGTTTGGACAGTTATTTAAGAAGATAAAACTTATGATAAAATAGGAGTATTACTTAGTTAAATGGTAGGAAAAGGAAGGCCATTTCAGAATAAGACACAAAAAAAATGAGGGGAAATAGAAGCAGCCATGATTTCTATGTCCATGGGACAATGAAGAATTCAGGTTACCCAAATTCATTCAATTCAGCAACATTATTGAGTAATTACTAAGGGCAAGGTTTATAAAAAATATGCAAGAAGATTAAAGGAGAATGTGAAAGCATGAAATACAGCAAAATATGATGACATATACACTGTATGTCACAAGATTCAATATGTGTTATATTAGAAAGATGGAACGGTTTATAAAGGCACAAGGAAGAAACAGTCACATCTACGTGGAAGTAGATGTGACTGTTTCTTCCTTGTGCCTTTATAAACCCTCAAGAAAAACCCATGCAGTAGATGGTGCGTAAGGCAGACTTTAAGTGATAGAATGCTTTTGTTTAGAGAGGGAAACAAATACCCCAGAAAATACTCTAAGGAAAGGGGTGCAGAGTTGAGAGTTATATTTGGCAATAATCCCAGTTTCAGAGGGAGTATAGGTTTCATGGGATGGTATTATGAGCGATAAGGCCAGAAATAGAGTATAGACCAGAGAGCTTAAAATGGCAAAGTGATTAAATTTTATTCCATCTGCTTCTCAATGTAGAGTCATGTAAAGATTTTGAATACCAACCAGAAGGCTGTTTGTTGTTTAAGGAGAGCACAAAGTCAAGGAAAATATGGGAGCCATGATCAGATTTACAGGCAATGAAGAGATACTGTCTGTGTTTTCTGTTGCTAATAATATAGACTGCGTAGGTTATAAACAGAGGTTTCTTTTCACTCACAGTTCTGATTCAAGGTCAAGGGGATGCATCGGATGGATGCAAAAACACAATGTGACACTGTGTTTTTGACACTGTTAGTGTCACATTGTGTTAGACAAGAACAAGACAGAAACTTAGCCAAACTGGCTTATATAGCAGATCCACTCTCAACAAACAAAAAACAAACAAACAAACAAAAAACACATTAATCTATTAATCACATGGATAGGGGGATAGGGGTAGGTCTCAGACCTTTCCCCTCTTAAAGATCCCACCTGGTCCCACTTCTTAACATCTCCTAATAGGGATTTAACATGAGTTTTGAAGGAGACAAAGCATATTCAAAACACAGCAGATAGTTACTATGGAAGAAAGAAGCATGAATCTACACTTTAGAGAAGATGAAACTAAAGAACCTTAACCTTAACAAGTAGTAAACGTTAAAATGTAGTAAAGGACATCTTCTTTAAGGGCTCGACTGAAGAGTCACCCTGTAGAAAGTTGTGCTGGGAAATTAGGTTAAAGAGGGAAAATGGGGACAGCAGAAGAAGGACTTCAAAAGTCATGCAAGAGATGTTTCCTTTGAATAAGAACTAAGTGGACAAGTTACACAACTCCAGTATTTCTCACAGCTTCCTACGTGGCAGTTGGACCCGACAGTGATTCATTTGGAAGGGTGGCTGAACATGATAAAATATGTGACTGATTAGAGAATACTAGGTCAGGGGCGGCTAAATAGATTTGGAAATCATCCTTCTACAGATGGCCGATGAAATCATCTGGCTCCAAAACGAAATCATTAGGGAGCAAAACTTTCAAAGGAAAGGGGAAAAGGACAGCATGGTGTGTACATGGTGGAAAGGAGGATGTGGTGAAAGCGTCATCAAGAGTTTGATTTGAGAGCCTGGAGCGTTGAATGGATTAAGAAAAGGCGGATTTAATTTTCAGGGCCAACAAGGGCTTTGAGGCCAGCGAGGAACTGTAGAGGAGGGCATCATTAATGGGATTAACAAAAATGATTTGGGCCTGATTTTCAAATTTTGTCTTGAATTAAACCCTCCTGGAAACTATGTTTGGTGGAGTCAGCAAAAACACAATTTAAAATAGGCAGTCGCAGTCTCTAAGAGCCCTCAAAACAGCAATGTGCAAAGAAACAGGTCAGATGTCTCAGGGAGGGGCTTGAACGTCAACATCCTCTTGAATCTTTAAGGCTCAACTTCTGACTACAGATGTTTTCAATTTATGTTGCATTTTTCTCATTAAATTGACTAACGTTTGGGATCATTCTGTATCTCCAGCTGCCTTTCATTATAAGATCTATCTCCTAACTGAGGAAGGACTGGGAAAATTGTTCACATTACCATCACAGTTCTACTTCCCTCTATTTATTACCATTTCAATCTCCAGTTTTTATCTTACATTATGTGGATGGAGACCAATTCCTTGCAATATTAATGACATTAAACCATAATTGTTTGTATGTATATGTGTTTGGTATGTGTCCCTTAAATTGTGATGAATTGTGTTCTCTGAAAACCATAAATACTATCTTCAGAGTTGTGTAATTTGTAAGAAAATCACATAAAATATTAATGAGAATTATATATCATTTGAGGTTTGGGGTTATAGCTTCGAAATAAAACCCAGCAGGGAATTGCAAGCATAAATTATGTAGGATTGTGCTAAATTAGCACAATTTCATCTCTAGGATTCCCTATTATAACAGCCTCGTTATTGTTTTTGTCTAGTTCCATTTTCAACCAGAACTTTTATCCTCAACTCTATTTTCTTGAATTTAATCATGGAACTGTGAAAATGAGAATAAAAGATACATGATAGCCTCAGAAGTGACTTCAAACTTTCTTTTTCAAAGCTCCCAGTTACCTTTAACTACCAAGATTCAGGATTCTATGACTAAATGATAATGTTTCATCTCCTTTTACAAACACCATGAGTTTCCCATCCACATAAAAAACCCAACAGCTATCCCATGGGATGGCACCCAGGTCTTTAAGTATAACCCTGACCAATCGCTTAGAGTATACTCCAACAAACACGGCATGTACATCCTCCACCTCCTTATCCATTCTCTCTCAGTAAATTCCATCACCTTCCTCCAAATACCTAAACTAGAAACGTGAATTATTCTAAAATCCCTGCTTCCTTGACTCCTCCCTCTTTCATCAGATTTTTTGATTCTGTTTCCATATATCCCCCCAATGCAGCTCTTTCTCAGTCTGCAGTGACATTGACTTTTCATTCTCTGCTTCTTTTTCTCAAACATTGTTCTAATGAATCTCTTTGCTTTCATTCTCATTCAAATTAAAATTTCTTCCTGAGTATTTCTGTCAAGGTGATCTTTCTAACATGCAAATCACAATGTGTCTTACTTGCTTAAAACAATTCAGTATCTTTCAGTGAATATTCTGCTGTTGATTCTTTTTTCTTTCTTTCCTTCCCCACCTCCCCTCCCGCCCGTGTGTGTGTGTGTGTGTGTGTGTGTGTGTGTGTGTGTGTGTGCGCGCACTTTGGATTTTGTTTTAAGGTATTGGCCTGCAGGCAACATATTCATCATCCTTGGCCCATCCATGAAATGTGTAAAATATTCCCCAATGACAGTTACAAACACCCTTCTCACCCTTTCTGAGGGCCCTCTACAGGATATGATTATACTCTACAACCATCTCCAGAATAATTTCCAGTATGTGTAGCTTTATTCACAAGTTTCTTTATGTTAACTCTTCCATTTTTGTGTCTCCCACCAATTCTTTGCATGCAATCAATTGCCTACCCATCCCACTAGGGGCCTCCCCTTGCAAGTCAAGACTTTGAAGAACTCCATGCCTTTATTTATTTTTCATGCCTGGCATACTTTATTTTTGAAGACTCCATCTTTATCCATCAGGATGCATTAAGAAAAAGCATCATTCAAGTAGACTTCTTTGCTTTCTCTCCTCTCCAAGTACCAGCCTATTTTGGGTACCTATGCTTCCCCTGTACATTTCCCATTAATATCAGTTACATCACTTATTTATTCAGTTCAGCTGGTATGTTGGATGATTTAAGCATATTTATCCCATAGCACCAGCTCGGTGATAGTTTCACATTCTATGGTAAACACACCAATATCTGCCATGAAATTCACATGGAAAATATATATCCACAACTTCTTCCCAGGCTAGAGTCTAAATCAATTTTCTGCCATTGTATAATTGCTTTTGTCATGTGAATTTTAAGTTCTACTCTATTTTAAACATTCATGTCTATGTACACATACTTTTTACAAGTTATTATTTAAGTTATTTGAAGTTACAGGTAAAATTGATAGCCGTGAGGCCACTATTATCTACTGCTCTTTCTCTTACTCCCTACTGGCTTCTAGCCCCAGGGCCTTCTTACATTTATCAAATCTCTGGAAAAACAATTTGAGAAGATGATTTTATACTTTCCATGATTCAGTGGAAGAAACAGGCAAAAATGTTGATGAATGTTTTGCTGCATCTTCTTTTATACCTAATTTTATTAGTCATTTTTGTGTTTATCAAATTCTGAAAATTGAATTTTATATCTTCTGGTTTCTCTTGATTTTTTATTTCTCATGATATTGAATACATTTTACAGTTTAATTGACCTTTATATTATGGCTTTTGTGAATCACTTATATAGAACTTTTTACATTTTTTCCTGTTTTCTCTGCAAGTAAACTATATTTAGAATTTTCTGTCATCTATGTTACAAAAAGTTTGCCTATTTAAATATGCTTTATGCATACTTGTTGAGAGTTTTACAACAGATTTAAAGGTATTTTGGGAGCTGGGTGCAGTGGCATACACCTGTAATCCCAGTTGCTCGGGAGGCTTAGACAGGAGGATCATGAGTTCAAAGCCAGCCTCAGCAATGGTGAGGTGCTAAGCAATTCAGTGAGACCCTGTCTCTAAATAAAGTAAAAAATGGGGCTGGGGATGTGGCTCAGTGGTCAAGTGCCCCTGAGTTCAATCCCCAGTACCAAAAAAAAAAAAAAAAACAAACCTGTATGTGGAATCTGGTATTTTTGCATTTCATTTTAATATTAAATATTTGTTGTTATTCCACTCCAAGATTATTAAACTACTTGATCATTTTATACTTATTGTTAGTTATCATCCACAAATTAGAGAGAACGTTCAGCCATTGGTTTTGGGGGATTGGCTTACTTTACTCCATTTACTGGCAAATACCATAATTTCATTTCTCTTTATGGCTGAGTAGATTTCCATGAATATGTACCCTACTTTCTTTATCCATTCATCTGTTGACAAGTACCTGGGTTGGTTCCATAGTTTAGCTATTGTGAATTGAGCCACCGTAAACATTGATGTGGTTGTGTCACTATAGCATGCTGATTTTAAGTCCTTTGATTATATGCAAAATAGTGAGATAACTGGGTCAAATTGTGGCTCTATTTCAAGTTTTCTGAGGAATCTCCATACTGCTTTCCAGAGTGGTTGCAACAATTTGCAGTCCCACCAGCAATGTATGAGTATTCCTTCCCCCCCCCCCGCCCCGCACATACTCGCCAGCATTTATTGTTACTTGTATTCTTGATAATTGCCCTTCTGACTGGAGTGAGATGGAATCTCTGTGTAGTTTCAATTTGCATTTCTCTAATCACTAGAGATCCTGAACATTTTCCCATATATTTGTTGAGCATTTGTATCTCTTATTCTGTGAAATGCCTGTTCAGTTCCTTTGCCCATTTATTGATTGGGTTATTTGTTTTTTGGTGTTGTTTTTTGAGTTCTTTATATACCCTGGAGATTAATGCTGTATCTGAGAGGAAGGTGGCCAAGATTTTCTCCCATTCTGTAGGCTCTCTCTCTCTTCATGTTCTTGATTGTTTTCTTTGCTGTAAAAAAGTTTTTAAGTTTGATACCATCCCTTTTATTAATTCTTGATTGTACTTCTCATGCATTAGGAGTCTTGTTGAAGAATTCTATTCCTAAGCCAACATGGTGGAGACTTGGGCCTACTTTTTTACTAGTAGGCACAAGGTCTGTGGTCTAATGCCTAGTTCTTTGATCCACTCTGAGTTGAGTTTTGTGTAGGGTGAGAGAAAGAGGTTTAATTTCATTTTGCTATACAGGGATTTCCGGTTTTCCCAGCACCATTTGTTGAAGAGGCTCTCTTTTCTCCTAAGTATGTTTTTGGTGCCTTTGTCTAGTATGAAATAACTGTAATTATGTGGGTCTTTCTCTGTGTCTTCCCTCTGTAATGTTGGTTTTCTTGTCTGCTTTTTTTTTTTTTTGGCAATACCATGATGTTTTTGTTACTATAGCTCTGTAGTATAATCTAAGGCTTGATATTGTGATGCCTTCTGCTTCACATTTCTTGGTAAAGACTCCTTTGGTTATTATGGGCCTCTTGTTTTTCCAAATGAATTTCATGACTGCTTTTTCTATTTCTATAAACATCATTGGAATTTTAATAGAAATTGCATTAAAAATGTATAGTGCTTTTGGTAATGTGGCCATTTTGGCAATATTAATTCTGCCTATCCAAGAACATGGTAGACCTTGCCATCTTCTAACATCTTCTTCAATTTCTTTCCTTAGCATTCTGTACTTTTCTCTGTAGAGGTCTTTCACATCTTTTATTAGATAAATTCCCAAATATTTTTTTAGGATATTGTGAATTGGATAGTTTTCCTAATTTCTGTTTCAGTTGCTTTAATACTGATATACAGGAACACAATTGATTTATGGGTGTTAATTTTATTTCATGCTACTTTTCTGAATTTATGAGTTCCAGAAGTTTTCTGTTGGAGTTTTTTGGGTCTTCTAAATGTAGAATCATGTCATCAGAACATAGGGATAGTTTGAGTTCTTCTTTTCCTACTTGTATCCCTTTAATTTCTTTCTTCTAATTGCTATGGCTAGAGTTTCAAGAACTATGTTGAATAGAAGTGGTAAAAGAGGGCATCCTTGTCTTGCTCCAGTTTTTAGACAGAATGTTTTCAATTTTTCTCCATTTAGAATGTTGTTGCCATTGAAGCTTTTTAAGATAAGTGTGTATGTTCATGTGTGTGCATTGTGTTGGTGGATGGGGAAAGTAACAAGTCACACATAAAGATTTATATTTCAAATTGGTCATTCCATCTATCATGGGAAGAGTGGATCAGAAGAGGGCGCAGTGGGTATCTGGAAATCTGTTGGAAAGCTAATAAAAGAGTCCAGGCAAGAGATAATAAATATGTGGAGTAGGATAGTGGCGATGGAAATGAAGAGAGGGATACGGCATTACAAAACATTTTGGAGTAATATTGAAAATACTTGGTAATACCATGACTATGGCTTGATCAGTGAGAAAGAAAGGCAATAAGGATGACTCACAGGTCCCTAGCCCTCCTAAATGGCGGATGAAGAAGCTGCTGCCTGAGAGAGAAAACACTGAACAAAATACTTCTTTAAGGTAGAAATATCACTAATTTGGTTTGGATATATACAGTTACATACCTCTAAAACCCAAATGAAGATGGTGAGTTCAACATTTAAATGTGCATTCTTAAGCTCCACAGGGATGTTTGTGCTAAATATACACATTTAGAGCTTTTGATATATATATATATATTAATTAAAGTCATGGGCATAGGTAAGCATAGGTGAAGAGAGAATATAGAGTATAAAAATTAAAAAAAAAAAAGACTGACCACTAAGGAAATACCAACATTAGCATAACTGAACGAAATGATGCATTAACAAAGGCTAAAATAAAAAGTTGCTTTTGAATGAACTGTCCATTTCAAGGCGTGTCCCCTGTGCTAAGGTTTGGGGATTAGTGTTGCTGGATCACTACTTGGTTTGCCACTGTTAGATCTCAGCCCAAAATTAACTTTTAAGGAAGTTATTTTTGGTCTCCCCTGAAATTTTCATAATCTCACATTAAAAAATAAAAAGTTGTCCTGAGGTGTTCTTATTTGTGGTAGGATAGGGACTCTGAGTGTGATATTTCCAATCATTGTTTTGTTGCCAGACATTTTGCACTTGTTTTTGGATGTATAAAGGCATTTTCTTGAGGAGGGATACTTGATAAAGCTTCCTTGAATATCTTTTCAATTTGAAACAAATCACCTTAAACCTGTCCAGAATTTATCAAACTTTGTGTTATGAGTTTGAGACTTTTTCAGCATTGTTTGTGTTCATCTTTCCTTTGTGTTTTCTTCCTTTCTGTTCATTTTTATTTGTATTTTAATAAATCAACAAGTAATTAATACCACCTTCTACTCAAATGTAAAGCATTTCACTTTTGATTGTGTAGTGTTTGAGGTGCCTACAGGACATGAAGGAGTCCAATAGTCTAACCGGACCAAGAGATCTACAAAATAGGCAAGAAATCTGAAGGCTTTAGAATAGTCTGGACAGCCTTTTATTTGTAAGATTCTTGAACTTCAAATAAGAATGGATATTTCCATAGTTGAGAACTATCAGTGTTTCACTAAATAGAATCACCACATATTTCTGGCTCACCTATCTGAACTTGTGCAACCTGTGAAGCTTTTACCTACAAGAAATTCAACAAAACTTTCAAATTTTTTCAGCTATATAAATATCCACATTCAAGATACAGAGATCAAATACTAAACAACTTGGAAAAAATATGTTGTGAAATAAATACTAAAAATAAAACTGAAAACATTTAGGTTAAATTTCTGTATGATACACATCGAGACTTGTTTTATTAGCAGTCCATTCAGCCATGCAAAATCCATCTTTCCTTTTTTAATCAATAGTGCTACTGTTACCAATGCCCAAGCAGGTGTCCCCAGGGGATCCTGCTAAATTTAGGTTTTTGTCCTGAACAAAGAATTGAGTGAGACCCAAGAGGTTGGCAAGCAAAACAAAGGTTTATTAAAAGCAAAAGAACACGCTGAGAGAACAGAGTGGGCTGAACTGAGAAGTGTACCTCAAGACCCTGTCTACACAGTGAAGCTGGCTTTTATTGGGCTGTGCTTTTCCCTGGGTGGACCTGGGTTTGATTAGTACCTTGATTGACAACTGATTTTGACAAAATTTCTTCTCTACTGCCAGTCCATAGTTTCTTTCCCCCACCTACCTGCAAATGCACAGTGGGGGAGCAAGCCACAAAGCTAATGATATGCTAACTAGTACCAACTTAACTTTAGGTCAGTCCCTCCCAAGATAGGGGACTTTCCCTTTAGGTTCTTGAATTCTCCTTGTGGTTGACCAGCTTCCCTTTTTAAAGGAAGTGTTAGGTGGGCTGCAGGCATGAGGCATTACCCTAACTTCCACCTTTTCTATCTCTCCTTTCCCCATACCCTGTCTTTTACCTAACACTATCCTGGCATTTTATAAGGACTAAACATTGATGATTAGTGCCCTGTTGCCTTTGTGGATAATGTTACAGATAGATTTTCATTTATAAGCAGGTACATACATGATGGAAGATATTTGTTGTATCTTTCAAACAAACAGAAAATGCAGAATACCACAACACCTTATTATTATTATTATTATTATTATTATTTACTATTGGAAATTATATCAATCTACTGTGTTTAAAGGAATTCCAAAAAACAAAAAAATGACTGACATGATGAAAGCGTACATTTAATTTGATGCTTTGCAGAGATACATGACCACAGTTGTGTGCATGGCTTATCCTTTGGATGACTCTGGCTATTTATTTTTAAATAATAAAATAAAAATGGAGCCAACAAATGCAATTAAGAAAAAAACAAGGGACCTACATGTCCTGGTCTAAGAAACATGAAAATGTTACAAAGCATTCCAGATACAGTATGACAGAGGAACAGTGAAAAGGCATTAGAACAATGCTCTTTCTTTCTGAAATGGGAAGTCTAACAGATACATTTTCACAAATGGCATTGATGAAACAATGTTGATTTTTAAAGAATTTTATAGAAAGAATTTTAGCACCATCATTAAAAGAAAAAAATAATAATAATATTTTTTTTAGCCCTGCCTATCTCCAGTCTTGGAATAATAACAGAAGCATAGCACCTTTCAGTATCTAAAATATGAACAAGAATACTAAGTCCATCCCAGCTTCTAGAGATGAGGTAGCTCATGCTAAGAAATGTTGGATCTTTTTTCCTATGAAAGTTCAAATTTCAAATAGTTTAATTCCAATCGTCACATTTGATTAGAGTCAGCTCCATAACTCTGGGTTTTTATATCTTTTTCTTCATTATTTGCTTCAGGAAGATGAAATTATATTTATGTGGAGGAACCTCAATCTTGGGTCCTGGAAATGTATTTATGAAGTTGTATGTGTACTTATTTCACATTTAGTGTCTTCTTAAATAAGAAGAAGGAAATGTATTAAGTAGTGTATCTGTGTAATTTCTGTCAGTATTGATAAATTGCATCAAAAGGGAAAGGTACTTTTAAAATTGAATGAGAAATGAGTCTACATGTGTCATATTTTGCAAAAATTTGAGAAATGAGAGAAATTTACTTTTTCTCCTAAAATTGCACTGAATATGTTATTTAAAGATTCCATTTAATACAGTGATAAACTTGTATTTTTTTAAGCTTCTCTTTTAACACTAGTAATAGTACATCAAGACACACATGTGGGTTTCAGTCAAAGATTAAACATCTTGATTCTTTTTTTCTTGATGATCTGGGAATAAGGGATCCCAAAAGGGAACTAATTTCTATTTTTCAAACTGCAGCCAAGCAAAATAAACATGTGTTGTAGTTTTATATACCCCACTCTTTAAGCTACCTGCCAAGAAAAATTTCCTCATAAATACTAAGCAACCTTTTTATTACATTGAAATAAATTGAAGAAAACAGATATTTATTTATTTAATGAGTTTACTTTTTTTAAAAGGTGATCATTGTCATTGGTCATCATGATTCTAAACTTGTATTGAAAATTATTTTAAATCAATTAAAACTTGATGATTGTAAGTAAAATAAATATTTTGAAAGATAAGGAGGCCAGGCACTTAAGACCATATATACAGTGCTGATGCATGATCAGCCATATCTTCAAGAGTCTCAGGATCAACTTCAAACAGTCAAAGTTCTTGTGAACGGGGTGGTCATCATTGATGGTGATGCTCACTGTCACTGTCTGAGCTTGTGTTACATGAAACAGACTGGCCCAATTTCAATGCCAAATTCCTGGTCTGTGCCGCCAATATCCACAGGGGCAAGATCTATGATGGGCAAACGTGCCACATTCTGCGTTCTATATTCAAAGATGGTCTTGCCCACATTTCCATTTCGCTTCTAGAAATAAAGGGTGCAGTGGATTAATAGTAGATACAATTTTTTTGAATGTTAGATATAAACCTCCCCAGGCAACTTTTATAACATAAAATCAATTATTTATAGAATACTACTTAAATGTCAGAGCACTAGTAACCTCAAGTGAGGTAACAGCACACCTGGAAAGTACTTCTTTCTAGGTAAATTTCCTTTTATCTTTAGCAGCTTCCCAAATAGCAGCAATATAAATTATAAAAGTATTGGTTTTGTTTGTCACAAATAAAATTATAATTTATCTTATAATATCTTCCTTATTTTATATCTAGGTATGCCAGTGGGAGACAATCAGTGATTGACTATACATTTTAAAATCAAGGAACTTTACACATGGAACTGAGATTCAGAAAGTTAAATGACTTGCAGAAGAAAAAAAACAGAATTGAAAAGAATTGGATCCAATGTTAGGGTTCCAGCTCTTATTTTTTTTTTTTTTTACTATTTTATATTAACACTTCCATCATGCTTCATGTGTTAATACCCATTCAAGTTGACCCTAAAGAATAACTATATACAAAATGCTGCTGAGCTTATATACAAGGCAAAACTGTCCCCACTTATAGTACTATGATAGTATGTTTTTAAAAAATAAGTTTGATCAGTGTAGATGAAAAGTACTTACAGAGCAAGTATCTTGAAGAACTGTGTATCTGAATCTCACATTCCCTTCTCCTTTGATTTCTAAATCATTTGCCCCTTTAAGAACCACAGCCTTCTTGAGGCTCTTGGCTTGCTCATCCATGTATCCTATACTGTTTTTACAGAGGTAAGTGATGTTCTGGGAAGCTTCTTTTGATAACAGGCGCAGGAAGGTCATTTGAGTGATGGCTGTATTAGGTGACAGGTGGTCTCCGTATGCAAACTAGAAACAAAGTCTTTTATATTCAATACTGAAGAACTTCTTAATGTGTTACAGATAGATAAATTGATTTTAGCAAATCTTTAAGTATTATATAATATGGCTCTCTAGCTATACGTATAAAATGACCTGAAATTTCCAACATATTAACAAGTAATAATCTTTGTCCTTACTACCCTGAATGAGAGGTGATGAAACCAACAATAATTATAATTTTCCAGAGAAAGATTAGCTATTTTAAAATCTGCTTTGATCATCTATCAAAAAACCTCATTACTGTCATTATTATTAAATAAGAATTAGAAATTAGCTATTA
Organism: Spermophilus citellus; assembly: GCF_964194105.1. Lineage (NCBI taxonomy): Eukaryota > Metazoa > Chordata > Mammalia > Rodentia > Sciuridae > Spermophilus > Spermophilus citellus. The sequence goes on from NC_138192.1 coordinate 91,028,754, forward strand.
GAATAAAATCTTTACTACCTAATTATCATAAACTTGAAGGAAATATGAATTTAAAATTTTTCCTCTAGACAAAAAATAATTGACCACAAGCTCTTTTTTATTCATCTTCTACTTTAAGTTTTCTTTTCAGGGCTCCCATTTGAGTTTTTTACATAACGTCATATAAGCTAAATTACATTTCAACTGTTTATATTTAAGTTTTAAAATTTCTTGTTTATTAAATAATGGTAGATTCTAGCATATCCAGCTAGACTCAGGGTTCTCGCATCATGTTGATTCTGAACATGAGTTCTGGGGAAAGGTTAGGAGCAGAAGTGGAAGGAAAATTTCAGAGTTTGGCCATCATAAGGAGATCTTGGATGAAATATTAAAATGGAATTATCAAGGCCTGGTGAAAGTTTGAATACTAGACCATGAAAGGAGCAGAGGGTAGATTGGAACTCAGAAAAATATTAATCAAATTTATATAATTACACATATGCTTTAAGATTTAATAATACTATAAAATTGACAACATGACTTCATTATTAAAGATTATCTAATATTTATATATCACTTAGTGTATTCTAGATATTATACTAAACACTTATATTCATATGGACACTCTGGGATCTGAATTATTAGCCTCACTATAAGCTGGTAAACCTGAGGTTGCAAAAGGTTTAATCAGGTCATAAGGACAAACATCAGTAAAAGATCTAGCAAAGAGTTACCCAGGACTCCTCAAGACTGTCATTCAACTGTGGCAAGATCCCTTCAGGTCCATTCCACTGTCACTGCTGCGTCAATTAGAGTAACTAATCCTAGAAACAACTACTTCTCTACATTTCATCAATTGCAAAATTATAATTCAAAATTTACGTCAAGCTGACTCATCATAAAACTTGGTTTATGCCTTGGTATTGCAACTGTAACTAAGGAAAATATGTCACTTTAAAATAAGCCTGGTCAAGATCGAATAGTATTATTCTAAATAAACACAAAAATATGATAAAATATATAATCTTGAATAAACTATTTAATTACCTGTGATCCTCTATTCATATCTAGACCATACCAAACAGGTTTATTGTCAGGAGATTTGCTGGCCCACCAGGTTTTACGAGGTATACTGGATGGATTTGCTGAAATGCATGTTTCTCCTGTTTCCATATTGCAGTAAACTTTGATTGCATCTTCAGCTGATCCCTGATTGGGATCAATCCAATATTCACCTATTTTCCAAATGACAAATATTTGCTAAGTAAAAAAAACCCTCAAACATGTTTATGAATCTCCAAAATAATTAACACAGAAATTAGAAATATGAAATTATCAATGAAGGTCTCTTTTAACAGAGACCATGCTTTAAAGAAGAAAATAATTGTTATATATATGGGGATTTCCCAAATACTTGTCACTGCTCTAAGGCACTTTGCCCAACTGTGTACCTAAGGCTCAAAACATACGTGTGAAATAAATGTTATTCCATTTTACAGAAGAGAAAATATAGCAAAAAGAGATGATATATTGTAAGTGGCTTTGCCTGTATTAGTGTGTTCTCGTTAAATTCAAAAAGCCAAAGTTTTTAAAGAAAATTATAATTGGAATGTAATGTGTATTATTTAAACTATGAATGAAATAAATAAATGAGTTGAACTATAATAGAATTGTTATGAATCATCTTATCAGCCATTCTTGAAATCAGTCTGCTCATATATAATAGGTTTTTGAAACAGGACATACCAAAGACAGTGCTACATTCTAGACATAAAATCAAATAAATTAAAAAATGTGTATTTGTGCATATATGTGTGTGTATATACATGAATCTGCCTGTAAATATATGAAAAATCAAGTTTTAAATAGAGTGAAAGGAGAGTGGTGGGATATAAATAATTTGATAATAAAATTGGCTACTCTGGAAAGATGATATTTTTAACACCATTGTCAATGTCATTTCATAGTTAACTGAAACTCTTGAATATTTCTCAGCTTATTCCTATGATCTAGGATCTCTCTTCCCCGGATCTTATTAGAACAATCAAAATAATAGAATAAGGCAAAGTTTAAGCATAGTTCATAGTTCAAAATTCCAAAAAAGCCTTCCAATCTTACTATAACTTATTCCTGCCTGCAAAAAAATTCCAGAAGTATGATTCATAGAACATTAAACTACATGAAAGGAATTCAATATTCAAGCAAAACTTTAGTTGACTCTCAACAATCCAACAATATATGGTAACATATTAAAACTCTGAGAGGTCATATAGGTAAATAAACGTTTAATTTGGCTTCAGCAAGTATTGTGTGTGTGTGTGTGTGTGTGTGTGTGTGTGTGGGTGTGTAGTTAAATAGATAAAGAGAGAGATACATAGATATGAAATGTTTTCTATTCTCTACAAATTACCACTGTTTAGGACTTCTGGATGGAAATGGAACTATTCTGAAATTAGATCATTTATAGAATATATGCTCTATTACAGTGCATATCATCTTGCCCTATAATTTTTCATGTCATTTACTTTCTCCACAACTAAACTGTAAGAGCTCTGTGGCATGTGTATTTCTTTTTCTCTGTGTCTATCACTAATTAGAAAATTAATAAAATATTTTTAAATGTAGGTGAGAGCAACATCAACAGAAACAACACCCTCTGCTCAAACGGGCCGCTGTCCACTTACCACTTTGTTTTGTGGAATGGCAAAGCTTTAAGTCATCACAGGTCCGGGCTGGGTGCTTCTTAGAGCCATCAGGGCTGCGCATGGTTTCAATCTGACTACTGAGTGACTTCAGGGTTGCATGGACCCCTGGGTCAGTTTTGTTTTTGTCATCAGGAGCCGCCTGATCTTCAGTAAACTCAGGAAGTGGATCTGGCATGCTCTCATCATAGTGACCCATGATATCACCCAGGGCAGCTGTAAGGTGGCCAGGGGGACCTGGAGGGCCTGGTGGACCAGGCTCACCAGGAGGACCCTAATTAAAAAGAAATCAGAAAGACATTTAATATAATGCTTTTATTTTTATGTGGGTGTGGTACACAGAGATATGATGTGACACTCCAATTTGACAGTTCTGGGAAATCTGTCACTCATGCCCTTTTGTAAGTAGATGGTGCTGGCCTGCTAAGCTATAGCTTTCCAAGGATATGTTTTTCAGGAAACATATCTGCAAGTCAGCATCTGAGATAAATAAAGATTAAAGTACAAAATATTTGCTTTGATGTCTATCTTGAAGACACAATATAATTTATATTGAAAACATGCAAATATGTACATCATTTCAAAATTACCTTGAGCAAGATACAACTAAAATTTTTTCAAAGCATTTATGGGTGGAAGATGAAGAAAAGCTGCAGGGGCACAGGGTGCTGGTTCTATAAGGTGCATGTCAATACCAAGGAAATACCCACAAGAAACACCCACAAGAGAATTTCCCCTACTTTCTAATCAAAGGGAAGCAAAGGAAATCGTTTTATATGTGTGAATTACCATGCACATAAAAATTCTCTGTACTAATAAAATGGAAGAAAGTTCTCACTAGCATTTTTACAGACATAAAGAGCTCTCCTATACTTTTGTCAAATGAGAACTATTGGGTTAAAAGGAAGATAAGCACAAAAATGTGGCAGGGACTACAAAGGTCTTCTCTATTCATTTCCTTCAGCAATTCCCAAGGACAAACTCAACGGCTTGAAAGAAACAGGCAAAAACCTGAAGAGACACATTCAAACTACACATAGAGCACAGCCCTGGGCATCAGAAGGCTAGAGTTCTAACAATGGCTCTGCCACTTGTTATGTGGCATCAGGCAAGTTGTGGTAGCCCCAGTGCCAATGCTCTCTCATTCTCAAAAGGGTCTTATAAATACATTTTATAAGGTCATCATGGGTACATACATTCCTTTATGCTAACCTTGGGGAATAAGATTTGGGTTTGTTTGTTTGTTTGTTTGTTTTTGTCTACCAAAGACCACTGAACCACAAAATAAAGTCAACCAAGAGCTACATAAATCCAATGCATTCTAATTATATAACTGTTTTCTATTCGCAAAGAAATTAGTAGGAAACATTTTTCTTGACCATAAGAAACATAAGCCTATTTGACCCACACAACAAATAGTAAATATTTGGTTTAATGGCATTACCATTGAGGAGCAAAGACAAAATAAGGAGGAGAGGTAAATTAGATTAAAGAAACGCCCAGAGAGAAGCATAAATTCATATGCACACATGCGCATGTGCATACTAGTACATTTGCACATGAAGACCAAAGATGCTTCCCAGAGGTCTGAGAAGCTAAAGATTAGCTAATGCAGTTTATAACTATATACATTCCTCAAACCAAAACTATAAGAATTTTTAATGAAAGGTTTTAATTAAAATTCTCTCTGAATGTTATTTGCAATGTAGAAAAATCTCAGTCATATACTTCATTTTCCAGCATTTTCATGACATACAAACTACATCCCACAGATACCTAAAATATGTAATCTAAAGCAAAGCAACATAAATATAATCTTAACTTGCTATTTGCTTTCATAGTATCAGATGAAATCAAAGCCTGGTTATCTCTATCAAAGCCTGGTTATAGTCTAAATGACCTATATTAAAATATTTGAAATAGTTACTTATATAAACAAGCTCTTGTGTGGCTTTGAAATTTGTTTTCAGGGCCCCCTTAAGTCTCTTGTTCAACAGGCTGCACAGACATTATTTGATGGAATCTAAGCTGTTTTTCTCAACAGCATTTCCTGTGTGTAAACCCCTATGACTTTACCTCTGGTCCTGCTTCTCCTACACTGCCCCGAACACCAGGAGGTCCGATTGGCCCAAGTGGCCCAGGGTTTCCTTCTTTGCCTAAAGGACCAACCGGGCCTGGAGGACCCTGAAAGAAAACAATGACTCTGTTTTAGATTCTGTGGAAAAAAAATTTTTTTTTTTTTTTTTACAATGCCCCTCTCTAATCCAAGAACTACTGTGCTGATGGAGCTGTTACAATGATTTCTCAGATGCATTTTCTTAATGACTGATAAATGACCTTTTGGCACTTTTCAGCATTTACAATTTCATCAGACATGAATTTTCCTTCATCCATGCATTGTAAAAGATCAGTGTAAAGTCTTTAATAGACTAATCATCTACTTTTATTGGCAACAATTGTTTCATCAAATCTCAAATAAATTTAGTTCGGAATTCAATTAATTCAGAATAAGAAAATGACTAAAGTTGGAGGGTTAGATATAAATTAATCTGGGGTGCTTATCCTGTAGAAACAGAGTAATTTTATACTATTATTTCAATTTTATCCATGATTTATTTACAATGTATTTAGACACAGTAAGATTCATTGTTAATTAATTTTTCTAATTTTTTTCTAGACTCCTCTTTCTATTCACCTAAATAATTATTGTGTCAATTGTATTATTACATTAATAATTTATTACAGGAAGCATTAATATGAATGTAGACTTTCTAAAAGCTTCAAATATTGGTTTCATTTTATGATTTGCTTCCAAATTAGCTGCACACAAACCATTTCTAAGGAACTATCATAATACTATCATAATTACTTAAAGGACAAAATACATCCAGCTTCAAAATTTGTCTCCACTTCATGAGTAGGTCCAAGCTTAATGGAAATTTAAATTAACATAAAGCAAGAAATGAGTAGATGAATATCTACAAATCCTAGGTCAGAGATTCCAAAGTGGGTCCATATTATTAGAGGATATTCCTACTTATATTAATTGCTGGCTGGTTTGTCTCATATAATTGATGCCACCTTCAGAGAACATGAACCAACTCCAGTTTTAATATCATGAAAACTAAACTGAAACATTTGTGTTATGTCACCAAAGGTGTTATTATTTGTACCTGCAACTTATTTACTTTTGCTACTTACTCTTGGGCCAAATGGACCAGGGATTCCAGCACTGCCTTGTTCACCATTTGGACCCTAAACAGGAATAAAATTGAAAATGTTGTTCAAATATTTAGATCTTGCATTATGCCATTGTCAGTTTTAAAATATGTTGTCATTGACTTTAGCAGTATCAACTACTAAGTCATCTATCTCTACAATGTTTCCAGGAGATGGTCACTATTAAAGACAACTATCCATAGGAGTAAAATGCAAGTAACATTTTGTTTTATATCTACCCTACAAAATTATAGCTTATATGTGGACAATTATATTGTATAATAGGTAATTTTGAAATTAAAATGAGATTTTAAAAAATTCTTCTGTGTTAACAGCAGATAAACATAAAGAATAACTTACAGGTGGGCCAGGGAGACCCTGAAGACCAGTGAAGCCTCTGTGGCCCTTCTGACCCCGGTCACCTCGGTCTCCACTATCACCTTTGTCACCACGGGGTCCTTGAGGTCCCTAGAAATACAGTTATGGCATGGATGTTATGTCTTGATACTACAATTTTCTGCAATTTTACTTTTTTAAAAAACATTTATATTTTAGTTGTAGGTTGACACAATACCTTTATTTTATTTTTTTAATGTGGTGCTGAGTACCGAACCCAGTACCTCACACATGCTAAGCAAGTGCCAAAAGCAAGTGCTCTAACTTTGAGCCACAACTCCAGCCGGCAATTTTACTTTTGACAACTGCATTTACCATAACTTTTAATACTGTATCTTATATGAATGAACATATTTACTTATCTAAAGAGCCATAGGATTTTTGTCTGTTATTTCCAAAGAATTGTAGGTGATCAGTTATGCTTTCCTAAAGATTCAGTTTTTAAACGGTTATCCTTTTTAAGCATAAAAATAATTTATATTTAAATGAGATATTTTTAACTTTGATCTAACCTATTTGAAAGATTTTCAAAAAATTACATTTCACTTATTTATCAGATATCATAATGTAAAAATATTTCCCTGTAAATAGATTCTTTGAAACAAAAAACCTCAAAGTACTTTTTTTTTTTTATTTGCCATGCTTCCTCTAAGAATGAAATGTTCATTAAATTTGCATACACAGTCAGGCATGGTGGCACACACCTGTAATCCCAGAGGCTTGGGAGGCTGAGGCAGGAGGACTGTGAGTTCAAAGCCAGCCTCAGCAAAAGCAAGGCACTAAGCAACTCAGTGAGACCCTGTCTTTAAATAAAAATACAAAATAGGGCTGGGGATGTGGCTCAGAGGTTGGGTGCCTCTGAGTTCAATCCCTGGCTACCCACCACCTTTCCAAAAAAGAAAAAGAAATTTGCATATGCAAATAAACTAAATGTCAGCTGTGACTATATTAAGAAAGGGGTAAATATTTGAGCAAATAAAATCAAAGTATCATCAATAAACTACCCTTTTCTAAAGAAAATACAAAAAAATAATGTTATTCTCATGTTTAACTGTAATATCTGTACCCAGATCCTGAATTTCTGGTCCTAAAAAATAAAAGAAAAATGAGGAATCTTATTTTGTCATAGGAACTGCAACCTCAGAAGAGGTGAAAATTCTCTCATTGATTTGAGTTAGTCAGTTGTTGTTTTAGGTTCTAAGAAATAAAAACAATTCTAAGGGTTCAACGGTTCACAGTAAAGTGACAAGTGGCGTGGTGTTCCCCAATATGAAGTCAGCTTCTGCTGTCTTTAGAGTTCTCCTAAAACAGAACTGGAACCCTATTAATCTGCCTTTGGAAGATGGATGGAATCATCAAATCCACTGGTTCTCAGGTTAATGTTTTCCCTTATTGGTTTCTTTGGTTTTATTTTGCATTTGGTTGTTGATTTGGAATACCTAGTTGTCAGCCTTTTTATAATAAAATCAAAACAATTTTAGTAGCTTTTACATATTTACATACCAATGTAAAGGTGAACATCAAAATTAGTCTGAATGTTTTTATAATGTTATAAAGGTTCTTTTATTTTGAAGTTGCCAAAAAATTTCACAGTTGAGAATGAACTATAACAGAAAACATCTATTTAAATTAATTAAAATTCATTTTTTCATGAAAAATAAAGCTATAGTGTTTCTGTCACTGGTTAGAAAACCATTTATTTGACAGGTAGTGCTACTATGAAATCTTTTGCCAGTCAAGCTCAAATCAAAGTGGAGAGTCATAATATAAAAAATATGACCATGGTTTTATGGATATAATTGTTTTTCATGAATATAGACATTGATGTATGAGTATAAGAAATATGATCTATTAAACCACCATAAGTATAAACATAAAACAATAGAGCATCTATATAATAATAATTAAAAATCAGCCAAAAGCAAACAGCATAAAGATTGGAAACCATCCAAAGACAGTAAAGTTGAAAATAAAACATATTTAAATGGTGCTTTTCAAGAATACCAAGAGATTGCAGATTTGCTGTCCTATATGATTTTGAGAACATCTTGGAGAGCGATACATTATTGTAACCTATTATTCTGGGAGAAAACTGTGATTCTAGTCTTCATTGATAATTGAAACAATTATTAATGAGGTACTAATGTGATGTTTTGATACATGCACATATGATGTAATGTCTAAATGAGGAAAAATATATCCATCTCCTCAAACACTTATATTTCTTTATGGTAAAAACTTTAAAATCCATTCTTCTACTTTGTGAAATGTGCGGCACATTATTTTTATCTACATTCAGCCCACTGTTCAACAGCACATCAGAACTTCTTGTTTCTTTCCAACTATAACTTAGTATCCATTGAATAGCATTTCTCCATCCCTCCCATTTCTGAATCTTAAATCATACTTCTTCTTTGGAAGCATATTTTGTGCAAGAAAACATGCATTTGTTAAGAGAACAAAGGACTTACATGTAAACCACGTTTTCCAGCTCTACCTGGTGGTCCTATAGGACCCCGAGAACCCTAGAAAAATATCACACAAGTTGGCATTTAAAAACATACATATATAGACACAGGATGTCAAAAAACATGTGTTTACAGTTCAGTGCCTGTATGTGTCTATGTACACACTTATGGCTAATCTGTTGAGTCTGGTGAACATCTGTAAGAATGTGCCAACACCAATAATACTTTTAAAGGCAATTTTATTAACTGGACTTCACTAAGTGAAGAATATCTTAGTTGATTACAAAAAGACATTACTTGCATAATCTGATGCATACTTATTACATTTCCTATAAATCACAGACAGCATTTTCAGATAATTAAAACCAATGTATTAGGATCTTTGAACCCATATTTGAAATCAAATGATCTTAAGGCTAATATATATATTAATTCATAATTGGCTCCTTATCATTCTTTGTTCAGAGTCCTGAACCAAAAGCATACGCATGACTACTTTTGTGCATACATGAAGTTTATAATACAATGCTTAACTGACAGTGAAAAATTGACTGCCTTCTTACCGGATCTCCTCTTTGTCCTGCATCTCCTGGAGCACCAACAGGACCAGGAGTTCCAGGGGCACCCTGAGAGCCTGGAAGACCTGCAGGCCCAGGGTCTCCACGATCACCCTGATAAGAGTAGTCACGGTATTATTCTTTGAACACTTATTCTAAAATAATAGTATTTCATGTGTTTGAGCTCTTCACAATATGAAAAAATATATATGCCTCTTAAAACACTCTTACTTATTACTATACTTATATTTACTAATTAATAAATAAAATTGAAGAGAATACATTTCTTATTATTTTTACCCACTCTCAGATTTCATCTCTCCCTTCACCTCTGCCCTATTGCTCCCACAAGAGAAGATTACTGAAGTATAGGAGAGGTCACTTCCAGAATTTAACATCTTTTCTAAACAAGCAGTCTTCAAACTGGAGTGTCTAGACACCTGAATACATACTCTTTCCAAAGAATGTGAAAATAAGAAAAATTTTAGGGAAACCACCTTCCATATTTGCAACACCATACTTCTTTCAGAAAATTGAATTTTGAGCATCCTTTCCCACTTCCTCTTTAATAGTCACCCTTCTCCCATTTTATGAAAGAAAAGCAAATACCAAACCATCTGCAAACTTATGGTGCAATGTTTCAAAGAGTGAATACTTCTTGGCACCAATATAACGGATGTTTCCAGAATATACTGTTTATTTGAAAATAAAGCTAAGATGGATTTGGGAAAGAAGAGGCTGCTCCTTACTATACTCAGATGACCCAGTTATGACAAGGCTCCCAATAATGCCTCCTAGAAGTCAGAGGTGAGATGATTTGAGTATGAACATATGTGAATATAATTATTTGACTTGAAAAACTGAGCTATACTTTATTTTCTGACAGAAATTAAGTCTTATCCGACTGATTAATTTAGCAACCAAAATAAACTTTGGCAATTAGGTTAAAGAACAGACACATAATAAATAGAAGAAGCTAAATCAGAAACTACAAGAATTTCAAAGAAATACATTTAGAGCAAGTTTACGTTTAGAATTTACCAGGAATTATCTCCACTGCAACTATTTAAACTTGTGATTTAATAATGGTTGGGCGGGGGACAGCAACTTAAAATATACAGAGGGGCTTATAGATTTTCAAAATTATTTTAATAAGTACAGCAGTAAGATCTTTAAAGGTTACTATACTAGATGTATGTACTGACAAAGGGAGAAGCTACCCAAGTGAAGAGAATATGCAGTTCTAGAAGTTATGATAAAGGAGAGATAAAGGGAGTCTTAGCCCAAGGTTTCCCATAGTTCTATCTTCCCCATTTTTTCAACATGAGGACATTCTTGAGTGCTGACCCTGTGCAAGTTTTTTAAATGTGTTATTTAGCAAAAAAGTACCTAATGGACTAGATATTAATTGTATTTAATATGCAGAAATTTTTCTCAAGATCACACAGCTAATTACTTTCAGAATCAAGGCTCCATATTAGGTCTGCCTGGGTCCATAGTCCTTTCTGCTAACGAGGAGCCCTTGGGGTGAAAAACCATTATATCATAACACACTTTGGGGTAAGGAGTGCTTTTTGCCTTCAGTAGCCCAATATTCTAAAACAACTATGCAACTTCCAAAAGGGACTGAGCTTCAGATAAAGTCAAGGAGATTTTCAGTTCAGCCAATGTCTAATTTTAAAATAAATCATGTAATAGATAATGCTTAGAAAGCTTATATCCTCATAAGTCATTCACTTTAAGGGGTGAGTAGAGAAATCTAAATGTCACACAGCTCTATTTCAGCTTTTATACTTTACTGAATCAGTTTGGTATTTAGAACGCTCCATATGTCTCCTTGCCCAAAGTCTTTATGTTGCACCAAAGATGAAAGTAATTTGTTTTCCTGCTTTGAATTAAATATGCCATGTTAATTTGCCATGTATGTAAATGTCACTTCACTTACAAGATTTTCCAAAATTATAACCTTATAAAAAGGTTTCTACTATCAGAAAAATCACAGCTGTGTTGGAGTTATGAGAATAAAGGGTGTTTTTTTTTTAGTGTAATACTAAAATTTGAAGGATTTCAGGTTTATATGAGTCTTGATTGCTTTAATCAATGAATTGTTCTTACATGTTCTCCAACAGCACCATCCCGGCCTGGAGTACCATCGTTACCTGCTGGACCCTATGAGCAATCACACACAAAAAATAATTAGCAGTAGTGAAAAAAATCTCATTCTAATTGTCAGAAAAATGACAGCATGTCTTATACCTCTCTTCTTTACACTATAAACCAGCATTTATGGAAATCTCAGTAGAAAAAAAAAGGCTTCTACCAGTTTTCTCTAATACTTTGAATTGCTTGTAAAATTAACATAGTCTTACTTTATCTAAAATTGTTCATGCCTAGTTCTAATTCTCAAACACCTTGAAATAAACAAACAATAACATTTTTCCTGTTGTATGTTTATTTGTGTTACCAATGAATGATTTTTCTTGTTACTTTTTGAGTTTATCCAAATAATAGTCTTAAGGTTTTAAAATCAAGTGACTTGTTTAGTTGATGCTACATTGCATTTAAAAACATCTAGTTTACTGTCCCTTATATATTTTGATTTTGTCAGGACCATAGTTTTGTTATTTGGTTTTTTAAAATATCTCAAAAAACTATTGATGATTTCTTTCAAGAAAATGTGACTGGCAAGTCACTCAGTAAAGTACTGAACAGATATTCCAACTTTAACTTCTCAAGTTGCCTGTCTGAAACTTATTTCCTCTCAAAAGAGCCTAAGGAACATGACATCAATAGTGTCACTTTATAGTGATATTTAAGTAGAGTGATCTCTACTTACTTTGCCCTTTTTACATGATGTAGAAGCTATATTAATCCTATCACCATAAAACTTGGCAATCCCATTATACAGTGAAATAATAACAAGGGGAAAAATGAATAGCTGTGTCCTTTCACCTTGAAAACAATTTGGCAAAAGCTAAATCAACTAAAACACTCAGCTCCAGACTAGATGAAGGTCAGTACAGACATTGCTTTTGTTCCCTTCTTCTTTATCCAATCATTTAGTCAACTCTTTAGAGAAGTACTTCAAATAACATCACTGACAAGCTTCCTTAAGGTCCTGTGTGCAATCAATTTCTAATAAAACAATTGCCCCATCACACCCAGAAAACAAAGGAGAGCTGTGTTCACTGTGACACTTACTTCTGGTCCAGGTTCACCTACGGGACCATTTGAGCCAGGGGGTCCCACAGGTCCAGGTGGACCTTTATCTCCTGTTGCACCAGTTGGTCCTACTTTTCCTGGTGTGCCCTGCAATTGTTGTATAAATATGTCAACCTCTAAAACCAGTGAAGAATTCCAATTCCTATAAAGACCACATTTATTGAAATGGTGCCATAGTCCCTCCTTCTACAGCAATAATTGTCTGTTAACCTATATAACCTGCATCACTATAATGCATGCCTAGATACATACCCACTTCTCCTCACATTCCTCCTGACATACCAAAGGAACTAAAAGGCATTCTTTGCCCACCAGCTTAGGAGTGCATTTTGTGTTTGAATCACATGTAGTTAATTCTGGCTGCCCTTCTAGAATCTGCATCACTAGTAACATAAACTCAATCTATTTCACTCCTGCCTCGTCTGCTCAATATAGTACTGTATTCTGGTATTTTAGTCTCACTACCAAGGAATTTTACTTTCAGATCCTTGGTTCAATTCTGACAACAATAAGATATCCCTTAAATCCTAATTGATTGGTTTGAGATTTCTACCCAGATATGTCACAGTACCAAGATCCTGGGGGTACACTTCTCTAGCCACATTCCATATAAAAACATTATTAATTTTTTTCTCAAGTATTGTAAACTTTCAGTGGTGAAATTCACTCTCTTCAAAGCTAATATTGAATCAAATTTTCATCCATATTTCAAATAATATGAGATTCTTAAGCTCCCTCCAGGGAACAGGGGATTGTCTTCGGAGTCCTTCTTGATAATTCACCCACATCCACCTCTAATATTACTTCAGCTCAACTATTTCTTCTCTTTGGTAATTTACCGTGAAATATGGATGTTTTGTTAAGCATGTTTATTTAAAAAGATGCTACCTACTCACCAGGAGATTATTCCCCTTCTCTAGCTCCATGGATCTCTTTTAATCTTTGAAGAAAGATTTAAGAGTCACCAAAATTCCAATTCCTTATTGGCTACTTCTCTAGTCCCAGGGTTAAACAAATACATTTTTCAAAGACTTTGAAAGGTAATTAAGCATTTGACATTTAAGATCAACTGGTTTTTAAGATAACTCAGAATTTATGTTGATTCAAGACTGTTTAACTCTATTCATTAAGAAAAAAATCAATTTTCTCTGCACAAATTAAATTGCATACATCAGATGAAATACTGTCGATTGCAGCGACTCACCGCTGGGCCGGGCAGGCCGGGCATGCCTCGTTCTCCACGTTGCCCAGGCATGCCAACAATCCCTCTTTGCCCAGTTGTGCCAGCTGGACCAGGAGGACCATCTGGACCCTAATGTTGAGAATAAATTCTAATTAAAAATTCTGCAGAGTAAAATCCATATCCAGGAAATTTACAATAGAGTGATTACATATTTATAGGTCTGGGGTATGAAAAAAGTTCTGTCTCACAAAACCAGTCTATATAAGAGCAGTCATAAATTATAATTCACACTGAGCCTCCAACTCTATTTAAAGGTGAAAATAGCACATCAAATGAAAGTGACCTTGAAAAATACTGTGAATATTGATTGAAAAAAAGAGAGAACTATTCAAAAAACATTTTTTTCTCCTTTTAAAAAGACAAAAATAAATTTTAAAAGTAAAGAAACAGTATCTAACACATTCATATTTGGAGGCAGTTGGCTATTAGAGCAATAATATGTATATGTGTATCTGTATTTAATTTAAATGAAAAATAATTTTTGATTTAGTTTTTGAAAACTATGTACATTACTTTTTTTATATTTATGCAGATACTTTCTTTTTGAGAAGAGGATTTTAAATTAAGCATCTATGGAGCTTAATGCACTTAAATGTGTCCAGAATAATATTTAAGCAGTTTTTTGTGACCATGATTATTATGGGTTTCTATTTGCAATATCTCAACAGGAGGGCGTCTGAAACAAAGATTCTAAACTTACAGGCTGCCCATCTTCTCCTGGGTCCCCTTTATCTCCTGGGCCACCGGGTGGGCCAGCTGGTCCTCGATCTCCCACTCGTCCATGAGAGCCAGGATCCCCGCGAAGACCTGGAGGTCCTTCCTTTCCTGGTTCCCCTATGGGCCCTGCAGGTCCTGGAGCTCCCTAGTATAATACAGAAAGGAACACCCAGGAGGGCAGAGTGGAAGCCCAGTAAGAAGGCTTGGTTCAGTGGGCTCTGCCTCAAATGCAGGTGGCTGAGCCTTTTAGATTCATTTTTCATGTTGATCACTGAGCATATTTAAATAAAAGAGAAAACAAAGAAAGTACAGCTGTACATTCATTTCCCATGAGAAAATCTAAATATCATTTGCAGACAAGTTCCTTTGAATCATTATTAAAAGAGTGGTAAAATTATTTTGAAATTTTTTTCAAACTTAAGTCTCTGTTCTAATTATGAATAATTAATATTTTATTCTGTCTAACCTGATCTTATAATGACAGAATAACATTTATTACAAAGTTTCATAGATGTTTCTGGACTAAAGAAAATGATGATAAGTACATAATACTATTAGTACTTAGTACTCCAATAATCATGAAAATTTAGGGCTAAAAATGACTCACAAATAAGTCCCTCCAATAAATATTGGATTATTAAATATGAATTTGCTTTGATGAAACACCAGTTGGAATTGTTTGCATTAAACTAGCAAACAAGCCAGTAAGGAATTAAATAAAAATAATATCTCAGATATATCAAGTGTCTATACGTAATTACTTAACTTCCAATGACTTGAATCACTAAGTTAACTTACAGCAGGGCCTGGAGGTCCAACTCTGCCAGCAGAACCAGGAAATCCTGTAGCACCCTAAGAAATAATATTATATGATCAAATATTAAATAATATTATTTAATTATACATATTTTCCTGAGATCTGTTTTTTTTCAAGGAAGACTTCAGTCTTTAGATTCCCTTCCATGTTGTGATCATATATTTTTTCTTCTCATGTATTATACATTTTTGAGAAATAGATTAATTGGTGGGTAGGGTCCTATTTTTTTCTTTCAACTTTTCATTTATCTTGAACTTACATAGGTAGGGCAAAAACCACATAAATATTTTCTATAATCAAATTTTATTAAGTTCTTTTACATTATTCATTTACCCCTTTACTTGGGTAATAAATTATTTATGTTTATACATGAAGCAGTTGGGTCTCCAAGATTACAAAATTTATTTTAACCTAGATCTCCATCTTAGTCAAATACCCTTTGCTCTACAAAATAGCTGATACATAAAATAACTTATTACAGTTTCAGATGGAGACTAACTTTTACATGGCCAAGAAGTACTAGATAACTGAACTAGCTGTACATAATTCCTAGAATATCAAAATAACTTACAGGTGGACCCTGAGTTCCTCGTCCACCTTTTAGTCCAGGAACACCATTAGGTCCCTAAATTGGAAAGAAAATAAAAAGTACTGCAGTAAAGCACAATTAGTTTAATATACATACCAAACATTGAGTATTGGACTCAAGTTATAAGTTGTTGTTGTTGTTGTTGTTATTGTTTTTTAACTCACATGAGGGCCAGGGGATCCTGCTAGCCCTTGTGGTCCAGGAGATCCAGCATCTCCTTTCTGTCCTGGCTCTCCAGGTTCACCTTTTACTCCGGGCTGCCCATCAGGACCCTATATGCAATTGTACAAAGGAGCAACAGATTTATGGACAAAATATTTAGTATTAATTGCTACTAAAATTAGTTATATATTATGAAATAAAGCTTTGCATACAATATTAAAGTACAGGACAAAAATCAAAACCCTGATGAGATCTTTGAAGACAGTTTTAAAAAACTATAAATTATTAAAATTATAGTTACATAAGCAAACTCAGATGTGACAAACTCAATTTTTGTGCCAGCTTATGAAAAGCTGTATTGAAAATGGGAATCAATGTTAACAAAACCATATACTTCCCAGAACTTTAATATACCTTCAAAAATATGACAATGACATATTAACTCATTGCTATAACCAGAGGAGTGTCAACTTATAAATTGAGGATATTTGAAAATTATACCTGGGGTCCAGCAAAACCAACAGCCCCAGTTGGGCCATTTTCACCACGCGAACCCTAAAAAAAGAAAAAGATTACTGAATCTCCACACATATTCTAAATAAGTACAATATTTTTAAATAGGGTGTAATAAATTCAGTGTACTTTGAAGCATATATATAAAGAAATTATACATTGCTAGAGGAAAACCCTTAAGGGTAATACAAAAAGACAGAGGTCATAGAACAAAATTCTGAACATAGAAGTCTCAAACTTTCTTATTTAGTAAACAAACTACCTACCTAGACTTACTAGATTGTGTAGCTCATAAATTTTTAAAGTTTAATTAGAAAAGTAAAGGTTGAAAACAAAACAAGGAAGTTATAAATAGCCTAAATCAGTAGGCATGGACATCACTATAAGCATATGTAGATAGATGGCTGATAGATAGCAATTTATAAGTTGTTTTATTGCTCAATCATACATTAAAAAACATCAAAATATTGTCACTTACAGGATTGCCACGGGAGCCAGGAGGGCCAACTAAACCTCGAGGTCCAGGTTCCCCCTAAAAAGCAGATTTTAGACAGTTATTGTCCAAGGTAAAACAATACAATTGTAGAATGTTGGGCAACATGAATTGGTGGATAGTGGGTGACAATTATGAGATCTTCTACCTCAAAATTTTATGAAAGAGCCAGCGTTCAGACATTTAAAAAAATTGATACATAATAATTATTCAGAATAGTGGGTTTCATGTGGCATATTTGTACATCTACATAACATAAGCTGATCAATTTCACTTCTAAAATACCTCCCCTTTCCCTCTCTTCCTCCATTCCTCTATCCTACTGATTTCCCATCTATTTACACAAGATCCTTATTTCCCTCTTATGCTTTTGAGTGCACAAAATAACGATTTGTGACTCACCTTTTCTCCAGTAGGACCTGCAGGACCTGGAGGGCCCAAGGGACCTGGAAGGCCCTGTCAATGAATAGAATATATGCATACTGAGAATAAGAATGCACATAAATCTCCTTATTTAAGTAAGGAAACAAAAAAATACTATTTTTACAGCTTATTTGTTTTTTTTTTCAAATTATTATCTATAATACATATGACATAATGACATAATCTGTATATTTTCAAATTTTTTCTGTCTGCTCCATTACCATTTCCACCAGATTTTCCCAACAAAACCAACTCAACCCATACCTGCATAAACTGTCTTTAAACATTAGTTCTAAAGTAATGTTATTTTTCAATAATGTTTCTATGTTTCTTAGCCTCTTTCATTTTGCTAATATCTATTTTGAAAGTTGAATATAGATTGAAAAAAAGGCTTTTCTTCTTTTATAAAATATTCCTAAATTATAATTATAAAGATAGTAAACATTTAATTTTCTACATGCTTCTGAAATGAAAAAGAGAGTCACTACCCAGCTACACTGAAGCTTATGTGGCATTTTACATTTGGAGTGTGGGAGTTCTTCCTAAAACAATGTCTCTACCAATATTTGTGGATTGCCTCTTCATATGCAGCCCAAATATTCTTTCATTATTTAATTTCTGTAAATATTGCCGAAGAAAGTTAGGTCACAAAAATGACTTTTAATTTCATATTTTGACATGAATATGAGAAAACCATGTTCTTATATTCTCTGTATCAATAATGAGATGATATTTTTCTGTTAATTTACTCAAGGTAATTCTTTAAAAGATCTGATTAAATACAAAGATCACTTTGCTACTTATAGTCACAGATGCTTTTTCCATACAGAGAGCACATGCTATTGATTTTTCCTTTATTATATGATTCCAGCAGATGTTCTGTTCTCCCTCTTTCCTAACACAATGTACTGCCTCCTTTACAACTAAAGAAGCCATTGCTTAGTGCCGAGCCTACCACGTTGGCAATTCACAGGCACAGTAGACGTGCACTTTGGATTTAAACTCTAAATGTAACATTCCTTCAAACAGTCTTGTACTATTACTATACATTCCATAACACTTTTGATGTAGAATACAAACAATATTCTAGATTTACTTAAATTGCTTTTGAAATATTAAATCAACTATTTGATTTAACAAAAAGGGAAGAGACAGCAAGTGTTTGTAATGCGCTAAATTTTTTCATAAGGATAAAGGGACAATATCACCTAAGATAAAAGTTTTCTCTATTTTACTCAATTTGAAGTACCAGAAAGTGGCTCAAGGTGATCTTTTTTTTAATGATGCAACTGCTACTGCCAGGGCACAACATGAAAATAACAGCAAATCATGTCTCACTGACACAGGAAAAATTCACAAAATATTGTGAACTCTAACAGAAAATGCTGAGCATTTGAACCACTGTGCTAACCATTCTTCCATGAGGAAATAATTCATGTCTGAAAATATATTGTCCTACTACCCTGATTATCCTTGGACCTGCAAATATATTCTAATTTTGAAGACCTTAAATTTGTTAAATGTCAATTTTTTGACATGACATTAAACAATGCTTTGGTGTCAATCATTCTTCTTTTTTTATTTTTTTAGTTGTAGATGGACAGGATACCTTTATTTTATTTATTTATTTTTATGTGGGGCTGAAGCTTGAACCCAGTGCCTCATGCATGCTAGGTAAGTACTGAGCCAGAACCCCAGCCCCTCAATCATTCTTCTTAACATTCCACTTATCCAGACTGTTCATTGATGAAAGCATAAATGATGAGTCACTGGGCAGTAATTTTCTCACCTATAATATTCAGTATATTGAGAAACACTTAACATACTTTAGCCACTATAAAATTCTACTTTGTACTGGAATGAGGTCTAGACGCTCTTTAAATCATTTCAACAGAATTAAACATTGCACATGAAATAAAAAGATGACAGAGAAAGATAAAGAGGCACCTCACTCCCTTAAATCACCATTCCACAGACATAATACATTTGTGTTTTATTTAATTTTTTCAACAATGACTACTTTTGGGCTTCCAGTAATTCGTGGTATGCAAATAAGTATCCATGACTGATTCACATAACATCTCAAATGCCATCATTCTCTAAATTCTGACTACCAATGAAATGTGATAAACAATATTTTGAAAAATTAAGAATATTCATATACTACTTATAATGTTGGTTCCTCGCCCTGCTGCAAAAAAAAAAAAAAAAAAAAATGCTCTCACTTACTCTTGCTCCATCGTTTCCAGCTGTACCTTCGGCACCTTTCTCTCCAATGCCGCCCTGGAAGAGCATAAAAAATACTTTATCCATTTAATTATCTCTTTCCCACACCTGTGAGAAAGTTTCATGGGTCCAAGGGCTTAATTGACTTCATAGCTGTGTCTCCTTGAGCCTAGAGCAGTACCTGGCACTGTGCACTTTCTCAAAAAATATTTATTAGAAGAATCAATGAATAGGTGATGTGAGACCCAGAATGGTAGAAGGAAAAGCCTGCTTAAGAAATCATTATTAGTAGAACATCTAAAGAAATGAAGTGGAATAAATAGATAAATAAAGAGACTTACTCGGTCACCCTTGGGGCCAGGAGTGCCAGCAATTCCTCTTTCTCCTGGCATACCCTGAAGACCTGGTGGGCCTGTATCTCCAACAGTCCCAGTCGGACCTGGACTGCCCTAAAATGGGCAAATAATAAGTGACCACGTTAAGATTAAACATGTGAAATTGCTGCTTCAGTAGGGCAATGGTAGTTAAATGTCAGCAATTTCACATAGTTCAACCTAATGTTTCCATTTTTATTTAGGAATTAAATCAGATTTGATTTTTGACTTTTGATTTATGCTTCCAACTTTTCTCTTTAGAGAAAATTAAATACCAATTAAAATAAACATAATAGACTTGCATTTTTCTTTTTTTCCTTTATTGGCAACATCTTAGACTCATAAAGATGAGATTACATTTAGAGGAAAGAAATGTTGATTCTGTACTCTCTTAAGAAAACCTGTGTTATTAAGTTCTTTTTTCAGATAATTAGTGGTTAGATTAAAGTCAATCTTATCCAATCACTCTGTTCCCTGAAGAGTATAAGAGCTGTCATGCAACATGATCATGGAAAATTGTACTTCAATTGTGCATACTGAAGCTGGCTGCATTATTTTCTTCCTACCAATGACAATTAAAAGGGAAGGGTGCTGATTTCTCCTTTATAATGTATTCTATCTTCAGGGTTCAAAAAGTACATATTTTCACATGTGTAGAAAGAATTGTGCAAGCAGAGACAAGGAAAATGGAGCTGGTGATTAAGAATAGCTTTAGTAAAAAATGTGATTTTCTATTTCTTGCTTCTGCTTACTCATGGAAGCTATTAATAAAATATATCTAAATAAGCATTAAGAATAGGCGTGTGTGTGAATCATATCATCATATCATCATATGTCCTAGGATATTATCTCCCTTGCAGAAAAGTCTTCTTTTGAGCTCATTCTTTATTTGCCAGGAAAATGCCTAGTAGGCACTCATTAAATATTTGTTGAATAATAAAATGATAAAGTCAACTCATCTTGCAAAAAAAAAGTGAAACACATTCTAATACCATCCGGAACCTGCTAGGTAGTAATTTTAGAGCTTTTTAAAGTATGGAGATCAATGTGGTACTCACTTTTGGACCATCAGGACCATGTCCTCCAGCCATGCCCTTCTCACCAGGGAGTCCAGTTATTCCAGGTTCTCCTCTTTCACCAGGATTTCCTCTTTCTCCCTATGATAATATTAGAATGTCAAATAATTTCAATACTTCATCTAACAATGGTTTTAAAATGTTTCTGTAAATGGCATTTACTAGAGAAAAATTTAGAAGCAGCCTTGTTCATAATTCAAGTTTTTTAATTTGGTGCATAAATCAAAACTCCTTTTAAGATAAAAGATGAAGTTTTAAAATTGAAGCCAGTGGGAAGCAAAATTAATCAAAAAACAGAAAATACTTACTCTAGGTCCTAATGGGCCAACTGCTCCAGGGTCTCCAGGAACACCCTACAAATACAATTTTTAAAAATGGAAGAAAACCTTTAAGATAGCTCTAAGGCATTAGTAGAAATCTTTTTATATCATACATCAAATTTATTTCTGAGTACCATTTGAAGGCTGAATAAGTCCATAATATTAAAGAAGGAAAACTACATATACTTTTAAAATAAAAGAATATCCATTTATTGAATAGAAACATTTTTCCAGAAAAATTTAAATTATATCTGAATGTTTAAATTTTTTGGCAATGAAAAAATGCAAAATATTCTGGCACAAAATTAGTATGGTATACTTTTTAGCGAAAGAATATATCCCAAAGCCTTTTATATCCCAATAGAACATAGAAAAGTTTACATAAAGAGAAATAATATAAAAAACAGTGAAGAGCTGATCTTCTAAATAGAACCAATTAAGTCCTACTTAATTTAGTAAATTTTTTTTAAGACATATGTTATGGACAAAGCGCTACGAGGAATTATGGGTTCTTCTGAAACAGCTTGTTCTCATTGCGACATGATCTTCCTAAAACCCCAATTTCATAGTATTATGAAAAGTCCTTCCATTCATTCTGCCTTTGCCATTGTTCATCCTTCAGATCTCATACAAGATACTACTTTGTCTCAGAAACTTTTCCTAGACCCTTATGTCTATCTGAATTAGGTGCATCTTTCATGTTTTCATACATATGCTATCTCCCCTATTATTGCTTTCAGAACATGCTGTATTGTAACTCTCTTCTTATTTTCTCCATCTTCTACCATTCTTAATATGATGGCAATGCCCATATCCATCTTGTTCCTCTCAGTAGAGCCAAGTATAAGAAATGTTCAGGAAATACTTGTTGAATGGTAAGCAACAAATGAACCACTCAAAGAAAAAATAAATTAACTTATGTTAAAATCATTATATGTGTTTATAACTGTGTATAAATCCTCCAGTGAAACTCTATGGCTATGGTAAGGTATATTTGCTAGTTAAGGGCACAGTCTTGGAAAACAGAAAACCTGGGTTCAAATACTATCAGCCATGTGACTTTAGGAAAGACATCTAGTATCTCTGTGCCTCACTGTCCTCATCTGTAGAATGGAGATAACTATAATACATGGTACATAGGATTCTTTTGAAGATTCAAAGAGATATATGGAAAAAAAATCAGAACAGATCTTCACTCATAAAAAGTAATATCATGAGCCAGCAATTTATAGTGTTGTTATTATTATTTAAAATCTCACCTGATCACCTGGCTTTCCGCCTTCTCCAGGAGGACCTGGAGGCCCAGGAAGCCCCTAAAATGAACATAAGGAAATAAAATTTTGAATCTATGAAAATACGTAGTCTATCAATGTTAACAATTCATCTTTTATAATTCATAGAACCTCCGGGATTATATACCCAGCAAAAGATATTATGTAGACACATTAAGCAAAACATGTATATAGATAAATCATGAAAGTTTTTCCAAACAAATTTTAGTGACTATGCCCATAAAAATGATAAGACTTATAGTTTAATAGCCTTTTTCAGTTATCAGGAACATTTTATTATTTTTAATTTGTTAATAGCTTTGTGTTTGATCAGTTTTTCAGGGGAATTCCATTCCTTTGAACAAAAATGCTTGATTTTATCCAAATATCTATCCCATCTACTCAAAGGGGGATGACTTTTTTGAAAATGTGAGAATTTCACATCACTCAACCTTAACTTTTCAGATCTTAAAACCATTTAGGGAAATCGCATGGAAATGGAAGGTGATCCTCAGGGTTATACAAAATTAAATATAAGAGGAAAGGAGGGGTAAGAGAAAAATAATACAAGTGGAAGAAATGATTTACAGTAGAGGGGGTAGAGAGAGAAAAGGGGAGGGGAGGGGAGGGGAGGGGAAGGGGGATAGTAGAGAATAGGATAGACAGCAGAATACATCAGTCACTAGAATGGCAATATGTAAATCAATGGAAGTGTAACTGATGTGATACAGCAATCTGTATACGGGGTAAAAATGGGAGTTCATAACCCACTTGAATCAAACTGTGAAATATGATATATTAAGAACTATGTAATGTTTTGAACGACCAACAATAAAAAAAATAAAAAAAATAAAATAAAACCATTCAATGGAAGAACAGAAACCTGAATTAGTGCATACCTGAAAGCCAGTGGGTCCTGGAGGTCCCTGTTCTCCTCTTTCCCCAGCTAGACCCTAAGTCATGAAGGAAAGAAAATCATGAATACAGATAGATTTATGTCTGCTTCCTGTTTATGGAAACAGCTTACTTCCAGTATTTCTTTCAGCATCTTCATCATGTTGGCTAAATAACAGACTAGAATTAAAAAATCTATCAGATGGTATTATTTGAAGTTCCTGCTGGTGAGAAAATATCATCTAAAGCCAGTGAAGAGAATGATGGCATGTTTTCCTTTTTTTGATCCAAACAGAAAATGTCTGGAGTCAATTTTCAAATTATAAGAAAGTTGGGCAAATTGAGCACGGAAAAAAATCCATCATTTTCCCATATCTAATCTAAAAGGATGATATTTTCTCTTGTAGTTTATTTCTATGTGCCATAAGAATTATTAATCACAGCTTCAAAACTAGAATAACTGAAGAAAGCAAAGCTGACATTTTAGAAACATAATTAAGCTGTTCCACACCAAAACCAGCAAATATGCCCAAATATTTCTGATAAACAACTCTAAAATCCTAAAACAAAAACCTAACCTCAAAGAATATATATTACTATTTTTATCTTTTCAAAAAAAAGCCATCTTAAGTAAATTTTTATAAGATACATTATTGGAAGAAGATAGGTATAATTAGTATTTAAAATTTTAATAAAATATAAAATATTTGTCAAAGTCAATTGCAACTTATAAAGATAATAAGGTAGTCTTTGTCATCAGATTTTTAAAAATCTTTAAAATGAAAAGGCCAATCATTTTATTGTAAAAGGATAGAAACACCAGATCACAAGGAATCAGGTGATAAGATATAACTAAAATTTTTCTACCCCACACATTTGTATTCACTTTTCCTGAAACTTATTCAATAAGTATTCATAAATCCTGGACAAACATCACCAAGAAATTTGATTTAAAAATAAAATCACTAAAAGGTCACATACCGGAGGGCCCACAGGACCAGAAGGGCCAACTTCACCATCTTTTCCAGGAGCTCCCTAGTGTCACACAGAGAATTCATAAGATGAGACAATGAGAATTTCGACAGTTTCATATTTGTTTTTTTTAGCAGAAAATGGATAGTTACCCTTTGCCCAGGAACTCCAGCATTTCCTGCTTCTCCCGGTTTTCCAGGGTCACCCTAAAGAGTAAATTGAAGTTATTCTAAAACTCAATCAGTTTTCTAAAAAATATACCTTGGTCTTCCAATGCAAATTCTGCTGAGGTGGCATATATTATACACTCTACTCACACTGCTACCTTTCGGGCCTGGAAGACCCATACTCCCAGGCTGCCCTCTGATGCCTATGGAACCTGGAGGACCTGGTCGGCCATCCTCCCCTGGAGCACCCTATAGGATAGAGGAAACATGTGAGTTCTCTCTTAATGTTGCATTCTAAATTTGCCATTTTCCTTTGCTTGCTATAAAAGTTATATAAATTGTAAATTACCCCATGGCTTTTTTTAGTGACTCAGAAAAGTTGGATGGTTTTTAGAAAATCTCTTAAATATTTGGAGTAATTACAGCACAGATTTTATTCTTACTGTATGCATAAGCCTTGTCCTCACACTTCCTGACATTCTCATATTGATAGGAAGAATCTTTCATTTACTCTAGTTTGTGGTAATGAAAATTCAGGACTTTGTTTTACAATGCAGTATAAGGTAAGGGCTCAAAATATATCACCTCTTAAGAGTCATACCTACTTATCTTTTAAATATATAAAATTGGAAGAATGAGAACATTGTTAGTAGACAAATTTCACTAATATCAAATAGCATCATTTCATCTCTCTTCACGTATGGAATTTCAAACTCCAACATTTATTTCAATGAAATTTGATCTAGATTTTGTTCAATTTGAAAATATAAAAGATCTGAAGAATTTACTAGGTGAAGCATGAAAATATAACATCCATATAATCAAGATATTAACTTCAAATTAGTGTCATTTAAATTGCATATTTATTTAAAAATATCAAGGTAATAGCTTTTTATCTAAATTACTTACCAAAGGTCCAAGTTTTCCTTCAGGACCTTGGACACCAGGATTGCCTGTCAGACCCTGAAAATGAAAAGCACCTGTCAATTTGTTGCTAAACTGACATTTAAGTAAAGATTCTAAACAGGAAAAATAGTGTTGCATTGTTAAAGATTGAATAGATGGCCAATTCCAGAGTTTAAATAATATTTCCAATGATATTTTGTTAAAGTGAAATTTATCAGGAAATCTGTACCAAAGTCCAAACAAGCAGGGTTTTTTTTTTTTTTTTAGCAAGTAATGAAAACAAGATTTTTTTTCTCATGTCAAATGGCAAAGCTACTAGTACATCCTTATTTGAGAAACAAAGACTAAAAGTTAACATGTTGTCTATAAGTGAAAAAAAATTTAAAACAATATTTCAAACAATCAGATCAAAATCATAAAAACAAAATGTTCCAAGTTGTATAAACAAGCAAAAGCAAAAAAAAAAAAAAAAAAAAAAAAACCTTCAATGGATAAACTAGGAGGATTTCTTTTGGGTTCATATACCAAATAACTCCAGGTTCTTACCCGAGCACCTGGAAGCCCAGGTTCCCCTGGACGTCCTGGGTCCCCTTGGCCTCCCTTAGGTCCTGAAGAACCTACAGGACCCCGTTCTCCTTGAGCACCCTGTTCCAAACCAAGAGATACTAGTTAGAAGAAGAAAGGAGAACAGGGAAACAAAAGCAGGGAGAGGTTAAATTCTTATTTTACAAATCCACACTAATATACAACTATTTTGTCAAAGATGTTACAAAGACTTCTTTGAAACAATGTTATTAAACATTTTGTTGTAACTTGAATTCATCTTGTGAAAGAGTGGTTTTCCAATCATTAATTAATCAAAGTTGTGTTTAGAACCTCACTCCAATAATTCAAATAGAATCTTGGAAGAGCTAAATTTCTGAGTAAAAGATATATATCAGCTAAAGTAAAAGTCTATTATTTTTTCATCTCTGGAATGTGCCTCAAAAGTCTGAAAACAAGTTCTCATAATATTTAAACCATCATCCTCCTGTCTTAGTCCTCTTAAAGAAAAACAGTTACACAGTTTAGGGACAGCCTGATGTCTGCATCCACCTCCTTTCTAGATCTGGATTCATGCCAGATTCATCACCATACTGTACTTGGCCTCTTTTAAACACCACCCACGTGAGCATCAGCAATGTGGGGTGATCTCACCTTTGGTCCAGGCAAACCATCAGATCCTGGAAAACCACGATTGCCAGGAGAACCCTACAAAGGATGAAAATATAATCTTTAAATTGCTATTGACAGTTTTGGAATATGGCGATTAATTTTTATTTTAATTATTATAAAATTTTAGGAGCCATTAGTATTGTTTTGTGTGAGAAGCCCTTGACAGCTCTGAGTTCTGTACAAATTTTGGATTATTGTTGCCCCTTTCAGATTTGTTTCATCATACTGCAGTCACAGCAGCCTCTTCTGACCTTCACAATGACCAAATCCTTTCTGACCTTCTGGCTTAGGAGTTAGTTTTTCCTCTGCTAAGAATGTTCTTTCTTAGGTCTAAGGCAAAATTGTATCTTCTCAAAGGACCCTATTTCCTAAGCACCTAATCTAACATTATATCACTACCATATACTCTAGTTAACTCTTCACCATGCCAGCCCATTAGATAATAAGTGAATGTGTAAATATGTTTTTATTTACTACTGGCTTCTAATTGTATCTCCCCACCAAAGTAAACTAATGTCCACACAAGGCTCAGACCATAGTAGACAGAAGTCTTCTAATGTATTCCAAGTACCAAAATCTCAAATTGGCGTTTGGTAATGATTCAATCAATATGTGTCGCACAAATGAATGAGGAATGATTAGACAGTTGGCTCTTTTTATACACAACAACCATGTTAAACTGTTTTGAGGTCACTACAGTGGATCCCTTAAATGCTTTAGTTTTCCTTATTATCCCCAAACTTACTCATACAATTCCCCCATAACTATAAGAATGTATTTTATTATTCAAATTCACCCTTTCTCCCATTGGGCCTGGTGGTCCAACTGTTCCTGGGTCACCTCGAGGGCCTCGTTTGCCTTCTTCACCAGGTGGGCCTATTGGGCCCTGAATACCATGTGGCCCCTGTTAAAAACATAAGGAAGTTACCAGAGGAGCTCTTTGACAAGTGGAATAGTTGGAAGACTCATTTAATGAAGCCAGTCACAAATCCTAAAGTATAATAAACAAAGTATTTCCATCCAAAGCTATTATTAGTCCCATTGTTTTTTAATCTCTTGAGCATTTTGAGATGTACACTTCCAAATGACATTTATGCTCTTCTAGTCTTTAAAAAAAATAAAAATAAAAGTGAAGGCTTACCGGTTCTCCTTTTGGGCCAGCTTCTCCTTTAAAACCTGGAACTCCTGGATCACCCTAAAATAAAATGTTAACTGTTGTAGAAACCAGGACATTTAGCAAGTCCAACCTGCTCTAATCCATTAGCATGAATAGGCCCGCATTTTTTTCAGTGTTTGAATCTATATTGAATTAGTAATGTGATTTTTAAACTCGGCAGATCTTATAGAATGTATGTGAATCTATGTGAACAACAGTTTGATTTTTAATGTCATGTTATTTCAAACATACTAAAATACTTAAAATTATTCCACTATTATTCAGATTTGATCCTTAAATTAGAATTAACAATGATGACTTCTATAGGTAATTTTACTTAGGGTTTACTTAAGATACAGATTTGTTTACTCAGAATCAAAACCATTTTTTTCTCTTATTTCTTGAGAATTTTGCAACTCCAAGTGGGATATTTCATTTTTTAAATGCTCTGGGAGTTGTGTATTTGTGTCCTTAAATATTAATTGGTATTTATATCAAAGGAATCAAATTGCCAAATTGAGAACATGGTAAAGTAAATTGTGACATATCAGCAACATTCATATTTTAATAAATCTATCACTAGCAATTAAAAATAGTTTATCAACATGACCACCTTTTTTTGTAACATAATCTAAAATATTTGTTTATAGTAGTACTGGGAAAAAAAGTGTATTTTCCCCATTGAGATAAAAGCTATAAAAGCACAACTTCTCAATGTGTTTATTTCTTATGGACTTATGACAAATATATTTCCTAATAATTTCTGCAAACTATGGAAACTTGTTTAATAGAAACAGTATGTTGGAATCATTCTTCAAGAATAACCCTCAAGAAATATCTGTTGGACCTAATTTTAGCCAAATCATCACATGAATCCCTATAAAATATTTGTGTAACATTTATTATTTAACTAACCATAAAATTCTATGAGGTGAACTATGAAGTTATCAACATATTAAGTTTTAAAAAAACCTAAAATTTAACTTACGGCAATAATGTTCAATTTAGAATTTAAACAACTCGCTTGCACATTAACATTTGGCTTTCAGAGATTTCGGATTCCAGACTTCATTTCCCTTACTTGGATAAGTCACATTGTCTGCTTCATTGTTTCATATTACCTGTTACTTCTCTAGGCACTCTTAGTTTGATAATACTACAGGACGATAGATGTTTCAAAAGACAGTACCGGTTGTCCTCGAATTCCCTGAGGTCCAGTGCTACCCTGAGGGCCAGGAGATCCAGGGGGTCCTGTCAAGCCAGGAGGACCTGAGGTACCTGGAGAGCCCTGTCAGGTAGCAAAAGAGGCATGATGAGTAGAGACCTAGGTAGTATTGTAGGGACAATATCCAAAGGATTGAAACTATTAGAATTTCACATGGTGTAAATGAAGTTACCTACCGTGGGGCCTTTGGCACCAGGTGTACCATCAGTTCCCATTGCACCCTAAAAGGCACATAAAAAGTTTTAAAATATTAAGCTATATCTGGACACATATGGGTAGCATTCAGAAGTCCAATCATCTTCCCAAAGGAGAGAGAAAAAATGCAAAAATCACATTATTCACCATTACATCATAAGAATACTCTTATGACTAATTACCTTTTCCATAAATTGGGGAAAACATGCAGAGTTGATATGGGAAATGTTGTTTTTTTTTCATGAGTTTTAAGCACTCATTCAGAATTCAAAGAGAATATATTAAGACAGGTTGCATTTGTTCTGATATTATAATAAGTGTCCATCTTTCAGAGCTAGTGCTTAGATACACTAGGAACTTACAGGAAGACCTTGAGAACCAACTGGACCTGGTGTTCCAGTTTCACCTCTCTGACCCTGAGGACCTTCAGGGCCTCGTGCTCCAGTAGGACCTGCTTCTCCCTAAAGGAGTGCAAAGGGATATGTTAATTTAAGAAAAATATAACAGTGTCATGGAACAAAGTTGATTGCAAGTTTGTAGTTTTTCACTTTAAACCCAAATATTTACAGAGGCCAAGAGCACAAAGAGGTTTATCAAAGATGTGGGCCTAAACTAGCTTAAGGAATGGACTTACTACCTTTCTACCAGCCTTTTATGCAATTATGCTAGGGACCTCTTTCATGAGAATATTCTCCATATCCCAATTTCCAACTATAGAAATCCTACACATTCATCAGGGTCAACTTAAGTTCCTCTCCTCAGAACCTTCACAAAATTTGGTATTATTCATACCAAATTATCAGATTTTTAACTTATTATATCTAACATTTAATATAATCTAGATTCATAATCAAAAATTGGGAAGAATCCTATACAGGTAACACCAAACTCCAAGAATGAGAGTAAATATTCTAATTCCTACACATTTTGCTTTTAATTTGTTCTTTGATAAATATTCATATGCTTCAAGTACACCTCTGTGTAAATAGCAGAAGCATATTCAGACTCTAACTCATATCAAACAAAAAAATAGAAAAATGGAACAGATCCATTATGTTTATAGAAGTTGTTTCTGTTTAATGTAAACATGGACATTTCAAGTCCAACAAGGTACCACACAAGTAAAGTTTGATTGTTATCCAAGAATAAACCAAAGTATCTCTTTATATTTCTAAAACAACCCAAGATCAGCTAAAATGTGCTACAGGACCCAAACAATGGTTCTCCAACTGACTGAAATTCACAGTAAAAATTGAAAAAAAAAAGTCTATATCATCATCATTAGAGGGCAAAACATTGTTTTCTTGCTATATAAGTAATAAAGAAAAAATCATGTTTATTAGTATAAATTTTACTCAATTTATAAAAATTCAATGCTATTGACCTTCAAGAAATCATTCATTCACCAAAATGTAAAATATCAGGGCTACAAATATCTAGTTAGCTTGACAACCTTTGGCATTACAAAACAAAACAACACTTATCAAACTCACACACATACACACACACACACACTTCTTTGATATAAATTAGATATTTTTTTAAAAACAGCATTAAGAGCAGAACTAAGTGGTCAAGGTAACCTGATAATTACCTTTATTTAAATTCAACATAATGATCCAGATAGCAATAAAACTCAGAAAGCCTAGCTAGTTTTAATTCAGATAAACAAATAACTTTTAGTATAAGTTTTTCCCATGCCATATATGTGCAACATACCTATATTAAAAATTTATACTCTGTATCTGAAATTCAACTTAGTTCCTGTATTTTATTATATATCTGTGTGGTCTAATTCTAGATTAGAAAACTGAAATTGTTTAAGTGGCTCATCATTATCAACTAAATACATTAAAACTCTATTACTCTTTATTGAAATGCAAAAAACTGGATGCAGAAAAACAAATACCCAAGAATTTTTATAGTGGCGTGGGTGAGAAGCAAATACAGGGAAACAATTTCTTAGAGAAACAGGTTTGCTAGCTGTTTGAGTTTTATTAAGTAGCATTCCAGAGCTGACAACAAATCTTACAAAAATCCTGGAGGACAAGGAAGTATCCAGAGTGATGGCTTATATGAAGTGCGATTGCTAGTGAACTTGAAACTGCTTCCATAGGAGCAAAAATCCCTTTCTACTAATTTGTAGACTTTGGCTTTGTGAGTACTCTTTCTTTATTTCCCAACCCAGAGCTCAATTTTGGGGTGGAGGGTCTCATATGAAGAATGAAGGAATTTTGGATGTTTTTATAGGGATATAGAGGAGGTGGGGCAAGAGTAAATTGTATTAAGATATAGATTTCAGGGCTGGAGAGAGCTCAGTAGTAGAGCTCATGCTTAGCATGTGTGTTGCCCTGTGTATTAGCCCCAGAACCACAAAATGAAAACATTTGGACATCAGGAAGAAAATCAGAGTCAGAGGGGCACAAAAAGTTGCCCAAGGAAAGCAGGAATGATAGTGAAATGACTTAGGATAACATCCGAAGGCAGCTCCATCCCTGTGGCACAGAGTTTAGAGAGCATTGGAGAGAGCCTGCAGAATCATTTGACCTGATGATTCTGGTATTTCAATAAGTGTTTGAAATTTCAGGTCTTTTTGTTCTAACTTGAAATCCCATTTAAATAGCACTATGCACTATTAATAAGAGACATGACACTATATTGGGGAGGGTCCAATATGGTAAAAATATAGAGATTATCTCAATTCTAGGCAACATTCCATGAGAAAGCAAGGCTTAAAGCGGGCTAGTTACCTGCACTTGCCATTGTCCTTTTTGTAAGACTAAATAAACCTTGTAAGTAAATCCATTCTTCAAGATGAAACTCTTTGCCATGATTTCTTAGGGTGAGGGGCAATCAAATGTGTTGCTTACCATTTGAAAATACTGTTTTGAATTTATTCACTAATTCAGCTAATATAATCTTAATACCCTCTGCTAGGTCTAACCAAATGGTAACAGGTCTGTGAGTTGTGAAGGATTTCAGAGTCCAAGCACAAAGCAAAGATGATTATTCACTTTCCAAGGGAGGAAAGGGGTCAGACACCACAGGCAGCATCAACCCAAAGTGGTGAGGACAGGGGGCTTACAAACAGGTCTAACAACAGAATAGAATAAGTTAGCTTTTATTCGTGTGTTTTTCCCCACAGTTTTGGCTCTTGCCTAAGCCAGGAAAGTTCCTGGGGACTTTCTAGGTCCCCAGATAGAGGGAGCACTTATGACTTTTCTCTGATTAGCTTTCAGGTAACTGAATTGCTGACCTGGAAGATAACACACAAAAAAGAAGGAGCATCACCTTCTATAGACAAGATGGAGTGAGATCTCAAAATGAAGTCACTTATGCCAAGGGTCAAGTTTGATTTGAGCTTACACCCTCCTACTGTATTCCTTACATTTCTCCCAAAATACTGCAATTGTGACTCACTATGAATGTAAGTCATCCCAGCAGAATATTTTAATCCATTCCCACACTGAGAGCCAAATATCCTCCCTGCCCACGCCTTCAATGGCTGCAAGTGGGGTGGCAGGGTGATGACTGGCATTGTGTGAAAGAATAGCCTTTTCTAACAAGGTCTGATTTATTTTAACTTTCTATTGTGCAGAGCATTCTGCTGTTTATGACTCCCTGGCACTCTATCCAAGAACTGAATTCTAATTCAGTTCAAAACTCTTTCTTATTCCTTATACCTGTTATGCTAGATCCCTGAAATGATAGATTCTTTGATATTATAATTGTATGGTTATAAGTAATTATTCTTCGTTACATTTTATAGAGTTACTTTCATTTTAAAATTCTCTTTATTTTCCTATCATAATGGACAATTAACATACTACTCTAGGCTCTTCACTTAATTAAGAAGGACTTCCATACTCTTCAGTTAATGCAATATCATTCTTTAATTTGGGACTCAAATGGAGTTAAACATATCAATTATCTTACCTTCATTCCAGGATTTCCTGGAAAACCAGAAGAGCCAGGTATTCCAAGAGGACCCTATTAAAAGAAACCATAAAACTTATCAACTATGTCTCTAATACCGAATTAGGTCATTTTTTTTTCATTACCTGATAACAATCTTTATTTTAACACATAATATAGGAATAATCTGTTTTGTGCTTTCAAACCACAAATATAATAATGTAGTTTTATTATAAGTATCTTCTAACACTGATCAAAAATATTCTAGGAGACAAACCAAAAGTATTAAATACGATAATTGTATTTCCTTATTGTACCACATAAGTTTAAGTCAGTCTCAGTCACAAATAATTCTGAACAATTGCCTCTTGAGATTCACTTTCTCTGCGTTAAACTAAGTAGCAAAGCGTTTTTATAAAGTTATAATTTGTACCAAAATCTAGCAATGCCATTCTATAAAAACAACGCTTAAAAACAACTCAGATATTTTAGAAGGATTTTTCAGAGCAATAATAAGTGAATATTTATCACTATCCTACATGCACCGAGTTTAAACCATTGATTTAAAAGCTAAATCTAAAGAAAATCAGGAGAATTCTATTCTACATTATCTTGGTTCTTCTTGAGGACTGCATTTTAATTCCATCAATGTTGAATTAATGAAATCCCTTTCAAAGTATACTTACTTATTGTCCTGTATTCTGTTTTCTTTCCACGAGTACAAGGGAGTAAATATTCTTGAGGCAAATAATTACAAAATAGTAGAATTCTGTTGTTCTTTTGGCATATGGAAAAACTAAAAACTATACAAATTTTCTTTTTGAACATCTTTCAGTATTGGCTCATGTTGAGCAGAAACACCTTCCCCACCTCCATCCCCACCCCAACACGTACACACACTTTCTCTCTCTAATTTTCTTTTCATGGAGTTGTATTAGTACAAGTTAACTTGTAGAACTTGGCTCAACTTTTGCTGTTTCAAGAAGATAAAATTGTACAATTTGCACCACTATTTTCTAATTTGTTTTGAATAGCTTACATTTTTAAATTTTTTTTTACTTTTTATTAGTGCATGTTAATTACACAGAATAGTGGGTTTCATTGTGCCATAGTCATACCTGCATATGACAGATTTTGATCAGTTCTACTCCCTATCATCCACCCTTTCTTCCCCTCTCTCCTTCCCCCA
Source organism: Spermophilus citellus (assembly GCF_964194105.1). Taxonomy (NCBI): domain Eukaryota; kingdom Metazoa; phylum Chordata; class Mammalia; order Rodentia; family Sciuridae; genus Spermophilus; species Spermophilus citellus. Next base: position 91,063,355 of record NC_138192.1, read on the forward strand.
TCCCCACCACTATTAATGTTATTTGGTGGGGAAAAAAACATGTATGAATCAATTGTTCTATGGTTCAGAAAAAAACTATATTTTTAGGCTATCTGAAAATATTAATTTAGTTTGGTTTTGCCTGTAAAATTATAATTTAAATTCCCTTAACAAAATAAAAGGAGAGACTTAGATCCACTGGCTACTACTATAATCTGTGTTACATCCATAAGTCTCTTGAGACCCTTCATGATTCTGGGAACCTCAGCAGATAATTGAGGCTATCTATATATTACAAGTAAGGAAAGGAATATTAAAAATGAGTAATATGTTAGAAATTTGTGAAATTACAAATTTTGCTTTTGTTTATATTTTACTACCCATAGCTAAATAAATGCTCAAATTTTCATCTTTAACTGTGAGTTAAAGGTTCATAATTTCAAAGGGCACCTATGAAATAGTGCAAGATTATCTATAGCAAAATGCAATAACATTATCAATACTGAGCATAAAAAACACTCTGTGTGAAATATTAGCACTCCCTGAAATCTTTTCATTTCTCATTCCATGTTATACTTTTACTCTCATGGCTTTACTTATTACCTATATGTTAAAAATTCCCAAATCTACATTTGCAATTCAAATCTCTACCCTGAGTTCCACTCTTGCATATCCAATCACAAAATTAAACTAATTTCTTTTCATCCTAAACCCAAACCCACAAGCTGTATCCTGTTGTTTCTTCCTGTATTTCAAATCTCAGATAAATTGTACAAAACTCCTTAAACCAGAAAACCAATAAGCTGTGGCATTTAGATGTTTTTAGCTCACAGATATGCAGCCTGCCTCCATTACCACTATAATAGGTTTAGTCTATATCTTTATCATTTCTCTCTAGGATTGCATTTGTGATATTCAACTCAGCCTTCGCCCTGTCATCTCTGACATTACCAGCAGGTGATCTTTCAGGTTATGACACTCCTATGTTTAAGATTCTGCAATGATCTCTCAATAACTACTTTAAGACAGACTTCAAAAACTTTTTAATAGAGTAAACGTAGCCTTTCATGATCTAGCTCCTACCTCTCGCTCTAATTTTACCCTCTCAGCATTTTCCTGAGCTCACCATGTTTTTTCATCTATCTGTTGTTTGGAATGAACTGTATTCTTTTCTGTTTTATGTACTCATTTTTCAAGACTTTGCTTGAAAACTACTGCTTTTAAGTCTTCCTTTGCTTTCTTCTTTTACTGTGTGTTTAGGTAATTCCTCCGCTCTCTCCTATACTTCATGTGTATTCTTTATTATAGCAGTTAGCAATAGTATTATGCAATTATATTTATTAATATATCCAATTTTCAAGAACAAGAATTGTGTGTTTTTCATCTTTTATTTTAAGTATGTGGAATAGTGAATATTCTGTTAATGTTTAAATGTATAAGCAGAATAATTGATAGACAAAGAATGAATGAATGAATATGAAAGTACAACTACTCACCATTGGCCCAGGTTTCCCAGGCATCCCATGTGCACCTCGTTGTCCCTAATTAAAATAAAAAGGCAAGGTAAGATTACACTTTTTTTTTACTTATAGTAATTTTTAATTTTTCCACTTCTTATATAAGGTTACATTTTTAAAGTATTTTATCACAATTCATTTGTTTTGTAAACAATTTCAAAATGTTAAAAGTTGAAGAATAAATATTAAAGTTAACAGATAACAACTGTCTCTGGATGAGTAGTAATAAAAATAACCATCTATGAAAAGCTGATAAGGTGGTAATAAAAATACCTATTCTTACAGCAATAAGAAATGAAAATCAAAACTGAGAAAAAATGATACTGAGTAAAATTTATTATTTTTACTTAAATATATCCCATTCTATCCTATGAACTTAGGAACAATGAGAATTTCAACTTCTATTCTTTTTAACAGACAGATTAACTTAAGGAAGGAATGTCCTCCTTACAAAAACAACAACTTAGAAACAACTTGTGTACACACACAAATTAATTTAGGATGAAGTCTGGTCTTTACCCAGATCCCCTTCAGGTCTGAAGTACAATTCCATCAACTAAAAGTATTGAAGGTTGGTTCATGGTTACTCTTCCCAAGAACAGTCCTCAGTAAAGGGAGTCTCTCTCAAAATTTTGCCCTTTCTTTGGTGAATATAGGGGTACAAACGATTGACTTCCATTCAAGACAAGTCTGAAGAACTCCATAATTCCCCTGAGATTACCAAGGTCTCTGTTGCAATTGCAACACAATTCAATTTCTCCCTCTCGAAAACCCTTTTTCTTTTATTTAATCCTCCACAAGTATTAATTCTAAGAGCAATCCTCAGTGAATTTCCTGTCTACAATTGACTACTTTGAAGCTGCTTCATAGGAAACTTGACCTAACACTCTAAAGCCAGACAGAAGTGGTAAAATAAAGCTGACTCTAAATTAAATTTTTTAAGCTGGATTCCCCAGTGAACAGCTGGTGATAAATAGAGCTGGAATCAATCTTGGCGCACTGTGGGAGCACAGTAGAATATATTTTTTCCAAGAGTGAACTGAGATAGTACTGAAGTATAAGGGAATAGACTAAAGATGTAATATCTCAGGCACCTGAGAAGGTTTAGAAGAAAAAGCAACCATAAATTTGATGGAATTTCATGGGTTGTGTTGAGCACTTTTATTGGAAAAAGATATTGTAAGGATGATGGTGATTGAACCTGGGTATGGGGTGAACGTTCTATCAGTTTTCTTCACAGTTCTTGGAATGTCAGGCTATGTAGACTAATATTCAAACTTGGAGTTTATTCCAAATATTTTTAAAAATTATTCCAAAATAAAAAGAAAGAAAAAAAGCAGATGACCTACTGTGATTTCTCATTTAAAAGACATTCAGGGAAGCAAACCCAAAAAAGGGTTGAAATGCACATCTCAGCAGTACAGATAAAAGCAGGTATACTTACAGGAGCACCCTGGGGCCCAAGTCTCCCTCTTTCTCCTGGCATTCCTCTTGGACCCTATAGATGAGACAGAGAAAACATCTCTTAAAGAGTCTAAATTGAATTCTAGGCTGATTGAACTATCTATTACATCCAACTGAGATTTAATATAATTAGTTGCCAAATAGCAATGTTTTCAGGAGTGTGACAACTACCTGTGGAGACACCTACCCCACCACCTCTTATATAAATAGATTTTATTTAACTTAGCTTTAAGAGGCCAAATACATACTATTTGGCCAAGTATAGTACTTGGTCAAATACTGATTTGATCAAATACTGGTTTGATCATTGCGATTAGAAAAAGATAAGGTCATTTAACACTCAAGAAAAGGTGAAATTCAGAAAGGGCCTTTTCCCTTCCAAAGGGCCCAATTTCTTTTTTCTTTCTTTTTTTATTTTTATTTTTTTTTGCTTGTCTGTCAGCAGTATTTCTTTGACTAATGTACATTCTTCGTGTGTTTTTATTTTTTCTCTTAAACCTTTTCTTAATGTAACCTTGAAAAGAAAAAATAACAAAACTGATACATACCAGAGGTCCCATGGCACCCATTGGACCCGTAGGGCCAGCTTCACCCTGAAGCAAAAATTGAGATTGCACAATATGAGAAAACTAAGTCAACAATAACATTATGTTAGTCCAGATATATAAATTTTAAAGAGGACATTTATTTTCAGAACACATCTTATAATCTTTCAATGAAAGATCTCAAAAGTTTATATTATTGCTTTTCCATAAAATTAAGTGAAAAATTGATTTCACAGAAGTAAGTCTAAGATAAAATTGGGAATTTAAACAAGAAAGATGGAAACTATCACACCTATTAATAAAGTAACTACATGTCAATCTCTCGTATGTCTCAAGCATAATTTTATAAAATTAACTAATATTCTCTGAAGATGTATTATAGAAAACTTAGAAATATAAACTTTAAAACCAGATGCTTTCTCATGTATGTATCTCATGATGCCTCACAATAAAAATCCCTCTGAACTTTCTTGATATTTTCTCTCCCTATGGAAATAAATAAATTTTTGGAATAAGCAAGGCTATATGGCCCTAGAATTAAAAGGGCAGTAAACAACAGAACACATGTTAACTACCTAACCATTCATTTATTTATACCCCCTTTTTCTTGAAGAATTAGTTGAGGGGGTTCTGAAAAATACATAGGTACTCAACGTAGGACTGAAGTACTGTAGTACTGGTAAATTTTAGTTTTGTACAATTACCTTAGCACCAGTTGCTCCAACTTCGCCTTTAGGGCCTTCAAGACCTTTGTGTCCCTGAGAATAAAAATATAAATTTATATATTTATGCTGGGTTTGTTTTCAATTTTTAATACTTAGAAGAAGCATAAAAAATAAAAAGTGACTTATGAATCCCAGGGGCTCAGGAAGCTGAAGCAGGAGAATTGCAAGCTCAAAGCTAGCCTCAGCAGTTTAGCGGGACTCCATCTCAAAATAAAAAATAAAAATGGCTGAGGATGTGGTTCAGTAGCTAAGTGCCCTTGGGTTCAATCCCTGGTTACCCCTATGCACACACAAAAAGAAACTGCCTAATGAAAATAATTTCAAATTTTAAGTTATTGCTCAAAATATCTTCAAATTCTCAACCTTTTTTGAAAGTTTACTCACAGAAAATTGAAGGTTTTTTTATTTAAAAAATATTTTCAACATTTAGTGTTATCAATTGCCAAACATTCGTGACTTTGTAAAAGTTTAATCTATAACTACAAATAAAAATTTATATGGGCCTTAGAGGACACACAGAATTATAGAGTTCATAGTTACAAAATATGAGTTATATTCAGAAGTGATATGCAAAATACAATTGATCTTCTGTATACACAGATTCTACATTCATGGCCTCAAATAACCAGGTTTCAAAAGTTTTCAACCAGGTGCAGTGGTGCATATCTGTAATCCCACCAGCTTAGGAGGCTGAGACAGGAGGATCCTGAGCTCAAAGCCAGCCCAGCCTCAGCAAAACAGAGGCACTAAGCAACTCAGTGAGACCCTATCTCTAAACGAAATACAAAATAGGGTTGGAGATGTGGCTCAGTGGTCAACTACCCCTGAGTTCCTTCCCTGGTCCCAAAAATTAAAAAAAAAAAAAATTTCAAAGGAAAACCAAGTTCTCTTATTAATGACATGTACTCTGCAGTTAGCCCTACAATCAATGGTTGCAACTGTACTAAAAACATATAGATGTTTTCCTTATCATTTTTCTTACCAATAAAGTGCAACAATATAGCATTTATATTGCATTGGATTATTTAGGTATTTTAGGTAGTCTAGAGGTAAAGTATATGGGAGCGCGGTATAGGTTATATGAAAACACTCTGCCACTGTATATAAAGAGTTTGAGCATCTGTGGATTTTGGTATCATATGGGGGGGCACAGATGGTAGGGGGTGGCTGGAGTTGATCTCTAGGGGATGTAGAAGTACAACTGTGCTTAATTACTAGACCAGCAGCATCAAACATCCTAATTAGAAGCTCAGCTACTCAATACAGAGATTAGTCAGTGCACAGTGATTGAATATTATCTTTCCTTTCAGATAGATAAATAGCTAGATAGATTATATATGTGTATACAATATATAATAATTACACGTTAATTATTTTGAGTTATAAAAGAAGCATTCTACTGCCTTCCAAATCTGGGTTGGCTGGTCCCTCTACTTGAATCATGTCACTTATTCCACTATATAGTAATTGTCTATTTTCTTAACTATTTCTCTGCAAGCCAGAGACTTTTCTCATTTATCACTGCATCTCCTTTGGTATCATGGTATACCAGGTACACAGTAAGAACTCAAATGACATTTCTTTTTAGAATCAAGTGAAATTTGAAGGAAATGAAAAGAGAATTTTGATTTCAGTAACTGCAGATGAATGCTGCAATCATGGCTAGTTAAAAAAAATTGCCAAAGGGATTTGCACAGATTTAGAAGACAGTGTTCCCCACATCCTACTCATAACCCACAGTATCAGAGAATCCAGATTGAACTTACTCGGTGACCCTTCAGGCCTGGAAGACCAGGAGCCCCAGGAAAGCCTCGTGCTCCCTGGGGAAAAAATAGATACGGTATTTCAGCATCATTAGTACAAATAGGAAATTGTTTAATATACTTTTTTTCCTGAAAAACAAAATCTGAATCACAGTTTTCACTGACACTAAACCAAAAAAGAAAAGACCAGTATATGTTATCTGTCAAATATATCTAGGTGATCAAAAATTAACACAGCAAATGCACTGTTAGAAATGGAAACATGGCTTACACAGACATGGAGTAATGCCAAGTATTGATTTGATAACATTTTCAAAGTTTCAAATGATATCACTATATTGCAAGTAGCAGCAAAAAAAAGAACAACAAGAAGAAGAAAATACAAATGAACAAACCTGTTTAATGTCTGAATTGACTAGGCAAAAGAATAAGGAAAAAAATCAGGAGAGAAACTTAAGGGAAAATATGCTTTTCCTTTTTTATGTTGTGTTTTATATGTAATAGATAAATAAATGCATTTATAGTTAGTCAATGTTTTCTTTAAATTTTCTCTGAACTTGTGAACATTGCCAGCAGAATATGATAGGAAATATGGTATTATAGTGTGATTAGGAATTTTTAAGTGAAGTATTCCCTGTAAGCTTTGTGGATTTATGATTGTTTAAAAACTAAACAAGGAAATGAAAAATTCAACAAAAAGAAAGATCAGGAAATGTGAGAATGGTTTGGTTTCTTTATGTAATAATTTATAAATTTCTACTAATTCTATGAATACTCAATTAAAACACATTAAATTTAAAAAACAATAGAAATACAACAGAAAATCAAATCCAATGATAGGACTATTTTGAAATGATGCTTAAAACATTTTCCTCATTCTCTCTTAAAATTGATAATGACCCAGAGACTTTTCAACTTGTTCTTTTTTTTTTAAATTGATTGTTCAAAACATTACAGAGCTCATGATATATCATCGTTCATACATTAGACTCAATTGGGTTTTGAACTCCCATTTTTACCCCAAATACAGATTGCAGAATCACAACTGTTACATACTCACATTATTACATAATGGCATATTAGTGACTGTTGTATTCTGCTACCTTTCCTATCCCCCACTATCCCCCCTCCCCTCCCCTCCCCTCCCATCTTCCCTCTCTATCTCCTCTGCTGTTGTTCAATTCTCTCCCCTTTTTCCCCCCTCCCCCTTGCCCCTCATAACCTCTTATAATTTTGTGTATCATTGAAGGTCTCCTACCATTTCCATATGCTTTCCCTTCTCTCTCCCTTTCTCTCCCCCCATTCGTCTTTGTTTACTGTTAGTCTTTTCCTCATGCTCTTCCTTCCTGTTCTGTTCTTATTTGCTCTCTTTATATCAAAGAAGACATTTGGCATTTGTTTTTTAGGGCTTGGCTAGCTTCACTTAGCATAATCTGCTCTAATGCCATCCATTTCCCTGCAAATTCTATGATTTTGTCATTTCTTAGTGCTGCATAATACTCCATTGTGTATAGATGCCACATTTTTGTTATCCATTCATCTATTGAAGGGCATCTAGGTTGGTTCCACAGTCTAGCTATTGTGAATTGTGCCGCTATAATCATTGATGTGGCCGTATCCCTATAGTGCTCCTCAGGGAATAGTCCAAGAAGGGCGATAGCTGGGTCAAATGGTGGATCCATTCCCAGCTTTCCCAGGAATATACATACTGCTTTCCAAAATTGGCCTCACCATTTTGCAGTCCCACCAGCAGTGTACAAGTGTACCCTTTTCCCCACATCCCCGCCAACACTTATTGTTGTTTGACTTCATAATGGCTGCCAATCTTACTGGAGTGAGATGGTATCTTAGGGTGGTTTTGATTTGCATTTCTCTGATTGCTAGAGATGGTGAGCATTTTTTCATGTACTTGTTGATTGATTGTATGTCCTCCTCTGAGAAGTGTCTGTTCAGGTCCTTGGCCCATTTATTGATTGGGTTATTTGCTATCTTATTGTTTAATTTTTTGAGTTCTTTGTACATTCTGGATATTAGGGCTCTATCTGAGGTGTGAGGGGTAAAAATTTGTTCCCAGGATGTAGGCTCTCTATTTACCTCTTTTATTGTTTCCCTTGCTGAGAAAAAACTTTTTAGTTTAAGTAAGTCCCATTTGTTTATTCTTGTTATTAACTCTTGGGCTATGGGCGTCCTATTAAGGAATTTGGAGCCCGACCCCACTATATATAGATCGGAGCCAACTTTTTCTTCTATCAGACGCAGCGTCTCTGATTTGATATCTAGCTCCCTGATCCATTTTGAGTTAACTTTTGTGGATGGCGAGAGAAAGGGATTCAATTTCATTTTGTTGCATATGGATTTCCAATTTTTCCAGCACCATTTGTTGAAGATGCTATCCTTCCTCCATTGCATGTTTTTAGCCCCTTTATCAAATATAAGATAGTTGTAACTTTGTGGATTAGTCTCTGTGTCTTCTATTCTGTACCATTGGTCAACTTGTTCTTATTGTCTACATTAATTTGGTTTTGCATTGACTTGACATTACCACTGCCATCAGCACATGTGCATCTTGATTGCATTAATTGATGTAATTAGCATTAATTTTCAATTATTATTACTATTAATCTTCATATTCCAGCCTCATGCCTGGTAGGTGGGATAATCATTGAATAAACAACTGGAGAAATGGTTTAATATTTCAAATTCTCATAGCACTTTACCTAAACCTTTCCTAAGGAATTTCTCTTGTTTTAGCACAGTCTTACACATGTAGTAAAATCCTTCAGCTCTTTACACCATAGGCTTCATTCACTATTACTAAATGAAAAATAAGCAACTCAATAAATGAAATTCACATGATAAGATCAAAGCAATAATTCCTCTGTGACATCTTTCAGTGAAAATATTTCTTTAGTGTTTGGAGGATATCACAGTAAGGGTGCATTGGATCATGCTCTCTGAACAAATGAAGTCTCACTAATTCTTCTGTTTACACAACCCTGCTTAGGAATTCTTTCACCTCAAGAACTCCCTTTAAGTTTTGTTTTTTTTTTTTTTTTTTTGTTTTTTTTTTTTTTTTTTTTTTTTTTTTTTTTATTAGAATCCCTCCTTTTACCAAGATTTGCCTCTCTTCCATGGGGAACAAGCAACTCAGTGCACAGCCATTTGAGCCCAGAAGAGAATTACTGAGTGATGTTATTTCAAACAATTAGTTCACTTCAATTTTTATGGTCTGAGGAAAATCCTCATGTGATTACATATCCCAAATATAACAAGAAAGTGGACCAGATGTAGTAAATGCTCATAAAGAATTCTCATTCTGCTGACCCAGGCCTGTCATCACAGCCACTCACACGTTGTTGCACTGAGCTTGCAGAGTGCATCTGTGGTGTGCTGGCAGGGTACCTTTCCTCCTCACAGAGGGTCCATGCTGTGAGTGTGTACAAGAGTGCAGCAGGCCACAGGAGGGTCAAGCCTGGGATAGTGGAAAAGGACATCTGTGCTAATGACTAAATCTCATTCCTTTGTCTGCATTTACTTCCTGGGCAGATGGAGGGGCAAAGGAAAAACAATAGGGAGGTGGGGGATTGATTGCATATTTGAAACTAAATAATCCTTAGAGTCCTGTAAATTTCTGTTAAAGATCAGCATTTTTTTAAATAAAATCATAGCATTGAACTTCATCAAGAAAATAAACAGTAACAGAGTAATGCAGCACTGTTAGTTGCACTGCATGGTAGAAACATTAGCAAATTATAGAAAATATAGTATATAGCTGACAGGATCTGTTTAGGGGATGTTGGGTGGGGAAAACCCATGAGAAGGATGTTCAAGGAGGATTTTTGCTTTCTTATCATTCTGTGATTTTCCTCTTTCCTGTGTAGCTTGGGAGGAGCTAGCAAAGCAATATGAGGGAGGACAGACAGATGGGTTCAGAGAATGTTCTAGTAGCCCAAGTTCTAAAATCTGGTGGAGTGAATTGTCATGGACTGGCCACTTAGATGAGTCAAGGGAGAAGAAAAGAGCTTTTTTAGGAGGTCTGGCAATTGTATATCAACTTGTCATGAGATTTCAGGGTCCAGAATATTAATCAAGAATTTCAGCCAACATTAGGATTTGGGGAGCAGCCAAGGAAATATCCTGTCCATGATTTATTGCCTTAGCCAATTAAAAAAAAAACAGTCACTAAACTTTTTCAGGCTATTCTTTTAGACATATGGGCTAATATAAAATGAAAAGATTTTAAAAGATAAACAGGATTCAAGTATCATAACTGTAAATAGGTCAAGCCAGATTCCTCTGGGGAAAAAAAAAAAGTTCTCTTTTTCTGAAAATTTGATATTCAGTTTGGAGAGTATCCATGTGATGTTATGACATAATTTTCTGGCTCCAGGAGAGTTATTCATATGGCTCCCATGCAAAGCTGGAGATTGGAATTAGTTGTAATTCTGGCTAAATGTCCTATGACATTTTACATTTAGACAGAAAAGAACATTGCTAAATTGTCTGCATTTACTTAGGGTCTAATGCATATGCATACAATGAATTGCAAGCCAATGTTCCTTATGTTTTCAAGTTTACCTTTATGTCACTATATTGATAAGTGTAAACTTACCGGTGATCCTGTAAATCCCACTTCACCAGTATTTCCATTTCTACCAGGTTCACCCTTTATGGAAGAAAAAAAAAGAGCAAGATATGGGGGAGGTATAAAGGGATTAAAATGTTCTCTGAGACTAGATGACAAATGAATTGCAGATAAAAAGTCTTCTTTAGAAAGTTCATGCTTTCAGCAGGGGAAAAAAAGGAAATCTAGGCTCTATTTCTGATAGCAAGTCATTCTACAATTGATTTTGCAGAACTTTCATCAATTTACAGAAGAAATGAAGATGAATTATCAGAGTCTGTTCTAACTCACAATTTTATGAACATCAATTATTACATGCATGACCATACCTCACCAAATTAAAGCATTGTTTCTTCAAATACTATTAACCATTTCTTTCATTGTGACAAAAAGGAATTACCAGAGATGTTTTCTTTATGGCCAAATTCAAGGTAATCTGCTTAAATGGATGTCACAGTTCACAAAGAGAAAATACTATACTTACTTAATTTTGTGTCAAATAGAAATTAATGGCCTGCCCTAATCTTATCCTCATCTTTATTACAACTAAGAAAAGAATCTTGCAAATCAAATTTGTTGTTGCATGATCTTCATTGATCACATACTATTAATGTTACAATTTATAGTTATATTACCTTTAATTAAAATTCCAACTCAAGAAATTACTTTTTAAGCTTTTAGGAGGCATATTGGCACTCTACTATTAACATAATTTGAAAATTCCACTTAATTAAGACTTCATAATATCTCATAGAGAAATCTAAATGGAAATCCTGAGCAATATAGGAGACAGACAGTACCTAATAATATTATACTATCAAACTTAAGAACTCTTTTACATTTTTGTAAAAGTTTATTCTGAGTTCTCAAGTTAGATTGAATATAATGGAGGAAAAAACTATTGGGAAAATAAAATTAATTATTGCAGAGCACTCTTGTTAACACGCTAGCTCCTTCTTAGGCTCTTTAGAACTTAAAAGCAAAATGAAAAACAAAAGCTTACATCTTCACCAGGCTTGCCAGGAGGGCCCTCTGGTCCCCGAGCACCAATTGGACCCTAATGACAAAGCAAAACAGAAAGGAGGAAAAAAGAATATTTACCTCTTCCTGCCAATAATATAATCTAAAATTTGTTGAAACAATAAAAATATATCAGAGAAAATAGTTTTATTACAATTTTAGCTTTTATCTTGTATCCTTCAGATCATGTGCTCAAAGGTTTATTGCACAAATACACATATCTCGGTAACTGTCTACTATACATATCCCTTTGAATTTAAATACTCCACCATAAGAAACATATGGCTTAACTATAGTCCATGATAAAGTTCTCTCAAACTAAATTTTCATTTTTTACTACTTTAGAGAGGACCTTGAAAAATAAATAACTACATCATTATCAGGGTGGACCAGCATGTAACTGAGTATACAGGCTTACTTGACATTTACCATTGGTCCAGGTTCACCAGGTTCACCAGGAGGGCCTGTTGGTCCTACACCACCCTAAAATTGAGAGGAAAAATGATTAAATACAAACCAAAGTGAAATAGAACACCAAATCTCTATGTGGTTGTTCAGATGGCTGGCACTTTTCATTTTCGTACCCTTTTGGGCAAGTCACTTAATCTATTTATAACTCAATTTCCTAATTTTCAAAATGAGAATAGCAATAGAACTTACTCTATTAGGCTGTTTAGATCATTAATGCAGGTTAATGACCTCGAACAGTGCTAGCATAGGATCAGCTAACCTAGACTGAGCTAAAGATTTTTCCTTTCTTTCTTTTCAGAAATCTTTTCCTGATGGGTACAGTGTCACATGTGTTGAAGGCCAGTCAGGCAACTTAGCGAGACCTTGTCTCAAAATAAAAAGTAAAGCAGACTGGGGATATAGTTCAGTGATAGCCCATCTCTGGGTTCAATCCTATGCTCCCCAAAAAAATTAAAAAAAGAAAGAAAACATTTCCTAATTCTTGTTAAATCATTACAACAAATAAAATAGCTCTGTGTCACAGTTTTACTGCTATTTGCTAGGCATAGAAAGAAAATACATAGTACTATGTTCTTTTAAAATATTCTATAGAATGATCACCCTGACTTTTATTTATAATAATATCACATGGTAATGCCATGATATAATCTGTTTTCATAGCCTTGAGATTGTACATAATCAATTATGAAAATTTTCATCACAAACCGAGAAAATGATTTGTTATTTCAGGGGCAAAGACACACAATTTCTGGCATTTGAGGGGAGTCACATAAAGATATCAGATGATAAAAATTTAGTACAATGAAGAAACTTTGAAAAACTACTGCATATATTTTAAGTGAGCGAAAATTATTTAGTAGATCCCAAAGTGATCATTAGAATTATGCAATGTAAAGGCCTGCCCAAAATAGTCATCTCACATAGAGCTTGCTTTCACATATTTCTTTACTGTAGTATACAATTTAATTAGAAAAAGACTTACTTGTTGTCCTTGTAAACCTTGAGGTCCCCTTGGGCCAACAGGACCCTTAAAAACAAATGAGAAGAAAAGTTGTATAGTATTATTCATAATGATTAATATTATTTAAATGTTGGCTTGGCTTTTAGAATCTGGAAAAGTGAATCTTTGACAGGGGAATGATGACATTATCCATCTGCCCTCATCTGAAAGGCAGACAAATTCAGGGAGATTAAAGCTTGAACAACACTTGGGATGATTTCGTATACACCCTCAGTGTCATAAAGAGAAATAAGCATTATGCCTGCACCCAATGTCTTCAGGACAAGAATTTATAAACCAGAACATCTGAAGAGAAAAAGCTTAGCAGGCATAAAGTTTTCAAACTGCCTGTTTAGTCCTTCAACTTCACAGAAAATAATTCTTATGATGTAAATGAACAAGTCAAATAAACGTTTATCAGGTCAACAATATTGATAACATTATTTTCAATATCAGTTTAAAATTTTTCAGGGAACTGAGATTTCTGGATTATTTCTTTCCTTCACAACATACATTGAAAGGATCAGCATAGGCTTCTCTCATTTAAAATAAAATTATTACATTGAGGCACAGCAAAGGAAAGTAAAGTACAATTTAAGAAAATTTAAAACTGTATAAGACTATACAATTTTTTAAAATGCCAGACTTTATAAAGTCAAATTGATTCAACTAAAATCAAATTTGTTCTTATGGCCAAAAAACTGAAACTTCACTTTGCATTGACCAAAAATTTTAGCTAGTAATAAAATAAAAGCCCCTTTAAAAAATAAACACATATGTAATTCAAACTTCCAAAGATAAAAATTCATACATATTGGGAAAAGAAATCAGGAAGATAATTTCATTCACAATAGCTACAAAAAATTAAAATATTAAAGAATATATCTAAACAAAGAGGTAAAAACCTCTACAAGGAAAATTACAAAATGCTGAAAAAAAGAAATTGAAAATAACACTAGAAGATGGTAAAAAGACACCAAGAAATGGCTCCATGTTCACTGATAGACAGACTTAATGTTAAAATGACTGTATTGCCAAAAGTGATCTACAAGTTCAAAGCAATCTCTATAAGTTACGAGTATATTCTTCACAGAACAAATAAAAACAATCTTAAAATCCACATGAAAGAACAAATGATTGGGACAGCCAAAGCAATCCTGAACAAAAAGAACAAACACAGAGGCATTACAATATTTCACATCAAAGTACACCACAGAGCCTTAGAAATAAAAACAGCATGGTACTGGCATAAAAAGACACATAGGCCGATGGAACAGAATAGAAGGCAGAGGAACACAGCTATAGTCATTCTTCAAAAAGGTGCCAATAACATGTTCTAAAAAAGAGAACCTCTTTAACAAGTGGTTCTGAAAAATCTGGATATCCAAAAGTAGAATAATGGAACTAGATTTCTTTCACACTGTACAAAAGTCAGCTCCAAATGAATCAAAGACCTAAGTATAAAATCTGAAACTTTAAAACTGTTAGAAGAAAAAAAGGGGGAAACACTTCAACATACAGGCTCAGGCAAAGACTTCCCAAATAGGAAGGCCCATATAACTTAGGAAATAAGAGAAAGAATTAATAAATGGGACAGCAGGAAGTTTAAAAACCTGTACAACAAAGAAAACAATTACAGAATGAAGAAGCAACTACAGAATGGGAGCAAAACTTTGTTAGCTCATCTTCTCACAGAATATATATTAAAAATACTCAAAAGGTCAACATCAAGAAAACAAATAACCCAATCAATAAATGGACAAATGAAATGAACAGACACTTCTCAAAAGAAAAAATAAAAATGGCCAACAATTATATGAAAAAATGTTCAACATCTTTAGCCACCAGCAGAATGCAAATTAAAACTACATTGAGATTTCATCTCACTGCAGTTAGAATGGCAAAATGGAAAAAAATCACCAAGAATACAAAGAACAATAAATGCTGGTAAGGATGCAGAAGGGAAAGGCAAGTCTTGTACCCTGTTGGTGGGAATTTAAATCAGTTCAGCCACTACGGAAATCTGTAGAAAGGCTCCCCAAAAAGCAAAAAGTAGACCTATTGTATGACCTAGCTCTACCATTTGTCAGTATGATCCCAAAAAATTAACCAGCGTAATTTAGATACAAATATTTCCATGGTTAGTAGCAGCAACACAAATCACAATAGCCAGATTATGGAACCGACTAGGTGTCCACCAACAAATGAATGGACAAAGAAAATGTGGTGTATCTACACAATGGAATTCTAATCAACCACAGAGAAGAACAAAATTATGTCACTTGCAAAAATATGGGTGAAACTGGAGTCTATGATTTTGAGCCAGACTCAGAAAAGTATCATATGTTTTCTCTTATATGTGTAAACTAGAGGGGGAAAACATTAGAAATGAAAAGAAAATGCATGAAAGTAGAGGGACACTATTAGGGTAGAGGAAGGGAATCAGAGGTAGGGAGAAGGGGAAAATGTTGGAGAGTTTAGGGAGTGAAATTAATCAAATTATATTTTTTATGTATCTATAAATAAATAAATAAACTGCCATCAAAGGCAACATTCTATATAATTAGCATACACCAATAGAAGCAGAAAAAAATACCCAAATAACCATTAAATGATACCATATATACTAGCAATTTTAAAAACATACAAGTAACATGTAAGGTATCTATAATACTGGCCCTAGCAGTGTAATTATCTGTGAGGTCTGACTTTACACTTCTTATTGCCTGAAATTCCACCAGTCTGGAATGATTTTGAATTATGTTGTGATCAAAAAAGTATGGGACATTTGGTTTGAAAAGTGTTAACTCATTCAATGACATTCCATTCCTTCAAATATCTGTGTTAAAGTACTTGCCCAGAAAACAAGGGAATCCTTTGTGCAGTTGACAAATTCCAAAGATAATAGAGATAATGAGAAGGCCCAGCTGGGGAACCATAGATTATTAGAGCAACCCGAAAAAAAAAAATATCAAAATAAGTAGGAAATAAAAGAAATGGGAATGGCAAAATATCTCTGATTTCAAAATTGTGCCAAATCCATGTTTCTAACAACATCATAAAACAGGTTTTTTTTTGTTTAAATGATAAAGGAACTATTTTGTTGTGTGAGAGTGGTAGTTATATGTCTTAAAATCTGTTTGTTTTCTTCAAGCATGAGATGAAGTGTACAGACAGTTCTTCATTAATTTCCCAAGTGCTTTGCATGTTTATGAATGGAACACCACTGGGCTTTTAGCTGATATTTAGTAGCCTTTGATAAATAATTAAATGGAAAGATGGATGGATGGATGGATGGATGTGTTTCAGAAGACCCATACCACTTCTTGAGTAGTTAACTCAAGCCTCTGTTTTTATTTTTTCTGCAAGTACTTTGACAATCAGTAAAATGTGTGCTTACCACAGAGCCAGGCATCAATCCTACTTGACTCCCAAGTCCAGATTTTTCATCCAACCCTGCCATCTGAGCTGAAAAAGGCTATAAAAACAACGTGTTGACATTATTTCCACAGTAAAAGATATACATCGACATTCTTTTTAAATTGAGAAAGGTACTCTCTATAATTCTTACAGAATGACACTTCTAAGAATCATTTTAAACTTTGACTTTACAGCATGGAAACAGGTTCAGGCTGTTTTCTACTGTATGTGCTTTCATTGTCATTCTTCTCCAGATCTCTTCATAGGTACGTTGCTTCAGAGCAACTCTTACATAGGACAGGACACACGTTCCGACAAATCATGGATCACGCTTGTCAGTACTTAGTCTAATTGATTTCAGGTTTAAACCTCTTTATCTGATTTCTTCCTGTGGGTTAGAGAATGCCAAATACCCAAACAAATAATAAAAGAGGACTTTGAAAATATTTGTCCTGAAGATGCCAGAATCCACTTTAGACTATTTTATGCAGAAGGCATTCTACTTTATTTGTTCATAGAAAGTAAACTTTTAATTGCATTTGTGTTTGAAAAAATATATATAATCCTTTTAGTGAACCTCAGAATATTCCAAAAACTAGGAACAGTTTTACCTATTGTCTTTCACATTTTAAAAAGCTCTGGCAATCAAATTGACCAAAATTGTTCCTCTATATTCCAGCAGTTATATTAATTCCAAGATTTAGTGGGAAAAAGTTGCATGTATTGTTTAAAAAAATTGGCAATCCCTTCTACAATCAGTTGAGAGCAGATGTATGAATTGTTAAAAAATAAAAATGGTTTTCAGACTCCATATGTTCTCTTGTTACGATGTGCAGTCTACTGCTCATTCACTATGCTGGCCTCAGAGAATTCAAAGGCAGAGACACACATTTTATTTTTACTTCAGGCAGAAAACTAAAATTTGAGAAATAATGAGGCAACAATTTTTAATATTAACTCAACAGCCTTATATAAGTCATCACAGATGGGTCTCCTCTCTTGGTGGAGGATATGGGGCAAATTTTGTCAGCCTTCTAACCTAGAGAACAGCAAGAGGATAAAGATAGAACCCACCTTTAGTTCATAGGGGAAACAATACTAGTGGTCCTTGAGAATCAGTGGAAACAACAAAGTTCACAGAGTCCAGAACTTACACTGAGTAAAATAATCTGAAGCAACACTTTAAAAGATGCTGCTTTGAGTTTCCCAATTTCACGTTGTTCAGAGAAATGCTATATTCAATTAATAGCTGTCATGGTCCATCATCAATATGTGAACTGACACAATCTAAAATCATAATGATAAATTAGTAATTTAATATACTATCCAAATGTGACATTGACTCACCCTGCTCATGCCATCAGGTCCTGGGTGAGATGGATGTCCAGGGGGTCCCGGAGCACCAGGTTGACCAGGAACACCTGGCTCTCCATCAATTCCCTGAGGACCACGAGGACCCTGGAAACACAAACCAGTGGACATTAAAACCCACTGCCACATATTTACTTAGTATAAAGTTAAAGCCACAAATGCCTCGATGGCAATTATGCCAATTTTTTTTTAAATGAATGGCAACCTAGCCATTTAGAGTAATTTCATCATCTATGTTAACACTGTTGATTTCAGTACTGGTCAGAGTTTCATCCACTGGGACATAGTTTGGGTAAGAATTTTACTTGACGTGTTAAACCCCAAGTAATCAGTCTTCTTGGAATAATCATAAAATTGCTTTCAGTTCAACAGCATTCTAGAATGAGTTTTTTTTTTAATTTGGTTGAGTTTCATTGCTCAAGGTTATTTAATCACCAATTCCTAAATTCATTCTTCTTAGATTACAGTTAAGTATGTATGTGTCTGCTAAACTTCTTTACTACTCCACCCTTCAAAAATGTAAGGGCCCCTTCATTGGAGTTTGTGAGTTTTTCCATCTAATTGTTTAATGCTTTACATAGTTTCCAGTGTATAGTAGACACTCGATACATGTGAAATACATTTTCATATGTCATTCTTCTTTAGCATTTCCATTCTGGCATATTTTATTTTCCTTCCTACTGCGAGAGGTAGACCAGACCAATGAGAAAACAGAGGCAATGACACCATGATTGAGTCAAGTCCAGGCCTCAGAGAAGTGAGCAATGATTTCTAGCTGCCAAATTCCACCCTTCTAGCCCACATTCTGAAGGCAGCTTGGGGAACAGCCACGTCCTCAGCTCTGAAAAAGCTCCACCCCTAACCTCAGCAGTCTCAGCAGTCTTGTTAAGTATTTTCTGGTTTGTCATCTTAAGAGTCTTAACAAGCTTTAAAAGGAAAAGAAGGAGCAAAGAAGTTATGACAGTGTGCTTTTTATCATTAAAAGCAGGGATTGAGAAAAATATGGAAATCAAGTTAGAATTTAATAGGAAAAGAAGCTTTTCATACTTAACTGAGAGTAGCTACTGGCCCACAGGGAGCAGTTCACATATGAGATGATAATGGAGTCAGAGACAGTGCAGGACAAGCTGAGGTGGTGGCCAGGGCAGTTCCCATATGATGACTTGGGGGAGGATGGTGTAATAGCTACTCATAAAGCAGTTTAAGCTATTTTAATGTGTCCAAGTATTCATATACACATGTTTATTTCTTGGAATAGTAAGATAAATTAAAAAATTTATATTTTCAAGTAGAAGTAGAAAAATATTCTGAAAATTTTATGTTTTAAGAAATAATTTCTTGGAAAATTATTCTCATACTTTACAAATAAAATCCTTCTGACTTCTAAACTGCTGATAATGCACTTCATTTTTTTCTTTACACATAATAGAGGCTGATTTTGATTGCTATCTAGGACTCCTTCACAATATGGATATGGAAACTCTTGAATGTGCATCCTCATTGGGCGCACAAAGTGTGACATACTCCTAGAGGCTGGTGTGGAAGACTATTACTGTGCTTTTGCAATATTTACTTGCTAAATGATAAACAGCTATTAAAATATACAAAAAGTGACCTAAAACATAATCTCTGTTCCCAATGACATTTCCAAAGGCAAAATGTAAAATTACATTTAGTGTCCATATGACTATTCAGAAGTTTGGGTAATATTAGTTCTCAAAAATAGCTGTGCATTTCTCTAATTTTTAATGATTAATACTGAAAATCTCATCTGAAAACAACTCACATTTTCATTGATGGCCCATCCATTCCTTCATAGAATTCACTTTAAATAGTATACATGTATTATTTGTATACAAACTGAGATAAAAGCTAATAAAAACCTAATAGTGAAACTTATCCAAAGTGAACATAAAGAAGATTGCATGTAAGAATAAGAAAAAATATATAATATTGAGCATTTTACTGATAAATATTACAAATAAATCACAAGTTGTGAATCTATTAAAACACGTTTTATATTTTAGAATGAACTGAATTACATAATTCTTTTATTAAGGTAAATGTTCTAATTATAATTTTCTCCCATCCCCCGAGAGACTAATATCTCTGGCTGCAATCTGCAATAAAAAATACTTGTAGATGGCCACTAGGTGGCGGCCTTTAAACATTCACAAGGAGAAAAAATATTAATGACCCAGAATCATTGATTTTATTTGCTGCTGGATAATAGTGCCATACACAGACATATGCATGTGCATGCTCACACATTCACACACACACACACACACACACACACACACACACACTATAGAATGTTGATCTGGTAGTTAGTACATTTCCCATTTTACAGATGAGGAAACTGATACCTATGAGGTTAAGTATCACATGCAATTGGAATTCAGTATACCATTGACTATCTATCTCCTGATAGGTTTGTTACTAGTTTTTCACTGTGAACTGGCTTAAAACTAAGGGCTTGTGATGAGAGACAGTCATGCTGATGGTTGGTTGGTGCTAAAGGCTTCATCTGAGTGTCTCTATACCAGTAGTTCTCAACCCAGAGCAATTTTGCCTGAATTTGGCAACATCAAGAGACTTTTTATTGTTACATTTTGATGGGATTTGGGGGTTGCTACTGGTATCCAGTGGGTAAAGCTGCAAAATATCCTGCAATGAATAAGGAGTTACCTGGCCCAAAATATAAATAGTGTTGAGGCTGAGAAACTGTGCTGCACATCTTAAGCCTTCTAAACTGTTTGATGATAATGGAAGTAGGAGGAGAAAAATGGAATTCATGATTCTTTTTTTTCCTTTTAACTAACTATTCTTGTTTATTGGTGCATTATAACTATAAACAATAGTGGAATTCATTGTGTCATATTTGTATGTGCACGTAGTTTGATTTCTCTCATTACCTAGTACCTTCTCTTTCTCTCTATTCCTCCCTCCCCCTATTCACTTGCTCAACTCAATTGATCTCTCTTCTGTTATTGTGATTGCCATACTTAGCGCATTATAATTATATGGTTCATCATAGAATATGCATACATAGACCTAACATAATTTGGTAGATGTCAGTCTCCAGTGATTCCCCACTCACTCCCCTCCTCCTTCCGTCTACATCCCCTTCCTTAACTCTATTAGTCTCCCCTCAATTTTCATGAGGTTTTCTTCTTTTTTCCCCTCTTTTTCTCTCTAGCTTTTGCATGTGGGAGCAAACATTCAACCCTTGATTTTCTTTTTTTTTCAGAGTAGAAATTAGAAGTTTATTAAAGGACAGCAGAAAAGACTTCTCCCGGAGGAAGAAGGGGACCCCAGAGGTGGAATCCCCTTCTGAGTCTGAGTGGTGTTCTCCAGTTCCATCCACTTTCCCACAAATGACATTCCATTCTTTTATGACTGAGTAAAATTACTCCATACTGTATATATACTATACTTTTGCTTATCCATTCATCTGTTGATGGGTGCTTAGGCTGGTTCTATAATTTGGCTATTGTGACTTGCACTGCTATAAACAGTGCAGGTATTGCTATAATATGCTGATTTTAGATCTTTCAGATAAATACCAAGGAGTGGAATAGTTGGGTCATATGGTGGATCCATTCCTAGTCCTTTAAGGAATCACTTTACTGCTTTCCAAAGTGATTATACTAATTTGCATTCCCACTGACAATGTAAAAGTGTACCTTTTCCCCCCAACATCCTCACCAGCAATTAAAGGGCTGGAAATGTAGCTCAGTAGAAGAGTCCTGCTGTATCCCCAGTATTATTTTTTAAAATTGGGGTATTATGATGCTAATACCACTCTATATTGTCACAGTGATAATTTCAGTGCAGTTAATCAGTTCCTAGAAGATTTAAAAACTGAAGCAAAACACTCTGCCTATGGGTATTTTGTGATATGCTGGTAGCTGGAAATCAGAGTAGTAAGAGTATTTATATTGGGGATATCAGCAAAAGTCACAAACAATTTTTTTTTAGTTTTAAAGACAACCAATGATTAAACCCTTGCCATCAAAACACTACCTGCTAGAATTAAAAGAGGAAGAGATGCCCTGCTTGAGTATCTGTCAAGATTATCTATCTTGCTTTCTCCTAAATTACTACTTTCCACTCTTTTCCCACTCACAAACTCATACACAACACACACACGTGCACACACACACACACTCAACCCAATTAGCATTGACTGTCTCAGGCCTAATTAAGAAAAGAAATGAACTACATCATATACTAAGGAGGGAAGAGAAGAAAAACAAGAAGGTTGAGGAATAGACCCATTGGATACTATAAGGAATTTTGGAAGTCTGATCTATTATTCTTAGAGCAACTTCCACCTGCACTTGGACACGTGTAGAACCATAAAACAGTAACAAGATGAAGCCATCAGCAAAAGTGTCCAGAGACATGATACAAATTTTGTCCTTATTCATATATTCAAAGTTGTCTGTTGCTTCCTTGCTTATTTCCTCCCATTTAGATACAGGTAAATACATACTTAAATGAATAGAAACACATTGAGAGTTAAGTTCTGGTAGACACCATCAGAGAGAAAATTAAGCAACCTATTTTTTTCTGATGGAAATGTGGGATAATAACAGCAATACATAAATT
Organism: Spermophilus citellus; assembly: GCF_964194105.1. NCBI lineage: Eukaryota > Metazoa > Chordata > Mammalia > Rodentia > Sciuridae > Spermophilus > Spermophilus citellus. Next base: position 91,085,871 of record NC_138192.1, read on the forward strand.
AATCCAGTTATTCAATTTGTGAAAGACATTATATATTTGGGGTAACATATAAGAAAGAGAAAGAATTGTACTCCTAAGACTTAGAATAATAAATATTCTGTACAGATTGCTAATGAGAGAAAAATTTAATAATATAAAATACTCTCATGTTTTATCTCAATGGTATAGAAGTAATTATTTTAATTTAAAAGGTATCCCCATTTTCTGGTAATATAACTGTTGATTTTTAAAATTATTCCTTGATATCCCTGTAGCAGCTACTCAATTAAAAATGCAAAGTGCTACCTGGGAAGCAATGTGCAACCACTTGAAGGTGCATTTTATTCTTTCCTAATTCTCCTCTGTCCAGTTTCATTATTCTTACAGCAGCTATAGATCACAGAATTTGGATGTTTTATCTTGACAGTAAGTTATTAGCATTGTTTATTCATGACTGACAACTTCTGAAAACAACATGATATGTTTAACCATGTTTCCTTAAATTTTATTTATTTTAATTTGACATCACAAAGGATATAAAAATATCATTTGGATTATTTAATAAGATAAAAAGCAATTAATACATAATAATTTCTTCTGAATTAAGAGAGCTACACAATCACTTCATGACCTGAGCTTTTTGCAATTTTTAATGTATGTAGCAGAAAAACAGTGCCCTTGCCACCCTCAGGGATAATGGCATAGAGGGGCCTGCTTAGAACACTTTACAAAAAGGAAGCTCCTTGTCAACTTACAGGTCTTCCTTTGGGGCCTCGCTCTCCTCTTGGACCTTGGGATCCTGGAGGTCCCTGAAACAGAAATGACGATTAGGTATGCAAACATTTATCTTTGAATGTATTTGTTTTAAAGACTTTTTAAATGAGATTGGAAAATGGAAACCTCACATTTTTAACTCAGGGCGGTTGAAGACTGGCGAACAAAGCCATGCACCTATAGAAATTCTGTATACATAGAAAGACTGTTTATCTTAGCTGTGAAGTTGAAGGTCTTTAAAGAATTAATAACATATTATAGCATCAGGGAGCTCAATAAGCTAAATACATTAGCTTGATTGGTAATTACAAATTTTTAAAAATCATTTTTGCTATCATCTACCAGGTAAAGCTTTTGCCATTAAATTCTGGGCACAGAAAGTTACAGTTCAGATTTAGAAAAATTATCAATTATCTAGGTGAGTATATAAATCTAAAATGGTATATTATACTCAAAATTGTTCATCACTGTTCAAGTTGCTGAAGAAAGCAAAACAAAGAACAGCCAATTAGCCTGCTACTATTTTATATACATTGACATCATTCTTTCACTTAACTTTAAATACTATATCATTTCCATTGTTTATTTAAGACCTGCTTCTAATTTTCCCTATCATAATTGCTGTCATCTCTCCCTTAAAATAATAAATGACTTTTGTATTTCAAAAGTGGTCTTATTGTACTGATATCTTAAAATAGGTGTTTTTTTTTTTTTTTTGGTTGATTGTTTTTGTTTCAGGGAAATGAAATTGCCAGGGGTTTTTATTTCTCTTTGAAGGATAATTTTAATAGATTTATGAAGATTAGATTCCACATTTATCCAGTTCACCAAATGGCATTGTTTGTTCTTGTTTTCATATATATTTATATACACACACACATATATATATATACATATGTGTATATATATGCACATATATACATATAATATATATATATATGTGTGTGTCTGTATATATATATATATATGTGTGTGTGTGTCTGTATATATATATATATATATATATATATATATATATATGAATATTTAATTTTAAAATTTTTAATTTGTATTTTTATTTTTTTGTGAGAGAGACAGGGTCTTGCTATGATGCCCAGCCTGGTCCCAAATGCCTGCATTGAACCAACTATCCTCCTGCCTCAGCCTACAAAGTATCCAAAATTATAAGTGCATGCCACCATGCCCAATTCAACAGTATGTCTAGAAGCAAAAGCTTCTGAAGAATTACAGAGGGTATGTTAAAGTTGTATTAATATTTTACTTAAAATATATGTGTGTGGGGGGGTGTTATCCACCTAGTTAACTCTAAACAAAACAGAAATAGTCTTGAATACCAAATAAAAATGTTATTTTGATATATAATTAGTCAAATTCTGCAGCAATATTAATATATGATTTAAGTATGTAAAAGTAGTCCACTCTGATCATGGTTCAACAATAGACATGTATGATCTGGTTTTGATGAACAAGGTCAATCTAAAATTAATAATGTAATAGTAGATTGTTTTGTCTTTCACATAACCGATAAGCAACACTAACACATGAGAAGACATCAACTTCAACAATTTTTTAATTAAGTTATATCCTATGTATCATTCCTCACTGAGAAGGAATGCCTAAACTTGAAGATGGCTCAAGGCAAATCATTTCAAGAAACCAAATATCATTTTTTTACATGTGGATATTATATCTGTAAAGATTTCCAGTATCTTGATGAAAAGATACTTTTGATCTTTTCTTAGGCTGGTGCTGTATGGTATGATACCCTCTGATGATCCTGGACAGCAACAGTCAGTAACATGATCACAAGAGGAGCATCATATATCCCACAGCAAACTGCACCAAGCTGGGGTGTTCAGTAGGCCAATGTATTAAGTGCATTTTCAATTTATGATATTTTCTACATATGCATTATGCATTTATTGAAACATCACCCCTTGTACATTGAGGAGCATCTGCACAGTAAAGACATTTAACAGTACTGTTGCTCACCAGGATATTGTCATTGTTACATCAAAAGATGATAATTATTTGTAGCTTGATTCCTTCTATATGTGATGAGAGCTTGTGGGACACAGAAGCTTAATGATTACTAAAAATACTGTTTGAGGTGATGAGTATAACAAGATCTGTCACATTTACCTTTGAAAAATAATTTGAATGTTAACAAAGATTTTCAGTATCTCGGAAAGCACAATAGTATCATAAATACAGAAGGAAACTACTTACTGCAGGCCCAGGACGACCTCGTATGCCTGTTACCTAAACAATAAACAAGAAAATCTATAAATTTTATACCAAGATTCAGAAAAGTCAATAGTCACAAACAGGAATAACTAAAAAAGGGCAAAAGCACCATGAATTCTATTTAAACAACTTGATGCTATCAATTGATACCATTTCCTCCTAGCTTTATCAGTTGAGATATTTAAATTCCAATATCGGGAGGCAGTACTGCTATAGTGATTAAGAGTACCAGTGCCAGACCCAAGAGTGCTGTGTTCAAATCCTGACACAACTCCTTACCACCTGGACTGACTTTGAATGATTACTTACCTTCTCAACACTTAAGTTTCCTTAAATGCATCTTAAATAAACATGTGTAGAACATTCAGAACCAAAGACAGTAAATACACATAAGTGCAAAAATGATTTAAATGATTATTTTTAGGCAATCTTTGTGAAAAATTAGCAGATCTAAAAGAAAAGCAAAAATTCAAACACTGCCAAACAAATCAATGTGTATAATTTTGTGTCCTGACAGATTATAACACCTTTAAAATGAGTAAGAATGGTGATTGAAGAACTTTTATCCTACTTGATAATATATTTTTTGATCATCAATAAGTAAAGAAGTGGTAAGAATTATTACATAAAATGGGATTTCAATCAGGATCAAAACATCACATATTTCCCAAAGTATGGAACTATAGTAATAATAATATTAAACTATTATAGTAATACTAATATTAACTATCAATGTATATCTATCTTCATGCAATATACTGAATTGTACAAAACTATATTTTTGTACCTTTTGTCATAGGATTATAAAAGGTAAATACGGATCATTAAACATTGCATTAATTCATCTCTTTTGGCTTGCTTGTGTAATACTAAAAGTTTAGTAATAAAACAATTTCCTTTTTTGAGAGGAATAAATTATATACAACTATATTATAGTTATATTTGAAAACAATGTATATACATATACTTACAACAGGCACTAATCCTGGTTCTCCTTTTTGACCCTAAGAAGTGGGGAGAAAAATTTCAGTCAGTACACTATAATGTCTTATTTGGTATGAGTATGTAATATCAGAATAAGCCATACAAATATTCTGAATTTCTAAGAAATGTAAAACATGAGAAAAGAAAATGAACAATCTATATTTCGGGTACTTAGTCAGACATTATTCATGAAAATAATTACTACTCATCTGAAGGACATGAAAAAAATTAATACAACATGCTTGAAAGATATAAAGTTGGTTCCCTTCAGTTTTTACCAGGATCAAATCCAAAGAATCAACGAGAGCAAGAAATAACTGTGATGAAAAATGCTTAAAAAAAAAAAAAGGACCATTGAACAAACTACCCAAAAGTTAAAGATACACAGGAAAATACAGAAAAGTTTGCATACTTGAATTTCACTCTCTTAGTGTATAACATATGTATGGTTTCCAGTAACTTGTGAGATGCTACTCCTGAGCCACTTGCTTTCCTTTTGTAGAACTCATGGAAAAATATTAAAAATAGCAAGAGAAAAAGTGTGCTAACTTGATAAAAATAAAAGTGCAAAAGTGCAGTTATGGAAACATCAATCAAATAAGAAAATAAAAATAACATGGGACTATTATAACTTGAACTACATAAAGTCAAGTCAGTTTATTTGCTCTCAGAACAGAGGTAGCAAAAATAACAGAGATGGAATTTCTTTTGATTCCTAGAACTTCAGAATTTCAAAATTGTATACACATTGCATGATATCAGACACGCAGGTTGAATAATATTGGATGAGTTATACCTTTATATTCAATTTTATCACATATTAAGTCATATTATTTATTTCAGGAGTTGTCTTCAAAGAGATTTTATAGCTGGGCACAGTGAAGCACACCTATAATCCCAGGGGCTCAGGAGACTGAGGCAGGAGGATCACAAGTTCAAAGTCATCCTCAGCAAAAGTAAGGTACTAAGCAACTCAGTGAGACCCTGTCTCTAAATAAAATACACAACAGGGCTGGGGATGTGGCTCAGTGGTCGAGTGCCCATGAGTTCAATCTCCCATAACCCACTCCCCACAAAAAAAGAGATTTTATTCTCCTGAAGGCCAGTATTTTGTCTTCGTTTATTCTAAATTTTCAGTCTGGCACATAGAAGTTCTCTATGAAATAATTTCTTTCATCGGACAATTGGGGAGAGTGCATGCATATGAATTAAACAATTACACATCCACAATGTAGTGAATGAGCTCTAGTGTGTTTAATTTATTCCTTTCACATGTTATTCTTTTGTCTAATTAAAATTTATATGTGTCCATAAAAGGGAATTTTTGAAAGTAGAGAAAATATATAGTAAAAACTATCCTCCTCCATACCCAGGAGATAATGACTGTTAACATCCTGGCACTCCATATATATAGCAAGAGATTTCTTTGAAATGATGAATCATTTTGGTTTGCTTAGAAAGGGTACATATAATTTGTATTCACTGAATGAAGAACTTCATAAGAACAATGTTGAAAAAAAATGTTCCTTCTGGAATAAGTCTAGAAAAACAACTACAAAGAGGGAAAAAAAAATGATTTCGCCAAAGTGAGAGAAGTGGAATAGCCTGAGAAGATAGTGGTAAAATTTCCATTCTAAGAAACCCACAAGCAAATTACAGATTTTACTCTTGCTTTGTATTTAGGTTATGAAATTCTCTGATATATGTTTTAAGTAAACAGTAGGCTTTTTGATATATTACATAAGCATTCCATTATTCCATAATAACATTAAGTTCTCAATTACCAATTTTTGATAATAAACTTCCCAATGATCGCATGAACTTCTTGTTTTGGATATAAGCCACAAGATATAAATATTAATCTTCACTGTTTTTATTAATATGGGTTTTGAATACATTATTTTATTTGAAATGAGGATTTGTCTAAAGTTTTACAGAATTTAATTTTCAGATTCACTGAGAAACAAAAAGTTTACTCAGATTTCAGATGAGAATTATATTCACTGATCAACTAATAACATGTAGATATATTTCATAATTGTCATAGGATGTCTTCACCACAGAGGCAGAAACGGTGTTTTTCTTCCCACTGTTACCTCATCTGTATTATTTGCCTCATAAAAAGACATTTTAAAAAGGCTCAGTAATTGGGATTAACTTGAATGAGTGAATAAGAATAATAAGTAAAAATCAATATGGATATAAACCAAGAACACACTGAATTTTTATAGCATTGCTCAGCTTTGCTGTTTCTGATCACACCTGATAAATGAAATCAGGCAAGCCAAATAGTGGCACATATTGTGAGTATGGTGAATGGCAGCTACTTTGAGCATATCCTTCACCCAGCTGTCCCACACTGCTTTTAGAGAAGGGTATGGATGACAAGCCTACCAGATGCCTCTCAGTAAGTTGGGTAATTTCTAACCAAACAGTTAGTAATTACAGGCAGTTCTTACTTTGTTATTATTTTCTTTTTGCTATTTTATAGATGAATCTATCTACGTGTCATTTATCTTTCCATCTATCTTTCATCTATCTATTTAGTTTGCTTAAATCCCATGTCAATCTTTTAAGTTTCAATTTATTCTAGCTTTCACATATAAAATAGAGTAAGTATAGGTATTCTCTCTTCTATGATAAATATTCAAATAAAAATAACTTTACTTGTGTTTACTTTACTTGTAATATACTTTTATGGTATTTCTCTCTGAACTAAAAAGTGCCAAGTTATCTGGCCTATGCCCCAGACAACATCATTCTCATTTATCATGAAGCTATAGCTTTACTTTATCTGATTATCTGATAAAGCACTTTAAGTTCCATTCTGTGCAAAAGTAAATAAGATGTAGATCAGCTTGTCATCTGTCTGATATCTGCCATGAAAATTGAAGTCATTGCTCATTTCTACATTCTTGATCTCTGGGGCAATCATATTTGGATAAGACTGAAGCAAATACCACAACTTTTTAAGAAAACTAGGGAGCTGAGAGCAGAGACAAGGGGAAAGGAACTTGATGAGATTGTGTCCTGATGACCAGTGGCTATGCAGGTCCACTGTACGAGGGTCATGAGTGTCTCCCACCTTGGTCTTCATGACCATGAAGCTCCTCTCCAGGATTAGAGTTTAACCTCCCTGGAGGCAGTGAAGGCAGAAGAGAGTAAGCTATGTATTTCGGTAAATTTTTCATCTTCTTAAACATTTTTTTTCAACTTCTCAAAATTTTTCAAACTTCTCAAATTTTTCAGCTTCTCAACTTTTCAAACCATGAAAAAGGAGCCACAACTCCACCAAAGTAGAACTAGCATTCTTTATTCCTTCCTTTCTCTCATCCTCCTGTTTCTTCCTTCCTCTCTTCCATCAAATGTGTATTGGGCTTCTCATGTGTGTAAAACATACACTAAGAATAGTGATAAGTACAAGAATACAAAGCTTGATAAAACACGTTCTCAGTGCCTGTGGAGTTCACAACTTTCTGGCAGAAATGGATATAAGAACAAAAACTAACTATAACAGAATCATTTGTAGCCTATAAGCATAGTAGCTGGACTGTGCTCATTTATTTTTCACAATGAATTTGCATGGTTTTTTGTACTTTACAAAAAAGGTTTTCACCCATTTCAGAGCAGAGTTCTATGTGGACAGTAGTAGAAAGAATTCTGCTTATAAAAAAAGAAACATGCAGAGTAAAACTCACCTTTCTTCCTCTGCCTATAAAAAGAAAAGAATAAACACATTATTTTTTGGAGAAACAATCGTTGAGAACATGCTAAATATTTAATAGGATTTTTGTGCACTCAGAATTTAATGTAAACAAATTGTCCTAATATCAGTAAGCAGAACTCAAAAGTTGTTATGAATCAGTATTTCCATCAAAAGCAAAATAATGCATTCTCTTTCTGACATGATGTTGATATTTTTCACATCATTTATATGACATTTAAAGTTAATTGAATTAGAAAATTCCTTATAAAGTTATTAGGAATTATTTATAATCAATGTTCTCTATTGTTTTCAGCCTATTTAATGAATAAAGTTTTTCATTTATGTTTTAAACACAAACATGTATTAAAAGTGTCCAGTTACACAATGAAAAACCTTCTGTTCCATCATCTCTTCTCTATTTCTTTTTTGCCCTCCATTAGAAGTCACTTTTTTTAGCATATTGTTTTCAAGTTTCTTCTCACATATATAAAAGTTTCTTCTTCCTATCTTTCAATACTATCTTTCACTTGTCTGTATATCTCATAGCTATTTAAATATTAGAGAATTTTCCAGATAAATAAATTGTTTCCTTGTTGTTTTTTATCAAAAATATTCCAGGGTTCCATTGTGTAAACATAATAGAATCTATTAAACTGACATTTCCTTGATATGTCATGTTGGATATGTGTGTTGTTTCTAGTCTTTTGCTAATTTATTACTTAACTAGGACAGTTTGAAGTGTGAAGGTGAGAGTTATTATTTACTATTTACTATGCCAGGAAGGTTGGTACAATCTGGGGTTTTCACAGGCAAGCTTGGATAGACAGTCATTCTATTATAAATAATGCTATAACAAATAATGGTTATATACATGGTTACATGTAAGTATATTTGTAGGATAAACTTCCTAATGCCCTTTTGAGTCCCAGAGTATAAGCCTTTATAATTATATATATTACCAATATTCCTTTTATACAGGTTGACTACTTTGTACTCCCACAATCAGTGCACATATTTTCTCACAGGCATTATGTAGTGTGCAAGCAAACATACTGATTTGGGTTAATCTGATATTTAAAATATGATAGCTCAGTACATTTTTAATTTACAATTATTTGATTATAAGAAATTTTTGAATGTTGTCATATTGAAGGACCATTGCTAAAAATTGTTAGTTCTTCCTGTCCTATGTTTATGTGTGTTTTTTTCTTTTTTAAATTTGAGTGTTGGGGATCAAACCCAAGGCCTCACGTATTCTAAGCAAGTGTTCTTCTGCTAAGCTACATCCCCGAGCCCCTCTTGTTCTACTTTTAAAACACACTGAGGCTGAAGATATAGCCAGGGGAAAATATCATTGATATTTTAATTATTTATATCTAGAATTTCTTTATTTGTAAAGTATATTCTTCAGCTTGTCTATGGTATCACATTTAACAGTGTGTTCTTGTTCTCATAGATTTAACTGAACTCAATTTCCTTTTTACTCATAGTTTATTTATATAAAACTGTTTTCCGGAGTTTTTCATCATTTATCTTAAAACTCATTACACTTTTCCAGACCAGCTATTCTTAGGAAGTTGTATGTTGTGCCGATTTCTGGTGTTTCCCACCATCATCCTCACTAGTAAAGGGGGACTTATCACTTATCCCACAGGTTTACTTCATTTCTGGGCTTGTTTGAAGACTGTATATGCTTCAGGTAGCCCAAATATGTCTCTTTTTTAAAAAATTCTTCCTATGATTTATTTTATCACAGTGCTGAAAACTGAATTTAGGTATTTGTTTAAGGTACATTGTTACTATTGAATGATAACCAAGAAGAGAAGAGGTAAATGTAAAATCAATCTTACCTAGTTCATGAAAAGACAAATATGAACTTATTTTCCTTATGTGCAAATCTCCTTAACATATGTATTCTTAATCAAATACATATAATCTGCTAAACACATATACTTTTTCTTCAAAAATGTTTTTAAAACCAGCAATTTATATTGTTCTTTTCTTTTAGAAATCCACTCCATTCTTTTGGCAACATAAAAAAGCAGGTTCATTTACGAGTCAATATAACAGAAGTACTCTGGCAAAAATTCATTATCATTCAATAGTAATAATGTACCTTGAACAAAGATCTAAATTATGTTAGGAATAATTATTCTATGTCCTATAGAAGCACAGGTACCTAGGAAGATAAATGTGTTTTTTTAGATCTCTTCTTGGGCACTAAAGGATTTTGCAGAAAACCAAACACTTGCCGAGTGCACTGGCACATGGCTCTTGGTAATCCCAGCCTCTTGGGAGGCTGAGGCAGGAGGATCATGAGTTAAAGCCAGCCTCAGCAATTTAGCAAGGCCCTAAGCAACTTAGCAAGACCCTGTCTCTAAATAAAATATTTTAAAAGGGCTTAGTGGTTGAGCACCCTGGGTTCAATTCCTACCTCCAAAAAAAAAAAAAAAAAAAAAAAAAAAGAAAGAAAAAAATAAAAACACTTTCTTGGAGGCATCCATTGTAGATATGGTAACAAATGTCCATCTTAAGAAGTACAAGGAATTCTTAATTTGGACATAATCACTCAAAATTCAGCAAAAGAATTCCTCTGCATATTTACAAAGACAGGAAATTACTGTCTGCTTCTACATAATATGAAGGTAAGCAGGTAGGCAAGAAAAATCATAACCCCCCAGAGGCCACTGTATAAATTACTCTATTCTCTTGGATTGTTGAACCCTGAGAGCAAAGAACATTGAAACTAGAAAGATGACTCATGGAATCGATTCTCAGCTGGCCCAGAGCATTCTTACCAAAATTGGTGTTTCCACCTCCAGATACCACTGGACAGTAAGCACAGCACTCCCCAGGGGGAATCACAGCATCAGCACAAGGGAGATCTTCATCACACTCTATCTTTTCACAGAGAATATGTCCTCTGTCACAGACACAGATATCACAAGGAGCAGGCTTCCAAATGTCCTTGTTTAAGTATATATGGCCATTTTGAGTGCAGGTCTCTTCGTAAAGAAATTCATCTAAAGTAAAAAGGAAAAAAAAGGAGGTTACTAATCTGAAATTTTGGAATTTCAGCTACTCATTGGTTTCTTAAAATTAGAATGATCTAAATTATTTTCACTTTATTTTCTTATGTATTCCACTAGATAATAAACACCATATAGTTGTGGACCAGGAGTACCTTGTTTCTCAAGGCATTTCCAATGCTTAGCACTACATCTTTAGAAGAACCTCCACTCAACATTTCTCAAATGGAAATGGAAGGAGGGAATCTAAATAACGGCTCGCTAATTTTTTTATAATCAGACTTTTGTTTTATTTTTGTGTTTTTTTTTTAATTTATTGGTTCTTTTTAGTTATTTACGACAATAGAATCCATTTTGATATGATTATACAAGTATGGAATATATCTTATCTAGTTAGAATTCCATTCTTATGGATGTACATGATGGTGGGATTCAATGTGTTGTTTTTATATATGTACATAGGAAAATTGTGGCAGTGGAATGAACCTGACATAATGGTTTGCTAACTTAATCTCACAGTATTAACTTTGGACTGTGAAAAAATAAAATTTAAATGTATATTCATGATCAATTTTTGAAAGATATCATTTGAAATATAAATATACTTAAATGATAATGCAGAACTAAATGAAAACTACTTACGGTTAGGATAGCCATGTTAACCCAAGAACATACCTATACAATTTGTATTTATCAATTATACTTATCAACAAAACCAGTAAAACATTTTTCTCAGTGCTTTATGGAATACTTCGCTTCATATATTTGTTCTATCATGAGAGATATTTGGCAAATGAAAATCATTTCAAAGCACAATACTACATATACACGGTTTGTAAGCTATTTTATAAGAAGGATGCTCTTTCTAGTCTGTTATGTCATTATCAGAAGACTTTTACCACGTGGTACACAGTTAAAAAACAAAATATTGGGGCTTTGAACACTTGGTCTTCCTGCCTCAGCTTCCTGAGCTGCTGTGATTAGAGGGAGATCCAACATGGCCGCCGGTGAGGAAGCAGCGATTCCAATGTCTCCACATTAACGGGATCAGAAAGACCCATTGGAACAGTGGCAGTCTACCTACTGAGGAACTTCTAGCAAAATTCCGTTAAGAGGGGACCTGCCGGGAATTGGTAGGTTTATTAGAAGTGTCAGTTTGTCTCAGACAAGTGGATCTTGGCCGGCCATGCAGGCGCGGAGGTCCAGTCCCGCAGCCACCAGCCGCTTCTGCAAGCGGCCGGCGGCCCAGAGTGGCACGGCCCGCCCGAACCCGCAGACGGCACCCGCCATCCCGCCGTCCCGGGGAGGCCCTGCTCTCGCTCTGCGAACGGCCACCACGCCTGCCAGGCTCGTAGCCACGCGGCCGCAGCTGCCCGGCTCTACAGGCGGCACCCCGGCGGGTGCAGAGGTACAATCCCACGGCCACCAGCCGCTTCAGAAAGTGGCTGGCGGCCCCGAGCGGCGCGGCCCGCCCGAACCCGCAGACGGCACCCGCCATCCTGCCGTCCCGGTTGGCCCCACTCTCGCTCAGCGAACAGCCACCCCCGCCCGCCCGGATATTAGCCACGCGGCCGCAGCTGCCCAGCTCTACAGGCAGCCCCCGGCGGCCCGGCGCAGCGAGAAGTGTCCCTGCCTGGCCCAGCAGACAGCCCGTGCCCTCCCAGCTCTACTAACTGCCCCGCCCACCTGGCGAACGCCCCCCCCCCCCGAGACAGCATGAAGGGAATCTAACCAACCCTTTACGAAATAGCGAACTGGGAACTAAAACCAGAGATTGTGTCAGACCAGAGACAAGCCAGTTCCACCCCTCCCTTCGGACACTACAGCAAGGAGCCAGGGGCCCGCCATAGCAGAGAGGGGAAGTCACCAAAGTTCGGCCAAAGAGATTCCTTCCCAGCAGAATCTACTTTAGCAGGTGTGTGACTCCCACCCACACCAGATACAAACAACCGGGAAACTTCAAAATCCCTTACGTGACCGTAAGGGCCAAAGGACTCTCGACCCCGACCCCCAACTCCCCCTACTGCCAGTGACGTGGGCGTGACTGTAGGGGCAGAGGGAAGCAGAGAAGACTCCCCACCCCCAAATCCCCAAACCACGAACTGAGAGGGTGTGACGGTAGGGGCGGAGGGAAACAGAGGACACTCCAGACCCCCAACTCCTCCTACCGCCAGCAGTGTGGTTGTGACTGTAGGGGCTGAGGGAAGTAGAGGGGATCCTCGACCCCCAACTCCTATTACCACCAGCAGCGACACCGATGGTCTTAGCTGCCAGATTCCGAAGGTGTGCCCACCAAAGGGGTCCGGAAAAATTAAACAATTGACTCCCAGACCACAGCTCCACAGCACTGGGGCTTAGATGAATGACAGCGAGAGTGCTCAGTAGTTAGGGAAATAGAGCACTCGGTGGGGCTGAAAGTGTAACCAAATCCTTGGGGAACTGCCTCCGGTGAGCAGGACCTGGCTGGCTGGCAGGAGGAGGGGAGAAGGGGCCATAGAAGTGAAACAGCTCTGGACCAACAGGATTGAGAGACTCCCAGGAACCGCCTTACAGGGATTGCTGTTGACACATTGAGGGCAAAACTCAGCCTGGAGGGCACAGCTTTGCCTATGGGAAGAGAGGAAAATGGATCTCTAAGACCTAATTTTATTTCCTATTTCATTTTAATTTTTTTTCTCCCTTTTCCCTCTCTCTCTCCCCTTCCAAGTTTTACTGCTCTTTCCATTCTCCTCTATGCTATCTATCTCCCTCTCCTTCTTTCTTTTCAAGAGCACCTACCTTCCCCTTCCCCCCAACTTTCATCCCAAGCATTACGTCCTCCATTTCGTGTAACTGTCTAAATACAAATAGGTGTGCGCCCTCCCCCCGCGCCTGCAAGGTAGCCGGACCTGCAACCCACTAGCAGGTCAGGCCCAGCAACCTGGGAGTGGCAGAGCCGCCCCACGCGCCTGCAAGGTAGGTGCACCTGCTACCAACCAGCAGAACAGGCCCAGCGGCCTGCCGATGTGGTAGGCACAGTGCCCCAATTGGAGGAGGAGCAGAGCCCCTGCCCGAGCCTGCACGGGAGACTTTGCCACTATACAAGAGTAATACAAATATATAGGGGGAAAATTCAATAACACAACAGTCTCAGTAAGCAGAAAGAAACGTGAACAGTATGAAGAGACAAGGAAAGAAAGGACCACAAACAATGCAGGTGAACTCAATGTTAGAAGAGGTAATATCTGCAGCAGATGGAATGTCAGATAAAGAATTCAGGAGATACATGCTTCAGATGATCTGGAGTCTCAAGGAAGACATTAGACAGCAAAATCAGACAATGAAAGATCTCTTCAACAATGAAATACATAAACAAATCCAGGAAGCAAAAGATCAACTATACAGGGAGATAGAGGTTATAAAAAACAAACAAACAGAAATCCTAGAAATGCAGGAAGCAATAAACGAACTTAAAAACTCAATTGAGAATACTACCAGCAGAGTAGAACACTTAGAAGATAGAACATCAGACAATGAAGACAAAGTATTTCAACTTGAAAAGAACATAGACAGCTCAGCAAGACTGTTAAGAATCCATGAGCAGAACATCCAAGAAATATGGGATAACATTAAAAGACCAAACTTAAGAGTCATTGGGATACAGGAAGGCACAGAGCTCCAAACCAAAGGAATGAGCAATCTATTCAATGAAATAATTCGAGAAAACTTCCCAGACTTGAAGAACGAGACAGAATCCCAAATCCTAGAAGCCTACAGGACGCCGAATGTGCATAATCATAAGAGATCCACACCTAGACACATTATAATGAAGATGCCCAACATACAGAATAAGGAGAGAATTTTAAAAGCTACAAGAGAAAGGAAGCAGATTACATTTAGGGGTAAACCAATCAGGATAACAGCTGATCTCTCAACACAGACTTTGAAAGCTAGAAGATCCTGGAATAACATATTTCAAACACTGAAAGAAAATGGGTTCCAACCAAGAATTGTGTATCCAGCAAAATTAAGCTTCAAGATGGAAGATGAAATTAAAACCTTCCACGATAAACAAAAGTTAAAAGAATTTGCAGCTAGAATACCATCTCTCCAAAAAATCCTCAGCAAAACATTACAGGAAGAGGAAATGGAAAATAACAATGAAAACCAACAGTGGGAGGTAGGACAGTAAAGGGGGGAAAATAATCAAAGAGGAAAACAAACCATATTCAGTAACATAAATAAACAAATATGGCTGGAAGGAAAACCCATATCTCAATAATAACCCTAAATGTTAATGGCTTAAACTCACCAATTAAGAGACACAGGCTAGTAGAATGGATCACAAAACATGACCCAACAATATGCTGCCTACAGGAGACACATTTGATAGGAAAAGACATATATAGACTGAAGGTGAAAGGTTGGGAAAAATCATATCACTCATATGGACTTCGGAAACAAGCAGGAGTGTCCATACTCATATCAAATAAAATAGATTTCAAGCCAAAGTTAATCAAAAGGGATAAAGAGGGACACTACATACTGCTCAAGGGAACCATACACCAACAAGACATAACAATCATAAATATATATGCCCCAAACAATGGTGGAGCTATGTTCATCAAACAAACTCTTCTCAAGTTCAAGAGTCTAATAGACCACCATACAATAATCATGGGAGACTTCAACACACCTCTCTCACCACTGGACAGATCTTCCAAACAAAAGTTGAATAAGGAAACTATAGAACTCAATAACACAATTAACAACCTAGACTTAATTGACATATATAGAATATACCACCCAACATCAAGCAGTTACACTTTTTTCTCAGCAGCACATGGATCCTTCTCAAAAATAGATCATATATTATGTCACAGGGCAACTCTTAGACAATATAAAGGAGTAGAGATAATACCATGCATCTTATCTGACCATAATGGAATGAAACTGAAAATCAACGATAAAAGAAGGAAGGAAAAATCATGCATCACTTGGAGAATGAACAATAGGTTACTGAATGATCAATGGGTTATAGAAGACATTAAGGAGGAAATTAAAAAATTCTTAGAGATAAATGAAAACACAGACACAACATATCAGAATCTATGGGACACATTGAAAGCAGTTCTAAGAGGAAAATTAATTGCATGGAGTTCATTCCTTAAAAAAAGAAAAAAACAACAAATAAATGATCTCATACTTCATCTCAAAATCCTAGAAAAAGAAGAGCAAAATAACAGCAAAAGAAGTAGAAGGCAAGAAATAATTAAAATCAGAGCTGAAATTAATGAAATCGAAACAAAAGAAACAATTGAAAAAATTGATAAAACTAAAAGTTGGTTCTTTGAAAAAATAAATAAGATCGACAGATCCTTAGCCATGCTAACGAAGAGAAGAAGAGAGAGAACTCAAATTACTAGCATACAGGATTAAAAAGGCAATATCACAACAGACACTTCAGAAATACAGAAGATAATCAGAAATTATTTTGAATCCTTATACTCCAATAACATAGAAGATAGTGAAGGCATCGATAAATTTCTTAAGTCATATGATCTGCCCAGATTGAGACAGGAGGATATAGACAACCTAAACAGACCAATATCAATTGAGGAAATAGAAGAAACCATCAAAAGATTACCAACTAAGAAAAGCCCAGGACCGGATGGGTATACAGCAGAGTTTTACAAAACCTTTAAAGAGGAACTAGTACCAATAGTTTTCAAGCTATTTCAGGAAATAGAAAAAGAGGGGAACTTCCAAATTCATTCTACGAGGCCAACATCACCCTGATTCCTAAACCAGACAAAGACACTTCAAAGAAAGAAAACTACAGACCTATATCTCTAATGAACCTAGACGCAAAAATCCTCAATAAAATTCTGGCGAATCGGATACAAAATCATATCAAAAAAATGGTACACCATGATCAAGTAGGATTCATCCCTGGGATGCAAGGCTGGTTCAATATACGGAAATCAATAAATGTTATCCACCACATCAATAGACTTAAAAATAAGAACCATATGATCATCTCGATAGATGCGGAAAAAGCATTCGACAAAGTACAGCATCCCTTTTTGTTCAAAACTCTCGAAAAAATAGGGATAACAGGAACATACCTCAACATTGTAAAAGCAATCTACGCTAAGCCCCAGGCTAGCATCATTCTGAATGGAGAAAAATTGAAGGCATTCCCTCTAAAATCTGGAACAAGAAAGGAATGCCCTCTCTCACCACTTCTGTTCAACATAGTTCTCGAAACACTGGCCAGAGCAATTAGACAGACGAAAGAAATTAAAGGCATAAAAATAGGAAAAGAAGAACTTAAATTATCACTATTTGCAGATGACATGATTCTATACCTAGCAGACCCAAAAGGGTCTACAAATAAACTATTAGAGCTAATAAATGAATTCAGCAAAGTGGCAGGATATAAAATCAACACGCATAAATCAAAGGCATTCCTGTATATCAGTGACAAACCCTCTGAAATGGAAATGAGGACAACCACTCCATTCACAATATCCTCAAAAATAATAAAATACTTGGGAATCAACCTACCAAAAGAGGTAAAAGACTTATACAATGAAAACTACAGAACCCTAAAGAGAGAAATTGAAGAAGATCTTAGAAGATGGAAAAATATACCCTGTTCATGGATAGGCAGAACTAACATCATCAAAATGGCGATATTACCAAAAGTTCTCTATAGGTTTAATGCAATGCCAATCAAAATCCCAATGGCATTTCTTGTAGAAATAGAGAAAGCAATCATGAAATTCATATGGAAAAATAAAAGACCCAGAATAGGAAAAACAATGCTAAGCAGGAAGTGTGAATCAGGTGGTATAGCGATACCAGACTTCAAACTATACTACAGAGCAATAGTAACAAAAACAGCATGGTATTGGTACCAAAACAGGCGGGTGGACCAATGGTACAGAATAGAGGACACAGAAACCAACCCACAAAACTACAACTTTCTTATATTTGATAAAGGGGCTAAAAGCATGCAATGGAGGAAGGATAGCATCTTCAACAAATGGTGCTGGGAAAACTGGAAATCCATATGCAACAAAATGAAACTGAATCCCTTTCTCTCGCCATGCACAAAAGTTAACTCAAAATGGATCAAGGAGCTTGATATCAAACCAGAGACAAGGCATCTGAGAGAAGAAAAAGTTGGCTACGACCTACATACTGTGGGGTCGGGCTCCAAATTCCTCAATAGGACACCCATAGCACAAGAATTAATATCTAGAATCACCAAATGGGACTTGCTCAAACTAAAACGTTTTTTCTCAGCAAAAGAAACAATAAGAGAGGTAAATAGGGAGCCTACCTACATCCTGGGAACAAATTTTTACTCCTCACACTTCAGATAGAGCCCTAATATCCAGAGTATATAAAGAACTCAAAAAATTAGACAATAAGATAACAAATAACCTAATCAACGAATGGGCCAAGGTCCTAAACAGACACTTCTCAGAGGAGGACATACAATCAATCAACAAGTACATGAAAAAATGCTCAACATCGCTAGCAGTCAGAGAAATGCAAATCAAAACCACCCTAAGATATCATCTCACTCCAGTAAGATTGGCAGCCATTATGAAGTCAAACAACAACAAGTGCTGGTGAGGATGTGGGGAAAAGGGTACACTTGTACATTTTTGGTGGGACTGAAAATTGGTGCAACCAATTTGGAAAGCTGTATGGAGATTTCTTGGAAAGCTGAGAATGGAACCACCATTTGATCCAGCTATTCCCCTTCTGGGTCTATTCCCTAAAGACCTAAAAACAGCATGCTACAGGGACACTGCTACATCGATGTTCATAGCAGTACAATTCACAATAGCAAGACTGTGGAAGCAACCTAGATGCCCGTCAATAGACGAATGGATAAAAAAAATGTGGCATTTATACACAATGGAGTATTACTCTGCATTAAAAAATGACAAAATTATAGAATTTGGAGGGAAATGGATGGCATTAGAGCAGATTATGCTAAGTGAAGCTAGCCAATCCCTAAAAAACAAATGCCAAATGTCTTCTTTGATATAAGGAGAGTAACTAAGAACAGAGTAGGGAAGAAGAGCATGAGAAGATGACTAATATTAAACAGGGATGAGAGGTGGGAGGGACAGGGAGAGATAAGGGAAATTGCTTGGAAATGGAAGGAGACCCTTAGGGTTATACAAAATTACATACAAGAGGAAGTGAGGGGAAAGGGAAAAATAATACAAGGGGGAGAAATGAATTACAGTAGAGGGGGTAGAGGGAGAAGAGGGGAGGGGAGGGGAGGGGGGATAGTAGAGGATAGGAAAGGGAGCAGAATACAACAGACATGAGTATGTCAATATGTAAATCAGTGGAAGTGTAACTGATGTGATACAGCAATCTGTATACGGGGTAAAAATGGGAGTTCATAACCCACTTGAATCAAAGTGTGAAATATGATATATCAATAACTATGTAATGTTTTGAACAACCAATAAAAAAAACAAACAAAAAAAACCAAAAACAAAATATTGGCTGTATATCCACAATGCTATCAGAAGCATCAAAACCAAGAGGAAAAGAGGACTCATGTTTTGATGTGCTTTTCTGCAAGGTTATTGTGAAAATCAATGAGAAATGTAAATATCAAATAAGTAGCATAATGATTAGTTGAATAATCATTTTTAAACAACATAGTGTTCCACGACAAATACTTCCAAAAACATGACCTGCATAAAAAAAAAAAAAAAGCGGGCGGGGAGGGCAGGATAATATCCATAGTTTTTTAAATTAAAAATAACTTTGTTCATTCAGCTTTATGATTGAGAAAGGCATATGATTTACAAGTGTTAAATACCACGGTCTGAAAAATGAAAAACACTGTAAGCACAGTTAGCTTGTTCCTCCCTTCCACATCCTGGGTGGCAGCACGTGTGGGGAAAGGGAGTTAACATTCACACACATTTATGGAAAGGTAAGTGGGTAAGTGTCTAGAAGTGAACATGCAAAATATTGAAAGCATATGTGTTAGGTCCTCAAAAATATGTATTACCATTGTGGAATGTAATGTCTATAATATATACATAAAATAGTAATATATGCCATATATTATACTGTGGAGTATTACTTTTATTTACGTAATAAATAAAAATAATACATAAATTATAATCTATTAACATTAGTTGAATGGAATTAACATTTTTAAAATTTCAATATATAAAATTTATTACTATAATAAAATGTAAGATCATTGGAGACATATGTAGACACATGCTACATCACTGATGAAATAGATATTGGGGATAGAGAATATACAAAACAAAAACAATATGGCATGCAGTAAGGTTGACAAGTAGATATCACTAAAGTGTGTGGGAAACCTTTCAGGGAATGACTCAATGCTGTTCTTCTGGCCTCCTTCCGGGTTGAATTAAAAAGACACATCCTCTCAGTCCTGTGCTAACACATAGAAAGGCAGTTTCTTCCGGGAAATTTAGGACAAGGTGACCTCAACCCAAGGGGCAAAGAAATGGGTCACTGTATTACTTTCTTTAAATGGAAATGTTAAAAGGTAGTTTTATAGTCTGATTCATCTCTGGTCTCTCTCCCCTGAAAATTTATAATTAAATTTAAGATGATGGGGAAATTTAGTTGGAATGCTTTTAAATGGCAAAGAGATGAAAAACCACATTCACTGCCTTCTCTTGACCCACATAAGTATCCACACACAACACAGAGGGCTTGAAAACTCAGCAAACTCTCACTGTTCATGTCTGAATGAAAGACACATGCAAAGAACAGTGGGTAGAAAATATAGGGTGTCCAGCAGCTTTAACAATTCCACATGGTAGTTTTTTACCATATGATTAGATCATCCCTTTTGTTTTGTATATAGATGTTTCAATGAAAAGTAAAATAGAAAACAAAATTGTAGCCAATTTGTTGAAAAAAATTGCATGAAGTTGTAGTGACATAATAATTTACATATTTCACAATAAAATAAAAATAACTAAGAAAATTTTCACATAATATTCTCAGAAATTTAATACTGTCTTCTTGAGTCCTCTAACCAAATAATAAAATTAACCCAAGCTGACATCTGAAGCCTTGATCTAGGGCCCAAAAGTAAAAAATACACATGTATTTACTTAAAGTATTTGTGTAAACAAGTATTTCATACAATATGAAAAAGAGCTCCAACAGTTTTTTCCTATTTGTATTTTTTGCTATTTCTGGTTAACTTTTTCAAAATTTAGAAGGACAGGTAGAAATCTGATAGTAGTTTCTTTATTTTGTAGATTCTGTGTTTGTGTACTTGCAAATTTTATCTTTCAAGCTACAAGATTCTTTCCCCCTAACTGAACATTTCAACAAATTGAATCTATGATGACTTCATCTCTATGAAAGTCCTGGCACTGATACCCTAGAAAAGATGTATTTCATCTGACTACACTTTATTTAAATCAACCCAATTGTCCTGTATGTTTCATATTCTCATAGATTTGTCTTTCATAAATCTTATAGGCTTTTAAATTTAATTAAAATTCAGTTCTTAATCACTAGATGGCAGACCAAATCCACCACCTTATTATAATAGACAATTGGAAAGTTCTCCGAATGGCTGCTTGCCAGCTATGGGCTACGCCCTGCCTCTCCATTCCTTCCTATACAGTATTTTTGTGTGTGTGCAGAAAAGCCTGTATAGACATGGCCACATTGAAACCTTTGGACTGACCCAGAGATAGGCAATTCTAAATCACATGGCTAAAGTTCTCACTTACAGAAACTAAAGAAAATATTTGTACAGCTCTGATCATAGCACAATTATGCATTATGACTAAAATGTGGAAGCATCCCAAGTGCTATTAGCTTTTAAAACTTAACTAAAATTCTTCCTTGCACACGTAATGTAAAGGGGCTTGTGTGTTACAAGAATGTTAAATCTCTTATATAGATGAGTGTGTATCCAAATCATTTGCCCCTATTGGACTGTGAATTGCTTGGGAGCCAGAGCAGTGCTCATGTCAGCAAGCTTTACACTTAGTATCTTTGATAAATGCATGTGCACCTTTGATGAATGCATAAGGAAATGAAGGAAGAAAATAACTAGTTCACCCATATGCTTATTAAAAAGATAGCACTTTTAGCTGTCTTCCCTGAAATTCCTAAAGAGGATTGCATTAAGGGCTCTTACTTAGCATGGAAAGGAAATGGGTCACATGATCTTTCTTGCCAAGGGTGTCTCTGATGTCCAGTCTTCTGGGCAGCCAGAAAAGAGGAAGATTGTGTCAGTCATAACAGCGCATATTTTAAACAATCACCTTCCTGAGCCAGCTGACCTATGTCCCTTCGGGGGTTGTGAAGGTCTGAGTTGACATTATTTAAAGCTTCCCTGACTATGAAATTCTTTCAACTGTCACAAAGGAGGTAGCAACAAAGCATCCCATGTATGACTCTGGACCAAGCCACAGTCAGCCTTCAACAATGCACAGGAAAGCTCCAGCTGATGGGTGGGTTCCAGAGACTCTTCCAAGGAAATCTCTCCCTTCCTTCAGCTCTGAAGCAGTATTGAGCTCCATAAGGGAAAAGCAATGAGGGAGAGCATTCATTTCTTCCTTTACAACCTAATGAACAAATGCCAATGATCCTGCCTCCTTTATCTCTTTATCTAATCCTCAAAGTTTTAAAAGTTAGAAACATATGAAGCAACCAGTTGAGAGGTTCAGCTACATACTTTAATAATTTTTTTCCTCCTGAACCTCAAGGTCTGTCGGATGGTAGGTGGGTAGTTGGATAGGGGGAAGGCCTATGGAGGGTTTTTTGTTTGTTTGTTTGTTTGTTTTTTAAATCTCATATTCTTCAATCTACTCCACAGTTTTACTTTCTAATGATCACCCCTATATGTAAGTCTATTTCCAAGCTACTTATTCAAATTATTACTTTTTTATGTTCTCCTTCTTTCCTTGTACCAACTGAGTAAGAATAGCCATTCAATGATTATTTGAGTTGAAATAAATTTCTGCTCCAATAAGGGCAATCATATTATATTATAAAACAATTATAATAATTAACTTTGTTTGTTTGAGTGGTACTGGAGACTGAACCACAGAGCTGCATCCTAGCCCTTTTATTTTTTGTTTTGAAACAAGGTCTCTATGTTACTCAGGCTGGTCTCAAACTTGCTATCCTCCCACCTCAGCCTCCAAAATTGCTGGGATTATAGGCATGAGCCATTGTCCAGCTTATTAGAAGATAACTTTTAAACATTTTCTTGAAATCCAAGAAAGTGAAAAGAAGACAAGTTACAATATTTCAGTGCAGCATACACATAAAGCATGTTTAAATAAATTGTGAAGATGGTGGCTTCTTCAATGAAGCCATTAAATGCATTTCAACCTCATGTGCAAAGGCTTTTCAGTTAACCAGTAAAACTGCTGTTTTTACTTTACTTAAAATGGAAAATATAAAAAAGAAAAAACTCATATTAGGGACTGCCTTGGTTTCTTCCCATGTACCACTGGGAAATCTAAATGTGGCCAAAATGTGAAAATGGAACTACAGATATTACACATGCAATGCTCATCTACAATTCTATCTGGAAGAGTGAATTTCAAGCAGCTAATGCATTTGACATAGATTTTTTTTTCCGAACACATGGCTCAAATTCCTGCATAGCTGCAAAAACACCACAAAGAGAACTGAGTCCACCTTCTATTCTACACACTAGCAAACCCTAGTCACATGCTTAAATTTAATCCTCAAAAAATCCTAAGTCAGTGCATGTGCTATGACAAAGGCTGTGCCCCCCTAAATACATAAACAATTTTGAGTTGTTTTGAAAAAAGTTTGTCTAGTTCATCTCTCTCCACCATGATATTCCTTGATATAAAAGGGAGACCCAAAACCATGTTTAACTATTTCTCTTTTGAAGCATAGTCTCAAGGCTTCCATGGAGTCCAGAGATAAATTATGTAAGTAACATATCATTATATAATATATACTTTATAGATTTCCTTCATCTCCTGTAAGTCTTAGCTGCAATGCTAGTTTCTCCATAGAGCTTACTTTGACAATCTTAGAAAAGGCAGCAAATTACGCCCCCCTACACACACACACAAAAAAAATAAATAAATAAAACATGACACTCTCATTCCAACAATTCTTAGTCTTTCCCCACCCCTCTCTTTTTTCTTGATACAGGGATTGAACCCCCGGGGTGCTCAACCACTGAGCCACATTCTCAGCCCTTTTTGTGTTTTATTTAGAGACAGGGCCTTGCTGAGTTACTGAGACCGGCTTTGAATTCACAGTCCTCCTGCCTCAGCCTTCAGGACCACTGGTATTACAGGTATGTACCACCACTCCCAGCTGTCTTTTTCTCTTTGATTTCT
Organism: Spermophilus citellus; assembly: GCF_964194105.1. Classification (NCBI taxonomy): domain Eukaryota; kingdom Metazoa; phylum Chordata; class Mammalia; order Rodentia; family Sciuridae; genus Spermophilus; species Spermophilus citellus. Next base: position 91,109,969 of record NC_138192.1, read on the forward strand.
TCTTTTTTTCTTTTTATGTAGTAGTTATCACTTTCAAACATACCATATCATTTGATGTAGTATATTTATTGTTTGCCTCTTCATGAAGGAATCCTAACTCTGTAAGGACATACAATTTACTGTTTTATTTCATTCATGTCCTAATATCCTAGAATAGTGTCCGAACTATTGTAGATACTCAAAAAATAGTTATTGAATTAATTTAGTGAATATTAGTTGTAGTTCAAGACATTTTAGGTGATACAGTTATTTTGTAAAACTCTTTGGTGAATTAAAAAGGGACTTCTATATCTAAAGCAAATTTTAAGAATAATAAGGAAATGATTCGGACAAAATTGGATACAAAATGATTTGCTTCAGACCTGAACTATTACATGGTTTTTAAAGAAAATCTTCTTTTTAGTTGCTTATTTGGATGAGAGTCATAACTACAGGAATATAAAATACATTGAATTGTGAGATTATGTATTAATATTACAGATATTTTATCCTAAAATGAACATATAGTTTTACTCATTTTTATAACTTAGAAGTACTATTGCGTTTTAAGATACTATTCAGTATGAAATACACACATCTCTATAAAATTAAATGGTTTTAAAGACAAGACATCATCAACTCTGTATCTTGTTATTTCTTCACAGTTTCATTTGCCTTCCCTTCTCATATTCCTTGTCAGAGAAAACTGGGCCTCTGTAGTCAGCTTATTTCTTCCAATTTTCATTCTTTATTCACTTATTCTTTATTCACTGCCCTTACCCTTTAACAAATTGAAATTTCTTTTGCAATCAACTAAACATTCTACAGTTCTTAAAGGCTTTTTGATCTAATTCATTTCATTACTGAGGGTTCTGAAATATTTTCAAGGAAATTCCTAAAGAGAATTCAAAGGGCTGCCTCTTTCTTCACTATCTACCTGAAAATGCATGCTGGTAGTGGGGGATGGTGGCGGATATAGGGAGAGCAGGACTAGTATTTCCATCCAGAAGGTGTATTTGCTAATTTTATCCACCTGGATATATCTAGTGACCTCAACTAATACTCAATTTTGTTCTGATCTGCATAGATACAATTTAAATCTACTTTGCAATTATTAAAACTTAGGTAGCATCAGTGAAGAATTGTTTTAGTCAGCTTTTTCACTGCTGAGACTAAAAGAACTGACAAGAACAATTTTAGACATGAAGGAAAAGTTTATTTGGCACTCACAGTGTCAGAGGTCTCATCCACAGATGGCCAACTCCATTGCTGTGGACCCAAGGTGAGGAGAATATCATGGCGGAAGGGTATGGTGAATGAAAGCATCTCAGAACATGGCATCAGGAAGCAGAGACAAAATATAAACCCCAAAGGCACACCTCTAGTGACCCACCTCATCCAGTCACACCCTACCTGCTCATAGTCACCACCCAGTTAATCCATTCAAGTGGATTAATTCACTGATAGGTTAAGGGTCTCATAACCCAATCATTTCACATCTTAACTTTCTTGCCTTGTTTCATACAATGAGCTTTTGGAGGATATCTCATATCTAAACCTTAACAAGAATGGAAAATAAATGGATTTGACCCTTCTTTCTGGCATTCCCATGTCACTTCCACAGAAGATTTCGGACTCTAAGTGAGACTATAATCATTCCAGAACCTAAGTCTATCTATCAATCTTCATACTCAATTTGTCCTTTATAAGGAATATTTGATTCATAAAATCCAACTTATGACTTGTAGGTTTAAGACTTAATGTGTATCAATCTCAAAGTCGGATGGATGTCATAGCAAAATTTGGTAAGAGAAAGAGAAATTGTTGCCTTCACTGGAAAATTATGTTAATAACTTTCTAGATGTACAGCAAAGTTCTTCATTGGGAAACTTCTGCGCTTATAGGGTGAACAAAAGACAAGAAAAGCAAAGAGGGGAAGGGGACGGGGGAGAGGGAGAGGGACAAGGGAAGGAGACCAGAAGACCAACAACTATGACATTTTCTTCCTTTATAATTCCACTTCATGGATGAAGATTTAGAAGTCTCTTTAGCAAACAACAGAATTAAACTAGAGATATTTTCTTATCCTATTATTTGATAGGAAAAATACAAATACTGAAATCCAAAGTTTTGACTATAATTTCATGTTCTTCTGAAGAGCTCTGTTTTCCTTAATAAATAAATGGAGACAAAATTAGAACTATTGCAAAGATGAAATGTGAATATGCATAAATCTCATTAGAATTTCAAAAGTATCAGGTTATTAATAATTTAATGTTATTCCTTTCAGGTTTTTTAAATTTTGAATTTAATCATTATCATTTAATTCATATTTTAATTTTGTAACTTTCTTTACATATTTATGGGATGATTTAGAGTTTACAAAACTTGTGATAATTTGTTTTATTCCAACTAGCTATAGAATGCTTACTTGTGCTAACACAGTGGTTAGCAAATATTGACATCAGGAAAAAGTACAAGGACAGAATAAAAGGACATATTAATTAGATTGTTTGCCAGTTAACTACTTATTACTAAATTAATAAAACAAAATTAATAAAGCAAAAAGTATGGCTCAGTTCTCTACTTATTAACATATAGGAAAAGGCAAAATTCATGAGCCTTCATTTTTTGGGAAAAAGAAATGTTCAGGGATATCACAAATAAATTTGCCATAAAGTCTTACTGCAAGTTAATCCCCTAAAATTGTCAATCTGCAAAAAGAAGTAGAAGCTTTGCTCAATTTATTTAGTCAATATTTATTTCTCCATCAGATTTTAGTATATACTTGTCTACTAAAAGAGCAAACTTTGGATTAGCCAATGAGCCATTAGGAGTCCATCTGTCTGGTCAGAAACAAACAATATACACAAAAGCTGCAAAGGTAATGAAACATTCTGATAAAAGAATAATTTTGTACACATGTGTATTTCAGTAGTACATTCTGGAAAATTTACATACACATTGCTATTCATAAATTCAATTCTTTCTTTTTCTTTTAAGCTGAACAAATACAAATTTATTTTTTTTTTACCATTCTGGAGACTGGAAATTCTAAGATTAGGTCATATTGAGGGTCTAGTGTATTCAGGTATTCTGGCTTATAGACAACAACTTCTTGCTGTATACCCATATGGTAGAAAGTGTAAACAAGTTTCTTTGCACATATAAGGTAACTAATCTCATCCATGAGGACTATGACTTCATGACCTGATCGCCTCCCCAAAGGCCCTATTTTCCAATGCCATCACCTTGGGGATTGAGATTTCGTCATATGAATTTTCCCCCCTTTTAAATTTGTTCTTTTTAGTTATACATGACAGTAGAATGTATTTTGACATATTTTACATACATGGAGTTTAAGTTCCCATTCTTGTGGTTGTACATAATGTGGAGTTACAGTGGTCATGTATTCATATATGAACATAGGGCAGTAATGTCCAATTAATTCTATCTTTCCTATTCACATCCCCCCTTCCCTTAATTCTCCTTTGTCTAATTCAGAGTGCTTCCATTCTTCCCTTACCACCACCTCTTGTCCCCACTTTATTGTGAGTTAGCATCTGCATATCAGAGAACATCCAGCCTTTGGTTTTAGGGGGATTGGCTTATTTCACTTATCATGAAAGTCTACAGTTCCATCCATTTACCAGCAAATGCCATAATTTTATTTCTCTTTATAGCTGAGTAATATTCCATTGTGTGTGTGTGTGTGTGTGTGTATCACATTTTCTTTATCCATTTATCTGTTGAAGGGCACCTAGTTGGTTCCATAACTTAGCTATTGTGAGATAAGCTACTATAACATTGATGTAGCCCCATCACTGTAGTATGATGATTCATAAATTCAATGGTATTTTCTCATTAACCTCTATGTCTGTTGGAGATTTTTGAATTACTGATCCTTATCCTGAAAATCTTTCTTTGTGTTTTGAGAACTCTTTACTTATGACTATTTATTTTCAGTAATTGCAACTAAGTCTTAAGAACACCAGTCTGGTGGGGAGGGTGCATGGAGCAGGAAAGATGGTGAAATTAGATGGACATTATCCTAGGTACATGTATGACTGCAGGTATGGTGTGACGCTACATGTGTACAACCACTGAAATGAAAAGTTGTGCTACAGTTGTGTACAATGAATCAAAATGCATTCTGCTGTCATATATACCTAATAAAAATAATTAATTTAAACAAAAAAAAACACCAGTCTGAAGATTTCCTAAACTCCAAAACAAAAACAACTTTCAATAATTTTGGGAATAAAGATTTTTCATAAAAACAGATGTCAAATAAGTTAGGAGTGAAAGGAATACAGACTTCTGAATGACATTAAATTTTATTAAGACCTCATCAGCGACTTAACTGTCCTTCAGTGTCCTTTTCATAATGGAACATATTTTCAAACCCTTCAGATCTGGACAGTCTGAGTACACAGCAGGGAGAAAGGAGAAATCTCCAAATGTACATCATCCAATGAACCCTCAGGATATAGCAGCTAGAATGTCTAAAACCACAGTACTGAGATCCCCTCTGTGGGTTTAGTTCTCTTTGGATGCTTTAGTCTTCCAATGCCTTCAGCATTAAGAATGTTTCCAAATTATAAAATAAATGCCCTGACTTTTGAAACAGACATCAAAATAATATAATGCATGCATTTTGATGTCATTTTTTATTCAACAGATCCTTATTATCTGTTGCCTTGCCAAGCACTAAGAACACAGAGCTAAGGTAATGAATTCCTTCCTACATTTAAGAAGCTTAAAGACTGGCAAGGACTCCAGGGCAGTAGTTAGAACACTATTCTTCACATATAAAACTGGAGGCAAACCCAGGGTATTACACAACTTAGGACAGGCATCTCCCCTGTCAAGAGTTGTGTGATTCAAGTTCTGTCATTTCCTTATTTTCTTTCTTTAATTCATTATTTTGAGGGTTACTCTTTTTTAACTGAGAAAATTAAAATCCAAAGTGATTTCTTCCAAAAATTCACTTCCAAGCTGTATAATATTGCTATCCTTGGCTCACTCCTAGTAACTGGCAATGGATTCCTTTTCACTGCCAAATAAGAAACAGGGTACTTCCTCAAACCTATGACTCCTATTTCAATTTCTTTACCACTTCTCCCCTTGCCTAAGGGAAAAACAACAGCACTTTTGTTTCTAAATCAACCTGTGTGTCCAGAGTAGGTGCTTTGGAAGTAGAGCAGCGTGGCCATCAGTCAGAGGACCAGCCAGCCTTCCAGAAGCCAGGAAAGCCATGCACAGCAAGAAAGGGAAGAATCATTTGTTGCTGATGACTAACTCTGGCTACACTAGGATAAACTATAAACGTGTTTTTCCAAGTCCGGTTCCACTGCCATTTTTCAAGTTGAGGTACAGAATTCTGGATCATGCTGCATTGACATTTTAGTTATTTAGACAAAAAATAATAATAATGTATAATGTCTTGTCTGAAAGAATCTGAGTTTCTTCCTTGGATGCTAGTTTATAATTTAATAAATACTACTAATAATAAGGATATCAAATACCTACTTTTATATTTAGAAAATCCATTTATACCCATTTAGATACTATTTAAGTACTTATGAAGAGTCTACTTACTATAGCCTTGATTATGTCCCATGCCTGAGAGATTCTAAAGTAAAAGATGTGCAATGTACTCCAGAAGGGGTTTTATTGAGAAAATAAATGGGAAGTACTTAAATATTAGGTTTTGACAAATACTCACTAATTTTTCCAAGTGTATTTTCTTTCCAGTTATTTCCCTAATGACTACAATTAGTAAAGGCAGAAAAATAGTTTGTATAAAACACTAGGTTTGAGGATATAATAAATCTGAAGAGAGGAGATCACTATAAGCTGAAATTGTCCACGGAGGGGTGAATGGAAGGAAGTGGGTTCTTGAGCAGGCCTTGGAAAAGATGAGGAATTTGAGATGAAGATGAGGAGACAGGGAAACCACATAAAAGAGGCAGGAGAGGATGGGAAACAGGTCATGTAGGTAGGATCAGGAGGGGATGGTTTAATTCCAGAAAAGAAGCGTTAGAATTCTTGTTTAAAATTATACCTCTGCCCCTAGTAAGGTTTTTATGACTTACCACCTGAAATTTGACTATTCTTTTGTCTGTGCCCTTATCTCAGTTTTTCCATACACCTAACAAAGTGCCTGTGACATTCTGTGACACTTGTTTATTTACGAGCAAACTCTACTGGGCTATACAAATACTATACTGGGCAAATTCTCTGTATATCATGTGTAGAATAATGCCAGACACTGAACGTAGACGTTAACCGATAAATGTTTGTTGAATCGATGAATAAAGTTAATTAATAGAATAACGTGTAAGTGGCTTTCTGAGACATAAAAAATGAAATTAATGACAGATTGGAAGCAGGATGACACAAAAGACCACTAGTTGAAATGTTATACTGGATTTAAGACAAATGGTAATTCTAGGAATAAAGAGAAAGAGTAAACTCATGAAAAGATATGTAGAAAATATACAGAAATTGATTAACAATGCAAGGGATAAGGTACTAGAAATTTTTTAAAAATAATTTTGGAGTTTCAGGAATGAATGGGGGAAGTAATATTTATGTATTGAAGTGTGTTCCTCTAAAAAGATATGTTGAACCTAAATCTCAGTATCTCTGAATGTGACCTCATTTGGAAATAAGGTCCTTAAAGATAAAATTAGTTTAGAGGAGATTATATTGAAGGCCCTTAATCCAATAAAGCTGGTGTAGTTATAGGCAAGGAAAGAAGAGACCCAGAAACCTATGTATACATTTTTGCCATTTTAAGCCACACAGTTTGTGACATTTGTTATAGAAGAGCCCTAGAAGCCAATACAGATATCTAGAGCATAGGAGTATGGTCTGGAGACTAAATAAAATAAAAAGTTTGGGAAAGATAAATAAATTTGTAAAAATTCTAAATACTATTTGAGACATTTCAGGTTGTACCTTAAGGAAAAAAATTAATTAGAAATATTCATTGCTGCAATTTACTGTGTTCTGAGTTATATTGAATGCCTTCCAAAAATTTTAATCCTAATAACCACTCTGGGGAGACTGGGGGTCAACCAAGATCACAAAGCACATGATTGGCAGAGCCAATAGTTGAGCAGTCACGCCCTCTTAACCCTTACACTCTTATCTTTGACAACCAGACATCTGCTTCAGGGAGAGATTAAAGGAAAAAATGATCTTGCATAGATAAAATTTTAAAGTCACATACTGTGTAGATTTGAATAAGTAAATGTGATAAATTGACTAAAAGAGCCCACATGAAAGATACAGAGCAACAGTCTATATTGATTCCAAAGGGGGGGGGAGGGGACAGGTAAAACATGGCTTACTTTAGAAAAAAGAAAAGGGATAGATTAAGATGAATTTTGCAAAAAATGAATTCATAACCAAAGAGAAGCAACTGAAACTTGAAATTAAGAATATGAATTCCATTCTTTCTATTCAGCTCCCAACTCTTAATGGTCAATATTTCATTTCCTGGTGCTTTGCTTGTGTAGCCACCAAATGTTACCATCCTAATATCCGGTAAAAATTCCCCTAGCTTTCCTGAGGCCTTGCAGGATATTGATGGAGGAAAACCATCTCCATGACATGAATAAACTTCCAGGCATTTTAATGAGAATGGGTAGTAAGTGATTGCATACCAACTATTATTTTGTTCTTTTTTAGATTAGTTTATAGGGCACAGGAAATGAAATTTTCCCCAGAATATTTAGTTTACACTCTAATAAACATGACTTCCTTCATAGCAAACAATATATGTTATGTTCTCTATTTTATTTTAACTAAGCAGGTGATGCTGACAGCATCATTAAAGAAAATTTTTTTAAAATTGAACATTGAAAAATAGAATTTAAAGTAAATCATTAAAAGTACATTACATTCAAGTCTCCATTTTCTTTCATTTTTCTGAAGTCTGAACTAATCTACAAAGTTCCCAACTGTATTTTCTTTGCTTTGTTTTTCAATTTAATCTTTACTACAAGATTTGAAAATAGAAACATTCTCCAAGGACCAAGCTTCAGTTTTAGGGTTTTTTGTTTGTTTGTTTGTTTAATAACTGTCAGGTTAATCATAATCTAATTGACCGGTTATAAGGATTAGAAATAAAAATAAAAATGGAATAAGTGTAATTGCACATTTTGTTTTATAATATTAAAAGATGGCATGTGATTTAATAAAAATCTTAATCTGAAAATTTGAATATTGATATAATAGAAGATAATTGGGCAAATTTAAATGTTTTTATGGTACCAATGACTGAGTTCTCTATTGGAATTTTCTGGTTCACTGATGATGATCAATGCTGATGGGATTTATTATGAGCTCAACCAAAATCATAACTATATATCTTATCAAATAATATGAAAAAAATGTGCTCGATACAAAAAAAAACCTTATGTCACCAGCAGTATCCATCTAATGTTCTGGAGGTTCAACCATACCAGAATAAGATCTTTTGCATCATCTGGGATTGCCAACAGAGCAGTAGATTTAAAGATTATTATACCAGCAATATCTCTGGGAGTTAGAAATTCTAAGAAATAGAATCGTTCTTCACATTCATATCGAATTGGTATAGTGGTATGCATATTTATTCAACATTATTCTAACTTGTCTCATAAAATCGGGAGAAAAACTGTTTGTCCTTTTTGAACCCTGGACTTTAGATTCCTTGGACTCTTTATTGAGTGAGTGAAGACGCAAACCAAAACCTAAAGGAATGTGAAATATGCACTAGATAGGGGCCCTGAAAGGCTTTGACAGAGTTTGGGGTCTCCAAAGAATAATCCACAGGAATGCACCAAGGAATTCTAAGGCCATAAGCAAAGAGACTAGATGGTCTTTATCCTTCCAACAAGTATTGAACACCTACTAAGATCATAACTTAATGCCAGCCTATGTATGATAAATTATAAACTCCATTATATATAGTTTTCTTAAAAGTCATTAACTTAAAAATTGATTCTTTTATAAGAACTAGGTTAGACTTGAATGTATTCTGGTTTGCTTAAACTAACAATCATTGAGCTTATCTATCTTTAAAGCAAGTTCAAAGCCAGTCTAAGCAACTTAGCAAGACCTTAATCAATTTAGTGAGACCTGTCTCAAAAAATAAAATGGTCTGAAGGTCTGGGGATGTGGCTCAGGGATTAAGTGGCCCTGGGTTCAATACCCAGTAAAAAAAAAAAAAAAAAAAAAAAAGTCAGGGCATTGATAAATTAGCAAAATGCATGTTATCTAAGTCAGTATATGTGTACATGTAGGGTATTAGGGTATTTACAATGGTAGTATTTCACATAATGGGAAGAGAACATAGAAAATTTACAGCATATATGATTATTAACACCAAATTCATGTTTCGTATTTAAAAATATCATTAAGATCTTATTAAAACTTTATTCCTCTTCCTTAAAATTAAAAGTCGTAAAATTTTATTGCTTTCCATGTTGCTAAACAAGAGTGGATTTCAAGAAAATATTGTAGCAATTAGAGGACATCAAGTAACATATCCTGCAGAATGTCTTAAAAAGAAAGAGGAAATTAGATCTTTGACTTCTGAAACTTAAGAGGAAAAAATTGTTTCCTAGAATGACAGTCAAATCTAATATCCATTAGAGAGGTAGCATTAAAGTAAGATAATTTTTTAAACTAAGGGACTAATAACACCAATAACAAAAATGGTCACATTTAACAAATGATAATTACATAATCTAGTGTGCTATGTAGAGGCTATGCCCTTGGCAGAATCAGGGAACAGATCAGGGTCTCCAAAGAACTATCCTCAGGAATACTCCAAGGAATGTTAAAACCAGGAGCAGAGAGAGTAGAAGGTCTTTATTCATTTGAGCACCTACTATATGCCATCTCTCTAGTAGGTACTAAAGATGAATAACAACAACAAAAAAGACATCATTCTAATTCCATGTAGCCATAGTCTAAAGAGGAAGACAAGCAATTTAAGTACATAGTGACAAGTATATAATTAAATACAGGATGCTAAGGGAGCATGCCAACATTGTTTAAGGCATTTTGTGGGACAGTGAGGTTAGCCTTTCTAGTAGAAGTGATGTGTCAACTGAGATTTGAGAAAGAAGTTAAATTTATCCAGCAACCATGTGTATTTCACTATATGTAATTCTATATGTAATTCACTATGGTTAGAAGGAAGATAGAGAAATAAAAAAGAAAGAAGAGAAAAAAGACATTGAGTGGTGGGGAATGGGGCAGGCTTGCAGAAAATGTCAGCCTCAGGTATGTGCACCATAGATTTTGAATGCACTTTGGTGTTCTTTCTTCAACTCATCTTCAGTGTGAGTAGGACTTTGCCAATCCATACCAAGAGAATCAAGAATGGAGAAAGAGAAAATTTGCAATAAGCCTTCCAGATATATTTCTGACTATGAAACTAATCATTGGGAAATCCCAAAGAGGTAAAGTGAGGTAGGGGAAATGGAAATTAAGGAGCTGAGGAAACCTAGCTTTTTGTGTTATTTTGCTTTTTTTACCCTGGCACTGAAAATTGCTTGCTATATAAGCTTTGGCAAATGACCTCTTTGATCATCAAATTTTTTCATCTTAAAAATAGGAATAATATATCTTCTCTGAAGATTGTTCTCAAAATCAAATAGATGTGAAAGTTGTTTGAAAAAATGAATATGTATTACTCAAACAAAAAATGTTATTACTGTGTACAAAGTTTCCCAGAGTGTCTTGCCTGCCTCAACCTCATTTATCTGTAGATATATCAAGTGCAGATTCATGTTCACCTCACTCCCTCCCATAGGGTCCTATCAGCATCTGGAAAAGAACAAGGATGTAGAGAGAAATCATGCATTACATTATATTTGGTGGAAATCCATTCACATAGGACTATGATCACAATAGAAACCTTCAAGTCTGCCCATATAAATAATATCACAAAACAGAAGACTTTAACAACAACAGTAATAAGAATAGGGAAGAAATTACATGTTTTCTGTAGAGCAAGATGATTTTTTCTGATTTAGCATATGATACCCAGCAAAGCCACTGTAGCAATTAATTGATCCTGTTAATGCCACAAAACTTTGAGTACCAGCCAGAAGCAATACACCTGTGTTTAATTTAATCACAGATGGAGTTTTGAAGCCAATTGCATGGCATCTTGACAAGAGGCTTTTAAGTCAAGGAAGAATATTTTGCAATTTCTGCCAACATAACCCATATTTTGTCAGTTATAATTTTAAAAAGTAGGTGGTATTGTGCTTGCAGGATTGAGAGGCAAATCCCAGTATTATCTTTCAGAGCCATTTAAAGTTTCAGGTTATTTTTAAAACTATATATTTATGATCTTTCAGTTCTTCTTTAATTCAAAGATTTTACCCAAAATCCATCCCATAAAAATTATGTGTTTTGTGATTTTAAATACTGTGTGTCACTCAAATTGAGGGTTTTAAATCTCAGGCTTGATTTTGTTTTAAGTTGATGCTTCTGAAACCTAACTTTGCACTCAGATGATTTTTTTTTAATGCTGATTCCTAAACTCTACCTCTAGGGATTTTGATTTTGCTTTGAAACTGAAAATCAATATTTCTTGAAAATTTCTCCAGTAATTTGCTGCCACAGTTGGGAGAAATTACTCTTGTCCTTACAACAGCACTTCCAATAATGCACTACCTTCTTTAAATGGAAGACACAAGAAAACCATTATTCCTTATGTACAGTTGGTACCTTTCCTTCCTTATGTCCAGTTGTTAGAGAAAAATGTATTTTCTGCCTGCTCTTCATAACACAGAGCTAACTGGTATTTTCCTTCATAGGAAACTTTCCCTCTGAGATCTACCATAAACCTGAACTCTCAATAATCATCTATTTTAAGGTGCAAACAGGTTTCAAATAAAATCATTTTAATCATTAATACCCTTTGGTATATTGGGAATGAATCTCCCTGGATAGAAAAAGATCCAATTTATAACAGTGAGGTTTGAATGTGAATATAAGAAGTTGCAAAGCACTCCCAGAATCCAGTTGTGCTTTTATGGCCCCATGGTGTGTTTTATCACTGGGAAGAATTCACAGACCAAAAAAAAAAAAAAAAAAAAAAGAAAAGAAAAGAAAAGAAAAAAAAAAAAAGAAATCTCAAGAAAAACACTTCACACAGAGACTTTAACAAGAAAAAACAACTACCTTATAGAAAACAGATGGCTATAGTTACTAAAGCTGAAAGGCTATCAACTAAGTCCTCAACCTGTTTTCCTATGCCTTTATAAACTGGCAGGAAAAACAAAAATCCTTTATGTTTTACCCAAAAGATCCCATCCCATACCTAGACTGTTAAAGCTTGAAAAAGTGTTTTAAGTATGAAATATGTATGATGATTGAAGGATATTTTTTGTTCCCTTTGTTCCATTTCATAATGGACAACTTATAGTACATAGTCTAGGAAGTTATTTTCAAATTAGGAATCAAAGAGAAAATTAACTGTATTATACATTTATTCAGACTTCATTTCTGCTAAGATTTAGAGAAAGACGTTGGATTGTAATTTTAATGTTTACAAAAAAAATTATTAAAAGAAGAAATGTCATCTTTAAGTATTGTCACCGTAAAAGTAATTTCAATTTTTTTTAAGCTGTCAAATGACTTTGACAGCTAAATTAACTGTAAAGTTCACGTAATGGGGCAATGATCTGTTTTGCCTGTGATATTTTTCATCAAATAACACACACAAAAAAGGTATTAAAAAGCATTACTTTTTGCCCTTTAAAAAATTTTCCCTTCAAACAATTTAAAATTTTTTCACAAAAATAAGGCAATTCAGTGAGAAATTTTCACTTTTGCTTAAAAAGTTCTTGGCTATACAAAAAAAAAAAAAGATAATAATAATGAATTATATTGTATTAAGACAACAAGTTAGAAAATCTTGGGATACTTTATTGAACAAAAGGTTTAGGGTCAAAGATGGATTTTTGAGCTGCTATTAGATACTGAGGGTTTCTGTTAAGAAAAAACCAGCAACAAGACCTTGAGCTCTAAACAAGACAATCTGTATGCACGAGACCAGCAGGAGAGAGAATATCCATGGTGATTTTTCATGCAATTATCCTCCAAGAAACACACTTTTATCCAAAAACATTCAAATCCAGAAACCAGCAACTTTAACGGTAAAAAGTACATTAAGGAATTGAATTGTAACAATTCTCTGGTGTGATTCAATTTTTTAATTAAATTTACCTCTTACACTTGGTAAAACAAATTAGAGAAAAATGGAGAAATTCTATGTGTGATTCAATAATTATTGATTTCTCATAATATCAAATATTTGAAATGAATTAATACTTTGTGTAATTAAAAAAAATTACAAATACTGAACTTTGGGTGAATTCCAGGGGAAATAAATTTGGATCATAAGGTATCCATTCATTCATAGAGTTTCAGATTTTGATTGTCATATATTAAAATGTCTGTTATTAGAAAAAGAAATAAGTCATGGAGATGTACAGACTTGTGATTAAACATGCTCATAGCAAAGTTATCTGACCTCAAGAGGCCAGAATAGCCACGTTTTGCATCTATTTTTATGATATGTAATCATGGCCTAGTTTCTAGAGACATAAGTAGAAGTTTCCTACCACATCAACATTCCAAAATAATAGTATCATCTTGGTACAGACAACTTCATAAAAATCAGAGAAGAAAAAGAGAACTTGTTTTTGAAAGATTATAAACCTAAGTACATATTTTTTTAAAACCTATATTTCTATTAATTAATTTTGTGCCCTTAAAGAAATTGAAAAACAACCTTACTAGCCATGGCTTCAAATATTAAGTAATAATTGATACTTTTATTGAAGCCAAATACCATTAATATATTTAAAAGAATAATAGTGAAAAATGAGTGAAAATCAAATAATATAATGCATAGGAATAAAAATGCATTTCATATAATTTCTAACCATCCACCTAATTTATTGCCAAAATCAATAGAACAATGTTAATTGAGTGCTCATTGCCCATGAATCCCTGGTTGGGGTTTTGGAAAGAACAATTGAAAAGATACTTCAGCAACTACTCCAAGATAAAGAAATTAAAGATGTACAGTGTAGAGCTTAGTCTGCCTCATACTGAGTATGCTATTTAGGGAAACAAGTGGAAGAAATGCCAGAAAGTGTTGGCAGCCTCTAATCATAGAAACCCTGGGCACCAACTAATGGTGTTTCATTTGACTTGGTTGATGGTGATGTGATGTCATTGAAGTCTTTTCCTTTGTGGAGCTACAAAATTATCGAAGAATGAATCTCCTGAGATTCAAGAGTGAACTGAACCAGAGAGGTAGGAGAAATTCCAAGAAGCAAAACAGGTAGGTAACTTTATATGAATTGAAGAGGGTCTAGCCTAGGGACAGAGGGGGAAAAGGGAAAGTAGATAAAAAAGAAGATAGAAAAATCATATTACCAGCCAAACATTGGTGACAGAATCACAGAAGTTCGGGAACTGTTTCATAAAAAGACAAGTTTTTGGAGTACCTATCCTGCCTTGAAGACTGGAATTACTATTTCTCTGTTTTCTTTCAGGTGTCTCTTTCTGAGCAAGGAAGTAGAGAAAGATAAATGCATTCACTGCCCCTCCCCCATCTTAGTCTATCAAGGTCACACCCATACAGAATCACTTCACCTTTCCCAAAAGTTCTTCTGTTAATAATTAAAAAAAAATACCAAAATTGCATATTGTTCAATGTTCTCTGGAATCCAGATGGGTTACTGTATACCTAGCATCTCATTCATAGCATTCTGAGAGTTATTAATACTGCTTGGTTAATACCACATCCTCTCACCCTCCAGTAGCCTTCACAGAAGAGACAGAAACTACAACGTAAGTCTGAAAATTCCTGGTAGTTGACAATTTAAATATAACTTCTTAGCAATTTCTATACTATATTGTAGTACATAATTTTCAACAGTTTTGCATGAAGCAAATGCACATTTGATGAAAAGATTTTTTTAAAAACCTACATAAAAACTCCTCTCTGGGAATTTCAAAGTTGCCAAACACCAAGTCAAATTCTGGGAAAATGAAGCAAATTATATCATAAATCACAAGCAAACTGTTCTAAGGACATCTCTTAAGGTTTGCCAAAAAAAAAAAAAAAAAATGGAGAGATGGAGTGGATAATCAGGTCCAAGACTTACAAAATGAAATCCTCCTAATCCCAATTAATTTATTAGTAATAACACTAACTCCTGCATACCTCATTAACCTCCTGAAATGAATAGACTGAGAAGTTATAAGAATCATTTAGTTGCAAAGCTTTGAAAAGTTCTTGGCCTGTAAAGACAGTGTCTATACCTTCTGCCCCACAAACTTGAGTTAACTGGGATATTTATAATGTACATAATAAATCTTCAGTTCAAGACATAGTTTTTCATAGTGTTATCTTTCTATTTCTATTTTGGGATTTCAGTTTATAATTATGGTTACCAGCAATGAATAAAGAACTGACTTAATTTAAAAAACACCTCAGTTCTAATTCAGACCAACCAAAAGAAAAAACAAACAAACAAACAAAAAAAAAACAGAACCTACTGTGGATGGTCATGATTTAGTATACTATTACTTCAACCCCTTCAGCAATTTGTTTTCTTCCCTGACCAGAATATTTAACTAATATGTCATTTATGATGGAAATAGTTCATGACAAAATGTTGCTGCACAGGCAAGATTTTGTAACAGTAACACAGGGCTTTGAATGCTCCAAGAAGCTGCAGGGTACCTACGTGGTAAGAGAAATACTACTTAAGCTTGCAAATGAGGTACTACAATGACTTTTGACAAATCCTATCCTTTTGTGTAACACATGTTGGTTACAGTGAAGTGAAAAGCAAAAGCTAGTGCTCTACTTGGTGATTTATTATTAACAATAGGTAGGTTAATGTCTTTCAATTGTTTCAGCTCCAGTTGAAAAGACTATGGGTATATCTATACATTTGGGAAATCTCCAGATTAAGAATTTGTGATTTAGGATGCTGCTGTTTTTTATTCTATTTTATAAAAGATATTAAAAGATAATTCAGTTTCAAAAGGACTGGGTTTACAGTGGTGGTAGCATAGTGGTAATTGTTGAGGTAGCAATTAGAAGGTTGTTGAATACTTAATAGTCTCAATGCTAAGTATTGTACTGTAACATTCTTGATCCACTTAATCTTCAACACACACAGTATCATCCCCGTAAGGTAAAATGACACAAGCTCACAGTAATTCCTATAGCTTTGAAGTGATAGACCCTGGACAGGAAACCAGATGGTATTAGTAAAGGTGAAAGCTCTTTCTTCAGTAATGAAGACTAGCAGAGGGACAGGTTCGTCAGACATACTCATTCCCTGGATGTGCCTTACTCGAGGTATGGTTTCTCAGCTCTGAAAGTGCAGATTCTATTTTACCTATATTCATCAGATTTATTTTTTCAAATGCTAATCTACTGCTGCATATGTTCCTAGAGAATTAATTTGTATTTAAAAAATCCAACATATTGTTCTATACAACAGAAGTGTTCTGAGTATTAATGTATATCTTCTAACGTAAAAATATTTGATTAAAAATACGTATAAATTTGTATATTTATGTGTGTATAAACATGTAAACATCATTTTCTATGTGTATTATGGCTGTAAATATTTTATATGGTACTCATATTGGGAAGTTGTAGATTTTTTCTTTTTTCTATAAATAAATATATGTACAAAAAATACCATACTCATATAAATCTGGTGAAAGCTTATGCTTGTATATTTTCATAAATGGACAAATACAAACACTATGGAATCCTATGATGCACTGATATGGGGCACTCAGAAGTCGGAGGAGTCAAATTTCCAATGCTGATTTATTCTTCATACTTTTCAATGTTATTTTATATAATATTTATTGATTTTACATCATACTATATTAATTTTTATATTTGGAATTTGAACTAAATTTGCTCTTATTAAGGTAATCATAATTCATTTCTTCTGCCTACTTGCCACCAGTCCATTGTCTTGCCAAATACATTTGATTTGGTTCAGTCAGTAAAATACAGAAAGCAGAAAGCTTGCTTCATTCCCAGCAGCTTACAGTCTGGATTTTATTTTCATTTTAACTTGTGATCTAAACTTTTTATTGTCTAATAATATTCTTCATTTTGAAAAACAGAAGTCAAATGTCAAATAAAATGCTGGATTTATATTTCATATCTTAGCTTATGGGAAATCTTTATTCTATAATTAATGAAATTTTTCTTTATTCTGTCCCTTCTGAATAAACTAATTGGACTGATCTCCACAAGTAAAAACACACGCACAGTGCTTCAAATATAGAAGTAGAATGTGTACTACATATCATGACTAAATTATTTATCATTGGCCTTTAACCAAAAAAAAAAAAAAAATGTTTCAAGATGCAGGAAAATTGCCTGAGGAAAAAAATCATATTCTTCCATTGTAGATGTCTTCTAAAATTTTAAAATCTAGGACATACAGTAACAGCCTATTCATCAAAATCCAAATTTCTATTGCTTCATATTTTTAATGAAGTCATTTTGTAGAAGTGGCAAGAAGGCTGATTTATGTTCCGATCACCATTGGAAAACCAAGGAAGAGGGAACAAGTCCAAATTTAGTGGGCTGGGTTTATTTTTCTCTGGAATTTTAAGTAGTATTATTTTAATGTAGTCATAGTTTGTGTATTAAACAAATAGGGTTATTTTTTCACTTATACATAGGAAAATGCTCTATCTCATTTTCCAAATTTGTTAGACATGGGTTCAAGAAATATTTTCCTTCCTTCTTTACTAGAGGAAAATCAGCAGTCCATGTGGGCTGGGGCCTGGGATGGCTCCCCAGTGTCCAGAAGACAGTGAGGCTGGGATGGGGATGAGTAAATGGGCTGGGGAACTGGAGCTTATGCAATCCTTGCCAAGATTTGCACCACCATTTGGTATAAGAACACTGGTGCATAAATAACATGGGCTCAGACCTGACCAATTTTCAAAAGAATCTAGAAATCAATATTTGTATTTGTCATCTCCAATTTTTTCACATTAGTGAAAGAGTTTTAAAAGTCCTTTGGGAGCCAAATAGAATACATGTGCAGACATAATTCAGCCTGAGGACTTCAGGGACCTCTGGTTTAGTATATATTTTAAAGATATTATTTCCAATCTCTACCTGGCTCTACCCTTATTCTATTATTTAATATATCTTGATTGTCCTCTAGTTTGTATGATATTCCATATACAGAAAGTATGGGGGGAAACCAAGGCTATTCTCCTGTGCCTGCTTCCAAAATGTAAATAATCAGATACTTCATTGAAATATTCATAGACATGTATATATACACCTTTTGCACATACATGTATTTCCTTGCTATCAGCTGAGAGGGTGAGGAAGCTATGACTCCTCAGGACTTACAAAAATACCTCCGTTTCACATTGTGGTTTCTGATATCATTGTCTAATAAAGGCTCCTCAGAGAAATGGTTGATTCTAAGACTAGAGTAGGAAATATATCAGATAAGCCGTGAGCATCTTTTTGTAGTGTCTGAAAGTAAGAAATTGTTAAAAACAAAATAAAAATAAAACATAATGGCATATCAAAGGGATACAGGAGTCAATTTAAAGAGCTTCCAATGGTCAAAACAATTAAAACAATCTAACCAACTAAATAAGCAAAGCCATATTAGATTATGACCAAAAGTATAAATAAATATCTGAGAGTCCATACTGATATGAATAAATAAGTAAGACAGACAAATCTCCTGTGCAACATTACAAATAATTTGTGTAGATACTCCAGCCTCAAAAAGATAGAGCATAACTCCCCATAGTGACTTTCTTCTAAGAGTATAGTACAGAAAGGGAGAGCAGTACTATAGCAAAGACACTTGTCACACACTGCTTCAGTGAAGGGATCAAGTTTAGCATCACTGGTAATAAATCATGTTGACAATTGGGAATGGCACTTCCATTAAGAGCTGCCTTCTAAACACCCATAACCCCATTCTAAATCATGAAACACATACACACGCACACACACACAGGTTCTAATTAAGGGACATTCTATAAAATACCTGACCACTATTCCTCAAAACAATCAAGATCATGAAAAGCAAAGAAATTCTGGGGAAAGGATCTCGAGGAGAGTGACACCTAAGTGTAATACTGTATTACCTATAAGATCCTGGAAAAGAAAAAGGTGGCCAGGTGAAAGCCAAGGAAATTAGAAAAAGTTTGAACTTTAATTAGGAATAAAGTATCAATACAAATTCATCAACTGGGAGTGAAGGAAGTTAATAAGAGGGAGAACTGGCTCTGGAGTATATGAGAACTTGTGTACTATCTTTATATTTTTACTATAAATATGAAACTTCAAAATTAAAAAATCATATTTTTCAAAATTGAGCAGATGTTAAAACATGGTCAAAGTACAATTGGTTAGGATTTCAGTATTGCCCAGCTATTAAACAGTAAGGTAAAAAATAAGCATTAAAGATTAAAAATTCATTTACACCAAAGGATATCTCAGACTTTAACATATACATACTCCATAAAACACCATAGAAGCAGGGAAAAAAAACCCAGCTGGACCTGGTGGGGCAGGTCTGTAATTCCAATGGCTCTGGAGGCCTGAGGCAGGAGGATCACAAGTTTAAAGACAGCCTCAGCAACATCAAGGTGTTAAGCTACTCAGTGAGACCCTGTCTCTAAATAAAATACAAAAAGGGGCTAGGGATGTGGCTCAGTGTTTGAGTGCCCCTGAGTTCAATCCCCGGTACTCCCTTAAAAAAAAGAAAGAATTTCCAGTACTTTTAAAAACATGGCGGAGGTTTCCAGGCTAAACAGAACCCTTTGATTCCTAACCCAGAGCCCTTTCCTGAAGGATATGGTGCCTTTTTTTTCCCTTTGCCTATCTTAAATGGATTAGAGAACTTTTCTGAACATTAATACATTTTAAGCCTAAAGGCACATTTGGTACTTTATTATGAAACAAAATGTTTATAGAACAGCTAAACACAGAGATACCACTCTGCCTCAACAAAGTTAATGATAAGGATACAGAAAATATGTAGATATATACAGAAAACAAGAACAAATGAGAAAGTTTATATTTGCTCAAAATGTATAATGACATAGTCAGAGCTTTAAATTGCAAGCTACCCTCCTTTTAAGCTTTTTATCTTTGGTCCCTCCCCTTGTTTTTTACTAAGTACATTTCTCATTGACATACACAAGGAGCAACTGTTTCTGGCATTAGAAAACCCAGCTCTAGTACTTACCATCAGGGAAACACTGAGTAAGTCATTTATTTTTCTAAGACTCACTTCTTCCAATTTAAAAAGAAAAAAATTCTTATGTTACATGAAATGTGATGAATTACATGAAAAAAATCATTTCAAACAATTAAACACTATACAAATAGTTCTTGTTAGTTGAACTGAACTCAAATATTCTGTTTTAAAAAGTACTAAATGTTATACCTTTCCCCTTTTGAATTTAAGAGTATTTTAAAGATAAATCATCATTATTTTATTAAAAAGAACTATAACACAGACATAGGTATTTCCTTTAAGAGACATGTACTGGCAAGTGAGTTTTTCTGGAAAGTAAAACCAGGACTTTGACAGGCAGAGGTGGGAGATGGGTAACACTGATTCCAAATAATCTGGTATGGAGGAAATGAGCTGGAAATTTACACACAGCAGAACAATGAAATAAACATGCAGCAGAACACTAGTGAGTCCAGATGAACTAGGTCATCTGTAATAATAAGAAGAAACATTTATTAAATGTTTACTTTATATAAGGCAGTTTTCAGATGTCATCTGGTTATCTATGAACATTCAAAGAAGAAATTATGTTCCTATATTTTCTTTAGGAGGGAAAAAGTCTTTATTTAACATTAGTCAAAGAAACAATTAGTTGAATTGTCTTGGTTTTTCTAATCTTGCATTTGTGCATATATTTAAAAATATTTTTTAAAAATCCTATAATTTAATGTCTGGATTTTCTTTTCTTTTTTTATACAGGGTATTCTTATTGTAGTAAAGTGTATTTTAAATTTCCAAGGGTGATCTGCAGTTCTCTAGGTATTGGTGAACACATTGTCTCACACTGTTTATACTTATCAAGATCACAAAATCTCTATTTTGCTATTTTAAGTTAAAGTGATTGAGATTCACAGAGGTAAACTGATTTTGCCAATTGATGAAGAGTCAGTTTTCATTCTTATATGTGACCACCAAACAACTATCTATGTGAGAATAATATCAACTATTCCACCTATGTGATAGTTGTTTCTATCATTTTAAACGAAGACTATGTTATTGATTTATAATAAAGTATCCATATAACTGGGATGATTTTTTGTGTCTATATTTAAAGATTCTCCTCTCACTCAAAACAGTCGTTAGAGTCATAGGATAAGAGCAAACTTTAAATTTATCATACTCTCATATTTTCCCTCAATTCTTAGAACTTAGTAGTACTACATCAGAAGAGTGAAAGGCACTTTAAATTTCCTCTTGATTTTTCAGGTGTATTCTGACCTATAAATAAAGTTAACTGTCTAGTTGATGAGGTCAAAGAGATTATAGAGTTCAGTGGTGTAGTCATCTCTCTTACACTTAAAGAAATCCAGTTGTCCAATATATTTCACTTGCTTAATTACATAATGAAGTTTATATCAAAGATAAAAGGCCAAAAGTTAAGCTTCATCAAACTAAGGAAAAACTATTGAGATGTTTTATGGATCAAATCTTATAGATACTTTCAAACTCTTTTCTGGAATCTCTTACATCAATGCTGAGACAATACAAATTTGATATAATTAAGATAGATTTTTTTATTCTATGTAAATATTGCAAATACTACATACAAATGATAACCCATATTTGGGTGGTGTGCAGACTATTCTAAAATATTTAAGCTAAACCTATACATTTTGATGTTATGATTGACATAATGTTAAAAATTCTTTAAAACAGTAAAATCCTTTCTAGTTTGAAAGTTTTCTCTTCAAACTAGATATCTCTAATCATCCATAATTCCTCCCCAAAACTTTTTGCTTTATGACAAATTCTTAACACTTATGATATATGTATACTGTGTATTAGTATTTCTATACTGCACTCAACTAGCAAACTGCAATTATAAACTTTTCATATCCATGAACATCACTTACCATTATTTATGTGCATTTTCATTAAAATTATTTTAAGTTTCCTCCTTCATTTTTTTATTCCTCAGTTCTAACTAATTTCATATTTGAAAAGCTATATAGTGTTCCCTAATTAAACAGACGATTTGCAAATATAAATTGATGTGTGCCAACTGAAATTATTTCATGTGCCAAAAGTGACTAATGTCCTATACTTTGGGAAACACTCTCATAATTCGCAGAATTTCAGACTGGGTAAGTTTTAAAATTGGCTTATGCCATAAAATTCATAGGTAGAATGCGAATTGAGAAAATCAATTTATCCTAAAAATTATTGTTAATGCCACCTTAACAAGGTATACATGCTTCATAAGAATGTATAGTACATTGGTTTAATAACTAAATGTGCTTAGAACTCAATATATGCTAATAAAATAATAATATTTTGGATTGAATATCAGCTTCCACTGTCCCCTTCAGTGGGAGATTTTGTGATGTGTATAAACTGCAAAGAATGCACCAGATGCCTACAAATAGTGATACATAAAAATAAGTATTATTTTAAATTAATGCACATCTCTGAAAGACTAATAATTTATAATATCAACTATTCCATCTCCTTATCTTCCAGAGCACACTTCCCCATATTTTATGCCTCTATGGAGTAAAAAAAAAAAAAATTCTATGCTTATTTTACCTCAATCATTGCCCTTTCTTTCTCTTCAACACCAAGGCATCCAGATTTCCTTCTCCTATTATTGCCCTGCAACCCATTTTAAATGCAGCAACTAAAACTGTATATATGTATTCTGAAGTGGCACTTCAACCATGTCACTTTCCTTAATTCTCAGCTTGTACTCAGGTGCACTCTGTCCCAATAAGAAATTCAATCCTTGTCCATGAAAATTGTGTCATTTTCTTCACTCTGATTGGCATTCAGGCCTCACAAGTCTCATCTACTCTTTCCTTGCCTACCTGGCCATTCTCTGATCTATTCATTCTCTTCCATATCTTCTTGTGCCAATTAAATGCCTCTATACACCTCAGCCATAATACTCACATCTACCTCCCATGTGTTTCACATAGAAACCCTGGATGCTTAGCCTGTAGCTCCGTGTCACATCTCCTAACCACCAAGCATCCTTACTCGCATGCACTATCTGTATTACTATTTGGAGAAATCTGTTACTTTCTCTGCAGTTTATACACATCACAAAATCTCTTGCTGAAGGGGACGGTGGAAGCTGATATTCAATCCAAGTTGTCCTTTGGTGCTTCCTACTCTGGGGCTGCACTGGAGGAAAGGATGCCTGTTTGGTTTTTGTTTTGGGGGGAGGTGGGGGACAAGGGTCTTGTCCATTTGTCTAGAATTACCCAAGATGGCATTAAAAATCCTACTCTTGTCTTATAATTGAGGTTAATATTTTCTACTGAAGAATTTTTCTTGACTAAATCCCATCCAAATATAGTCTTTCCCACAGTGTCTAGTAGAGTCTTCTTAAAAAGCATTATGCTAGTATTTATTTAGCAATTAAGTCCTGAATATCAACTGAATCCCTGATACTGGGACTATAAAACAAAGCACAGAGGATTCTGTTATCAGACACTGACATTCTGATTGGAAAACCAAACACATATGTGGAATATTTCAACAAGTATACACCTTGATGTGGTGTGAAGGCAGTGTTCTAGATAATGGAAGAGATGCGTGAAGCTTAGACTAACTAGAAAAAAACTTCATGGAAGAAGCAAATATTAAACTGAACTTTGAAAAAGGAATAAGATAGAGCTATACTTCATGAAAAAATGAAGACATTATAGCCTCATGGAAAATGTCCTACAGGCTGTTTATCATAGGTGTTGTGTGTTCCTTCTTTAAAAAATAGATGCATAACCAGATTCTTGAATAACTTGACAAAGTTATGAAGATTAATATACTAGGATCACTGTAGTAGAACTTTAAGTCCAAACTCTTTCTCAGATCTTTAAGGGGGGAAAAACAACCTAAAGGCTTTGTCATCTGCAAACCAGATGGTTACGGAAAGGGGTGTGGACACTCAAAGACATTCTTCTCCTTCAAGAAACCATTTGCTATGATGCAAGATTCCAGCCTCTAAAAACAGTGAGGACAAAAGCACTTGAGAGTTTTCCTGACAGTTCAGGAAATCAAAAGATAGATAAATAAAATAGAAAACGATACAGTTTGACACACACTAGGAATAAAAATCAGAGTTTGTTTAGTTTTATCTAGTTATGAGAGAAAAAGTTTCGAGTAAGAATCTTCTCAAAGGAAAGAGTAGAAAAACAAATAATCAGGGCTTGTTTATTACACATTTCAAATTAGAAAACCAGACAAATGGTTTTGTTATAAAGATATATTTTGGCATCACAAGGATACAGCAGTAGGCTACAATATACTTTTTGTAACCACATAATACTCAAAGAGTAGAATCAAACAAAAATAAGTGTGTATAATACATATATACATGTCACATGTGCATGTTAATATGATAACCTCTTCAAGTGTTTTCAAATAATCTGACAAAAAAATCCACTATCCATCATGATAAGTTTATACACACACATTTTATCAGCTTTTTAAAATCCCAATGAAAATGGGGAAATGGTGGGTGCTTATAATTCTAACAAATAATGTGACACACCAGATGCACTAACTAGTCTGTGTGAGTAGAATGTAAGCAGAACGTGGAGCCTGAGGTATAAGAGGCCTGACTTACTAGTGTAGATGAAGCATTCTGCATTTGTTTCTGAGTGGGAACAGATGCCTCATATCTTTTAGAAAGGAAATTACATTCTGCAAAAGGGGAACTCAGCACTGCCAAATTAATAAGATAAGAGATTTCATCATCCTCTGGAATATATTAGAATGCAGTTTTCCTCTTATTAGAATGATCCTTGCTGACTAGCCCTTCTTTGAGTTTGGAACCTCTTGGAAAACTGAGTTTACCTAGTCCATAACCAGATTGCTTTCAGAGCATCATGAGGTATTTGCTTAATTCCTACATGTGTGGAAGAGTGGAAGTATGACTGATTCCATGTTCTCATGAAAACTTCCTTACCTCTGGCTCTAAATAAGTAAAATGTAAGGAGGACCTATGGATTCTTTTTTTAAATATTTTTATTAGTTGTTGATGGACCTTATTTTTTATTTACATATGGTGCTGAGAATTAAACCCAGTACCTCACAGATGCTAGGCAAGCACTTTACCACTAAGCCACAACCCCAGCTGACCTATGGATTCTTGCATTCAGAAAGAGTCAGTAATCTGACATGACGACTATAAATCTAACAGAAATCTTAGTACATGAGTAAAATAGTGTGAGAACTTACTTATATCAAGAATTTAGAACAACTTATTTCTTGAGCACCTTTTCCATGTTTATTTTTTATATGGATTCAGGTTGGGTTTATTGAATTTCCTAATTTAAAAGTGAAATACAGTAATATAAGTATATTAGAGTTCACTAAAATAATGCAATTAAGTTGAGCTTATAAAAGATTCATTCACACAACCCTAAATATATTTTGAATATCTATTACAGCTGAACATAATATGTGCAGGTGCTGTATTTAAGGAAATAAGACAATGTCCCTCTGAGAATTTACAGAGTAGGAGAGAAAACTCACAGATAATAAATTATAATTATGTATGGTTATGTCTGGGAATAAAAGTATTTACTGGAAGTTATGGTGATATATAGCAATGACATCCATATCAAACTGGGAATCCAAATCAAATAATTTATGTGTTGCTCCTTGTATCACACACTAAATCAGAAATTTCATGAATGCAAAAAAACTTATCTGCAATTTCCCACTATAAACTTGGTGTCTATTGTGTTGCCTGCCTCTTTATGAGCACTTAAAATATTATTGTCAGGAAAAGAAAGAGCTGAAGATTTTATCAGAAGGAAAGAATATACTTTAACAGCTGCTTAAAATATATGGGGAAGCCTATATGAAAGGTGATCAGACTACAGAAGCGTAAGACATAAGGAAAGATGTTTTCCTCTGAAAGGAAAGTGAAGGGAGGTGGGTGGATGGGCAGGGAGGAAAGATAGAGAAAGAAAAAACTGAAATCTTAGTTCTTAATACCAGGACTCTTCTTTAGAACTCTATATTTTCAGCGAAATAAATTCCTAAAGAGTTGGTATGTGTAGACTTCGCTGTGTACACGAGCAAGGTAGACTCTCACATCTAGACTCACAGAGCAAGACATTAGAATTACACAGAAGCCAAGGACCATGGATTTGGGGGAAGTTACTTTAACTGAGGAATGTCCTATAGTTAACATCTTGATCACAATAAAGACATCTGGATGACATTTGAATGGATGAACAATGAAGCTATGGAAGCATATTCCAAAAAGAACTACAAAAAGGTATCGACTCATGAAATGATATCATTTATGAAGAACTATGCTGCAAAAGAACTGAAACAGTTGTGGGTAAAGTAAGTGAAGATAAGGTAATTGAGAATCAAATGATGAAAGGGCTTGGTTATTAAACTAAAGAATAAAAATATTTTTCATACTACAGGGAACCTTTTAAAGCAAAATCATTTGAATAGCATACAATAATTAAGAAAGTGAAAACATCTCATAAAGTAATAAGATGTATTTTATTATCATTCACTCATAGGCAGATAGAATGCACATTCAAATGCAAAAATAAAGAAGATCACAGACATCTATTTGCTAAAATTGGAATTCAGAGTCTAGACAGATTTGAGAAGGGATTGATGCAGGCTATATCATGGGTACCCATTTCTGCCTATTCACTATTCTCACAACAATTAAGCCAAACATTTGGCAGAAGGAAGAATGTCATATAAAATAATTTAATTTTAGGAATGAAAGCTTAGGGAAATGTGGCCATTGTTTTTTAAAAAGTAAAAAGGAATAGTTTAAAATAAAATAAACCACAGACGGTCTGGAGTATATTTTAAAATGCACCATTAGAAGCCCAAGATGAATTTTTTGTCATGAATCATAAAAACAAGCCAGATGCAAAAAAAAAAAAAAAGCTTTCACAGCAAATGGTTACAGTAAAAGCTGCCTTCATGGAGAGAAATAAGCATAACATAGAAAGCTTGCCAAATCAAGGGGGGTGGGGAGGGAAGCTTCTAAAACGTGACAGATCAGATACAACTAGAAACTAAACAGACCAGAAAAATATTTGTGAAACTATCTTACAAGGAACTTCAAAGCCAATAATGAGAAGACCCTTAAAAATTTTTAAAAGAGGAAGGAATCCAACCACAAAATCCAAAGGAATCCTAAATATAAAATGGTGTATTTGGAGAATACTCAAAAATGGTTAGTTCTTTCCTGTTTTGATATATTTCCTTGACGATTTCAACACTCAAACTATATATTGAAGTAGGCCTGTCAGAAAACTAGGCAAATTATCAAAAACACATTGTTTTACTTATTGGAAAATTTAACACAGATAAATACCTGAGACAATAAAACATACACAAAAATGATGAAAGCATTTAAGGGTGAAATGTCAAACAGTGAGCTAATATGCATACCTGTCACACATGAACAAATTAATCGAGCCAGAAAGACAAATTGCCCACATGATCCTCATTCATAAACACAGAATCCCAGTGAAGAAACTGGAAATCTGAGACTTAATTCCACCCAGGCAATTTCATGGGATTTGTTACAAAGGGAAAGATAACCATGTACTTAATACAACAGAACTTGTAGAAGAAGGGGAAGGTGATATGTGATAACTTATTAGAGTTGTCACACTAAGTGGACATTTGGACAGAAGTAAAACCAATGGATGTAGTTTATTTATATTTTCAGAAGGAATAGGAGAAGAGTCATTCCAAGTCTACTTGAATATTGAGTCACCACGGGATTTAGAAAGATGTTTTGACATTTGTTAAGAAGCTGGTTAGAGTCAGTCAAACAAGAAGCAAGGCCCAAAAGACTGTTTCTTAATGTAGTGAGTTTCAAATACTGGGACTTCCAAGAACTGGTATGCTATAATTGAAAAAAAAAAAAAAAAAACAGTGCTCCAAACTCTGAGAGTTCTCTGGGCTTATAAGTAATACCAACTGTGATATATATCAGGGAACAAGATATACATATATATACATATAGATATTTATATAGATATATATTTGTACTATAATAATTTTACCTTGGAATCCATCTATATGCAGGATAATGATGATGAGAAGAGGGCAAAAAAAGAAAGTTTATCTTATATCTGACATTCCTCTGATATTCTTTTAGTTTCTATTAAATGAGTTGGTGATGAATTTCTTCAAAATTTTATCCAAATCCTTAGAACTACATCTGGATAATCCTAAATTATACTGGGATTAAAACACTAAATTGTGACTGATTGTCATTAGAAAACCCTGTGATGCTCCTAGTAGATAGATAAAGGACTAGTGAATTTCTTGGTGGAAAATATATATTTGCATTGGCAGACAAATAGGGTTCTCTTCACTGGTGAAGGAAAATCCAAATTAAACCTAGATGACAAACTATATTATGATGAGAAAGACCTGAAGAAATAATCCGAGTTTTGCACAGTCCTCCCTGATGATAGTCCAGCAAGATGATCATTTTAAAAGTCAACATATTTTTTTAGGAGAAAAAAATATACAAATAAGGAAGTATCTGTTCTTAGACCTAGCCATGAGGCTAGGTCTGGAATATGTCATCTGGCACGGGTTGCCACATTTAAAGAAGGATACAGAGAGGTAGAAAGAGTCCAGCAAAAGGAAGCACAGACCTAAGAGAAGGGAAGACACTGATGAACTCATGCAGAAGACATGGGGCTTCCAGAATGCGAACATATAGAAGCAAAGTAGAATGTGGTAGGCCCATGATGTCTAACAAGGAATGAAGAGTTTGATATGTGACTTGAAAGGTGTAAATACAGGATTAAGAAGAAAAGAACACTATAAAGTTTCTAACAAATGTAAAATCCATATTTCTCTCTATTATGCTGTCAGAAAATTATAGAACATGGCAACAATTCAATTATTAAGTTAATGAATAAATATTTGACCAATAACTGAAAGTTTTAGCCTTCCATAATCTAAAAGAAATATTAGCAAATAAATTTAATATTGGATCTAAATTCCACTAATTTCTGAATATAATTCTTTTAATAATAATTTAAAATTCAATCTCATTTGCAGAGATCTTGTGATTACATTATATTAACAAAAAACAATACCACATTATTAAGCCCCCAAGGTGACATATGACAAAAGTTAGCTATAAAAGTAAATTGAACTTGCAGAATGAAGAAATTATATGTGCATTAAAAATGGCTGATATTTTCAGTTGGTTGAGGCCCAAATTCTATATTTCCACTTTCTTTCCTAATTATTTAGTGACTTCAAGATAGTTCTGAAACCTGAAATTAGAAATTTTTATTATCATGTCATCAACCTCCACAATAAACTCATGGCCTTCCATATTTACATTCCTCTTAGCCAAATTTTTCTAGAGAAAAATTCCATGGCAGTGTTTATTAAAATAGAAACTTTTACTTAGTGTTCTTTGTGCAGTCTTAGTAGGAACTTGAAACATACACTTTTCAAAAATGATATATTGTGCTATATGACTATATAATTTCAAGCTTAGCACAATGTAAGGGCTTTAAAGTTTTATGTGTAATCTCAGTTGTTATGCTTTGCTTTAATTTATGTAATTATGTATGAGGTCAATATGGAAAACTAGCCCTCACTCATTACTGGTAAACATTCCTGAACAATGTGTGTGCCTTCAGGAGTCAAACTAACAGGCTCACAGTCCACAAGGTCAAATGAAAGCAACCAATTGTTCAGCCACAAAACAGTTGTGATTGTTTCCTATATTACAATTATACTTTGGAGATGGCTTAATAGGCAATAAATTATACACAGAATGCTCTCAGATGATAAGCAGCTGAGCACAGGAAACGAATAGAGTTCACACTACTTGTTACATATCAGAGCATAAACACAACTCTTGTTCTGTCACATCCATATAAAAACCCTTGGGACATAGTGCTTAGAAATAATTTCTACTTGAAATTCAATCAATTAGCATTCTTTCGGACACAAATTGTTTTTCAAGATGTAAAATTTACTTAAAGACTAAAATATTAATATGAATTGGCAGTATCTCTGTGGGTTACCGTTATTTTTTAATCTTATAAGAAAATTAGTCTAAATCAGTCTTGGATTTGTTCACCCACATTTTTTTTAGATCCTTAAAAAATACAAGGTTTTCTGTGTACAATAAATATTCTCTTATACTTATTGGAACCTCTATTCTTCTCAGGCCCTTGTCCTGAAATGAACTTGGGGAGCTTATCTTTGGTTCTTTGAACACTGAATTCATTTACACAGAGCATAACAAAAAAACAAGAAGTATTTATTCCAATTTCTCAGGAATTTCTTCTATATCATCCATAAGTGGCTATAAAGCTTCTGCATGGCTATTTCCAGAGATGGAGAATTTATCACCTCAAAGGGAGTCTATCATATTTTCAGTTAGGTCAAATTTACAAAGATCTTCCACAGACAGTCTCATGTGACGCATTAAAATGTGTTTCAATGTATAAATATGGGATGAAGTGGCAAAGCAGTCTTTAATGCAATTCAATGAAAATTTCATGGATTACCTGGCAGCTCAAAATTAAGCACTTGTACTTTTTAACATAAAGCACTACCTTAGCCTGTTGGTGTTAAGGAAAATAAATCTCATTTATTCTCCATTTATTTATCACCACTTGCACACAGATAATCCTTTCAACATTTTAAGACACTAAGTAACACCTCCCACATTATTCTAGTCTTTGATGAGATGAACTCAATGCCTCTACCCTTTCCATTACAACAGAATTACCATATTCTTCCCTGAACATACTTACAAAAATGTACCTTCTTTAAAGTACAGTAATCTCCAAATATGTTATCGTTGGTTGCAAAGTACTTTTACATTTGTATTTAGTAAGTACATAATGTCAAGTGATCCTCATAATGAAGACCCTTATAACCTAGATAACAGATTTTTTTTTCAAGAAAATCAATAGAGCAAATAACTGGGTTTTGACTGTCCTATTTTCTATTGTTTCCACGACTAGAAACATGAATGCATGTTAAATTCTTAAAGAGAATGATAGTCTAGGTAATATGCAAATTAAATAAATATTTGACATACAGCTACAGCTTCTGAAAGATTCCATTTCAGTTCACTTCCTCACCTTTGATGATGGGTTACCAAAGTTTGTTTAAATTAAAATCTAAGCCATACCATAAAAACATTTCTCTGTAGTCCTTTTTCTCACTTCTTAACTATAAAAACTATCAGAGTGCCTTCTCTAATTTACTTATCTATAATTATTTAATTATTTTTAAAGAACAAATTAAAAAATTAATAACAAAAAAGAGTAAGACAGTTAATATGGAAAGCTGAAGTGCCAGAAAAGTCAACACACAATTTAATTTTTTAATTTGTTCTTTTTAGATGTATATGACAGCACAGTGTATTCTGACATATTATACATACATGGAGTACAACTTCCCATTCCTGTGGTTGTACACGATGTGGAGTTTCACTAGTTGCATATTCATATATGACTTTACAAGTTTCCCCTGCAAATTCATCGTGGAACACAGCCCGGTGTCCAGGTGTGGACGGAACTAGCTCCCCACAGGGATCTCTTCCTGTTATCCTGGCTCCTGTTGCTCTACCCCTTGGGAAAATCACTGGAACAGGAATTGAGTTTTTAGGTTCCAACTTTTGTAGAGGCTGGATTTTTGGAAGAGCCTGGCTTTTTTCTGGCCCACAACCAGGCTGAGCACGGAGATTGGAAAAAATTTCTACTTCAGAAAGGAGACAAGATGGAGAGCTTTGTAGAGGGAAGGGGGAAATCAAAACAATTTGGAAATGAAGGTCCAAGATCTTACCAAGATGTGGAGGCAGATGAGGAATTGTATTTATCTTGAACTGCTTGGAAGTGGTTAACTTATCTGAGATAGCAATTAATAATCTACATTTGTAAATCAACACATAGGTTTTTAAATGTTGAAGGCAAAGAGGCACTATAGTATTCTGTATGTGAAAGGAATATTTAAAGGAGAATGGATTTTTGTTTTGGTATTTTCTTCACCTTTTAGGAAACAATTCCAAGACAGTACTTGATTTGTAGACAGAATAACTAGTTTTCTGTGGAATTCTATTCTAAAACCTTTCAGAAAGTCAACCTGACCAAAAGCATCTATAATCTATGATTCTAACAACATTCCATTAAAGTCTCAGATATCTTCTGAAAATGTACTCTTTCTTTACTAGACAGAAACATAAAGTTAATTCTGGATATTGGTTGTAGGTAGTCACATGAAAAAAGAAACTCATGCATGCACATATTTCACAGACTTTGTTTCATGTGATTGTCACAACAGCCTTTCAGCAATGATGTTATAACCTCCACTCTGTAAACGAAGAAACTGAATTGTCCAGAGGTTAAGCAACTCAATACTACCTTGGTCATAAATAATGAATTCAGGATTTGAAGACAAATCCATTTAACTCAAGCATGTTTCTCTAACCTTATAACATGTAACAAACATATTAGCCAGGAAAAATTTATCTGATCAACATATTGACATCAATTGTCACAGGGAAGATGATAAAGGTGTTACAGGAAATTGTGAGTGAGGTGCACAGCAATAAGCTCGAGTGTGTATCCTTAATACAGAAACACAGCTGTTCTCACTGCATGCAATTACTGGGGCTCCATATTTTGCTTTCTTGGCTCAACTGTCTCCCCACTGTATCTATACTCTGAGGATTCTGCTTGCCCTGTTTCCTGTGTGCCTGATTCCGCTTAGATCCATGCTTCGCATCACTTTTGGTTGTTCTGGCAACACATGTTTCAGTTTTCTGTAGCAGTTGCCAAAACAAGCATTTGAACATCTGGAAAGCATCCTCCATCACTTTCACTGGTAAGATGCATTTGCCTTAAAAGGTAGTTCCCATAGAGACCCCTGAGATTCCACATTACCTTTGAGTAACAGTTTTCCAATATTCCCTGGCTATGGAAAATTGCAATTCACGGACTGCAAACTCTGGCACTTTCCACCATGTTAATAATAACATATTGTATGAGTCAATGTTGTAGTATACTGAAGTTATACTGAAGTAATATATTTTAAAAAGGAAAAATTAATCCAAATGATCAAGCAAAGAAACACACACACACACACACACACACACACACACACACACACTCACCACTGAATTCCTCCTCAAGGAGATAATTATATCAGAATCTCTATTTTTTAGATGTAATAGATGAAATCTGATATCATTAGCATAAACTGAAAAACACAAAAAATTAATGTATAGCAGCAACAACAACAAAAGTACATGATGAAGACAAAGTTTCAAATTCAAGACTTAACAGCTAAAGAACTTAAAAGTTTAATAAGATGCTGCTCATTAGCTATGGGAGACGTTATTCATGACTCCCACTGTGCTTCTTCCACCAATATGATGTGCATTGATGCCAGGGTTGAATCTGTTCCAAAGAATGATCAGGAAAATGTTCTTGCTACTAGACAATTGGGAAGTCTCTAGTGTAACAGAACATTGCCAGTTTCTCTCTTCCCTCATCCTCCCTAGCATCCTGCAATATTGCAGATTAACTCTCCACCTAGAGAATTAATGGTCTCTAAAGTCATTACAGTGAACCATCAGTTTTTCAAAGAGAATACTACCAGGCTGTGAGTTCCATGAGTTTAGAATCTCTGTCATATTTCTATGTATATCAGGCATAAAACCCAATATAAAATTAGGCTGTCTGTAAATGCTTGATGAATGAATAAAAAAGTAGTTATATTCATCTTAAAATAAAACAATAACCATGACCCTAAAGCAGTCTACAGGACTTCAAAGTGCCCTACATCCCATCTACCTCTTTCTTCTATTTTATAATACATATAGCTCCACGGCTTGCTCCTTCAACGTGGGGTGCCTTTCCCTTGGCCTTTCACATGCCAAAGTTGTTCTTCTCAGTCAGGTCTTCATTCCCACTGAATCTTTCACATGTATATTTGGGCCTGTCTTCAGAACAGCACTACCAAGACAGCTTTCATGATGATAGAAGTGTTCTGCTCTCTGTACTGTGCAGTGCAGTTAGGAGCTATACCAGTAGCAGTTTAGGTTTTAATTTATTTAAATTTAAGTAGCAGCATGTGGCTAGTGGATGTTATATTGAAGAGCACAGTTTCAGAATCTTAACCTTCAATTCTTTTATAGCACTAAATCTGAAAACATCTCTTCTTTAAATATATGTATTTTGTTCCTTTTATTGTCTTATCTCTCTGTGTTGTTTCCTGATTGCTAAAATTACAAAATACCATAAAATTATTAACTCAAAACATCAAAATTTCTTTTTAGGGAAATATTTTTGACTATGTATATTGAGGATTTGGGAATTTTAAAAAGATCTTATATTTATGATATTTGAGAATAAACTAAATATCATTTTTTATATATTATCCTTTCATAAGGCCTTTTCAGGACTTCAAAATTTCAAATATGCTCAGTTTTCTGTTGTATATTAATGATCTTATCCTCACACATTCATGTAAAAAGAGTCTGATTATCCTGTTCTGTTGGAGAGAATGCACCAATGGAACATAGGCTTACATAGAAATAATGTTGCCACAAATCGATGCTTTAATAGTTAAAAATTATCTATTTTTGCCTATTGATGTATTTCAACTACATTGTTCTGTTTAATATTTATCTAAGACTAACTCCTATTAAATTCATGATGTAAAATCACATTATCTTCTGAAACTTCTAAAATAGCCAGCAGAAAATCCAGTATGATTCACACTGGGGAATACAATAAACATATCTCTATTAAGTTACTGTAATAATTTGCAATAAAATAATGGAAGTATGATTGAAGATTAGTTGCCATGGTAGGTGAAAAATAATGTCTTGCAACAAAATAAAAAACTCAGCTTAGACAACTGATAATGTGACAAGGTTAATACTTCTTCTAAATACCTGTCTGCATTCTTTACCTGTCTCCTGAGTGAACAGGCTATACTGAAGCAAGTAAACACTTTGCAGTGTAATGAAACTGTCCATTGTGTTTGTGTTTGTGTGTGTGTGTGTGTACATGTGTATGTGTATACATATGAGTGTGTGCACGCTTATTACTGTATATTAAAGTTAATTAGCAGCCATATGCCATCTACAAAATAAAAACTTCATTGTCCTTTTCTATCTATATAAGACAATATACCCACAGCTTATAGAGATTTCAGCATGGAGATAAGTACATATATTCTACTTAAGCTTTGTGAGATAGAAGAAGCTCCAAAGAAAGATAATGATAAAACTAGTGGATCATATCAAAAGTGAAAGTTGTATACGATCACTATTTCTAAATAGTGTATTAAAACATGTACAAGTAATAACACATATGAAAGTTTAGCACCCCTTCAAAAAAAAAGATCAAAAGTGAAAAACAAAACAGTGATACAGAAGAATCTTTTTTTTTTTAAAGAGAGAGTGAGAGAGGAGAGAGAGAGAGAGAGAGAGAATTTTTTTTTTAATATTTATTTTTTAGTTCTTGGCGGACACAACATCTTTGTTTGTATGTGGTGCTGAGTATCGAACCTGGGCTGCACGCATGCCAGACGAGCGCGCTACCGCTTGAGCCACATCCCCAGCCCGATACAGAAGAATCTAAAATATTCATTGAATTAACAGGACATGTTAAGAACATTTAAGAGATCTAAAAAGGACAAGAATATAATTTCATCATATATCTTCAGCGATAATCACAAACACACGATTCTGCCATCTCCTAGAGGTAGACATACTTGTAGTGACTGGCTTACATGGAATCCCAACCCAGACTACTGTCTACTGTAGAGTATTTTCACACATACCAGGAAAAGAATGCAATGTGTTTTGGATAAAAAGAAAAAAAATGTGAGCTGATTTTTCAGTGGAACTAAATGTTTTGTGGTATTCTTATTTGAAGTAGAACTTTGCCAAGGGTTTGGTCAAAATGCCCTACTCCCTCTGGTATGTCCTGGTTTGATGAAACAACTTCATATTTTTACCATCAATGAAATCACTGGAATAATAAACTATTTTAAATGTGATATTACTCATACATATATCATTTTTTTTCTTGACCTAAATAGGAAAAAATGGCAACTATTTTTTTAAATCATTACCATTTTATATATTTGTTTCTCTTTCTCTCAAAATTACAAGTTGAATGAAGGTAGGAACTGTCTTAAACACTATAATATCCATTTAGCTTAGCATAATATCTGAATCATAGTACATGTCCAATAAATATTTGCTGAATTTTATTATAAAGTCAAAGTTTTAAGATAATTATTCAATAATTAGTAGATGAGTTACTAAAAATCATCACAGAAATACCTGAAGATAAGTTCAATGATTAATACCATAATAATAACTTTATTAATATATGGAAATCTGTGTTTTATGATAGCAAAATATTATAATATATTGATTAAATATTGTCAAGCCAAGGATTTTATTCACATTTTATTAAATCCACTCCACACAGTATCTCTTCTTTTTATCTTACTGTCACTACAAACATTTCCTAACACTAAAACATATTTACACAATGCAAACACCCATAGATCACATTCATCATTTCATCACAATTCAAGAAATACTCAGAATGAAAAAACAAGAGACAACCAAAGGTAATTAGCTGAGTAGACTTTTCGTCAAATATGTGAACTTAAATGCCATTTTAAGAAATTAGTCCCCAAATGAATCTATTACAATAAATAAGAAATCTAACTTCTGAAAATGTAGATAGGTTCTTGCTTTTACAGACACTACTTCCTCATCAGAAAACTCCACTGCCAGATCCAGTACTTTCCCACCATCCTTCTTCCCTCGGATCTTTATGGTATAGGTGCCACCCATCTCTTCTTAGGAAACCTTCTGATGCCTTCCACCACACTATATTCTCCTGCCTACTCCCTCTCTGAAGACTTCACACACTTCCTAACAACTCCAGCTGGACTCCCTGTTTCCTCAGCTGACTCTAGGATTATTCCCAAAAGTTTAACATCCTTTTTGTTCAGTGCTTGTATTAGTCCATTTTCACCACTATTACCAAAAAAAAAAAAAAAAAATACTAACAACTACAAATTTAAATGTTGAAAGTCCAAACAGCATGGCACAGCTCCTAGCAAGGGGCCTCCTTGACTGTGTCACTTCATGGCAGATGGTAGTGACAGAAGTACATGTGTGAATGAAAGATGACATCTCAAACCAAGCCCAAGAGAGAATCAGGAGTTGAGCTTGCTCTCATAACAACTCACTCTTGGGAGAACTACCTTAATCCCTTCCAAGGACAGTCTTTTCAGCAGTAAGGACCTCCTAACAGACCACACTCCTTAAAGGTCCCACCACCTACCAATACTACCTTCCTGGGGTCCAACTCTGCAATAAATGTCCTTTGTGGGTAGGACAGATTTAAATTTTATCCAAACCATAGTGGTGCTTATATAGCCGATTTCTTAGCCTCTTCCTAAGGTCAGGAACCAAGGATTCTACTTCAAATTTATCAATAAATATACAGATTGAGGGCACCATAGCACTTAGCTTGGTAAATAAAAATCAAATATTTCTTATCAACAGAGTGATGATAAATAAGCATGGTTCACACAAATTATTAAAACACTGCTGCTGGATAAATTTTTAACTCATTTGGAACTCCCTTCATGGAAACTTGAACAAATGTGTTGATCAAAAATGTCACCACAGCAGAAATAAAAATATTTTCTTAGCAAATACACAGTTTCATTAGAGGTCATTCTACTAAAAACATTTGGTTCAGATGTCTGGTTTCTGCTTAAGCTATCCTGTATCTATGTTGTTATATACCTATCAGTTCTCTTTACAAAAATCTTCAGCTAGCTGTGTTTCATATTGGCATCATTTCTATTTTTTCTGTTTTCAGTGTCTAAACTGGCACTTATAAGGTAGGGATATTTGGCCAATTAGGAATATGTCACTGAATGCTAAACAAGCATTATTTGTTTCCTTCCAAAAGTCATTTTTGGTTCTTGCCCTGTCACATAGCACACAGCCTATAATTACATTTGTTTTCATCTCTGCACTGATTCCAGCTTACAGGGTTACCAATTTCTTTGCAAGTAAATTTTTAGTTGGGTAAACAAAAAAGCTCTTAATGCTTATCTGCAACTTTCAAGAATAAAAAATATGTAAAATTAAACTCTAAACTTCTACAACATTGAATTATACTTTCCCCAATTACTGCCTGCCATGGGATGGTCTTACTGAAGTTTCTAAGAAAACACCAAACACAAATGATTTTCATATAGTGTAGAGTATTCGTGGTGACTAAAACTGTCCTCCTCCTTTCACTTTCTCCTGTCTATACTATACAATTAAAGACTCTGACTGAATGCTGAAAAATTTAGGTTCTCTATCTCTGTCTAACACCCTCTGCATTATTGGACATTTTTTCCATCTGTAATCTAAAGTTCTTAGAATATGTACATTAAGTGTACATATTCCAGCCAGGCGCAGTGGTGCACACTTATAATCCCAGCAGCTCAGGAGGCTGAGGCAGGAGGATCCTGAGTTCAAAGCCAGCCTCAGCAAAAGTGAGGCACTAAGCAACTTCATGAGACCCTGTCTCTAAATAAAAATAGGGCTGCGGGTGTGGCTTAATGGTTGAGTAGCCCTGAATTTAATCCCCAGTACCACAAAAAAAAAAAAAAGAAAGAAAAAAGAAAGAAGAACAAAAGAAAGAAAGTGCACATATTCCACAAATTATATACCTTACATATAGTGTAATACTACTATTTACAAAGGCAGAAAACTAAATATTAATGTTAACAGAGTATAGACCATTGGTCTGCACAAAAAAACTCTAGTCTTACCACTATAAGTAAATCTTTTTATTGTTGTGATTTGGTAACACTTGAATTTTTTAACAGTGAATTAAGGATGGGTTCAAGGGTAAAGCTGACGTCATCCAAAAGAACAGCACATTGTCTAGTTGGGAAAGGAGACATTATATATTTTCATTGTTATGGTTTAGATCTGGAATATCCCCCAAAAAGCTCATGGTGAAAGCTTGGTTCACAGTGTAGCAAGGTTCAAAGGTGGAACTTTTAGGCAAAGATAGGGACATGAGAGCTTTGTCCATTAGTGGACTAACCCATTTGATGGAGTAATCCTGTGATAGCTGAATGGAGTACTGAGATGGGGGACATAGTTGGAGAAGGTAGGTCATGGGGTTGGGGATATGCTCTGGAATGGTTTGTCTTCTGGTACTCATGCTTGCTTGTTTCCTCTTTCTCTCTCTTCTCCCTCTTTCTACCTCTCTACATGCCAAAATACATCGTTCCTCCTCTAAGTTGTTCTTATTAGGTATTTTGGTCACAGTGATGAAAACATGACCATTCCCAATTTATAAAAATGATACTGATAATTTTCATGCAATATTAGAACAAAAAGAAATAGGGTAGAACAGTTGCTCATAAAAGGTATCCCAGTATATGTAACTTAATATAATTGATGGATTAAAATAATTGAGGCAATAAAAATAGTTTATGTATGTAGACATGAATTATCATAACTGCCCATCTTAGAACATAAATATATTACCTTCATCTGAGACTATAACAGCCTCTTTGTTTCTTTGTTCTAGTATCAAATACATAATATCTAATCTCCTTAAGCCTAACCCCACTACCTTTCCACCAAACATGTGCCTTGCTATAAAATGGTCAACTCCCATCCTTCTTTGTCTCTCCTCAACATATTCCTTTGCATGGTACTCTTTCTTGAAGCCTATAAACATCTCACTGTACCACCTGATAACAAATTTAAACAAAAATCCTCACTTGACTCTAAATCCTATTCCAACTATGATTTAATATCTCTTCTTCCTTTCACACCTCACCTTTTTTATTAATAGGGAAATAAAAAAATTACCTATACTTTCCACCTCCACTACTAATACATACTGAGTTTTTAATCAATTGATAATTTATCAAAACTATAATAACTAATATCATTATAAATTCCATCCCATGCCCCAAGGTATTAAAGCAGTTGTACTTCCTCACAAAACAATGCTAACTAAAGTTTCTGAGAACTTCTTCATGTATTTTTTTTTCTATCTACTTGTCATCTACTTGCTCTTCTCTTGTCTCGTTTCTGCTGATGGCTACACATCCATCATTTATGTTCTGGGTTCATCTCCTGCAGGAAACCAAGCTATGTTCCCATGGGTGAGTTAGATCCTCCTCCTAAGCCACCCCTTTCATTATATTTATTGCACTGTGGTACAGCCACTGTTCATACCTTATCCCTCTCACATATATTCTTTTAATATGGGATAGTGTGTTAAACATTTTTGTGTTCTTATGTCTTGAATAAAATCACAGTAAATAAAATGTGGGCAGGGGAAGTGATGACTAATAGGTACTAAGCTGTACTTAGATGGGAGTAAGAAGCTCTGATGTTCTCTTGCACGGTAGGGTGAATATAGATGGCAAAAAGCTATAAATCAGGTGCAGTGATACACATAAGTAACCCAGCTACTGGGGAGGGTGAGACAGGAAGATCAGAAGGTTGAGGTCAGCCTAAGTAACTAAGCAAAATATATTTCTTTTGATCTGGATGGTCCAAAATCCAGGTACTTCTCTTTGTTAATTGTCAGTTCATTGCCTAATTACATTACTCAGCCTTGCCTAAATTTTTATATATGTAGCAATAAACTAAAAAATATGGAACCAACTTTAATATAGATACTAGTGTCTTTTTTGACTAAAGCTGTATCAAAATAAAAATAAATAGGATTTAGAGTATAGATCAGCAGTAGAGGCTAGCATGTGGGAAGTCCTCGGTTCCAATCCCAGTACCACCACCACCCCTCACCCACAAAAAGAAAAGAAAGACAAAAGAAATTATTTTGAATGTTTTTTGCCATAAAAAAGCAGTACATGTTTACTCTGATTACATAATATATGCATGCATCATGATACTCCATTAATACGTACTATTATTCTGTGACTTTATGTATCAGTTAAAAATAAATTTAATTTAAAATAGGAAAATTATAAAATTAATTTTTCCTCTCAATTAGTAATGAATTAAATACTTCCAAGTGGTTTTTTGTGGTGCTTTAGTTAAAAAAAGACACTAAATATAACTAATCTATATGAAAGTTGGTTCCATATTTTTTAGTTTATTGCTATGTATATAAAAATTTAGGCACTGGGATTGTGGCTCAGTGGTAGAGTGCTTGCCTAGCATATGTAAGGCACTGGGTTCAATCCTCAGCACTACATAAAAAAAGTAAATAAACAAAATAAAAGTATTGTTTCCATCTACAAGTAAAACGAATTTAAAAAAAAATTTAGGCAAGGCTGAATGATATAATTAGGCAATGAACTGACAATTAACAAAGAGAAGTAGCTAGATTTTGGACAATCAAGATCAAAAGAAATATATTTTTCTTGAACTATCATTCATAAACATGGATTAGTCATTGATATGCTTAGTACTGGATCTGGATCCAACTTTCTCAGTTTGAGAGTCTTTGTCCTCAATTGTCACATGATATAACTAAGAGTCAATGGTATCTGTTACATAAGTGAAGCTACAACAATGGACAATGCCTAGAAGGATCTATTAAACAGTAAATATACTGGAAGAGAAAGTATTATTTATGATTTAGAGAAAAAAGAGCAAAGGTATATAGGATATTTCAAAAGATTTCAAAGCATATGCACATTAGTCTTGGAAGAATTGAAGGATTTCCATGTGAAGGAAAGAATGGAATAAGATAAGGGAAATAACAGAGTTAATGCACAGAAATGATTCCACTCAGCTGTCCCCTCTACGAGCCTTCCTTGAGCTCCCAGCCAGCCCTTCACCTCTGAGGCAGTATGTGACAGACACATCTTCCAGGGGCCCTATCTCCATCACAGCACAGACCACAAAGGCTTGTGCTGGTCTTATTTGTCTCACCTTTACTAGATGATTAACACCGGGGAGAAAAGGGTTAAATATTTTTTTCTGCATCTTGCAGAACAGTGCCTATTTGTGGAATTATGAATAAATGAAAGTAATCATCCCATAGGTTGCAGGGCAGGGTGGGGGGAAATACTTCTCTGTGGGAAGTCACCGCAAGTTGAAGTCATTATCATTTGAGATACAGCATCATTTCTTTGAATAAAATGCCAATTCTTAAGAATAATTCAAAGAAATTATAATGTACTTACATACTTTTATAAGGAATTGTGATGATAGAATGGGATTTATATTCCCCAAAGACACAATTTTCTGTCAAGTGTGTTAAAGTGAACAAGTACATCTCACTTGGTGAAGTATACATTCAGCCAGAACCTGGTAGTTTTTGCCCATTGGAATCTCTCATTTCATGTGGATGGGCACATTTCAGTTGTATGCTTTGTTTTTAATATCATCAGGCTTTTAATCCAAATACTTCATGCACTTGAATTAGACACACACACTACTTATAAAGACATTTTTTAAGAGAGAGGGATAGGGAGTCTTGTTTTCTGCTCAGAATGCTAAGAAGTGAAATTCTAGAAGGATTTGGAAACATAGATGTTTACAGGAATCATTCAATTTTGGTGAGGGAAGGAAATGGGAGAAAGAAACACAGAAATGGAGTCGCACCTTCCCTGAAGGAAAGGGAGGGCAAGCAGCATACTCCCAAAGTTTTGTGCTCAAGAAATGTCAGTGGAATAAATCAGACCTTGTAAATAGTCACGTTACATACAAATCCCTCAATAGACTTAACTGTAATGAAAAATAAGAGAAAAATACAAAATAAGGAATCAAGAGAGTGTGAGAAAACCCATGACCACTTATTCATAACATTTCTTCCTCTGTTCCTCCTCCTTCTCTTGCTCTTGTATTATTATTATTATTATTTATTGATGATAGTGAAATAAAGGTTAGTGGGTTCACCTTCAGGAATAGACAGAAGAGGTAAAATCAAGGGAAAGAGTAAGTTACAAGGACTTAAGGGAACTCTATAGAGTAAAGGAAGTGTCAAGTGCTTTGATTTTGATGGTCTTTACCAGCCTATACTGATTTATCAAGATCTGTAGGACCACACAGCTAAAAAATGGGTTTTAATAAGTGCAAAGTATACCTCAATAAACATCACTTTAAAAATGAAAAAAAAAAGAAGAAGAAAATAACAACATTTAACGGGTTCATTAGGTTGTTCGGAAAAATAAGCAGTATTTCTACCACAAAGACAAATTCATTATCTATAAAGAAAAGCATGCATAATTGAACTTTAATACAGTACCACTCTAAAGAACATTTAGGGAACTTCAGTTTCATTGTTATGATAGTGTAATACATGATATATTCACATATTTTCATTCTAATTTGAAAATTCCAGCTTACCCTGAAACCTATAAAACATAATATCAGATTATTTTAGATTTTTTTTCCCCATAATCATCTCCTATTTTACCTAGAAACATTGTGTGGAGCCACTTGCTGAAAATCAGATCATTTTATAAGGTTATAAATTGGGAGTTATGTTTCTTAAGTAAACTATATTTAGGGAAATAACTATAAACCTGGATCCAAACTTTAAATCCTAACTGAAAGGCAAACAAATCTATTACCCACAGATATTATGAATGACTCCTCCAACTATTATACAATGTACTTGAGATTCTCCATAGTATTTTTTAATTTGTTTTAATTAGTTACACATGACAGTACAATGATCTTGACTTATCATACATTTGAATCAGATGGGGTATAATTTCTCATTTTTCTGAGTGTACAAGTTGCAGAATCACATTGGTCATACAGTCACATATATACATACAGCAATAATAATGTCTATTTTATTCTGCTGTCCTTCCTATCCCCCCTTCCCCTCCCCTCCCCTCCCATCTCTTCTCTCTACCCAATCTAAAGTGACACACTTCTTTTTTTTCATAACACAAATCTGACCTAAGTAAATTTATGTAAATGTTCCATAGTCATAGACTTTCAGGGCTTAAAGTGGCCCTGGATAATATATCCCAAGTTTTACAAAGGAAGAAACTGAGGCCCAGAGAATTTAAGTCACTTCCCCCAAATCAC
This sequence comes from Spermophilus citellus, assembly GCF_964194105.1. NCBI lineage: Eukaryota > Metazoa > Chordata > Mammalia > Rodentia > Sciuridae > Spermophilus > Spermophilus citellus. Next base: position 91,154,357 of record NC_138192.1, read on the forward strand.
CAAGTTAGTCCATGACAGAGCTGCAATTAGAATGCAGATTTCCTGTGTTCTGGTCCAGTTTTAATTTAGAAGCTTTTCATTAAAATTATTTCAACAATTCATTCATGAAAGAAAGTAACAGTATATTTACTTGAAGCCCTCATCTCTTTAACTGCATGTTTCTCTCTGCCCAAGTAAAGAGTCTTAAAATATACCAGAAAGTAGACAGGCCTGAGAGAAGATGGGCCCTTTGTCTAAACACCTGGCTCAGATTGCTGGGGACATTTGTCACCAGTTTAAACTTCTTGCTCCAAGTCACCTTCTGACCCAAGGAAAAGAGATACAATGCCACAAACAGGCCCTGAGCACTGGACTTGGATTTTGAGACTGGCTTCCTGAGGAGAGATGAATTAGGGAAAAGTAATAACAATAGTGGTTTCAACCTTCACCAGGAAGCTACATTTTTGCTCATAGAAAGACTGTGTCCATCTGCTTTGTTTATCCTCAAGTTAAAGCCTCTATTCTTATTTTTTTTCCTATTAAATCCTGTTTGGGGACTTTGGGAGGTGTTCTAGGTTGTTATATAAAAAGGCCATTTTACTTTATTCAATTCGAGGTTTTAAACTTTTAAAAAATGAACAGCTTTACTTTCCTTAACTTCTATGAAAAATCTTGTATTCTTTTGAATTATTCATATGACTATTTACTTCAAAGAACAAATTTATTTTGCATCTAGCTAAGTGTTCATCCTAGCAGTGAATGCTAAAATAATAACAGTGTTCTTATGCAGGAATTTACATCTGACAAATGAAACTATTTGAACTTATAAGATAGAAAATTATAAAGAATTATAAATGAGAGAATTAAGGCTATAGTACTTACAAGCAGTTTATAAGGGAAGAGTCAGGACTTCATTCCAGTCATCTGACTCAGTTTTATGCTACTGGAGTCTCTTGCCAGATTGAGTTAGTGAGGCCAAGTGAACTCACATAGCTGCCTACTCCTCACTGGCCTCTCAGGGAAGGTGCACGCCATCCCTCACAAAGCATTGCCTGCAGGGTCAAATAAGTCTAGCATGACATCCTTAAAAAGCTCAGAAAAGTAAACAGAGGTTTTATGTATTAGGCATAGCTCTGTCTTTTTCAAACAACTGAGCCAAAGTGCAAACAATTGATGAAAAAATCTTTATATCAGAAAAAAATAATTAAATTAAATGAGTATACATAATGTCAAGTTTGTGAAATGCATCCCAATATCAAAGTGTAACTTTCAGGGATTTTGCAGGTTTGCTTTTCCTGACTTGCTTTGTGAATAATCAAGAGTTTAGTACAAGCTTATCCCAAAGGAAAAAACAAGTGATTAACAAAAATTCATTATTACCATTTCAAATTTCCTAGTTATACCCCTTGCACACACTCCCCCCCTGGTTTTGCCCCAGGTACCTGGGATTCACTGTACCCCTATCCTTCCTCCTATCAAGCCTAGTAACTGGTCTTATAGAAATTATTTTAGTTATGGAAGAAACTATCAATCAGGGAACCCATCCTTAAAGTACTAACAAGGTCAACATTTCCTGGTGCCCATAAAGTAGGAAGCATTTAAAGTATCAAGCATGTTAAATTGTTAAATTGTTCAATATGAAGAAGAAGAAACTGTATCTCAAAGAAGATTAATAACTTGCTCAAGGTCACAAATTTAGCAAAGTCAAACTCCAGGAGGCAACTGTGAGACTCCAAAGACACTGGCTTTGTTAACTGCTTTTAGAAAGTAGATGGAAAGGGAGCTCTAAATAAAGGAATTTTAAATTATTTTTTAAAAAAAAAAGTAAATGCTTTTTGAAATGGTAATGGTTAGGAACTCAAGGAATTTCCCAGGGTCAAAAGAAACTGAAATGGCACTGGTTGGGAACTCAAGGAATTCCCCAGGATCAAAAGAAATCTCACTGCTGAGTCAACATCCTACTCCCACTATCTGTAGACCTAATTGATAGTATCTTTGCCACTGGCCCAAAAGAATAAAGATGTATCATTTTGGCACCTTTTATTTAATCTGAATTCATTATCTTTCATATATGTAGAATTTAAAAAGTAGAAATCAAAGAGTAAAAATTGAGAGATACCAAATTCTTTGAAATTCTCTGAAAAATCTTACAAGAGATCATGAAGATATGGTCATAAGGAAGCCTCACAGATGCTATGGGAGCCAACTGTCAGCTGGAATTGTCTGCCTACTGCCACTTAATGCTTTTCATGCCCTCTTTCTATTCTCCACATCCTGCTGATGGCAGAGGCATGAGGTTTTAATCAAGCATAACATGAAACTTGCTGTAAAAAGTCCTTAGAAAGAACATACAGATTTAAATTTTTTTAAGTTATCTAAGCAGAAAAGGGAAGGCATTGACCTTGCAGACAGGGAGAGAAGGAAAGAGATGGAAGTATCGATTCTGAAATGGTTCCAGGGAATTTGTCACTTGGGAACAACTCCTTAAAGTTCAGTTGGCCATGATAGGTGACTTTGGACATATATGATGTGGCAATTTAGGATTCTATCCCAAAGAAACCCAAAAGTCCTTTTCAGAAACAGTGGGAATCTAGTGAGCAAATTTCAATTCTGAATATACTAGGCAGTTTTCAGTTCCTATTAGAATAGAATTGAAGGGATTATAATGTTTCTATTGTGGAACCCTCCAGGAATAAGTGCTCAGCATCTATGGCCACGGAATTTTATCCTCTTATAGGTGAGCAGAGCACCTCTGGGATACTGGAGTTTCTACCCAGAACCAGGTCAGCTGATGCTGATGCCAGAGAATATTGAGGAAAACATCCTAAAAGACAAATTACCGTATAATGAGCTCACATTTCAAGGAAGTAATATTATTAAAACTGTGCACTGCAGCAATAACTACAGAGGGCATGTGGAGTGCCTTAGTTCCCTATGGAGTAGGAAAGAAGTGGATACCCAAGAAGTATGTTTTCACAGAAAGTTAAGAAGAAGTCTATAATCTAAGGCAAAATTTGAGAAAGTGACATCCAGATGGTGCTGCTGCAGTGTGTGACCCTAGAAAGGGAAAGATGACCGCAGAATCCTGAATGCCTTTCCCTCCAACAGAAAAGAGATTGAGAGTATATTTATCTAAAATAATTAATTAATTAATTAAAATAAGCCATCTATTTCTAGATTAATTCCCTAGAACTGGTCATCAGCAAGAGGCAGCTCAAGTGAGAAAGTTTATGAAACATACTATTTATATATTGAATATACTACGATATTATAAAATGTGCTATTTAATTTTAGTTTGTCATCCTCCAGATACTCAAACCCAAGCACCCACAGGGGCCCTTGAAGTATATTTATTGATTTAGCATTCTAGAACTAATTGTTTCAATTGGTCTCATGTAAATGAAAATTCTTACATCAGAATCTCTCACTTGCCTTGGAATGTTTAGTGCCCTTCTGTCCTCTCAAAGCAAGCAGAAGTCTTCTTTGCTGAAATATCAGAGGTTCTGTGTTTACAACCAAAGACTGAGAAAACTTCTGTGCAGTTTATCTTTCCATGGTAGATGCTTAGCCTCACCTCCACCAATCCACCCTACAAGAAATTCTAGCTAAAAATTTAGTCCTAACATGAGAAAGACGATTTAATAATAGCACAAGAAACTTGATGCTCTCAATTAAACTGTAACTTGTCGTTTCTTCAATATAAAGCTCTAGAAAGATTGAAAAAGAAAAAGCTTAAAAATACTTTCAAATTAGCATAAATGAATCTGATATGTTCTTTCTTCTCAGAAAAAAAATAGCAGATAATAGTTCTTGAGATAAATGAAAATACTAAATCTCTATAAATAAGTTTTATTTGCTATGGAAACTGTCCATAAATTCAGAATTCCATAATGAGAAAATGTAAGGATGATGACCACACAATGACCATATTGAATATCAAAGATTTAATTTAAAATGTCAGGGTTATAAGTACCTGGTAAAATTATCTCTGCATCTCTCCTCCCATGTTAAACCCATCGTTGTTTTTTAAATTGCAAAATCTATAAAGAAAGCAAAGTGCTCCAAAGTAAGTAAAGTGTATAAATCATGTGGCTATATGCTACACCATTTTCTGCTTTCTGGAGTCAATTCACAAGAATCTCCTGGGAGTAGAGGGAGTGAAATAAATTAACAGCCTTTGGAAAATGCTGCAGAGCCTGGGAAAAGATGGTCACCCCCACTACTGTATCCAAATAGTCCTGGGAGCTGCCTTGTAAATCCCTGTGCAGTGAAGCAATTCCTCTCATTTCGCATGCAGCCCAAAGCAAGGCAGAGTGGAAAATAAGCCTCAAATTTTTAATAAAGACTTTTATGACTATCATATTTTCATAAAATAAACTCTGAAGCAGAGTTGGTAGACAGATATGAGGTAGCACTGGGACATGGAGTGGGTCATGCTTGGCTTGCACACACTTTGAGAACAGTCACAGGGAACTAAAGGCATGTGGGGTGTGAAATAGGAGAGACCGTGATGCTTCAAAGCACAGAGACATTAGAAGTGTCCAGGAGGAAGAGGGCTTTGCTTTTACTTTCTTTTTTTCTTTTCAGTAGTAAACCAACATAAGAAGACAATACAATATATCCCTTCTATCCAAATAGCAAAAAAATTAAGAAAATTTAAGAGAATCATTAACACATAAAGTATTGATATACTTTCAAAATAAATAGTAGATAAAATTTGAATTTGAGTTCTACACTAGACTTTAATCTCTTTGAGAACAAAAGTTATTGCTTTACTTCTATATTATCTAACATATTGGTTCTCCTAATCAACCCAACAAGCATTTGTTATGTTTGCTATTATTATTAAATAGTAATGTAATAATATGAAATACCTTGACTAAGCCAATTCTTTTGTTGGGAGCCACACTAACATGAAGGTGGTTTATACACAAAACTATCTCCATAATAACATTTGAGGTAAATATTATTAATCCAGTTTTATGGACGAAGAAATCAAGACATGGTGAAGTCAAGAAAAATGTCCAAGAATATGCAAATATACTTTGCAAAACCTGAAACTGAATTCTGTTCACTCATACTTGAATGATAGGAATTGTGGAGAAAATTTTTCTCAGATTTTCTCAAATAATCGTCAGTTGGCATTTATGCAGAAAATAGCTAAACAAAATGAATTTATGGAATTGGCCTTATCTCCCAAGAAACTCAGCATCTGTTAACATCAGCACACATTAAACCTTTTGAGAACACACACTGAAAGGAAAGGGGATATTTACTGTAGACTAGAACCCTCTAATTTATTAGGGGATAGAAGATTTGAAATACCACTTGAAGGAAAATGCCAATAGGCAGAAAGAAGCTGAAATTAGAAGGCTGGGAGTACCCAATTGCAAAAATTAGATGTGGTAACAGTAAAAAAAAAAAAAAAATAGCTCTGGTCTGAGAAAGGATACTACACAGTGTGCAACCATTAACAGTGCTAAGTAACAATAATAGCTATAATAATGGTTATTTGGTTAGAGGGAAGATGATCACAAATAGCCTTGAAAGTCAGCTGGATGATTCTGGCATTCTAGGTTTAACAAAAAGTAGACACGCAAGGATTTCGTGTCAACATGGTGTGCTAAGTATGATGCAATAGAAAAGTCTGATTAAATTATTAAACTGGGGATTGACCTGAGAAAAATAGGTCTTAGAAAGACAAATCTGGCAAGAACATGTAACACGAATCCATGGAAAGAAAGCATTCTCAACAGAATATGGTTTATGTAGTGTACGGAGTTTTGTGAGATGGTAAAGGAGGAACAATTAGATCAAAACTAAGGAGAAGTGTTAGTTCTGAGTGAGATCTGCACAGAGATTTTTAAAAAAGCAAAAGTGTGTGTGTGTGTGTATGTGTGCGTGTGTGTGTGTGTGTTGGGAGGTGAGCACTATAAAAATTCTGTACTTAGAGGCAAAGAATAACAACCAATGTAACTAAAATTCTAGAAATGGGCCACATCAAGGACAGTCATTTATGCCATGCTAAGATGTTTGAACATTATTGTTTGGTAAAGTTTCAGGAGCCAGAGAAGGGTTTAAGGAAGGTCAGACTTTAGTTATATATCACACTAGCTGCAGATGGAATGCGCAGATGGGAAGGGGTCACATAAGAGGCAAGGAGGTCAATTCCTATGCTACTGTGGTAATTCAGCGATTGATGAAGATGGCCTGAACCACACTGTAGAAGAGATGAAGTAGAGGTGTTTCATAAATGTTTACCATGTAAAATTGTAGAGCTTAGGGACTGCTTAGAATTTTACTGATTGAATGTCCAGATTGGATGATGTTGCCATTATCTGACATAGATCTACATGAGAAAAATGACCCCGCCTTACAGAGAAGACTATTAATGGAGTTTTGGATACATTAAACTTGAAGTGGTTCTGGATTATTTAATATATTCTTGTGAAGTTCATGCCAAAAATCAGAACTGGAGAGATTTGATATTTATCTGCATTTAGCTGTGAAACAAGACTGACAGTGTGTGAGATTCCTGGAGAGCTTAGGAAGAGCCCATCCAGAGAGAACCAACAAACCTATGAACATACGAATAGCAAAGTGCTAAGGGAGGAAAGAGGGCAAGGAACCCATGGATGAAGCTAAGAGGTGAGGGAAGAATCTCCAGCATACAGGATTTCAAGAAAGCTGGACCAGTCAATGCTGCCAAATAAAGGAGAAAGGCCTGATGAGATACCGAGAAAGCAGCCGCTGGAAGAGCACAATGCTCACCCTCGTCCTACCAGACCAACTTAGGTGGAATCGGAGGGTCCAGAGTCAGAGTACAAGAGTCAGAGTGAGGCCATGGGAAGCAGGGACAGATGACTATAACGGTCCTTTAAAGCAGGCGGACTAAGGAAAAAGATAAGTGAGAGCTAGACATGGGCCCTGGCAGAGAGCAGCACTTGTTTGCAGATGAAATGGGGGTAGACAAAGGAAAGAAAGTATTTCAATTTATAGAAATGAGAGCACAATTGGGACAGCAAGATCCTCAATGAGATGAGCACAAACAACACATTGGAGAACAAATTCAGAAGGTACTTCAGAACAATTCAAAGAGTTAGTGAAAATTTTATAAAACTATATACTAGGGGTTTTATCTATGATGATTGAAATAGATTGCCCTATCAATTTCTGTGTCTCGGTTACTCTCAAATTACCTTTGGGTAAATTTCCCAAGTGATCCTCATAAAAGTCCCATCAGATTGACACAAGTGAGCACTATTTCCTTAATTTCAATGTAAGCCAGGTGCAGTGGCACAGGCCTATAATCCCAGAGACTCAGGAGGCTGAGGCAGGAGGATCACAAGTGCAAAGCCAGCCTCAGCAACTTAACTATTGAGGCAATTTAGCAAGGCCCTGTCTCAAACTACAAAACAAAAGGGCTGGGGATTTGGCTCCATGATTTAGTGCCCCTGGGGTCAATCCCTGGTACCAAAACAATTTTTTTTCAACTCGAGGATGTGAAGGCCCAGTGAAGCTAAAGGACTCTGCAGGTTGCAGAGCTGCTAAAGAGAACAATGACCAGGACCCAGGTGTTTTCTTCTGTGAGGTTTAAGGCTTTCTGTACCCGTGAAACTATGTAGAATACTACAAGGCTGTGGTCCTATGTTGAAAGTGGTGTTTCCACCAACAATGTAGTTTATTGTTACCTTAAAACTGAATTCATGCAGCGCACAGTGGCTCATGCGGGTAATCCCAGTGGCTCCGGAGGCTGAGGCAGGAGGATTGCAAATTCAAAGCCATCCTCAGAAAACGTGAAGCACTAAGCAACTCAATGAGACCCTGTCTCTAAATAAAATATAAAATAGGGCTGGGAGGGATGGAGTTGTGGCTCAGTGGCAGAGAACTTGCCTCACACATGTGAGGCACTAAGTTCGATCCTCAGCACCACATAAAAATAAATAAACAAAATAAAAATTTTAAAAAATAGGGCTGGGGATGTGACTGAGTGGTTAAGCACCTCTGGGTTCAATTCCTGGTAATTAAAAAAAAAAAGCTGAATTCACAATTCTGATTAAATAGACATCCCAAATAGAGAAGGAAAAAAAGAAAGAAAATAATGAGACTCTTTCTCCTTTCCAAACCTAAACTTTAAAAGAAAGATAAATATTTTTTTAGTTTAATATTATATCAGAATGTCATGGGGACCGAGTCCCATTCATTTATCAATGTTAATAATTAATTTATTAATGTTGCTAACATTACTGCTTTCTCTGTAGAAGGCAAGATATGGATAAGGGAAACAATGTTTAACTGGAATTTCCCTGACAGGTTATTCCTTAGACAATTCATTCAACATAAGATGGAACCATCTTGATTTCTTTTGAAGGTTTAGTTCTGAGTGTATCAATAAAATAAAATTAAAAACCTAAGGCTGCCAATATGGGTCATACCTGTAAAGCAAAAATTCCCACTGAATTGACTGTCCCTGCCCCACACAAATACCAAGAATAGATTGCCTTGTAAATATAGAATATGCCCATTCATCCATCTAACACGAAATTTAGATGAGTGCATGAAATTTACATAGAAAGAAACATAAAGGAAAACTAACTTGTCAGTATCTTCTTAACAATTCCATTTGATCCCAGAAAACTTTTTCAAGCTGTAAATTTTATAGTTAAAAAAAATCAAATACCTCACATTTATTAGTAAATTGAGAATGTCTCATGCCACATCTTTGAGGAAGTTTCCAATTTCAGGGATATAGACCATATAGAATATTATGCCAAAGAATTAATCATGTCATTAACTCTAAGATAGACTTGTTTTGTATAACCTTGTGCAACTTACCCAAATGTATATCTTACATTAATTATTCACAATTCTAATATTTTCCCCTACCATTACTAGCTCTCTCAAATGTAAGCCTAAACTTTTCAATTTTGTGATCTCAGAGCAAAAAAAAAAAAAAAAAAAAAAAACAAAAAACATTAGCTCCATAAGTTGGTAGTCCCTGTTCCAACATCTTACAAAGGCCACACAAGGCCAGTGATGACACATGAATTATCTTTCAACCTGGGCCAGGCTGAATGCTTAAAAGAGATTTCGTTCTCTGACCACAGATACATGATTCCAAACTTGTAAGTCCAAGCTTCTCAAACCAAATCTTCCTCCTGATTTTGCATACACACACACACACACACACACACACCCCATCTTGCATTGTGTGCATGTCTAGAATGATCAGCACCATGAATGTCAGGCCTATGGTGTCAGTACTGAAGGTGTGAAGAGCAGGGAGAGACAGGGTAGGTGGAAGGCAAAAAGTAGACATTCGCCTGGAAACACATTTGCTAACATACCTCCTTTGCAGAGTAGAATGGTAGACCTAACCCACCTTGAGGGGCCTTTGGGTCTTGAGCTATTTCTCCAGAAATTATGGTGAATTTGCAATGGTTTACCTACACACTTCAGTCACCCTTATGAGTAAAGGGAATGACTAGTAAGTGAGACATCACCAAAACCTCAGAGTGTAGCTTTGGAACATAGAAGCCAAGGGGACTACATCCAGAGCAAAAGAAGGTCAGTCAGAGATTTAATATAAGTGGTTCCCAGTGTGAGTCAGAGCTCTCTGTAGGGCTTTGAAAATATGAAGATTCTTAGCCCACATATGTACCTACTAAATCAGGATATTTAGACAGAACCTATATAGGTAACAAGATCCCAGTTCTGCAGTCAACTCAGCACTGATCTGTGGATTGCTTACCAACCAACCTGAATCATGGTTAAAGCACACACTGCATTGTTCAATATAAAAAATTCCACTAAACTTATGGGTCTACCAGTCTACATATGCGTACTCTTCAGAATACAGCTTCACTTTCATCTGGACGAAAGTTCTAAATACATCTGAATTTACCTGAAGAGAAGTAGGAAGCAGAAAAACATGCAGCCTGTTATTTAAGTGCCAGTGACTCTGGCTCTGCTGTCTGCTCAATAATAACTAATAACCAGAGTGCATCTGGCCACTAGAGGATATTCTGTTCATTCACACTACAAGATCCTTTCCAATTAAAGTGGGCAACACATATGCTCATGGCCAGAACTAGAGTTGCCACCTAATAAATATTCTTCCTCATATCCTACATAGCAAACTTCTATTTAGTGGCATACATTGCCAGTTCTGCCCAGCTAGAAGGCTTTATTTCCTAGACTACCTTAAAATCTTGTGTGACCATAGATTAAATTCTGGCCAATTATAAGTTTTAAAAGACTTAAAAGTCTCAATTTTTTTTTAAAGGATGGGGTCACAGCCTTTAGCTCCTCTCTCCTATTCCTCTTTTCACATGCCTGGAAAGTACATGTAATGGCTGGAGCTCCAGCAGCCATCTAGGGGAATAAAATCAAAGACTATACCCTAGGGACAGAAGATGAGAAAGAGAAAAATTTGAGTTCCTGAAGATTTTGTGGAATATACCAGCATTTTACTAATTATTTAAAAGCTTCTGTTACATAAGGAAAAAAACCTCATATATACATACATACATACTACATTCTGATAAATACAGCTGGACTCAAAACAACCATTATACAAGTCTGCATGTCCCACATGATCTACAATATCTATTTCAAGACTAATGAGTTTTAAATAATTTATGAGTAAACAAGTATGTTACACTATGTATTCATATATTATACCTCCTTTGAAATGATACCATTCAAGTACTAATGAGTTTTAAGTCTCTGCTTCTTCATAGTGGGATAAATGACAGTTATAACACCATAAAATGCAAGAGATCATAATATAGAAAGGTCTGTGAGCCCCTCTTAGTAATCAGAAATTGACTTGGGGATAGAAGACCAGTGCAGGGTTGCAGTTTGGGTGTTGGGAATTTATGATCCATGAGCCAAATTTGGCACTCAGATGTATTTTATTTGGCTTATGCAATACTTTCTGAAAATATTAATTTTGAATGCTTAAAATGGACATGCATCTTCAGTTCTTCACAAGCTCTATTATCCCCTATTAATGTGCAAATACTCACTTGCTTTACTTGTTTATATTACCTGCCTGGCCCCTGGAAGCACCGAAGTTTACAATATTGGAAATAAAATTATATCTCTGCACCATTCCTTCTCTCCATAGCTCACCCAATGTTGAATGCAATGATCTAAGATTATTTTCTAAGATTAAGTGTGCCTACTTCTAATAATAAGAATGTATATAGCTCCCTAGATGTTAGACTTTTATTTTCACTATAAACACTCTGGTATTTGCTCTTACAAAAAAACAAGTGTGGAACCTTCCAAAACCTCCCTACACACACACACACACACACACACACACACACACACTTGAAAAGTTGACTTGGTCATCTTGACCCATTTATTTTTGCTGTTTAATAGTTACAACTGAAGTTAGCCCAACTCCTAAACTTTTTCTTCTCAGTTTTTATGAATTAAACAAAAATCAAATCAGCTCTTAAATTTTATGGAAAAGTAGTACCATTTGGGCCTAAAATGCTTAAAATTTTTTTTATTTACTTTGATGTTATTTATATGTATTTCCATCAGGCAGACACTGTGTTTATGTTTTACATTTCTAGAAAATAACCCCAGTAAAATATACCTTTAAGTCATAAAAATAAAAGCTCATAAACATGCACTTACATACAATGATAGTTCTCTACATTTCCAAGGAAACATATTTGTATACAAAGTTAATACTAAGGCTTAGTTATACCAAAAAATTTGAAAAAAAAGAACATACTTTTTTAACATGCAGATCTTAGACATTTATTTTATTTATTTATCTAATTTTCTCTTCCTCAAATTCAAAAATCACATAGAGCTTCTAAATTCTGACAATTTTACTAATCTTGTAACATGCCTAGAGAGGGAAAATAAAGTATAGCAAGTATCCATAGGACATCAATAGACATCAAAATATTCATGGTAAGTACATACAATATGTAAATAGCTTGGAACATACTGTATTCTGAACATTTTTCTGTATTATCTTTAATTAAGACCATAAGTACTCTTTTTGCTATTGAATTTTTATCACATGTATTAGCGCAGGTCGAAAATAGAGGCATTTGTTCTCTATAAAATTTGATGTTTGGAATTCCAGTTTCTGTGCTATTTGATTATGTGGGGGAGAGGGGTTGGTTCAGGGTGGGGACTTCACTGCACCAAGCATCACATTCTTAACACCTATGTAAATCAGTAGTAAGGAAAACTAAGTTCTCCCTATTTTTCAGAAACACCTACAGAGTAATTACAACTATTTAGAAAGTTTGTTTTTTTTTCTTTTGTTTTTTTGGTTTTAACATATGGCCTCTCCTATATGCCTTTTGAAACATTTATTTATTCACATTCTCAATTATTTCTATGCCTTACAAATGTGATTAATTTTAAAATAAATTAAGGAAGAAAGTTGTACTGAAAGTTTAAAATTAAAGTTGGTCACTTTGGTGAGGGATTTCACAATCAGATTTTCTATTTCTATTAATTTTTCTATGTTTGTTCTCCTTTATCCTAACTTCTATTTTCTGTTCAATTACCTCCCCTATCCCTGCAAACAACACGTTTTTCATGCCTTTACAAAGAAACTCAAGCATTTTTACTTTTTTATAAGTTGCCTCATTTTTTTTGAATCATAAAAAAGCAACATAAAAAATTCCAAGATTTTAGAAAAGTGCCCCCTCTATGGGACTCCTGACAGATTGTTGAATCTTCAACTTCAGATTTTTATTTTCACTCTTTAAAAGTTTTTAGAACTTATGGTCTCTGCTACTTTTTACAAACATCTTTAGAGCAAAAGTACACAGGGAAGAGGAGCAAAAAAGAATATATAACACACACACACACACACACACATACATGTATACACACACATATACAAATGAATATGGAGATTATGAAAGACAGTAACAAGAAAGGATAATGCATGTGCTGTTTTAAAAGCTCGAGTTTGATGTTCATGGTCATGAAACTCTGTAAGGGCCTATTAGAAGAGTACTGCATGTATTTGAAACTTCCACCCTCAAGAGTCAGGATTTAACAATCAATGGAACCAATTTAAAAATATTCTTATCTTCTCCTTTAGCCATGCAGTTTTGCTTAACCATATATCCCAATCCGAACATATGCAAATCACATGGGGGGGGGGGATTCAGTAACCAGGCAAGCATGATTTTTGTCTTTAAAAGAAAAAAAAAAAAAAAAAACGAAAAGCAAAACAAAACCAAAGCTTGTGTCTGCGGGGGAAATGCCCATAAAAGTACTCCATGCCAAATAAGCTATATGTAAGGCATGCTGATTTCCTGCCTCCCGCCCTCCAACCGGCAACCACCACTGTCCTGATAATCAAGTCAGTGGGGTGGGAAAACACCACTGTTTAAGAAATCTGGCTTCTATCAGCCTCTGTCTTGGAGAAATAAAGGAGACTCCCTTTCAGTATGCAGAAATAACTGTAAGATCACAAACAGAACTGGGAAAAAGAAGTTAAGTTTCTGTAAAGAGAAAAGAATGGGGAGCCAAAGACAAAGAAATATCAGAGCTATCGGAGTTCCCGCAGGGGTTTTTCTAAACAAAGAATTTTATGAAGCAGCTGAAGTTCCGTACAAGAAAGACTCCACCCTACCCAGCTTCTGCTGAGACTTTCCCCCGCTCGGAAAGCTCCAGCCCACAGAACAGACCTCTCTGCAAACTCAAGTGCCCTTCGCGCTCCGACTGAAGAAGAGTCTTTTAAACTTCCCACTCCCAAGCTAAGGAACCGATTCTGGGCTTTTTCCCCTCGAAGTAAGTAGTTAGCAGTGTCCCCTCCAAGGGCAGGTAGAGGCGCTCCCGGTATACAAACATCCCCTTTCCCAGGTGCAAATCCTTCAGCCCCCTTCTCAAACTTCAAACCGAGCCTCCTCTTCATGCTCTTCCTGAGGCTTAACATTCCACCTCTGTTCCCAAACCGAGCCATAAACACTGCAAGCAAAGCAAAAGGCAAACTCACCATCCCGGCCTCCTTGCTGGGCTTTTATTGAGACAAATTGCCCTAATAAAACAGTAAGAATGAGGAGAGATCTTGCTTCCACCCAGTTTGCCATCATATCTAAATATTAGACATGTGGATCCTCCTGGGAGTGAAAAGTAGATTCTGGGGTTATTGTAGCACCATGAAGGCAGCTGTGGGCTCTTCTTTCAGCACCAGCACCAGGGCAGCCTCAGCAATCCCCCTTTTTCAGCACCAGCTCCAGCACAGTCTGTGAAAACTTTTTTCAAGCGATGCAGCTTTAAATAGGAAGAATGCTGCCTCCACTTCTTTTCCTGCCCCCTTTCAGCTTGTTCAGGCTCATAACCATCCAGTGTCTGCCAAGCAACCGTCTGATTGATGGTAAACAACCGAATCAGAACACGCCTCTTGGTGCCTGAAACTGTCCCAATTTCATGTATGCTTTAAACACAGATGGAGCGAAATAACAGACACAAAACTTTTATTTCTCTTTCCTTTTATTTTTAAAGAAAGCCTGTTAGAGGAAAAGAATCCTATTCTCCCCTCCCTAAACTCTTTCTCCAGACTCACACCCCTTATTTTTTCCACTATAGGCTGAAAAAGGACATAGAGAAGAAATGCCTAATTTTTGGCATTTGGGTAATTCAGGACTCTCTCCTTCACCTTAAACCTTTAAAGAGTCACATTTTAACCCTTTCTTTTGACTACATAGAAAGGATTCTTGTCTCCTTCTCAGATTGTGTTTCTTATCCCATACTCTGGAAGGGAAGTATTAGACTGAAGTCCAGGTAAAATCAGGTGGAAAAAAAAAAAAAAACAATTTTAGGCAAATGAATTTGAAATACATCATACTTCAAATTAAGTTCTTTCCATTTCTCTTAAGGGGCCACATCTGCAGGTTCCTCTTTCACAGACAGTTTTATTGTGTAGAAAAATAATCTACTGAGCTCTTGCAGAGGAATGGGAAGAAAGCTGCCTTTGGATGCAGAAAAGCTCAGTTCAAACACCAGATCTGCCACTCACCAATTTTGTAAACGTACACATAGTCCTTTATCTCTGTGCACTCCAATTTTCTTGTTTGAAAAAAGGGCTTTGCCCTGAAGAGTGCTCAGGATTTGGTGACACTAAAATGAGTAATATATTATTAACTAAGTTCCAAATTGCAAAGAGCTGCATAAAAGTAGATGGTAGTGTTATCAACCCTGGACCAGCTTTTCAGGAAATATGGCAGAACCACTTGAACGTGCCTTTTAAGACCAATATCTGTAAACTTTTATGAAAACCTCAGGCCTGTCAAGATCTTAGTGACCCTCGGTGTGTTCTTTATAATTGAACAAAAAGAAAGAATCAGAATGGATGCCCCACACACTACAGGGTAGTCAGCTATTGAGTAATGATCAGATCCCCCACCCAGGACAAGGCCAAGTAGCCGAGGGAGAGGATGACACAAAGGAAATAAAAAGCATGCCCATCACCTTTAAGGAACAAAAGTAGATGCTGAGAAAATAAATTTTCATAAAACAAATAAATATGAGCCAGAGCATATACATATATGCAGAATGCATTAAGCATAATAGAAATATTGAGAAAAGAGAGGTTATAAAATGAGATTAAACAAGTAAGGAATTACTATCTTTTTTTTTTTAATTTCCTCTATCAGCAACATGGAGGATTCTTTTTAAAATATTTTTAGTTGTAGGTGAGCACAGTATCTTTATTTTGTTTATTTGGGTTTTTTATGTGGTGCTAAGGATGGAACCCAGTGCCTCATACATGCTAGGCAAGCGCTCTACCACTGACCCACAACCCCAGCACCAACTAGCATTTGTTCTTAACAAAAGAAATCCAAGAATCTTGCAGTTTAACTTTGAAGTATAATCTCTAAAGAAGTATTCCAGAGAAGGTCAACTTCCCAAGCACATCTAACTTTCTAACCCTGTACATATCAGTACAACTTGTCACTTGAGTCGTGTCTCATTTCAATGACTGCTATCACCAGCATATAGCTCCCAAGGGTGCAGCCCTGCTCCCATTGAATGAATGGCTGAACCGAGACTCAAAACCACTCTTTTGCTAATTCTTTGTACAATACCTGAGAGAGGGAAAGACTTAAAAATTGTCTTGCTCTATATTGAAGAGAGAGACAGGAAAATAAAGAAATGCAGAGGGAAAATAGCTACACTCAGAACTTGCCAGTTCTATTCAACTATGAGACCATTGTAGACATCAATATCATTCTTCTACCAAAGGGTTAGCACAGTTTCCAAGTATCTCGTGTGGATTCCTTAATGAAGTGCACAGATAACAGACTTGTATAGAGAATCTTTAACTTTCAGAAACTATTCTCCATGCTGAGTGTACAAGATGATAATATTGCAAAGTCTGTACTAATCAGTGTACATAACAGTGTCTGCTCAGATGAGTATCTTACTATCTGTTATTTAAAGTTATTATTGTCTTATTAATCCAATTTAAGCTTAACTGAAACCACATTTCAGTTTATAAAGGAAACATTAAAACACAATGCAACCTCTCATAAAACACAACCTCAACCTCCCCCCAGTTTCTGCCACCTCTTTCCATTATGGTATGATAAAGGTATAGCAAATATTTTCATGAAAGCTGAGATAAATTAGCATTCTATAATGTCCTTTTGACATCTATTGCAGTCAAGGCATAAGTAGTAAAATATTTTGCCACTTGGGTTTTCCTTCCATGCTTGATTTTAGGATTCTATATTACAATTTGGAAAAGACTAAAATGTACACAGGTGTTGACCAAGTGTGCATACTTAATAGATAGAGGATGATGCTATTTTTTAGTCCTTGAAGAACTGATTCTAGCCCTCAGTGCTAGAGCAAGGAGCTCAGAATTCTATCCCAATTCCAATAAACCATCACAACAGTTCACAAATTATAATATATATGTTGAAGTTAATATTTTTACCAATTCTTACAATGACCCTAAAAGGTAGGGTTTTTTTTTTCAGATTATATGTAAAGACTTTTGAATCAAAAAGCTTACATGCTCAATTTTTCTCAGCTAGTAAGTAGTGAATTAACAATTCTATTTCAGTGGTGTCCCATTCCAAAGTCAATGTTCTCATTTGCTTCCTTAAACTACCAGACCCCATACTTCTAGACTCAAGAGAAAGGAAGGCTCAGCATTCTCTCACAGTGGATCTCTCACTCTCAATTCTTCATTCCATCCCTTCAATCCCCTCAGGACATTACTTTCTCAGGGTCCTTTCTCTTCTCTACCTTCCACATCTCTTCCTCTACTAGTCTACTTCCTGCAGCCTATAAACCTGCTCCCTTCCTGTAGCTTAACTTTCTTTGAACAGGGGATGGGGGCGGGAAGGGAAGAAAGGAGATTTCCCTCAACCTCACATCTTTCTCAGTCTAATTTCTCCTCACACTTCGTCACCTCCTAGTCATCTTCCACGCTCTGCATCACCAGCACTGCCAGAGACATCAACAACTCTTTGCTAATGAGACCAAAGATGATTCTTCTTTCCTCCCCATAGTGTTTGATGTCTGACTACTCACTCTTACTGAAACCCTTTCCTCCCTTGGCTTCCCTGGTCCCATGTATTCCTCTATGCTAATTCCTCTCAGAAAGTCATTTGTGCTTGCCAGTGACTACCAACTCTTTTTCCCCCTGATCACACATTGTCCTGGGCTATATAACTATTAGATCCCTTAATTTCATTTCCATTTCTGAGGGCTTCATTTGAACATCTTCCTCTAAACAGATCCATGAGACTCACAGTCCAAAATAGAATCATTATCTCCCATTGTTCTTTATGCCAATTAACACTATCGCTGTCCTCCTCATCCCATGAGAGGAGACCTTTCTTTCTCCATCAATCCACCTTCAATTGGTCACCAAGTCCTATCATTTTTGTCATGCAGTCCTTCTCTCAATTATATCCATTTCCTAAAAAAATTGAATTCCAAGTGCTTACAGGATATAACATGATATTTTAAAATAATATCAAATGCCTGCTTCTTGATTCCCATCTCCTTCTTCTTTCCTCTTGTCTCATCCATAAGAACAGATCTTCCTGAGTCTCACAAAGCAGTTTCACACCATAGAATTTTACTCAGGTTCTGATCTTCATCTGAAATAACCACCTCCCTGGTCTAATTAATTCCTTCATTTAATAAATGTTTATTGAGTATCTATTATCTGCCAGGTTCTATTCAAGGATACTGAGAATATAGCTCTGAAAAACACAATGTCCCTGATGTTGTGGACTTTACAATTTTGGAAAAACAACAAGTAAGAAAATATGTGAACATGGTAATTTCAGACAATATGTCGTAAAGGAAAGAGACATTCTGTTGTTTTAGATTTCTCAATGACAGGATGAATGCAGCAGAGGAGGTTATGAGGAAACACACATTTAAGGAGGTAGCAGTGAAACTGAGACCTAAAATATGAAAAAGATTTGTCGTTGAAGAAGTGGCGGGGGAGAGGTATTCCTGATAATGGAAACAGTAAGTGTAAATGTATATTAGTTTTCTGTTGTTGCCATAAAAAATTACTATTGATTTTATGGCATAAACAACACATATGGATTATCTTATTGTTCTGTAGGGCCAAAATCTGACATGGATGCTGTTGGGTTGAAACCAGTCTCAGCAGGGCTATGATGCTTTTAAGAGACACAGAGGGAGAATCTGCATCCCTAATTTTTGAGTTTCTAGAGGTCATCCTCATTCCTTACCTTGTGGCCTTTTCCTACATCTTCAAGCCAGAGACAAGGCATCCCCCTGATACAACTTTTATTCTCTGATCACAACCTGGAAAGGTCCTCTGCTTTTAAGGACCCATGTGACTATACCAAGCCCACTTGGATAATCCAGGATAATTTGCCCAATTGCAAGACCTTTAATCACATTTTCAAAATCATTTTTGGTATGTTAATATAATTGAATTCACAGGTTCCAGGGATTATGACTTGGGCATCTTTGGGAGCCATTATTCTTCCTACTCAAAACAGAAATAAGCTTTGACTATACAAAAGTAGAGAGAAAACCAGATGACTAATATGGTATAAGGTTGAACACAAAGCTTATAATTAAAACATTATAGATAATAGGGAGAAGATTTAATTTTTTCTAACTTCAATAAGAAATCATCAATGGGTTTTAAACAGAAATATCACATGCTCCAATTTACTGATTTATAGAAACTGAATTGCATGTGAGAAATGTGTCACTACAAGGTAAAAAATGGAAGTGGAAGCACCCATTAGGTAGGAATTTTAGTTCAGTAAGATGAAGATGGTTTGCACTAGGGAAGTATGGTAAAAATAGAAATGAGGGAGTCAGGATAAATTTTGAAAGTAAATATGCTGATGAATACAAGTGTTAGAAAGAGGAGGAAACTAAAGATGATATTTCTGCCAACTGAGTGAATGATAAAGCCAACAAATCTCAGGGATCACCTCACCTAGTGAACCCCTTTGCTTCTTCAGGAACTGACCAACATGGTCTGTGTAGACCTCCCATCAAGATAGATGTTCATATCTGCTTCAACCATGCTTAAAGCTCCTTGATATCAGGGACTTTGGTTACTTATACCTAGTAGTTCCATGTTGAATGCATATTGTTTGGGAATCAGAACACAATGATTGTATGGCCATGAGAGAAATGGCAATTAGCACATATAACGATGATCCCAAGATGTCAACCCTAGAGGATGAGGAAAGTGATAGTCCTAGTGGAAGAAATATCTATTCAAGGAAGATGAACTGGTAATAGAGCAGAAGGAGACCACATAACTGGTTAAGGGCATCTGTGCATGTATATGCTTTGAAATAGCAAACCAAAATTCTTGACCAGAAAAAGCCTGCACATTGTGATTATGCTCTCTTTCTGGCTAAAAGCCACAGTGAGAATAATAATGATAACAGTAACATAGCTAGAATGTGCAAAATACTTCATGTGTCCAATCCTGGGTAAGCACTTCATATATTTCAACTAAATCTTTAAATCAAATTGCTATTATTTTCCCTTTTTACAGGTGAGGAAGGAAATTGAGATTCATAAACAGTAAATAACTTACATCAAGTTACATATCAAGGAATGACTAGATCTAGGGTTGAAATTCTGGCTGCAGAGTTTTTTTCTCTTCTTAAGGAATTAAGTTCAAAGATATTATATTATTTTCTTAGATTAAATTCTGTCACTAATTTAAAAAAAACACAAGTGACACGAGTAGAAGAATTACTCAAAATGTCTTTGGCACAGTGTCTTTTCAAGTAAATAAATATATGTACCAATTGATTTAATTATAAATTCTGTCTACACCCAAACTTCATAAATAAGTTCTCTATCTGAATATTTAAGCATAAGAAGAGAAATTTTTCATTTTGTATTAGAAATATCAACTTCATTCTAACATTTTTAAAATGTGAATTTTAAATATAATCTGAATAATTATACTTTAGCTATGTCACACTTTTAAAAACATTTTGCAGCTTTATATTTTAAA
Organism: Spermophilus citellus; assembly: GCF_964194105.1. NCBI lineage: Eukaryota > Metazoa > Chordata > Mammalia > Rodentia > Sciuridae > Spermophilus > Spermophilus citellus. The sequence continues at coordinate 91,174,836 of NC_138192.1, forward strand.
AGATGTGTTATCTCTTAAGACAATAGACAGTCATATTTAGGAGTTATGAACAGTTCTGTAAACCAAGATCATACTTAAATTGAATTGTAGCATCTGACTCTTTATATACCACCCAATTCCACACATACTCTTTGAGGCTTTCAATAACCCAGTGGACTAGTATGGGATCAATAATTATTCTCATTTTACAATTGGGATTCAGAGAAATTAAATGAATTGTCAAAAGTCACACAATACCAAAAAAAGGGTCTCAAATATAGGTTTCCAAGTTCTAGCACTCTATTCTCTGCACTTGATTTTAAAGTATAATTCAAATTAAAATATAATTCAAATTTTAGGAAGGTAACTGCAAAATACTGGTTCTACCACCTACCAGCTGGGTGATCCTGGAAAAATTTCATATCTTTTCTTTGGCTCCAGTTTCCTCATCTGCAAAATGGGGATAATATCATCTACTTCACTGAGTTGTTATAAGTATTAAATGAGTTAAAATTTGTAAAGTTCTTAAAAAACTTTTTGGCATAGAGGCAATATTTTATTAGTGCTGATTAAGTAAAAATAAGTGTGTTCATGCTTGTTTTCAAAAACTCAAATTTTGTCATCAGTCTAACATTTAGTTACTAAAATATACTTGAGGATCAAAAACTAGATATCAAGAAGGAAGTTTAGCCAGGCTCAGTGGTGCATGCCTGTAATCCCAGAGGCTCGAGAGGCTAAGACAGGAGAATCACAAGTTCAAAGACAGCCTCAGCAACAGTGAGGGTAAAGCAGCTCATTGAGACCCTATCTCTAAATAAAATACAAAATAGGGCTGGGGGTGTGGCTCAGTGGCCAAGTGCCCCTGAATTCAATCCCTGGCACCCCCCATCAAAAAAGAAGGAAGCTTAATCACCAACCATATATGCTCCATCACTCTCTTGTTCTGTTTTTTTAATAACATTATGTATATTATGTATATGGTTGACACAGAGCAAAATTCATGTAGTTAGGGGTATAGTTCTTTGAGTTTTGAGGAATGTGGACAATCATAAGATCACCATCACAATCTAGGATATTATCTTTACCTCCAAAAGGTTTCTCCATTTGGAGTCAACCTTTTCCTCCCATGCCAACCCTGGCACCCTTAATCTGATTTCCATTCCTGTAGTTTGAGGTTCCAGAGTATTAGATAAGAATCACACTGCACACCATCTTCTGTGTCTGCTTCCAAGATTCATCCATGCTGTTCTATGTATAAGAAGTTGATATTTTTTAACTTTTATGTTTGTATTTTTAAATGTTTACCTTTATTCTTCGTCATTAATCTATTATTTAGTTTAAAGCCTAATAAGCCTTCAAGCATGGGTGATTATTTGTATTGGAATAGATCATTCTCTGTAGCTAAAATGAGAGTACATGAGTCAGGGCTTCCCGCGAGGGAAAACTTTTAGATGGCAGGACTAGATACAGACCACAAAGAAGAACTTGTCCAGAAGCTCACTGACACCAAAGGCATTTATACAAATAAGTTTTGTATAAATTTGTGCTATGCTCCATATCTGCTTAGAAGAAATTAAAGTATCAAAAGTCTTGAGTTGTTTCTGAGCAAAATATGGAGTCATTCAGCCTATCAGGCTCTGAGCTCTCACATTGTTCAATTGACAATTATGTGGCTGCTAGAGGTCTGGGGAATGTGGCTTTTCTTGGTAGGGAGAGGGCAACCTAGGGCAGCACAACCATATGGTGCATTTATCACATCTCGTAAGTCCATTGGCACTTTGTTGAATATTTTAGTATTTCCTGGATATATTGAGGGAAAATAGCCTTTCATCCTCTTTAGTAACTTTAGTTCTGTTTTGAAAATCTATGGAATTCCCTGCTCTGACAAGATCCAAGGAGGTTTTGTAAAGTGACCCCTGAGAAAGATAGAATTTTTGACAAATCTGACATTTTAAATGTGATTTAATTTGTACTTTTTTTTTTTACATTTTGTATTTGTGTCTAGTGTTTGGATAAAAATAATTGTATAAGCTGTTAATATATCACAAGGACTTAACATTTAACTTTTTGAAAACACTGTTAGACAATCTGAGTAATACAAAAGTTACCCCATCTCTCTCTCCAGTATTGATGTATCAGATGGGAAATGATCAGCAATGGTCAAATCTTGATTAATGCCAAAAAGCAGAAATTTCTGTCCAGAATCCCTACCAACACAATTCTTTGTAGTATGTACAAACTTTAATAATCATGAAGAAGCTAAAATGGCATTATTGATCTAAAATATAAGATTCATTTGAATTATAATTTCTATGAAATATCTTCAGGTTATCAAGTGAACTCAACTTGATATAAATATACAACTATGCATTGAAATAGGCTTCATAGTAATTGAACTCCAATTTATGTATTAACATGTATTCACTATGTGTCCAAATTTTGCAATATTCTAAACATCATGAAGAGAATGGTTCATTGATTATACTGTTCAGAAATCAAGAACATTCTGTGTATTTAGCCCTAATTACTATTTAATTAAGACACTTACCTATCCATACACAAAAAAATATGCACATATACAAAAAGGTTTGGTGAAGAGCAATTCATAAACTTGATTCAAAGCATGTTCTTAAATTATTGTTGCCTCCTAAATCTGAATCCTCCTTGACACTAAGTATAAAATAAAGTCCCATGGGATTGCTTAAAACAAAAGATATGTGTTACTACTAATATGTCGGAAATGCTAACACAGTTTTCACTTAAGTTGGACAACATAGTATTTAATTATTTTGTATGTGAGTGATACCTCATGAGATTTGAAGGAACACATGGATCTCATTTAGCTGTTTTACAGACTTTTGTTTTCTGTGGAGTAACTGCAATCATAAGATATTATTATATGAGTGAGATTTTATAAGTGTTCCTTGTCTTCTCTATCAGCATCATTTCTACTTCCATGATTGTGGAATGAGAGGAATCTTGAAAATTGTTCCTGGAACATCTGAAATCTCTTTTTTATAAATATAATGCATAGCTAAAACAATCAAGGTATTCTTAGAACATTTGACAATATCTCTTCTTGAAAGTCTACTAAAGCTAAGTTTACATCTATTGATTGGTAAGAAGAGAACTTTTAATAGTTCATGCTTTACAGTCAGTCTTTGGAGCTGGTTCCCAAAGACAAAACATGCTAATTTCCTACATTAATTCTAGCTTCTACAAATTTTTAGGAATCTGTTAAAATCTCTAGTGTACTTCAGTTATTTGGAATAGGAAATTATTAGTAGTTGGAAGAATTAAAAAGTTACTGTCTCCTAAGGCATTAGCATCAGTCACCACACCCTTGTTTCAAATGTGCTTTGCTCATCCTAATGTGTTCGTCATACTTAAATCAGAAGGGGGTTCTGGTTTCAAAAGTTGTATGTAATTCAATGTAATGCACATTCATTGAGAGATTAATTATGCAAATATGCATAGTACATAGTTCTAGTCTACTAATGGCTTACTGGGTTTGGTAGTAATAGACACAAACACTGATTCCTACACTATACAAAATACAAGGATAAATTCTATTATAGAAATACAAAGAGCAGTGAAAAAATGGGGTAGAGTTAAAAGGTTCAGAGTCACAATAAATCTGGAGAGAGCTACTGAATGCAACAGAATTTAAATGGAACTTCAGAAAATGGACTATAATGCAACCAATATCAGTTGAAGAGAGGTTTAGGAAGCTAAAAAGGAAAACAGTTGCTCTAAGAAATTTTTAATTCCCAGCACAGTTATATCATAGGCTCCTCCACATAATAAAATGCAGTAACAAAAAATCTAATATTTTGGGGCTGCCGTTGTAGCTCAATGGTAGAGTGCTTACCTAGCATGTGTGAGGCACTGGGTTCAATTCTCAGCACCACATATAAATAAATACATACATACAAAGGTATTGTGTCCATCTATAACTAAAAAAAGTATCTAATATTTTAAGTCTAAAAGCATAGAAATAAAAAGAATAATCAGGAAAACAATTAATAGTCCACTTCAATAAATCCCAATATTAACAGTGTTTTCATCTTTTAATGGTCTAACCAATGTTTCATGATAATTTCTATCTTATTATGTTTCATAGTGCTGTTATTTTATTATTTCAGTAAGTTAATAGGTTATTGCACTAGAGTCTCTGGAACGCTTTTATATCAGGGAGGCACAGGAAGACATCAATAACATCCTACATTTTTACTTCTGCATGATTTTGTTTCTTATAGAACTGCACCCATAATTTTGCTTCCAAAAGATGACATAACTCAAAAAAAATGTGATTGGATCAGCAACCATACATAGACTTAAATTCTGTTTTTCACATAGTAACCTCACTTCATCTTTCAGACTTGCTCCAAAGTAGTCATCTTTTGTTATCAGCTTGAGTCAACATCACAAAGAGAGAAAAAAAGTGCATGTGTAGGTCCTTCTCCTAAGTCTGAGAGAATACTAGCACTTTAAAATATTTAGATAAACTATAGTTCCTAATTACAAATCTTAAAGAAGGCAAATGAATACCTCATATAATCAAAGTAGTTTTAAGTGGAAAAAAATAAAATGAAGACTTGTGTCATTAAGAACTTAAAGTGTGCTAACTCAAAATGGATTATTCTGCAGAATGTTATCCCTGGCAGTAGGGCCATGGGAAACATGAGATTTGGTCCCAGGACAGCTTCTCAGTAACTACTTTGCACGATGAATGTCCTATATATCCGCAGAACCAATTTTTTATTTGTAATATGGGATGGTGAAAGCCCCTTTATATTTTTAAATATTGTGGCAGGAGCTATAAAATGAGTTTTTCAGACTCTAATAATCAATTTAAAAAAAACTACAAACTATCAGTCTTATTATTCTTTTTTTACTAATATATAGTACAACTAGTTTGAGAAGAACTTTATTCAATTCTTTGCTTAACAATGGACAATGTGGGGTTCTGAAGTTATTTTTAGCCATTAAAAGTGCAATTTCACTGGGTAAAAGGACAAGAGCAGTGAGCAATGGAATTTTCCTTGGTTTGGCAGAGCTCTCTTCAAACTGCCTAAACTCAGAAAGAACTGCCAAAGTGAGCTCTGATCTAACAGGATGAGCAAAAAAGGGAGCTAGAATTTGGAGGGAATGGGTGAGAGAGAATAATAGTCTGACATCCTGCTGGGAAGAAAAAAAACTTTCCAATTGCTTAAGAGTAATACATGGAATCAAAATAGAATTCCTATACCATTTATGAAATAAGACCTTCAAGTGTAACTAACTAGTATAAAAATATCCTTTCGATTAAATATGGAAAATGCAAAAATGACCACTGCATCCCAAGTCTGCTTAGGTACTGAAACTTTCACAACACCCCACTTAACATTCTCAACCACCCAGAGAGACATGAACCTCCTTCTACAGCCAATTAAAATTTGATGTGGACGGACAAGACTTACACAACTCATGAATAAATCACTCAGGACTCAAACTCAAATCTGACATCCAGTTCCTCTTCTCCACAGAAGGGTCTGAGCAGTCCTGGTTGCCCTCAAAGCTTTCTTTTGCGGGGACAGGATAAGTGGAGGGGCTAGGGTAAGAAGTCTATAAAGTTTTCCCTTTCCCAACTTATGTATATGTATGAAGCCAGATTTTTTCATATACTTTAACCATAACAACATATGGCAACAAATTGAAATCAGATGCAAATATAAGAATTCTGCTGTATGCTATTAAGCCAGACTTTAAAGAGATTTTCAAAAAATGTAAAGTAATGCTACTCTTCTCATTATTATTATTTTTTTTTGGTTTGGTGAATACATTTATTTTCATAAAAATGCATTATTTATGTTGACACATACTGGTCTTATTACTGTGATTTAAAATTAATAGCTTTTTAAAAGCTCACAATATTTATTTAAGAACAGCAAATATTAATAGATAAAGTATATAAAGATGTATTTGGAGTTCTTAATAATTATATGAGTACAAAGAGTTCATGAGATCAAACAAAAAGTTTGACAAATACATCATGGTCCAAGCATGACCATTTCTCATCTGCATTTTTAATATAGCATTTAGTTTTTCAAGTTTATGAAAGTACTACATGCTTTTCTCTTCACCCCTAGAGAAAGGAAAATGTAGAAAGTAATTTCATTGGTAAGCCCCCTTGTAATCATTGTTTAACAAATTTATCTTCAAGGATTTTTTTAAATTTCAATATGTATTTTACATGCAATGTCTAACTTGATGTACTTTTCCTCCAATTAACACTATTAAATACATGTTGCCACAAATTCTATGTAATGGTACTATAATAATCTATCACTAATTTATGATATGTCCAATCTGTAACTTAATCTATGTCTAATCTGTAACTTAGTGATTCCCTTTGTTAAATTCTTTTTATGTTTTTATACCCTAAAAGACAGAACATCATAAGTCTTATCAATAGACAACCTGTACTATGGCCAACAGAAAGCACAGTAGGAAATGAGAAGGATAAAAGACAATGTATTCAGGATACTTATTCCCCTTGCACTACCCAACCAGACTATAAGAGTTGCTGAATTCCAGTGGAGTAGTTTTTTTTTTTTCCTACAGGTATATCACCCTACATTCTAATAACTGTTCTCCTTTGTTCCTTCAAGCCTAGGTATCTTAAAATGAGGCCTTTGGTGCTTCACCATTTGTTGATCCTACTTTGATGGCATAAATAATAAATTGGTAGTATAAATAGAACATTATCTAAATAATTCAAATTAATGAGTTTAGGAAGAGAATATAAAAAAAAAGATAAAATGTACCTTTTCACATCTTTCATGGCTCAAAGTCATTAGATACTATTTTAATATTATTATAGAATTAGAGGGCTCTACATTTCTGATTGAAAGTTTTAAAAAGTGTCAAGCTCATTGTTCTCACTCTAATAATAATCCAAAAGTCAAATAATTTTCAAGATCATATTTTTTAACCTAGCACAAAAATGAAGTTCCAGGGCAGTTAAGTAACAATATGAAAAGCTAGAGTTATAACTCAAATGAAAGGAGAAGAGAAAGAGAATAGGACAGAAGAAATATTTGAAAAGATAAGGGTCAACAGTTTCCCCCAAATAATAAAATATATCACAGACACTAATTCAAGTAGCTCAGAAAATTCCAAACAGTATAAATATCAAAGGCAAAATACCTGACACATCATCTATAAACTCTTGAAACTCTAAAACAAAACAAAAAGAAAAAAAAATCTTTAAGGTAATCAGAATGAAAATATATAATGAAGGACAAACAATAACACCAGATTTCTCATCAGAAACACTGCAAGACAGAAGACAAATGGAATGCCATTATTGAAGTGCTGTGGCAGGGGTGCGGGGGGGAATGCCAACCAAGACTTCTTTACTCAGAAAAAAAAAAACAGCTTTGAAATAAAGACACACTTTTCTCAGAAACAATAACTGAAATTATTCACTACTGGAAACCTGCACTGCAGTAAATGCTGAAGGAAGTTCTTCAGCCAAAAGGAATATGACAGAAAACAAAATCTACACAAAGAAATGCAATCCCCAGAAATCATTAAAATGAAGGTAGATATTTTACTTTAAAAACAAAATGAACTTTACTTAATAGTTTTATTCTAAAATATAATTGAATATCTAAGGCATCACTAATAACAATCATGGCATGTAAAAAGTAAATTATCTGGTAAAAGTAGCAAAACAATATGAAAGAAGAACTGGAAAAATACTTTTGTAAAATTTAACAATACATATCATAAATCCTACAGAACCACTAATAAAATACCAATAAGTCCATAATGAGGATAAAATGTAACCATACAAAGTAGTTAATCCAAAAGCAAGCATACTAGACAAAGTGAAAGAGAGAATTGGTAAACTGAAAGACGGAACTTTAGAAAATATCCAGAATAGAACACAGAAAATAAGAAGTAAGAAAAGGACATTAAATGTTCATCATCTATCTAGCAATCAGAGAAATGCAAATTAAAACTACTACTCTAAGATACCATCTCACTCCAGTAAGAATGGCAGCCATGAGGAAGAAAAACAACCACAAGTGCTGGCGAGGATGGGGTGTGGGGAGGTACACTCATACACTGCTGGTGGGACTGCAAATTGGTGCAGCCAATTTGGAAAACAGTATGGAGATTCCTTGGAAAGCTGAGAATGGAACCACCATTTGACCCAGCTATTCCTCTTCTCGGACTATACCCAAAAGACCTAAAAACAGCATACTACAGGGACACAGCTACATCAATGTTTATAGCAGCACGATTCATAATACCTAGACTGGGGAACCAACCTAGATGCCCTTCAATGGATGAATGGATAAAAAAAATGTGGCATATATACAAAATGGTATATTTCTCAGCAATAAAATATAATAAGATCATGACATTTGCAGGGAAATGGATGGCATTAGAGCAGATTATGCTAAGTGAAGTTAGCCAATTCCAAAAAAAACAAATGCCGAATGTCTTCTCTGATATAAGGGGGGCAGGGGTGACTCAAAATGGGGAAGAGAGGAAAAGCATGGGAAGAAGATTACCTCTACATAGGGAAGAGGGGTGGGAAGGAAAGGGAAGGAGAAAGAGAATTGCATGGACGGTGGAAGGAGACCCTCATTGTTATACAAAATACATGTTTGAGGATGTGAGGGGAAAAAAAAAGAATAGCGTTACCCTAGATTAGGTAGAGAAAAGTGATGGGAGGGGAGGGAAAGGGTTGGGGAGATAGGAAGGATAGTAGAATGAAACAGACATTATTATTACTGTGTGTATATATGTGACTGCATGACCAATGTGATTCTGCAACCTGTACACTCAGAAAAATGAGAAATTATATCCCATCTGATTCAAATGTATGATATGTCAAGGTCATTGTACTGTCATGTGTAATTAATTAAAACAAATTTTAAAAAAGAAAAAAAAATAAATATAGAGATCAGAGTGAGAAGTCCTGTCATACATCTAGTTACAGTTTCAGAAGGGAGTGATCGAGAGTATTGGAAAGAGGCAATAATAATAGATTATGGCTAATATTTTTTTCAAAGTTGAAAATTATCCTAATTCCTTTTAATTAGAAAAATATGGAAAGCCTAAGAAGGATATTTTTAGTTCATTAATAAGCACATTGTATTTAAACTACAACACATCAAAGACAAAAATATTATAAAAGCAGCAGGAAGAAAAAAGACAAATTGCTTTAAAAGGAAGACAAATAAAATAAGAGTTAATTTCTCAACAATAACAGAAATCAGAATATTGACATTTTCAAGGAATAGACTTTAGGAAGAAAGCAAGTCACCTTACAAAAAATATCTGAGCTAGGAAAAGGAAAACAGATACAAGGAAAAATGTTATACATATGGGTAAATCTAAATAAAAAGCCAGTGTTAATAAAATATATAAAATAAAATTATATGTAATAAATATCAGTTTATATTAGACATGTTATGTGATATGTAACACATAGATGTATAATAAATACATAGCATATATAACATACATGCATAGGATTTGAAGAATTAAACATTTTAAACTACTATTTCAGTTGATATGAGGTTAAATATACTAATTTTAGACTGTTGATTTTACTAAATGTTAACATATCTTTTAATAATGGAATGTAGTGGAAATTACATGCAATGCAATGATCACTTAAGAGGAGTAGAAATGTGAACAGAAACCAAAACATACTAAAACCCTCACTGAAAAGGTTATTGAAAACAAACAAAAAAAAAAAGGCAGAATAAATCAAGAGAATAAAACACAATGTTAAAAAGTTAGTTTCCAGTAAACATAAATATACTGAATTGTGCAGTCAAAACCCCAAAATTATCAGACCATATCTTGAGAAAATGTAGAATTTGAATGACCAGAAGACAAAGATAGGAAGAACAAGTGTGAAGGATGGAATAACCTTGAATTAATGAAAAGCAATAGTAAACTGGACAGGTGAGGCAAAGGATTCAAATTCTGAAGCAGTGGGAATTAATCTCTGCAGGTTTAGAATTCATGTGGTAGAAAACTGAGTGCTACTGAGCAAAAGAAAGGCAAGACAGAGCTAGTACTGGAGCATGTAGGATGAACTGACAGAGAAAGGTTCAATTATCAGATTCCACAACTCACTGTACATTGTGAATTCGAGAATCATCACTAAAATAATTTTCTTTATTGGAGATTTGGCCAGACCATAGGTATGGAGACATGGGGACAGGAAAGCAGGACCAGAGACAAAACTCTATCACTAACCTTTTCTATGCACCACTTTCAATCACTCATATTTCACTACTTGTTAACTTAAACTTACCAATCTTAAAGTGAAATTCTTTTTTATAAAGAGTTTTTCTTAGTTCAATTTTCCAGACAAATAGTATCACTAATACACTTAAAACCTTTCATCTGCTGGATATTTTTTTCTCTAGAAGCATAGAAATGCATTAAAATGCTAAAAATAAAATGCAATTTTGGTAACTTCCCACTGGTTCACATAAAATATAAATCTATAATAGAGTTTCTTTTAATGCATAATTTGGAAATAAGAGAAAGGGTAAGTACTTCAAACATAGATATAGGTCAAGGAAATATAATGAGGATATATCATAACTATAATATAATCATCCTGTCTTATTTGTTTGCACCCTCCCAAATCTAAAAGTGGCATTGCTTTCAAGTTCTTACCAAAAAAACATAGAATGAACTTAAGTACAATGTAGTCAAGAACCAAACAACAGAACTCTAGCTTATAATCAACACACCCATCCCATAAATACAGGAGAAACTCTGGTGGATGGTAGAATTACAGGGAGCAGACCAGTATTTGCTTTGGCAGATGTAGAGTCTGTGCAAGTGGGAACACAGCTGTATGCAGAATATTTTAGTGTTTCTAAAACTGCTGAATTAGACATAAAGGAATATCCAAAGTTGCAATGTATCAGCAAATTTAGAGAACAGGGTGCCATTCTAATATTTTTTTAAAAAAATTATGGAGCAAGTGATCTGTATGAAGCATGTTTGTCACTTGTCACTTATAACACTTCAGCTTCATTATCCAGGCCATATCTTTCTTACATGACTACTATTCTTTTCTCAACTTTGGATACTTATTATTTTCCACAAGCTCCTGGAGCTGGTTACCTTTTAGCCTGAAAAGAATGAATTAAACATATAATTAGTTACATATGTGTGGGAACCTTAATAAAACAAAAATATTCCACACTTGAGTTTAGGAAAGTGATGCTAGAAAATTATAGAGAATAAATTTAAAGAACTTAGTCCATGACTTTTCCTATAAGTGAAGAATTTTCACATAAAGCTCTTTAATTTCCCAGTTTAGTAAAATATGTTACTTAATGGAGAAATTTAGGTCCCTTGAGCATTTCAAAAATGAAATGAAATGAAACAGAAGCACCATGATATTCACCAAGTGGGCTTTGCCCAAAGATGTTTATTGAATGAATAATGACTGAATATCTGTTAGTGTCTTACTTCTCCCATTCTTAGAAATGTTAGGACTTCTCTCTGGGTTAAGTAATCACAAACTGCTGCAACATACCCTGTTTCTAAATCATGAGCTCACATCTTTTTAATTTCCCCACTGATTCAACATCTTTGACCTACTTGTATTTCAATAATTGTTTAATTGACTTACTTTCAAACTTTCAAATTTGTTTCATCTTTAAACTTAACTTTCTACACACTGAAATACCTTTCTAAGTCATTTTCCATTTTGATTTCTATCTCAAAACTGTGATAACAAGTGAATATCAAATCAAAGAGTATATATAGATTCCATCCTGCAGACTAACTCCTGACTGATTCATAGGGACTGTCTGGAGCACTGAACTGGGAAGAGCATGAGCTTATGTCTGCCTTGATTTGGATTAGTTCCGTCTCCTATAGACTTAGAATGGTGGAAGGAAGCGTGGTGGAATGCTTGCCATGAATCTGTGACCCCCCAGATCTCAGGATCTTAATGTTTTACCTCATAGAATTCTAATTCTGATTAACACTAGCACACAAATTTCTGTAGCATTCTCTGTTTGCTGCAGTTTTTTATATCATGAAACATGGAAAAAGAATTCTCACACTGTAGTCCTAGCCACAGTGACTCCATCTTGCTTGGCTTATGGATTTTACCGATGGTCATTTCCACCTCCCACCTTCATGTTGAGGCATCTATAAAGAAATGAGGAAATGTAATTCCTTCTCACAGAAATAAGTAAACTTTTTGCCTTAAAAACATAGCTTGTTCTAATTCCTATTTTGTTAGCTAAAAGAAAAAAAGTTATTTTTTAAGGCAAAATGTCTGAATTAATGAAATAAAAATGATTTTCTGTTTGCTATTGGCGCTAAGTGCTTCACATGGGTTATCTCAGCACAGATGCTGAATCTTGCTGATGTTAAATAACATCTTCAGGGCCCAGTGCTGGTTAGTAGCCGTAGCAGAAAAGGATATGAGCCCAGGACATCAAATTTCAAGTCCCATGTTCTTAATTACAGTGTCAGGTTGTTTCTCTAAATGGGATAATGGCTCCCTAGTAAAATAATTGAACTGAATGTTAATGTTCAGAAACAGCAAAGTTTGGCCTTGGGATTAACTCCTGTGCTCATGTCAGCTAATGGCCTTTCCATGAGCCATTTTCCCCTTGTATGTAAAATGGAGATAATGATGAAAATATGAGAATTAGTAAAATAATTGCTTATAGAACATTTTACCAATTGTTGGTTATTTATAGCCATAATTTTATATTTTATGAGTCCTATAAGTAATCAGATCTTTAGGTTTTTCTTAAAGCTGTAAGTCACTAGAGAAACAAAAGTAGTGAACACTTATAAAGTAAAAACTTATATAACCTGGAAGAATCATTATATCACATTTACCAGAAAGATTGGGTGGAAGTTTTAAATAATTACAGGGCCATTTTCTTACTACTTCAGCAAAATCCTTTTTTTTCCCTAAAATGAACTGTTTTAAGTAGAAGGGCAATTAACCCCCTCCCCACTCAACAAACTGCTCCTAGCATCTGTTGAGTTTACAGTAACCTTTTTAATGATTACTAGGTGTGTACATCACATCATAACCTTGGAGTGGAGAAGCTGAGTAGGGAACAGGAAACTGCAGAGAAACAGCTAATTTAAGTGAGTTCAAGCTTATTGGTGGACTCCAGAGAGTCCCCAACTGTAACCACATAAACAAATCGCAAGAGAAAGAGCATTTAACCAAGCAAATGCTGAAAGAAGTTTTGTAGGCAAGAGGGATTCAACAAAGAAGTACAAACACAATGATCCAGACCAAATTCCACATCATCTGTTACAACACTCTCAGACTTCTAAGGGCCCTACATACAGAGTAAACAGAGGGCTCATGTGCTTTCATGTTAAATGTGCATGCCTTCTAGACGAGCGGCCTGCAAAAATAAAAATGGTAGCTACCTACATAATGGGATTATGTATGGAAGAAGTTATTTCTCTTAAAACCTGTCCTGTGATGAATAAAAGTCCTTCAAACTGAGTAAGGAGTAGGTCTCTGTTAAAAACCAGGAAGTGCTTGAGCTAAGCCACTCATCCAGGAACTCATAGGTGAAATTCCCCAGTTGGAGAAAGCCCAGATCATGCTGGCACCCTGACCTGGCTCACAGATCCAAGTTCAAACACAACTGCTAGAGATGGGCATAACCTGCCAAGTACAAACAACCTGTTTATCTTCACTCTTACTCTGCTTCCACTAAAGGAGATCCCTCGTGATCCCCTTTTGATCTGTACCACCACAAATAAAAGCAAGCACCAGCTTTTTCTTGGTTAGAAGTCAGACCCTTCTAGTCGGCTCAACTGGTCACACACCTGCTTTGAAAATATATAATTCTTGCCTTTTTTGTCTTTATTTCTGATATATTACTTTCATAGCTTTTTCTTTTGCAGCCAGCTGCTCATCTCTTGCTCAAACACGATGCGGGCAGGAATGCACATACTAAATGTTGGAAAGCACGACCCAAGCAAGAACTGCAAAGCAAAGGGCCTGGAGCATCAGAGTCAGGAAGTTAGGAGGCAAAGTGGGGGCAATGATAAGGGAACAGGGGGAGAATTTGGAGAGAAAAACTGAAAAAAAAAGATAGATTTTTTTTACCAGAGTTTGAGGAAACTGAACTTCATCTCATAGGAATGAAGAACCACTTGACGTTTCCTAGTGGAGAAAGAGCGTGGACATTCTAAAACACATGTGGTTTTAAATAAATAAATAGTGGCTTTAGAAAGCAAGTTGTATTGGTTATATCATTTCCTATCCTTTCTCTTATACTCTCTTCTGGGGTGCTACAAATTGCTTTCTTTGATCAGCTATCAGCTGGCTCTCTGTTCGATATGGCCAATAGTGGACTATAAAGGGAAAATGCAAGAATGGCAGAGGTAAAAGAGACTCCCTCTTGCTATCTGTTCCATGTCTTTGTTGACATCACTCTATGATAGCATTTGAGCTTCTTTTGGCCCTCCCATAATCATCGTCATCTGGCCCCCCTGGAAGTATCAATAGCATCTAGAAATGCCTCTTCTTCTAAATTCTAGTCCTGCCTCATGGGCTTTTATTTAAACCTTCTAATTTCTGAAACCTCAGCCTCCTGCTGCCATCCCCTCTGTTCTGGAGGTGGGTGAGGCTTCTGCAATTTTTTTTTCAGTTCTATAAGAACTGAGTATCAATACACCATCAATTCTGTTATATTGAAATACCCAGCATGGCTTCTGCTGTTCTGACAGTACCCTGATTGGCATAAGTACTTTGTTGTGGATTAGAAATGGGATGACAAGAACCGATATTAGAAGACCATTTAAAAGCTTTACCAATACCTAGGCAGATATAAAGAAAGTCAGTGCTATGGGAGTAAAAGTAAAAATGGTAAATAATAGCAGCTAACACTTATACCAGCACTGTTCCAAGTCCACAATCCCTATAAGATAGGTACTATATTAGTTCCATTTTACAGACAAGGAAACTGAGGCCCAGAGAGGTTCAACTAATGGGCTCCCAACCACATAGATAGTAATGATAGATAACTTCATCTTCTGGTTCCAAAGCCCTCCCTTTGGCCAATTTAAAAGGGGTTGAGTTCTTGAGTTATTTCTGAAAAAGAAGCAATAGTGTTTGGCCACTAATTCAACAGAAAGAATCAGGGGGAAAAAAAGAAGTAAAAAAAAAAAATAAAATAAAATAAAAATAAAATAAAAAAACCTCCTGGACACATTTAGTTTTGATGACAATAAATGATGAAGTTTTTAATTACAATGGGAAAAAATATCAGATTTGTGTATCTGAAGGAATAGTTAAATCTTGAATATTTTTTATTCAAAATGATTATAGGGCATGTGAGGAGTGATGTTAGTTGAAAGTTGAATTTTAGCAGGGCATTCAAACAGGTTGGCCTTAGAGATAAAGATTCAGGCCTTCAGAATAATAAGCTAGATAAAACCATGAAAGAACATGGTGACTCCTGCCCTCAGAACGAGGCTGAAGCGAGCAGAGTTTTCAAGCTGTTAAATATAAATCTTTGTGGGTTTTTTTCCTCCATAAAGAATAGCAAACAGTGTTCAGAAAAATATATATATATTAAGCAGGGAATGGAGACATGAGGGATTAAAAGAAATGTATGTGGTATGACGCATAAGAAAAATATGAAACTATCCAAGAGCTTCTTTTTTTTTTTTTAATGGAAGGAAACAAAAAGAGGAGGAAAAGACAGATAAAAAGAGTTCAGAACAAAATGCCTTAGTTCCTAACTGAAGGCAGGATCGCCTAGATTGATTATACTCCTTAGAAGTGTTTGGCTGCAGAGACTGGGATGACATCAGCAAGCCAATCCCTAGCTGAGAAGAATGAGTCACATTTTCGTCTGTTTTCACTTGATTAAAATATTTTACATTTGTTGAGCTTGAAAAAAAAAAGACAGAGGAAGCCATTGAAAATGGAAAACTGAAACTCCAAAGATGGTGAATTTCTGAATCACTAGAATTGCAGCATCATAGATGCTTAATAACTTTGATTTAAAGTTAAAAAAAAAAAAACCCTGTTCAAGAAATAATTCACCAAGTTGCATAAGACTTTAGGACTTACTTAAACTTTTAATTCCAAACAGAGATCATTTTTTAAAAGTGTCATCTTGTATCATATCTTTTAAAATATAAAGACCTGTCAGCTATAAGAAAAATGGGTAAGATTTTAAGAATATCTAGAGTTTATGACTTGCTTTGTTCAGGTCAGTATGAACTGCTTATTTTGATGGTTCAAATGTATCTAAATATTTGCCTCTTTGGGGCAGAGCAGGCAGGAAAAGCAGAATGAAGGGGTGGGAACAGAGGTTTGCTTCTTTATAGAATCTATGTCAAGTCATCTGCAAAGAATCCATTTCCTGGCAAATGCCTGCTAACTGATTTGTCCATATTTTTTTTTTTTTTTTTAAACTGTGACTCCTAACACTGACCTTCAGGTCCCTTAGCAATGAGAGATATTTATAATTAGGCAATCTCACTTGGAAAAGAAATCCATGGCTGCTGGCTTCGGCAGTTATTTTTCTAAGTTTGTGAATTAGCGTGAGGCTCAAATCATATAAATGAAAGGAATCTGTAAATGTTAGGCCCTGCATAAACCTTAGATACTGTTGTTTTAACGGGCTGGAGATACAGAAATCAACTAACAAATAGGACTGACAGCGTTTAGCTCATTTCAATTCAAGAAAACATGCTGCTTTCCAAGATTTCATTGTTTCTTTTATCCTGTCATGATGTTAACTAAATATTGTTCATTGCTGAAACTTACCAAACCCTTCAACAATGACTAGGTGGGTCTCTCTAAATATAACCCAAAAGCATTCAGAAAAAAAAAGGAGTTAAAATTTATTCACTTAAAGTTTAAAACTGTGTAATGACAAAAATAAATTTGGATGGAAAATGCTACATTGTCAAAAATTATTATCATTATTATTGCTATAACGCATATAGACAAAGAAACTAAATTTTTATGCCTATATAAATAATAATTCTTATATATCATGAAGAACAAGGCTAAGACTTCAGTAGAAAAAATATGCAAAATTAAGAACAGGTCATATATAAAAGAAAAAAATGACTGAAAATAAGTAAATAGAAACAAATAGATAAAAAGTCAAGCCCTGAAAATTTAAAAACAACAATATACCATTTCTAACTCAGATTGATAAAGATTCAAAAAGGAAAATACCTGGGGCAGGTGGAGTCAGGGGTACTCCTGGTAAAATAGATTAGCTGTGTAATTAGCAAAAGGAAATTTGAAGTTATCCCTCCCTTTTTTAATCAAAAATGCAGGGTAGTGCAGGACAAGGCTAGGAAGCAGGGGGCAAAGAGACCCCTGGTGATCTCAAAGCCTAAGGAGCCATTGAGAAAGCCACTGCCTACAAGTACATGTTGTTGGCATGTTTCCCCTAAGATCTCTTCTACATTTGTAAAGCTTCTGGTCTTTTTTTTTTTTTGATCTTTTCTTTTTCTTTTTTTTATTATTAGTTGTTCAAAACATTACAAAGCTCTTGACATATCAGATTTCATACATTTGATTCAAGCAGATTATGAACTCCCATTTTTACCCCATGTACATATTGCAGATTCACATTGGTTCCACATCCACTTTTTTACATACTGCCATACTAGTGTCTGTTGTATTCTGGTGCCCTTCCTATCCTCTACTATCCCCCCTCCCCTCCCCTCCCCTCTCCTCCCATCTTCTCCCTCTACCCCATCTACTGTAATTTATTTCTCTCTCTTGTTTTTTCCCCTTTCCCCTCACTTCCTCTTATATGTAATTTTGTATAACAATAAGGGTCTCCTTCCTTTACCATGCAATTTCCCTTCTCTCTCTCTTTCCCTCCCCCCTCTCCACCCTATTTAATGGTGATCTTCTTCTCATGCTCTTCCTCCCTATTCTGTTCTTAGTTGTTCTCCCTATATCAAAGAAGACATTTGGCATTTGTTTTTTAGGGATTGGCTAGCTTCACTTAGCATAATCTGCTCTAGTGCCGTCCATTTCCCTGCAAATTCCATGATTTTGTCATTTTTTAGTGCAGAGTAATACTCCATTGTGTATAAATGCCACATTTTTTTATCCATTCATCTATTGAAGGGCATCTAGGTTGGTTCCACAGTCTACCTATTGTGAATTGTGCTGCTATGAACATCGATGTGTGAGTATCCCTGTAGTACGCTCTTTTAAGGTCTTCAGGGAATAGTCCGAGAAGGGCAATAGCAGGGTCAAATGGTGGTTCCATTCCCAGCTTTCCCAGGAATCTCCAAACTGCTTTCCAAATTGGCCGCACCAATTTGCAGTCCCACCAGCAATGTACAAGTGTACCCTTTTCCCCACATCCTCACCAGCACTTGTTGTTGTTTGCCTTCATAATGGCTGCCAATCTTACTGGAGTGAGATGGTATCTTAAGGTGGTTTTGATTTGCATTTCTCTGACTGCTAAAGATGGTGAGCATTTTTTTCATGTACTTGTTGATTGATTGTATGTCCTCCTCTGAGAAGTGTCTGTTCAGGTCCTTGGCCCATTTGTTGATTGGGTTATTTGTTATCTTATTGTTTAATTTTTTGAGTTCTTCTATCTGAAGTGTGAGAAGTAAAAATTTGTTCCCAGGATGTAGGCTCCCTATTTACCTCTCTTATTGTTTCTCTTGCTGAGAAAAAACTTTTTAGTTTAAGTAAATCCCATTTGTTGATTCTTGTTATTAACTCAATCATGAAATTCATATGGAAAAATAAGAGACCCAGAATAGCAAAAGCAACTCTAAGCAGGAAGTGTGAATCAGGCGGCATAGCGATACCAGATTTCAAACTATGCTACAGAGCAACAGTAACAAAAACAGCATGGTACTGGTACCAAAACAGGCGGGTGGACCAATGGTATAGAATAGAGGACACAGAGACTAATCCACAAAGTTACAACTATCTTATATTTGATAAAGGGGCTAAAAGCATGCAATGGAGGAAGGATAGCATCTTCAACAAATGGTGCTGGGAAAACTGGAAATCCATATACAACAAAATGAAACTGAATCCCCTTCTCTCACCATGGGATCAAATCCATTAACTCAAAATGGATCAAGGAGCTTGATATCAAATCAGAGACTCTGCATCTGATAGAAGAAAAAGTTGGCTCCGATCTACATATTGTGGGGTCGGGCTCCAAATAGCTTCTGGTCTTAATCCTAAGTGTTTGCTCCATTCTGAGTTGACTTTGGTGCATGAGAGATAGGGATCTAGCTTTAATCTTTTACATATGAATATTCAGTTTTCCCAGCACTCTTCAAGAAGCTATCTTTTCTCCAGGGTAGGTTCTTGGCACCTTTGTCAAGAGTCTACTGTAGCTGTCTGGGTTTGCCTCGGTGTCTTGCCTTCTATTCCATTGGTCTGCACTTCTATTTGTACTCCAAGCTGCTGTTACTGAGGCTCTATATAATAATTTGAAGCCAGGTATGGTGAGGCCTCCAGCTTTACTTTTTTAGCTCAGAATTACTCAATCTCTTGTTTTTCCATATGATTTTAGTATTGTTTTTCTAGTTTTGAGAAGAATATCATTGGTATTTTGATAGGGATTTCACTGGATATGTAAATCACTTTTGGTAATATGGGCATTTTAACAAACTGTTGGGGAGCATAGAAATTAGTACAGTCATTATGGAAATTAGTATGGGGCCCCTCAAAAAACTAAAAATGATCCAGCTACACCACTCCTCAAATCTATCCATGAGAGTTAAAGACAGCATCCTTTAGAGTTACTTGCAGTCCCATGTTTATAGCAGCACAATTGACAAAAGCAAAATTATGCAACCAGCCTAGGTGTCCATCAAGAGATGAATGAATAAAGAAAATTCGGTCTATATACACAATAGAATTTTATCAGCCATACTGAAAAATTAAATTATGTCATTTGCAGGGAAAAAAATGATGAAACTGAGGAGCAAGAAAGACAAATGCCATAGATTTTCTTTCATATGTGGAAGGTAAAAAAAAAAAAAAAACAAGGCAGATGGGAAGGGAAATCTCAAAATCTCATGAAAATAGAAGGGAGATCATTAGGATAAAGAAGTGGACCGAGAGAGGTAACAAGGGAAAGCCAGGGGAGGTACTGGGAAATGAAACTGATCGAATTATTTTATATGCATTATAAATGTGCCACAGTAAAACACACCATTCTATATGATTAATATGCACTAATTAAATGTTTTTAAACTCTTGACTAACCAATTAGCTTCTTCTCAGAAATGAATGTATAGATTCCTTGGAATTTTGTGAAAGGTGCTTTTCCTATTTTATGCATAATATGAAGAGCTCCTTTAGATATATCTTATGCTTGACATCTATGTTACTTAACACTTATTATCACCTTTTGCCAGGACAAAATATTGGTATGTTTTCTTATGCAATTTTATTATTACTTTAAAAGTTAAAAGTTCTTGAACTTTCTTTTAGCTAGATACTATTATCTTCACTTTAACATTGTGATATAAACTCAGGCTCAGAAAACTTAAGGCAATTTCTTATTGACACATGGCTCATAAACAGAAGATCTTGGATCTACACTTAAGTCTTCTGACTCAATCACAATTGAGCAATTCAGGCTACAGGGAAACAAAATAAATATATAGCTATGAAGATTCCCTGAGGAATTCTCACCTCCTCCAACTCAAGAGAATACCTGAAATTCAAATGCTACTTCAGTGTAACTGGCATAGTAATGAAGCTTGAGAATTTGTACTTTTCTTCTTTCCTCCATCCTTCTGCACTTTTTTTGATTGCTCACATAGCTCACCTGAGCAGCAATAAATAAAACGTGTAATTGGACTTTGAGAGAATCTCATTCCTCCAACAAAATATAAAATAGTGATTTTAATGGTGTTCAAATCTTATAACAAGCACGTTTTTTGGCCATATTTTTTAACAAATAAAAAAAGCAAGTCAAATTAATTGTAATAGCACTAATATTATCATTTTCAAACTGAAAACAAACTTTTTTCTTTTCCTAACTTGTACTATACAAATACAGAGCTGTGTAAGGTGATTTGAGGCATCGCCCTGGTTTCCCAAGGCTCCATCTGCCTCCCATTTTAGTCTGGAATCTCTATGTAAAAACCCATCCCTTTTTGCCTAGTCACTAATTTCTGCTGGCTACCATTAGATTCATTTGACAATTCACTAACGCATTCACTTATTAATATTCTTTTCCCTAGAAGCTGGGGGATGGGAATTCAAAGATGAAAATTTTAAGTATCTGCTGCCTTAATATCTTGAGATTTAGACTTTAAGTTTTAGGATATGTCCTAGCAATATGTTCACATAATCATAATTTTTTTATAAAATCTTAAAAACAAGATATTTTAACTGTAATAAATTAAAATCACCAAAACTTCCTTTGTTACACTTTTGGTGTGGCAATAGGAACTTCATGGACCCAGCAAAGAAACTGAGTTGGGGGTACACTTATCTTGACTTAGTGGGATTTAAGGATGTAGGTTCACATCCATTCCATATATAGTTGAATTACTGCTAGTAACCAAGTGTAGAAATAGTTTATAGAAATACTCCTACTTATTATAGTACTAACCCTGCATTGTACTACAAAAATCCAGGTCTATAATTTATATATTAATATGAACATATCGTGTGGCACCTTGCAATGAAAATATGTGAGTAGTGGAGAAAACAAAAGGTTTAATACATAAAATACACGCATTTGGCGTGTGGAAAAGTCTACCAATTATCATCTATAAACAACTGAATTTGAGCATTGAGTTCTCTCTGATGCCTAGTCAACATGGAAATCCTCTTCTGATAGCAATATATTTGATAATTCAGTGTTTACACCTATAAATGCACCCTCCATTCTTATGGGTCTTTCTTGGTGGGGGCACAGAAATGGAATTCATCACAAATCTCTATTGTAGGATACAAACACACAGAAGTAGTGTCTTTTAAATTTATTATTTATTTGTTTGTTTGTTTGTTTATGGCATGCTGGGGATTGAACTCAGGGGCACTTAACCACTGAGCCACATTTCAGTAGTCCTATTTTGTATTTTATTTAGAGACAGGGTCTCACTGAATTGCTCAGTACCTCACCATTGTTGGCTTTGAACTTGATATCCTCCTGTCTCAGCCTCCCTATCCACTGTGATTACAGGCATGTGCCACTGGGCCTGGCCAGAAGTAGTATTTTAGTTAGCTCTTTGCTGCTGTGACTAAAACAAGATCTAAACAGAAAAATTTAAAAGGAAGAAAAGTTTGTTTGGGGGCTCATGGTTTCAGAGGTCTTAGGAGGCTGGCTCCATTTCTCTGGCCTCAAGGTGTGGGACAGTGTAGCAGAGGGAAACCACTTACATCATGATCAGAAAGTAGAGAGACTCCACTAGCCACAGACAAAATATATACCCCAAAGCCACACCCTACCACTTCAGTTACCACTCAGTTAACCCCTCTCAGGGGATTTAATCACTGATTGGGTTAAGACTCTTACAACCCAATAATTTTTCCTCTGAACCTTCTTGCACTGTCTCACACATGAGCTTTTGGGGAACACCTCACATCCAAACCCTAACCAGTAGTAATAACAGAAAGTATCTCAGTGCAAGAAAATTCTTGCATTATTTTTGTATCAGATTATAGTAGATATTTTGCATTATATCTGATTTACCTTATCCTAACAAAATCTGGTGCAAAAACTGAAAAGAGCCAACAATGTACAAAATTGCCACTTATGTAACATATTTCTTTAAAAAGCTTGTAATCAAATAATGAAACTACTGCACAAACACATAAGTGATATATAATATAATAGAGCAGCCATATAAAAGTTCATTTAAATTTTCTTGTTTATACCTTAATTTTAGGTTAATTTTGTGTATTTTCACATTTATGGATCATACTAAATTTAAATACAATAGGAAGTATTCTAGTAGACAGCAAAAATTTAACATAAGAAAAATTATTTTAAACTAAGTTTAAAAAAGTCTTCTTCAATATTTATGGTATTTGCCATATTTTTACAATCAAACTCAATGTCTTCTCTTCTCATTCTAAATAAATATTCACTTATAACAAATGTACTTTGTAATTTCATAGTCTTTTTCTTATGTAGACCTTCTCAAATTAAGTTCTAGGACTCAAAAAAAAATCTAGAATCTGTAGGGGAAAAAAGTAAATAAGTGGATAAAATTATCACATTTATTATGATGTAGGTGAGCAGCTGGAGATATACTGTAAAACATTTGTATATAACTTAGAAACAGTGATAGATACCAAGAGTTGTTCATGTCATGGCACTGAAAGCTCTAAGTGAATCTGAAAAGTATGTAGTTTAACTTTTTATTGTAAAATATTTGAAATTTAGAAAAAAGTAAGCTTCTTGCTTGGGGTATACAATGAGTAAGAGAAAGTAGGCATAGAAACCAGGTTGAAGTGCAATGTAAGCCTGGCAAATAGTACCTTGGGACTTTGGAGCCAAGGCAGCTTCACAGACATTCTATCTGTGCAGTCAGAGCCCAACTCTTAGAAGCATTCCATGCTGGGTTAACAATCTACTGTCACCTTCTTGAAATTCTTAATAAAATTTAGAACAAAAGGATCCATATTTTCATTTTGCACTGAGCCCTACAACTTATGTTGCCAGTTTGTATGGAACACATAGTAGCCCATTACACAGTTCCTTGTTAAACTGGAATGAGGGCCTTTTGCCACCTGGCTGTCACCAGATACAGTGTCCACAAAAGGGCCATGAATTCAGGTAAAGAGAAACTCTGCAGCTGAGACTCATCCTGCAGGAGCTGACAGTTGGACAATCAGGTTTCTCATGGAGGGTCCTGAGCAGCATATTGTCATGTCCACCACAGGTTTAATGCTCATGTGTGTTAAGTCTACCCAAGTACTTTAATGATAATTTTAATTGCCTGAGTATCTCCTTATTCATAGTAAGTATGTAAATACTCCTAAAGTTTAAATCATTTTTTATCAATTCCTTAGTAGGAATTTTCTTAGTTTTCTTTAGAAAACTCAAATTAGCTTGAAAATTATCTCTTCAAAATTATTTTAATTATGATAAATCGACAGCTTTAATAAGTTCACCACATTAAAATACCAGCAATTTTTTTTTCTACATAGGTTCTAATATGCCAATCACTCTCAGGCTAACCAATACAAATACAAAAATCTTGGTCTCTGATTTTTTAAATCAAATATTACTTAGATATACTTTCCAAATACACTATTTCAAATATAGGCATATATTAGAAAGATCTTGAATTTAGGGGAAACTGGAAACACATTGGTAGTGTTGGTTATATATTAGGAAATAAACCATTATCAGTAGCAATACATAAAGTGAAAGGATGAAAACAAACAGTATTTTAGTATCCCAGTGTCATTTCAGGTGCTCCACAGTCTGTGAGCAAAGTCTAAAACAGGATGACCATGAGGCAGCCCTCCCCGCCCCTCTTGCCATGATCATTTTATTTCCATAGCACTTATTTATTTCTAACTTACCAATTTCACTTGTTATTTTCATTGTCTAGTTCCTCCCTGCCCAACATAAGCCCTTTGAGGTAAGGGCTTTTAGTCAGCTTTGTTTATTGTCATATCACCAATACAAAGAAAAGTAGCTGGCCTATAATGAGAGCTCAAAAATGAGTTATTGAATAAACGAGTAAATCTAAAGAAATTTATTAAAACTTTATTAGAATTGTGACTAAAAATATGCAATCCATAACCTCACACTTGCATAATTAGCAAAGGCCAAGAGCTGTTAAAACTGTGTCTGAACAGAATTCAAAATGGAGCCACAAAAGCAATGCTCATACTTTCAAGCACTCTAAATAATGAAAAATAGTTACAGTGAAAACTAATCTGTACTCTGGCCTCTCTTTGTGATGATTCAATCTTTTTTATATTCATGTTTTTATTACAGTTTAAAGGCTATCTTACAAATCTGAGGCAAGCATAGAAAAGGTATTTGAATTTATAAGCTTAAGTTTCTATGTCTCAGAGACTGATAGCACCTTTTTTAAAAACATGTTCTTTTTTTTTTGTTCTTTTGAGATACACATGAGAGTAGAGTATATTTTGACATATTCTAAATACACAGAGTATAATTTATTCTAATTAGGATCCCATTCTTGTGGTTGTACATGATGTGTAGTTTCACTGGTCCTGTATTCATATATGAACATAGAAAAGTTATGTCTGGTTCATTTCACTGTCTTTCCTTTTCCTATTCCTTCTCCTTCCCTTAATTCCCCTTTGTCTAATCCACTAAACTTCCACTCTTCTCCTTGCCCGCCTTATTGTGTGTTAGCATCCACATATTAGAGAGAACATGTGACCTTTGGAATTTTTTTGGATAGGCTTATTTCACTTAGCACGATAGTCTCTAGTTCTATCTATTTACCGGCAAATGCCATAATTTCATTTTTCTTTATGGCTGAGTAATATTCCATTGTATATATATACCACATTTTCTTCTTCCATTCATCTGTTCAAGGGCAACTAGTTTGGATCCATAGCTTAGATATTGTAGATTGTGCTGCTATAAATACTGATGTAGCTGCATCACTGTAGTATGTTGATTTTAAATACTTTGATATATACTAAGGAGCGGGATAACTGGGTCAAATGGTGGTTCCATTCCAGTCTTTAGAGGAATCTTCACACTGTTTTCCATAGTGATTGCACCAATGTGCAGTCACACCAGCAACATATGAGTGTACCTATTCCCCCAAATCCTTGACAACAATTGTTGCTGCTTGTATTCTTAATAATTGGAAAAATAAGAGGCCCAGAATAGTCAAAGTAATCCTCAGCAAAATAAAAGTAAAGCAATAGGCATCACAATACTAGACCTTAGATGGAGAAGAATCTAGAGAATAATACCATGCTGATAATAAAACCTGGTTTCTATTTTACTGCTTTGGATATGATTAAATGCTATCAGGCAGTCTGAGGCATGTTTAGGCATAGAGAAATCAGAGATCAAAGACACTGCTGGACTAGCCTGAAAGGCATGCTCTATACTGTCCTTGTGAAGTTCAGGGACCACGTCTCTCCTGGATGCCTGTGGACAGAGAAAGGAGCCATTTTTGCAGCTGCACTGCAGGGGTCAGAAGGTATGGGAGCTGATGCTTGGTAAACTCAAGTTGGGCCCAAAGTGTGGGACTGGAAAACCCATACTGCAAAACAGATAATTCCTAAATAAGCAGAAGAGGGTCAGAGTGTGGAAAGAGGTTTACACAAGAGAATGCAAGTCATCGAAAGCCCCCCAGCTCACCCCTCCCCATCTAGTCCAGGCACTGGAAGGACCTGCTAGAAGGGCTGTGCTCACACTGGAATTTGAGAGAATTGAGTTTGTAGAATAAACCCTAGAGACCAGGAAATGTGGAGTCCATGGATGGCAAAGGGGACAGAGGATTGGCTCCTCCACCAAAGGGTCTGCCAGCATGGACTGGCAATTGCTGGGCCTTGGAAGAATTTATAAAAAGAAAAAATAGTCATACTAACATTAACACTAAAAGCACATGTTTGGATGAAGTCTATATCCAAACATTGCACCTTCTTTACAAAAATGTATTTATTCGAGAAATGCAATCTAGACAAGTGTACATTTTAAAGAAAAAGAAAAAGGAACATAGAGCTTAGATAGGAGTTGTTGGCTCCCAGTGATTGGTAATGTACCTAAGAAAAATTCATTCTCTTTTTTTCCAGGCTGTTTTCTCCTAATCTGCCCCTCATTGGCAGCAAGGGTGAAAGATAGTGCATGGCAATGTGGTAAAAGTTGGACTAAAGTTCAAGAAACCAATGTTGCACTCTGTGCAGAATAGAATTTTCTGTAATGTGGGTTTATTCAAAACTCAAAGTTAAGGACATTTATCTTCTGAAACATGAATGTGTTCATGACATAGTTCCACTATCTCCTAAATCCTCTCTGTGATCCATTGACCTTGAAGCCTTGCAAAAAAATTTCTAGAGTATTACTAGCATGAATTACATATCAAGTAATGCTTAACTTTATTTCAACTAATCAAGATAAGTCACTATCATTTTAGTGCTAAATTTCCTCTTGTTCTTGCTTTTGTTTTCTTTTTTCAGGGCTGAGGACAAAACTCAGGAACTTTCCCATGCTAAGAAAGTGCTCTGCCACTGAACTAAACCCCGAACCCCTTTTGTTCTCAAATGGATGCTAACTAATAAGTTTAACAAAGTGGGCCCTAAGCCAGATGTTCATAAGTGTTAGTGTACCTCAGAGTCATCTGAAATGACTGATAGTATTGAAAATTCTTAGGCCCCTTCCCCCGAAATTCAGATTCAGTAGGACTAAGGTGTGGTCCCCACGTTAAGAAATATCAAAGCTCATACCTGTGAATTTAAAACTTTTGTTAATATTAGAAATACTATTAGAAATAATGTTATATAGCACAGATAAGAAACATTTAATAATAAAACTATTATCAAGTATAATTTTTTTATAACATAGTCTCCAACCTCTGTAGGCCAATGAAAAGTATTTTCTCTCTTTTTATAGTTGTCTTCTATTCAGGAAAGGGGTCAGTTCAAATTCATTCTCTTGCAGAACTGAAAGAAACAGCTGTGTACTCATAAATGCCAGAACAGAAATGACTGGATGATTTCCTTCTTAGGCTACCAAGGATGGATCCTCAGAGAAACTAGTCTGGACACTTGAAAAAGCACTTATGGGCTTGACTCTGGTCCACTGGACTTTGGCCAAGGCAAACCTGACTGCTTTCCTCTTCAGAAGGGGCAGTTGTGTTTGTAGTTTAGGAAAGGAAATCACTTATGCCCAGTAGAAAGCCTCCCAGAATCCCAAAACTACAATTATGTTACAGGCCGAATATAGAACATCACTGAGCATATGAAAAATAGATCTCAATGACTTCACATGACATTGGTCTAGACTCCTATGCTGACAAATTTCCATTTACCCACTACAAGTATTTCTAGGATATATGTCAGAATAATTCATGGGCAATGTTCAGGAACTATAAATAAATAAATTATAAATTTCTTCTATAAAGGCCAAGTATCTGGGTTTTGTCTAAGTCAATCCATTTAAAAATATATTCTTATGTAAATTAATTATATACCAAAATATCTTATTATGTTGTATTTATTATATAATACATTTATCCAAATGTCTTAATACACAAGAAACTTCTACCAAAATAATTACTAAGTGAAGTCATCATGGAAAATTTATTTTTCCCATTCAAATTTAAAGTTGTTTTCCAAATTATCTCACTCACAAGATTTAGTATAACAAAAACATATGCTTGGATGATATTTTATGTAAGTAACCAGTCTATCTATATTCATCTAATCCATAATTCATTGCTGTTTTTCAAAATTCAGATAATTTTCTCCATTTATTGAGTCTCTGAATACCAGACCAAGCTAAACAACTGGAAGATCAAAAATAAACCATAAAGGGGCTGGGGTTGTGGCTCAGTGATAGAGCACTTGCCTAGCACATGTGAGGCACTGGGTTTAATCCTCAGCACCACATAAAAATAAATAAATAAATAAATATTGTGTCCATCTACAACTAAAAATAAAATAAAATAAATAAAAAATAATAAACCAGGAAGTTTAGGAAAAAGTGAATCAGATCATAAGGAATCTTTGTGTGTGTTCATGAGAAGTCATGCAAGAATATTCATAGCACAACTATAAAAGCCCCAAAACAGCAACCATCCAAATGTGTATCAAAACATAATGATAAATAAAGTTGTGGTTCTATTCATACAGCAATTACAATAAATGATCCATAATTATCCTCAATTATGCAAAAATCCTTCAACTACAATATTGCGTACATAGCCAATACTATATTGTTGTTCTATACTGTATATTTCTATTCATATAAAGTGAAAAATTAATCTTTAGTGCTATAAATCAGAATAATGATTAAAAGTTATAAGAGATAATAGTGCTTGGAGATAAATATGCAGGGAGGCATATAAGATTCTGTTTATCTGGGTCCTAGAACACGGCTCTGTTCACACTGAGAAAAGTTTTTACTTTTTTATTATGCATAAGTGATATGCACTTTTCTTTATGTACATTGCACAACAATAAATAGTTAATTTTAAAATATTCTGTCACAGACCTGTAAGAAAAATAATATGAACATGGGTAAATGAGGACACGAGAGACAACAGCAGGGAAAGGGAGTAGTGGTGCCAGGAGAAACCAAGACAAAAACATAGATCAAAGAAATTTCTTATGACTGCCTGTTTCTTCATGGAGGAAAGAAAGGAAACTAAGGATAAAATCTAAACTAAAATCCTTGGATAATATGAAAGATCAAAGCAAAACAGAAAACATCACCAAAAATTTTCTCCCCTAATGTGAAACTGTCAAAAATCAATGGAACTTAAAAGAATAGATGGCTTCTGGATCCTTGATTACTGTTAAAAAAATAAAATTAGTTCCCTATCTCACACTATATAATCTCCCCAGATATCACTTGCTCTTCCAACTTCAAAAATATAGGTGAAATATAAAGGAGGTTATAGATAAAATATAAAAGAGGAATCCATTCTTAAAAAATCAAAAAGTATAATTTTGAAAAATGCATAGTAATTCTAACAGTTTTTTTCAACATGAAAAAAGTTCTACGTATTCAATGAGCAATAAATCAAAGTGAGAACATTTAAAAGAGAAAAACATTTAATAGAAAAACATTTGAAACTTACATGAAAGGCAAATAGTTCATATACTTGATCAGCTAAGATTGTTTTTTAAACCAACAAAAATATTTTAACAGAAAAGCAGACATATCACAAAAGAAAGTAAGTAAATAATGAATCAACCTCAATGCATATCAACATGAGACAATTTTGAGATTATAAAATTTCTAAGGACTATATTAACAAGCAGTGTTGAATAATACAGAACATAACAGAGGTACAAATATTAAAACTATCTTGAAGGACAACTGGTCCTACTAATCAAAACACTTCATAGTGTACATACCATAGGGCATTAAGCTCAGCCATCCACAAACTTCATAGACACTAAGGAAGAAGCAATTGGGTGGAACCAGTGATAATAGCAAATCCAGAACCCCAAAACTTGCAAGGGCTGCTGCTGGGTACAGCATAGATGAGGGAGCACATGTTTGGACTTCTGAGGACCTTTGATATAACTGGAGTTTATTCACGATGAAGTCAAAAATTAAAAAAAAAAATGTTTATAACATACTGACCCAGATGGACTAGATTACAAAATGGCAATCACCTTGCTAATCTTGAAAACAGTGCCTACTATTATTTTGTGCCCAGAAAACTCCTGCCACATGTAAATTATCAAAGTCAGGCTCTGAGAATCTTGCATTCAAATTTGGCAAAATGTCAATTTTGTTAAAAGAAAACTTGGGTATTTTGTTTTTTTTCCAGTTACAACAAAAGGAATATTGCCCATGTTTGGGGGAAAAATTAAGCAAAAAAAGAATATTTTCAACTATTTAAAAAAAAAGAAGTAACTCCTCAAAACCAACCCCCCCCAAAAAAAATAATAATGCCACTTCACATGTTCTCAGTTGGACACTAACCTTAGGAGATTTTTTTAAATTTTTTAAAATTGTATGTGGTTGTGCCATTGTGCTATTTTTTCCTATACTTTTTTTTATTAGAGCTATATAGTTACACATGTTAGTTGGGTTCATCCTGACAAACTCATACATGTGTGGAAATCAATGTCAGTTCATGATCTCCACTTTTCCCTCCTGCCGCAGTCTGACTGGGCACAGAATCACAAGCCACTCAAGCAGGAACAAAACTTCATTTTTGAAAATGCCGCCAATACCCTATACGCGTCCGGCAAGCAAGCCGGTCCACCCACGTGGTCGCGTCTACTGGAACCAGAGCCCAGGACCTCCCCCGGAATTCCCTCCTACTATCCTTCCCCAACCAATGGGAACTCTCCAGGAGTCCCGTAACATGAGTCCGGTAGCAGGCCAAGGTGAACAGCAGGAGTCCAATTTCCATATGAATGTAAATCTTAACATAATCATATCATCTCAACCAAAAGTGCCATGCATCATATTATTTGGTTGTGGCTCCTAGCATCTGCCCCCTTCTGTTTAATTAAGCAACAGGCAATGTGGCTAGGGACCGTGCCTGTTAGGTATGTCCAATTCAACATATGGTTCTTACCCGTCATCGGAAAACTGACCTCTAGGCATCAGCCTCCTGTCTTAGGTTGATACCACTGCAACTGAATCATACCCGTCACTGACTACCGGTCCAGTATATAGCCATACCTGTGGATAGGCCTATGCACCAGTGGGGGGGTGAGGTTCTTTGCCTCACCTCAGTTGGCCCCCAAAATTAGACCATAGTAGAAGGGAGGAGGATACAGAAATGCCACGACATCAAGTCAATTGATGGCTCCTTAGGAAAAATTGTAACACTGGTGACACATCAGCTAAGATACGCCAGCACTACCATAATTCGCTGTATCAACAAATAGAGCACAATGCATACAAGTGATACATAGTCCAGACAAGTTTTGTAAGCAGTTCAAAGTGGAGAAATCTATCAATATGTCCATTTCCTCCCAAAATAAATCGACTCAGTGATTGAGCATTACTTGTTGAGTTATTATTCATTGATGTATCAGTTTATACAGTTTGTTGTGATAACTATTGAAGAAGTTGTAGTTTGGTTTCATCTTTGTCTTCACCGGCACTGGGATGAAAATAGGGATTGACAATGATGTTAAGAAAAGAAAAAAATGTAACATTTCAACAGGTGTTAAGAAAACAATTTTTAGAACAATTTACATTATCCTGAACAGAATTATTAAATATAATGAAAAGGAAAGGTGAAAGTAAACAAACAGATCTGTTAACCTGCTTATTTGTACACATATTAAAACAGTCTTCAACAGCTGTTTACCCAAATTAAATTAAACCATTAAAATCATGTGAATAATAAAAAAAATTTTGGATCCATATTTTTATGAGCGCTCCTCATATATGATATATGGACATACGCACATACAGACATACAACACAAAACAGAAATGTGCACACGTAACATACAACACATAAGACAATAGTAAAGGCCTTGTAGATTTACCTAGGTGAAATCTCCATTGCAATGTTTAAAAACTCCATAGTCAAAAAATAAAACTGATCAGAAAAACATTAATTTATGTCTGTATGAGCTCAAAAATAAAATGGAACTTTATGATGTGGGAAAAAGCAATAATAAAATAGATATTGAAAAAAGCATCCTGGTTGATCACTGTCGCAGATGTAAGAATAGCCAAGCTGGAGTTCTGGATATCAGCTGTTATGGATTTGAATCAAATCATCTTCTTTTTCTGTAGAAATTGTTTTGGTTAACCTCTCTAGAATCCAAATCGGCTGCTGTTCCTCCTGTGGAAAAACACAGACAGAGCCCCGACTCCAGACTATCACTGGGTCCGGACCTTTCCATTGTCCTGTTAGAATATCCTTCCAAAGTACCTTAGGCTTATGTGCATTTTTTGGGTACAAATGTCTTTCCGCAGCACTAAGCCCTGATGAATCCAAATTTTAAAAGTTTAGAGTAAAAAGGGTTATTTTAAGTTTATCCTTGGGGGATATATACCCCTTTCCAATTCCCTCCTTTTGTTTTAATAAGTACATTTTAATAGTTTGATGAGCTGTTTCAACTATACCTTGTCCTTGTTGATTGTATGGAATTCCTGTTATGTGAGTAATGCCAAATGATGAGCAAAATTGTTTAAAAGAGGTAGAAGTATAACCAGGACCATTGTCCGTTTTTAACTGCTTTGGAACGCCCACAGTGGCAAAATTTTGTAAGCAATGAGCTATAACATCTTTAGTTTTTTCTCTGGCATGAAGGGAGCCCATCAAAAATCTGGAAGAAGTATCAACTGTAACATGCAATATTTTAATTTTCCAAATTCTGGCAAGTGTGTGATGTCCATCTGCCAAATATGGTTAGGTATCAGTCCTCTAGGATTGACTCCAAGATTAACTTGTGGTAAAAATGTCACACAATTTTGACATTGTTTTATTATATGTCTGGCTTGTTCTTTAGTTATTTTAAAATGCTTTTGTAAAGTATTAGCATTGACATGGAACCTTTTATGAAAATTTATAGCTTCTTCTATTGTGGAGAAAATATGTATGTCATGTGTAGATTTATCTGCTAGTTCATTGCCCAAACTAAGGGCTACAGGCAATCCTGTATGTGCCCTGATATGTCCTATAAAGAATGGATCTTTTCTGTCCCAGATTAGACTTTGTATAGCAGAAAACAAAGAGAAAACAGTAGAAGAAGGTGAAATCCTACCAGCATCTTCAAGGGATAATATAGCATTAACTACATACTGACTATCAGAAAATAAATTAAATACAGAATCTTTAAACATCATAAAAGCTTGTAATACTGCATTAAGCTCTACCTTTTGAGCTGATTGTTTGGGTACTAAAAATGTAAAAATTTGA
The DNA here is from genome assembly GCF_964194105.1 of Spermophilus citellus. Lineage (NCBI taxonomy): Eukaryota > Metazoa > Chordata > Mammalia > Rodentia > Sciuridae > Spermophilus > Spermophilus citellus. The sequence goes on from NC_138192.1 coordinate 91,208,372, forward strand.
TCAGGAGTAACTACTGCTGCTGTACCATTGTTTGACCCATCAGTGAATATATTTGGAGCATTTATGATAGGGGTTTTTCTTGTCATTTTTGGAAAAACTACAGGATGCTTAGACCAAAAAGACAACAAAGGATTAGATGGTAAGTGATTATCAAATGAAACACTAGATTTACACATGATTATTGCCCAAGTATTTAACTCATTAGCTAACTCATCAATTTGATCCATAGTATATGGAGTAATAATTTTATTGGGAGAAATCCCAAACACTCCCTTTGCTGCTTTTATTCCTTTGAGTATTAATTGTCCTACAGCCTCAGGATATCTAGTAAGAATAGTGTTAGGAGAATAAGATAAATGTATCCACAATAATGGACCTTCTTGCCAAAATACTCCTGTAGGAATATTTTTTGTTGGTAGTACAATAAATAATAAAGGCAAACTTATATCAATTCTATCCAAATGCATATTTTCCATATATGTCTCAATGATTTTTAATGCTTTTCTTGCTTTAGGAGTTAACATGCGGGGGGAATTTGGATCTGATGGACCTTTTAGAATATCAAATAAAGGTCCCAACTCTCCTGTTGGTATGCCTAGATAAGGCCTTATCCAATTTATGTCTCCCAATAACTTTTGAAAGTCATTAAGTGATTTGAGTTGAATTTTTGGTGGACGGACCATGGTTGAGGATAATAGAACTCCTAAATAATTAATTGGAAGATTTAATTGTACTTTATCTATTGCTATCTCTAGATTATAATTTTTTAATAAGTTTGTAAGTGTGGCATAACATTCTAGCAATGTGTTTTTATCTTTATGTGCCAATAACACATCATCCATATAGTGAAATATTTGTAGTTCAGGATTTTGATTTCTAAGTGGCTGGATTGCTTTATTAACATAAATTTGACACATAGTTGGGCTGTTAGCCATCCCTTGAGGGAGTACTTTCCATTCATATCTCTGATCAGGACCTTCATGATTCAGTGCAGAGATAGTAAATGCAAAATGTGGACTATCCTCAGGATGAATTGGAATTGAAAAGAAACAATCTTTAATATATATAGCTAAAACATACCAGGTTTTTGGTAAAGCAGACAATTGGGGAATCCCTGATTGAGCAGGTCCCATAATAACCATTTCATTATTAATGGCTCTTAAATCTTGTAATAATCTCCATTTACCAGATTTCTTTTTAATGACAAAAATGGGAGTATTATGGGGGGATACGGAAGGTTGTATATATCCTTCCACTAATTGTTGTTTGACCAGGTCATGGGCTACTTGTATCTTTTCTTTAGTCAGGGGCCACTGAGGAACTCACACTGGTCTTTCTGATTTCCAAGTAATTTTGATTGTCTCAGTGGCCCTTTCTGAAAACCCAATCCATGTCTATTTATTTCTTGATCTATTTGAATTGGTGCTGTCATACCTTGTTCTTGTTCTCTTAATCTTTTTTCTTTCCTAAAGCCTTGTCTAGCCCTAGTAGTGGGCGTGTTAGGATTGATGTTATTTGTTAATGTCAATCCTAATTGATCTAGGACATCTCGTCCCCATAAATTTACGGGAAGATGATCCAATACATAGGGCTGTATAGTTCCTTCACATCCTTCAGGATCCCTCCAATCTAATACCATAGCAATTCTATGGGGATTTGTTGCCACTCCTAGGCCTCGAAGCGTTTGAGTGGCTTGTTGTAATGGCCAATGTTTTGGCCATTCTTGATGAGATATGATGCTGAGGTCAGCACCTGTGTCCAGCAGCCCATTAAAGTCATGTCCTTGAATATTTAATTTTAGCATTGGGCGAGAATCTAAATTTAAAGACAGCATAGCCCAATCTACACCTGTGGAGCCTAATCCCTTGGAACCTCTTTCTACATTACAACTGGAAAATGTATCATGCAGGCTGGGTATTATTAATAACTGTGCTATTCTATCTCCTGGTGAAATTACTGATATACCTCTTGGAGAACTAGCTATAATTTTTATTTCACCCTCATAATCAGGATCAATTACCCCAGGACTTATCATAAGTCCTTTTAGTGTAGAAGAACTGCGTCCCAATAATAAGCCTACTGTTCCCTAGGGTAGAGGTCCTTTTACTCCTGTGGGAATGATTTGAACTCCCATCTCTGGAGTTAGTACTGCTCTGGCAGAGGCGCAGATGTCCAACCCTGCGCTCCCTCTAGTTTGTCTGATGAGGGATTTAATGGATAATGCATCCTGGCCACTACCTTGATGGTGCTGCTGGGTTCCTCCATTGCCCCGTATATTTGTGGTTTTGGGCCCCGGGGCATTGGGCCCTCTAGTCCGTTTTTTGGCAATGGAGCCTGATACCTTTCTCCACAATATCGTGGGTAAACACTTGGTCCTTGTCCGTTTTTTGATAATGGAATACCCTCTATGGTGGTTTGAGAATGGCATTCATTAGCCCAATGTCTCCCTCTATGGCATCGTGGGAAAATACCCGGTATTCTAATCCTTTGATACCTAGCTTTGTTAAACCCTCCTCCTATGGGGCAACTCCTTTTAAAATGTCCTGTTTGATTACAATTATAGCATGTTTTTGGCCTGGCATCTAAAGCCTGTTGTACTGCTGCTAAGACTTGCCCTTGTTCATTAATGTCTCTACATAATTTAATATATGTGTTTAAATCTTCATGTCTCCATGGTCTAATGACCTCTCTGCAGCAACGATTTGCTTGGTCATAAGCCAGTTGTTTTATAAATGGCATTGCCTGTTCTGTATTTCCAAATATTCTAGAAGCTGTCTGAATAAGCCTATCTACAAATTCAGCGTAAGGTTCATTAGTTCCTTGTATTACCTTAGATAATTGACCTTGTAAATCTCCATGCCCCTGTAAAGTTTTCCATGCCCTAACTGCATCTACAGCAATTTGTGCGTATACGCCAGGATCATATTCAATTTGTTGTCTTTGACCCTCATAAGGTCCCTTTCCTAATAACATATCTAGATTTCTTTGAGGGTAACCGGCTTCTGCATTTCGCCTAGCTGTCTCCATGCAAAATTCCTCATTGGCAACCTTCCATAACAAATATTGTCCTCCATTTAGCACAGATCGACACATGTTAGCCCAATCTGCTGGTGTCATGTCCAAGTTGGTAACAGATTCGACCATACTTATGGTAAAGGGTGCTTGAGGACCATAGGTTGTTACAGCCTCCTTTAATTGCTTTACTGTCTTGAAATCTAAAGCACGGTGAATTTGTTGCCCTCCTGCCTGCTCAAGTACAGGGCATGCTAATCTTTGGGGTCCTGCCTCAGAATTCCGTCCATCAACTACGGGAATTGAGGGCCGCTCAGCTGTAGATGGAGCTGTTGGTTGAATTACGCCCTCTGGTAATAGAACGGAGTTAGTAGCAGCCTCCTGTTGTAATTCTCCACCTGATGGCTGTTTTTCCTCTAAGCTTTCTTTCTTTAAATTTTCCTCTGTCTAACTAGCTTGAGAGACCTTCTCTTTTGCTTGACCTAACGTTTTTCCTACCATAGTTTGGACCTCTAACAATTTACTTAACAGTCTTTTGGTTTGTTTTTTACTAGATTCTAATCTACTATAAAGGTAACGCAACCCAATAAGATAGGATAAAACAAAGCCGAAACAGAATGAAACAAAAACGGAGCAGAGAATGGTTGTATCAATTTTCTCTTTCTCAGGGCCGAATAACTTCAAACCTTGAGCCAACCATTTTTCCCAGTTCGCCTGAGAAAATTCTAGGGCTAGGGAGCTTGAAATAAAAACAAAATAAATCAAAACAAGAACACATTGTTTTTTGAAATGGTCACCCATTCTGTCGCCTTCCCGCAGGGGCGAGCAATTTTACTCACCTCTAAGCTTCAGGTGTTCCCCGTCCGGGCCACCAATTGCCGCAGTCTGGCTGGGCACAGAATCACGAGCCACTCAAGCAGGAACAAAACTTTATTTTTGAAAATGCCGCCAATACCCCGTACGCGTCCAGCAAGCAAGCCGGTCCACCCACGCGGTCGTGTCTACCGGAACCGGGGCCCAGGACCTCCCCCGGAATTCCCTCCTACTATCCTTCCCCAACCAATGGGAACTCTCCAGGAGTCCCATAATATGAGTCCGGTAGCAGGCCAAGGTGAACAGCAGGAGTCCAATTTCCATATGAATGTAAATCTTAACATAATCATATCATCTCAATGGCTAGCTGGCGTCACCTTACAACCAAAAGTGCCATGCATCATATTATTTGGTTGTGGCTCCTAGCACCCTCCCTCTTTTTTCTTCCATCCTCCCTCCTCTACTCTACTAGACTTCCTTTTGCTCATCTATTAATTTATATTTGATTGGGGTTTTTTAATGTTATCTTATCCTTCCCTCCCCCTTTCCTTTATTTTACTCCAGCTTCCACATATGAAAAAAGACATTCTACCTTTGAATTTCTAAGTTCAGTAATTTCACTTGGCATGATAGTCTCCATTTCTATCCATTTACTGGCAAATGCCATAATTTCATTATATTTTATGGCTGAGTAGAGCTCCATTCTATATTTATATATACAACAATTTCTTGACACATTCATCTATTGACGGCACCTAGGTTGATTCCATAATTTAGCTATTGTCATCATCAAAAAACACTGATGTGGTTTTGTTGCTGTATCATGACAATTTTAGATTGTTTGGGAAAATATCAAGCAGTGGGATAGCTGGGTGATAAGATAGTTCCACCCTAGTTTTTTGAGGAATTTCTGTACTAGTCTACAGACCCACTAACAATGTACCTTTGTCCTCACAACCACACCAGCATTTATTGTTATTCTTATTCTTGATCATCACTATTATGACTGGAGTGAAATTACATCTTAGTGTAGTTTTGATTAGCATTTCTCTGATTACTAGAGACATTGAACATTTTTCCATATATTAATTGGCCTTTTGTGTTTCTTCTTTTGAGAAGTTTCTGTTTAGTTCCTTTGCCTATTTTTTGATTAGATTATTGGTGGCAGGGTGGGGGGGTATTGTGTTAAGTTTTTGAATCCTTTGCATATTCTGGATATTAATCCCCTATCAGACTAGTAGCTGGAAAAGCATTTCTTTCATACTGGAGGCTATCTCTTCATGCTCTTAAACATTTCCTTTGCTGTACAGAAGCTTTTAGTTTGATGGAATCCCACTTATTGATGCTTGGTTTTATTTCTTGTGCTTTGGGATCTTGTTAAGGAAGCCAGTGCCAGCACCTATACAATGAATTGTTGAGCCTGTGTTTTCTTCTAGATATTGTAAAACTTCTGGTCTAATTCCTAATTCTTTGATCCATTTCAATTTGATTTTTGTGTAGGGTGAGAGAGAGTGGTCTAATTTCAAATTTTCACATTTAACTATCCAGATGACCTTTAAACCAAAATCCAACACTATTTGTTTAAAGGTCTGTCTTCTCCAAGACATATTTTTGGAATCTTTGTCAAATACCAGACAGCTTTAGGTATGTGGATTTGTCTCTGTTTTATTTCATTAGTCTTCATATTTATTTTGATGTCAATATCATGTTGTTTTTTTATTAAAATTTCCAATCAGGTATTGTATTTGCTTTTCTTTCTTAATATTTCTTTCACTATTCTGGTTTTCTTATTCTTCCAAATGGATTCAAGAATTGTTTTTTTCTAATTTTTTTGAGGTTATAGTTAATGGGATGGTTTTCCTGATTTCTTCTTCAGCTGAATCAGTGTCAGAATATAGGAAAGCTATTGTTTTGTAAGTGTTGATCTTATATCCTGCTACTTCACTAAACTCATAAGCTTTAGAAGTCTTCTGGTAGAGTTTTTTTTTTTTTTTTTTTTTTTTGTGTGTGTGTGTGTGTGTCTTCTAGATATAGGATCATATTATCAACAGAGATAGTTTGATTTCTTCTTGTCCTATTTGCATCCATTTGATTTCCTTTTCTTGCCTGCTCATCTAGCTAATGTTTTGAGAACTATATTGAATAGAAGTGAATAACCTTGTCTTGGTCCTGATTTTAAAGGAAATGCTTTTAGTTTTTCTCCATTTAGTATGATTTTGGCTTTGAGTTTGTCATTAATGGCCTTTACAATGTTGATGTAAGTTCCATCAATCCCTAGCTTCTCCAACATTTATAACATAAATGGGTGTTGGATTTTATCAAAGGCATTTTCTTCATCTATTGAGATGATCATGTGATTTTTATTTTTAACTCTGTTAAAGTGGTGAATTACATTTATTGATTTGCATATGTCGAACCAAACTTGCATCCCTGTAATGAAACCAATTTGATTATGGTGTATTATCTTTTTTATGTGTTTTTGAATGTGGTTTGATAATATTTTATTAAATATTTTTGCATCTATCAGAGATATTGGTTTATAGTTTTAGTTCCTTGGTGTATCTTTGTCTGGTTTTAGTATCAGGGTTAAACTGACTTCTTTTCCTTTACAGTTTTTACTTTCAGAATAACCACTGAGTTAAATTATGTGGCACAAGGGTTACTGTGTACACTTTCAGGCTCTTGTGCACAGGCCCTGGAGTTAAACGTCTGGATTTAATTCCTAGCTTTATTAATAAGCTGCACAATGTTGGGCAAATTACATATTCTTCCTGTGCTTTAGTTTTCTCCTCTAAAAAAATAAAGGAAATATACTGCGGGAAGCCATCCATGAAATACATGAAGATCTTCTCTCAGCATGAAGCCAGGGAGATTTAGGTTTGGCCTTGAGAACTATCCTGGCTCTCCCATGGCAATAGATTGCCCAATGCACGTAACCTTTATCTCCACTCTGCTAAGAAGATCCCCCATAGTAGCTACAGAGATGGGCGTAACTGATTAGGAACTGAACAGCCCACCTTTAACCTTTTATGGTGAAGAATATTCTATGCAAAGTCTTTGATGTTCCCTGATATAAATAAAGCAGGCGCAGGCTCCATTTGCCAGAGTCTAGAAGCTCCATCGGTCTGATCGGCTTGCCAGTCCTGCTCCTGCTTTTGACACTATTATCTGTGTTCTGTAATTTTTTGCCATTCTATTTTTCTTAGCTTTTATTTCTCAGCCAGCCCATTCCATCAAGAAAACCCCCATTTCCATCACCCATGTGGAATGCAGGAGAGAATATACCAAAAATGTTTTTATAAAAATTAATTACTATGGATGAATGCAAGTACTTAGTAAATGGTATCTGTAATTATATCTATATCTAACTATTTTCTCTACTACAGATACCATTCATAGAACATAATATGTTGGTGATCACACTCCCAAGAACTCAGAACACAAAATCATATGTAAGTAGCAAGACCTAATAATAAATAGAAGAATGATAGGAGAGTGATATATCAGGATGAAAGAAGAGGAAGCCAAGACCCTCCTTCCTCCCAGAGAAACACCAATTCAACAACAATTCATGGACAATTCCCTTTATGAGAAATTAAAAAACCCAGATAAGAGCTACCTGCATTCCATATCATAGTGAGTACTAAAATTTGTGGTACCCTTTCGCTAAAATCCATCATCCTAGAATAGCTCATGTGATTGGAAGGAAATTCCCAGCTCCCTATTTCTCCATGGAGAAGGAAAGATAAGTCTGGATCACATATCACATATTCTGATTTCTCAGAGAGGCTACTGTCTTGCCTGCCTTGGACCACTGATACTCTGATTAATAAGAAGTGTTGTATAATACAGAGGCATAGTGGAAGTATAATCACTAAAACTATCTTGGAGGACAAATGGCCCAGTTGAATCAAAACACTTTATATACTACAGACATACTCTGATTCCTGTGAAATACTGAGGGTACAGAAGAGCTGGACTGTGTGCTGCTGTTCCAAAGGGCCCATGGTACCAGACAGAGGCCAGTATACTCTCCAGGGAGGGGAGGAGAAAAATGGAACTTATGTCCAATAGTCCCACTTTTTAGGAGGTACCCAAGTGATTAATTTCTGTCTTGAATTTCTAATAGTGTAGATGGAATCCAGTATACTTTACATGCCTGAGAACCAGTGAAAGCAAGAAGATCTAAATGGCTTTTTGCAGCTTCAGAGGACTTAGCTTATCAGAGAGTGAAAGACTATAAGCTCCTAAAAAAAAATACAAAAAAGAAACAAGCAAATCCCTGTAATTAGGAATCTACGTACATAAGCCCAGAGAAGATACATACACTCGTAGAGTTTGAAAAGCCCTACAGAATTTCTACCTGGGCTGACTGGTAAAGGTCTTTCCAACTGTACAAAGCTAGTTCATGCCAGGCAGAGTCAGGTACACCTGTAATCCCAGCAACTTGGAAAGCTGAGGCATATAACCACCACCTATTATTCAGATACATTATTTAGAATAAACAGGGCCTGGATACATGCCTATAATTTTACCAACTTAGGAGGCTAAAGCCTAAGCATCACAAATTCAAGGGAAAATAAAATAGAAAAAGAGCTGGAGATGTGGCTCACCAGTAGCACACCCCTAGGCTCAAACCCCACTAACATTAGAAAAAAATAAAAGCTAGTTAATAAAGACTGGGAGAAGCGGTTGTTTCTCTAAATGTTAAGACAATAACACAAAGTTATGAGTGACATTAAGAATCAGAGAAAAAAACTGTCCAATAAAAAGATCAAATAAATCTCCAGAAACCAACATGAGAAAACATGGACACATACACGAATTACCTGACAAAAAAATTAAAAATAACCCTCATAAAGAAGCTCAATAGGGGCTGGGGTTGTGGGTTAGAGGTAAAGCACTTGCATTGCACATGCAAGGCCCTGGGTTCCATCCTCAGCACCACATAAAAAATAAATAAATAAAGATGTTGTGTCCAACTACAACTAAAAATAAATAAATATTTTTTTTTAAAGGAAGCTCAATAGTGTCAGGAAACTGGTGCATAAACATAACACAATGACAATAGTAATTACTGATAGAGAATGCTGAATAGATTAAAATATAAACAAGATCCAACTATACATGGTCTAAAAAAAGACTGGCTTTTGAATTAAGGACACACATAGGTTAAAAGAGAGGATTAAAAAAAAGATATTTCATGCAAATTGCAACCAAAAAAAAGAGGAATGGCCATACTTATTCCCCAAAATATTAAGTCAAAAACTGTAACAAAGGGAAAAAACCAGAAAGAAAAAAGAAAATGGCATTTAATAACATTAAGATTTAAATCACTGGGTAAAGATAACAATTATGAATATATATGCATCCAAAATCAGAGCACCTAAATATATAATAAGCAAACAGAAAAGTGGATGGTACTTCAAGATAAAAGACCAATGGGGAAATAAAAGACTTGAATAACACTATAGACCAAACGGAAGTAAAAACATGTCTTGGACTGGATTCCTGGAAGCTACTGAGAACAAACAGGAGCTGGAATTCATGTTTCTGTTCTGAAGAATCCATGGTACGGCAGAGAGAGGCTGAGATACCATAATACATGTTCTTCTCACACACAGAGAACACTCCATAGGATAGATCACATATTAACTCACAACCACAAGTCAAAAAATTTAATAATATAGAAATCATATAAAGTTTTCTAAGCACAACAGAATGAAACTAGAAATCAACAGCAGAAAGAAAACTAGAAAACTCACTAAACAACACACTTTTGAAGAAGCAATGAGTCAAATAAGAAATCAAAAGGGAAAATAAAAAGTATTTTGAGTCAAATAAAAATGAAAACATACCTAGTTACAGGATGTAGGAAAAGAAGAAATTTTAAAAAATAAATGCCTACATTATAAAAGATCTCAAATAAGCAGCACAGTTCTGTATGTCAAAGAACTAAAGAAGGCTAAGCTCAAAGTTAGAAGAAAGAATAAAATAAATGACAAAGATTTGAACAGAAATAAATGAAAACAATAGAAAACATAGAATTTAAAAACAAGAAAATGAATTAGTATTTTGAAAAGATCCTTGAACTTCACAAACCTTTAATTAAACTAAAGAAAAATGAGAGAAAGCTCAAAAAGTAAAACCAAAAATAAAGGAGAAGATGATACAATTTATGCCACAGAGAGAATTAGGAGAGACTACTATGGACCATTATAAGCCAATGAATTGGATAACCTAGAAGAAATGGATGAAATTCCAAGAGTAAATGATGAAAAAATAAAAAAACTGAACTGACATGTAACTAGTAAGAAGATTAAATGAGTAATCAAAAATGTCCCCAAAATAGTGAAGCCCAGGACCAGATGGTTGCAGTGGTGAAATCTCTGAAATATTTAAAGAATTATTACCAGTCCTTTTCGAAATCTTCCAAAAAATCTGAAGTGGAGTAAACATTTTTAAGCTCATTTTTCTGAGGTCAGCATACCCTGATACTAGAGCCAGACAATGACAAGAAAACTATAGGCCAATATCCCCCTGATAATTATAAATGCAAAAAACACTCATAAAAATGAGCAAGTTGCATTCAGCAGCACATTAGTTTTTCAACATTGAGAATGATGTTAGCTGTGGGATTTTTATATATTGCTTTGCTTATCAGGAGGATCATACATAGTAACCAAATGGATTTATCCCTAGGATGCAAGGGTATAAATATCAATCAATATAATTCACCATATTAACACAAAAAGGGTTATAAATCACAGGATAATTATATTTTACACATAAAAAGCATTTGACACAATTCAACACCTTGTCATGAAAAAGCATTCAACCAACTAGTAACAAAAGAAAATTACCTTAACATAAGCAAGACCAGCTATTAAAAAGCCCACAGCTACCATCATACTTAATACTCAAAAATTGTTTTTTTTCTCTCAGAGCAGGATTAGAGTCACTTATATTCAACATAGTGCCGGAAGTCCTAGCTAGAACAATTAAGCAGAGATGAAAGAGAGAGGGGGTCGGGAGGAGAAGGGAGGAAAGAAAGAAGAAGGAAGCAAAAAAAGAGAGGAAGTAGGGGAGAGAGGAAGGAAGGGAAGGAAAGAGAAAAGAGAAAAAGAAAAGGCATTCAAATCACAGTGAAAAAAGGAAGTATTAAGTTTGGTAGCTATCATGTGGCATGATTTATATACACAAACACCTAAATCTGTATACCCAAAAAAGTATTGTTAGAATAAACAAATTCAGTAAAGTTCCAGATACAAAATCAACATACAAAAACCAGTTGTGTTTCTGGACACTAGCAATAAATAATTCTAAAGAAAATTAGGCAAGCAATCCCCTTCAAAACAGCATCAAAAACAATAATATCCTTAGGAATAAATTTAACAAAGGAGGCAAAAGATTTTTACTCTAAAAGAAAAAAAAACACTAATGAAGAAAATGAAATAAGACACAAATAAGTGGAAAGACATTCTGTGTTCATGGATTGAAAGAATTAAAACCATAAAATATTCATACTACCTAAAGTACAGATTCATCGAAACTTCCCATCAAAATCGCAACTGCAAAAATTCTACAATTTATATAGAACCCACAGAGGACCCCAAATAGCCAAAAAAGATATTGAGAAAGAGCAGAACTAAAGAGTCCATGCTTTCTTATTTCAAAACACTATAAATCCACAGGAATCAAAACTGTATAGCACTGCCATGAAGATAGATCTGTAGATCAATGGAAGGCAATAAAGAGACTTAACACCAAATTGGGTACATATGATCAAGTTGTCCTTCAAGAAAACTGCCAAGAATACACAACTGGATGTGGCTAGTGCTTTCAACAGGGTGCTGGGAAACTGGGTATCATATGCAGGAAGGAAAAAATCAACAAAATTGAAATAAAGACTTAGACTAGGAATCAGACCCTCACCAAACACTAAATCCAGCCTCAAAAAAATATTAGAAATAAACCTCTGTTTTTTATAAGCTACTCAGTCTTTGATACTTTTATTGCAGTAGTCTGAATGGACTTAAACACTTAATTTCAAATTCAAATTTAACTGAAGGCTCTATACTTATTTGGTGGCACTAACTACTCTCCCTTAAGGAAGAGGTGATCTACAATGGAGGTGTTAGTTAAGGGGACAGAGTTTGGTTCAAGGATAAGGCTTTTAACTGAAGGAAGAATTGGTTTTGAGTATCATGGTGCCTATCCAAACATGTCCTCAAAGACTACAACCTGCATCTAAATACAGTGAGTTGCAACAGAAGGCTCTAAGCCACCACAGGGCATTGGAAATTCAAGGCATTAGCAGTATTGGTGCCAAAAGTAGTAATGGGAGATGGAACCACTGGCTTTCATAGTAGTAAGAAATGGGTGACTCAGATATCTGTTTCCTCAACATTAGACATCAATAATCCTTTGCAACAAACTAGTAGCTAAGTCCATAATGTAGCCATAAACAGTCAACTCCAGAAAGTAACTACAAACATCTTCCACACATATCCACAGCAATATCTTGAGTTATCATCAGTAACAAACTTCTTTGTTTGAAAGACAGGATATACTACCACAATGAGGTAAAGCAAGAGAGAAAAGAATAGCTGATATCTGGCAATTGATAGTGGGATGTGGGCCTGGAATAAGAGAAAAAATTCCTACTGAGAACAGGAGTGTAAAGTGGAGGAGTACTGGCAATCCTGGAGAGTGTGTGGGATCACACCTGAGCAAAAGGCTTTCTGTTGTAACTAATATGGAGACATAGTTTATGCCCAAAGTTATTCTAGCTTCAGAATACTAATATATTAATAAAATTTAAGAGAATAAATGGATTTCTGGCACACTAAGTTTTCTATTTCAGATTTGTCTCAAAACATAAGGAGAAAATTTCAGTCAAAAGCATGTAGTAATAATAGTCTCAGCCCAGGAATACATATGGTTATACTGAGTGTACAAATCACTGTTTTCTTGTTGGCATCTGGACCTCTATCTGACTGCCTTCACTTTGCTTCTAGGTAATTGGAGACTGAGATTCAGGAAAGATAAACAATGTTTTAAATACTTCCATTAAAGAATAAAGTTAATATTGCTTTCTAAAGCAAAGCTACATGTAGCCACAAGTTGGGATAAACAGGGATAATTAAAAATGAAACAGCATTTGTAATTCATGTGGCTACTTGTCAATGGCTATAAACATTTTAAATAGATACTAGGACCTGAGACCCTACTAAGAACTTTAAAAAAAAAACAGAATATCATATGGAATTAGATATACGTGATCATTAAATCCAACTTGGCTAGCACAGATTTATTTTTTTATTTAGAAAGTAGAGTCAAATGGAAAATGTGTCTATTTATTTTTCTACTCAATATATTTTATTCAAACTCATTTTATTTTAATCGTTTTTTATTGTTAGAAGACTTATCTTACCTCCTTTAGTCTTCCAATTTTAAAGTTTTCTGTTTTATTTCTGTTTCTTGGCTGTTTTCTTTCTTTATTTTATATTTTCTATAATATCTATGCCAAGTATGTTGTAAAGCACATGTTGTGTTTGTAATTCCACTAGTGTTTACATTAGTATCTTTTAATGGCATCAGTTAAGCACGTGGTTGTCACTTTATCAAGTTCAAGAATGAAACATCCATTAACTTCCTCCTAAGAATCACAAAGTGTATAGTGAACTACACACTTCCTCAACCTAGTCCCATCCTCCAACAAACACCCTAGTTTTTATCATATGCTCTACAATTTTGTTGTTATTTTCATTCCTGACTTTAAAGAAATAATGATGTTTCTTCTATAATTCTTATGACTAAATTCTATGTTTGCATAGACTCAAAGCTCATCAACAGCTCTTTCATACCATGAAATCCCCATTCAAGGATACTTTAGTTTTCTCATAAATTGGTTGAATCACATATTTAAATAGAAATTGTGGTAGGGTAGTTTACAGAAAAAATGTTTTCCCAAAATCTATGGATGCATAAGAAAGTTTTTCTGTTTACTTTGCATGAGGTTGGGAACTTGATTAGATAGAATTGATGGCTCAAACTAATTCTCTGAAAATAAAGTAGATGATGTTCTTTTGTCTTCTGAAAGTTAGAGGAGGAGGTGAAAAGCACAGGACTTAATGCCATATATATTTTTAACTTCAGCTTTGCTAATTACTTGCTAAGAGACCTTTGAAAATTACATAATAATACCTTCTTCTTATTTTCTAAATCTCTGTGTCTTTATCTATACAATGGGTCTAATAGCTCTGCAGTTTGACAAAAGGAATTAACAATATGATCTACATTAGTGTAGCTAGAAACATAAGCTACATATAAAGCTTTAATTTTCTTTCTGTCATATGAAGAAGTAAATAAATAGTTTAAATACCATATTTCACTTAATACATTGAAAAACATGATATTCCAACATGTAAAATTAAACCAATACTGAGATATTGTATTCTTTTTTTAACACTAAGTATTCTAAGTCTGGTGTATACTTTACACTTATAGCATATAGCTATAGCATAGTTATAGCATACACATATAGAATATAACAATGTGGAGCTGCCACATTTCAAGTGCTTAATAGCCACACGTGTGCAGTGAGGCTCCTATACTGTACTGAGCAATATAATATTAGTCAGTTGAGTTCTGTCATAAACATTCACTAAATTGACCATATTTTATTGTTTTATTTTAATGATATAGAACTGCCAGAAAAATCTCTGCTTTATTTTCTTTCCAAATAATTAGTTTCTTCTGCCTAACTATAAGCCAGAGTCTTGATTGTTTTTTTCCAGGTTAAAAAACTTATAATTAAGCTTTTATTAAAATATAAAACAGAAAAGAGCACAAATAATAAGTATTTGGCCCCCCAAATATTTACAGACTGAATATGAAATCAATGCTCAGATCCAATAAACTCCCCAATTAACTTCAAACACTATTTTAAATTTTAAATATGTTTGAACTTACTACAAACAAAAATATAAAGTGTGAACTTTTACATCTTGCATCTTAGGTCAGCATTATATTTCATCTATATTGTTGCATATGAATTTTGAACTATAACATCACTCTTGTTTTGAACCTATTGTACAAGCATATCCTAATTTATTTACCCATTCTTCCATTATACTGTTGATAGGCTTGAATAACAGTCATTTATTACCTAAGAATGAATATACAATCTGAGGAATATATCACTAGGCAATTTTGCTATTGAGTGTACTCACGGAAGTCTAGATGGTGTGGATTGACCACAGGAAGTGGCCTTTTGGTGCAATCAAAAGACACAGTAAATGTGAGTTGTATGAGGCTTCTGGAATAATATAGCATTCTATTTTACAGTGGATGTTTTTAATAAGTAGAAGTGGTAAACTCTAAAATAATGATTAAAATATAGCATAATAAATACATAAGCCAGTGATGTAGTTGTTTATCATTATCAAGCATTATTTACTGTACATAATTGAAATGGATGTGCAATATTTTTATATGACTGGCAGGACAGTAGGTTTGTTTACATCAGTAACAGAAAATCTATGAGTAATTTGTGGCAATAGGACATTAGGACACCCATGATATCACTGGGCAATAGGAACTTTTCAGCTCCATTATGATCTTATGGAACCACCATCATAGGTATAGTCTGTCATTGACTAAAAACATCATTATGCTGTTCGTGACTGCAATTCCAGTTAGGAGCTTGTGCAGAAAAGATTTACTAACAGCAGGCCAGAGCACTGACTTTACAGGCCTGCACATACTTTTGGCCCTTGGATGACATGTGGAAACTTGGGTTTCATAGTAACCAACTGGTAAAAGTGGTTACTGCTTGTAAAAATAATATGGTTTATACTGAACACCTGCTTTCCTTCTTGGAGTCTGGAATTTCAGGATGTGCCAGACATACTGCATACTTGACCTTTGCCTACTAAAAACTTTGAGCACTGAATCTCTAGCAAGTTTCCCTGGTAGACAGCATTTCCCACATGTTGTCACAACTTGATGCTGGGGGAATTATGTCCTGTGTGATTCCACTGGGAAACTGCTCTGGGAAATTATACCAGTTTCCCTCTGGACTTTGGCCCCTTGAGCCTTTTTCCTATGCTGACTTTGCTTTGTGCACTTCCACTATAATAGATCATACTCATGAACATGACTCATGTCATGCTGAGTCCTGAGAATTCTTCTATGAATCATCAAATTTAGGGTCCTTGCAATCCCTGACATAGAGCTATTGCAGATAATGTGGATGTTTTCGTACATGCCTGTTGGAAAACATGGTGAATATACACTGAGGAGTGGACTTGTTGATCATAGGCTATTAATATGTTCAACACTACTAATTATTGACAAATATTCAACGTGGGTGTACAAATTTACAACTCAACACTTGTCATTGTCATCTGAGCCAATCTGGCAGATATAGAGTAACATTTCATTTGGGGTTTAATTTATAATTTCCCTAATGACTAAAGTTGAGATCTGTTTTGTTGTTCACAAGTTATTTGAATATTTTTATGAAGTGACTATTCAAGTCATTTGTCAATTTTTTACTGGGCTATCAATTTTTTTCTTTTTGATCTATTGGTATTTTGTATGTATTATGGATCTCCTTACATATGGGTCAGCTGGTATTTGTGTGTGTGTGTGTGTGTGTATGTGTGTGTGTGTGTGTAACAAATATATTCTCTCCTCTTAATGTTAACCTGTGATAAGCTGAAGTTCTTAATTTTAATGTAATTCAATTTATCAATTTTTCCTTTATAACTTAGAGTTGGTATCTCTTACTTAAATAATATTTACTATCCCAAAACCAAAAAGATATTCTCTCATGTTTTACTCCTTTTCCTTTTATTTATTTATGTATTTACTTATGTTTATTTATTTATTTTGTTTTCGGCATTTTTGTTGTGTGTTAAGTGTTTTTCTTTTTCCTTTGTTAACGTAATGCATACTCATTGTAGAAAATCTGGAAAGTGAACACTAGAAAGAGAAAAAATAATCATGAAATTCATTTGGAAAAATAAGATACCCAGAACAGACAAAGCAATCCTTACTGAGAAAAGTGAAGCAGGAGGCATCACAATACCAGACCTTAAATTATACTACAGAATGATAGTAACAAAACAGCATGGTATTGGCACCAAACAGACATGAAGACCAATGGAACAGAATAGAAGGCACAAAGACAAACCCACTTAAATACAGTTTCTCATACTATACAAAGGAGCCATAAACAAACATTGGAGAAAAGATAGCCTCTTCAATTAATGGTACTGGAAATCCATATGTAGCAGAATGAAATTTAACCCTTATCTCTTATCCTGCACAAAACTCAAAGTGGATCAAAGACCTAGCCATTAGACCAGAAACCCTGCCTTTTAAATCCTTTTAAATTTATATCTACAGTCCTCTGAAAACAACATTTTTATTATTGTGAAGTCTTTCATTTTAATTGAAGTCAAATAACTTCATAAGGATACAATTCACAACTGGTCATTAAAATTAACTTTTTAAAAAAATTTCAGTGTACCCTTCCAGTGTACACATTTACTGTTCACATCAGTTCAAGAAAATTTTTTCTTCTTAATGACGTACCTCAATATTTTCCTATTCTACTTGCTCTGTTTTTCACTTCAGAATAACTATTTCCTACTCTATATATGTTCTACTTGTGAAACTGTGAACATTTCTTTAGAATTTTTTTTCATATTTAATTCTTTTTTATTATTCTCTCAGTTTTAGCTCCTATTTTATAGAGTTCACAAAAGAGAAAGAGAATAAGGTCACAGAAATAACCATTGCAAGATAGTAACAACACAAAAAGAAAAACTAGGCTCAAGATAATGAATATGTCAATATTGCTAGTAAGAAAGATCTTGTTAAATTGTATATAAAATAATACTCTTACTAATTGGCTTGGAATTCAAAGGAATAAGTAATCACATTGATCTAGGGTTAGAAAGGAATACATCTCAAGGAGTTGATGAATTTGATGTTATCATGAGAACATATTGTCATAAAAATGTAAATATGCACAATTGATGGTATTTTACTTACATGGCAATGTATCTAATCACTGTGGACCAAACAAATATGCAGTGACAGACTGTAGATGTGTAGTCAAATATATACTCTTATTTGGCACAAATTTTCCATTTGCTCATGGAAATTTATACAGTAAAAAATAAATTAATTAAATGTGAAAAGCAGTTATAACTCTACAATTGATAGACTTTGGATTTCACTGAAATTGAGTACATCAAGGTCCAGTGTTAAATCAAATAAATTTCAACATTACCATGTTACTCAAGGTTACATAAATCCATCATTCTAAAGCTTTCATATACTAAATGAAAACAAAAATAGTCTGGATCAGACTTTTGTGTAACAAAATATTTCTATCATTACTGAAATTATCAGTGGGAATCAGGAACAAAATAGACTTCCTTTATAAGATATTCCCATTCAAAATCAGGTATATATGCATATAATAAAAATATATTCTAATTATTCAGAACATTTCCAGTTACATTTCTCCTCTTCCTGTTTGAGAATTTCACATTGTTCTAATCAGATTCCTTCAGCTTCCCTATTATAAATTTGATAGTGTTAGGTTTTTTCTTTTACTGATGGTGTTTCAAAATGCAAATGAGACAATCAGCAAGACCTCTCCAAAAAGGTCTCTCTGAATATCATCATTTTGACAACATGATAACAGGACTAAGCCTTCATTTTGTGGATTCAGAGACATAAATTCTTTTTCTCCTGTACATTGAAAATGGATGTTATACCTAAATTATAAATTCAAACTTCAAATGGATAAAAATGTCAGTAAGAAATAAGATTCTATATATCACATTTTCTTTATCCACTCATTCTACTGAAGGACATCTAGGTTGGCTCCACAGTTTAGCTGCTGTGAATTGTGCTGCTATAAACATTGATGTGCCTGTGTCCCTGTAGTATGATGTTTTTTTTTTTTTTGCATACAACAGGCACTTATTTATTTACTTATTTTGTACCAGGCATTGAACCCAGAGATGCTCTACCATGCAGTCATATCCTCCACCCTTTTTTATTTTTTATCTTGAGACAGGATCTTGCTAAGTCACTCAGGCTGGCCTCTAACTTGAGATCCTCCTGCTTTGCCCTCCAGAGTTGCTGGGAGTACAGACACCTTGCCTGGAGCAACAGGCACATATTAAGTGTCCGATATGCTTCTAGTAATAGCGTATGTTCTCTTTTTTTTGTCTTTTTTTTATTGGTTGTTAACAACATTACAAAGCTCTTGACATATCATATTTCATACATTAGATTGAAGTGGGTTATGAACTCCCAATTTTACCCCAAATGCAGATTGCAGAATCACGTGGGTTACACATCCACAATTTTACATAATGGCCTATTAGTAATTGTTGTATTCTGCTACCTTTCCTATCCCCTACTATCCCCCCTTCCCTTCCCTCACATCTTCTCTCTCTCTACCCCATCTACTGTAATTCATTTCTCTCCTTGTTAATTTTCCCATTCCCCTCACAACCTCTTATATGTAATTTTGTATAGCAATGAGGGTCTCCCTTCATTTCCATGCAATTTCCCTTTTCTCTCTCTTTCCCTCCCATCTCATGTCTCTGTTTAAAGTTAATCTTTTCTTCCTGCTCTTCCTCCCTACTCTGTTCATAGTTGCTCTCATTATATCAAAGAAGACATTTGGTATTTGTTTTTTAGGGATTGGCTAGTTTCACTAACCATAATCTGTTCCAGTGCCATCCATTTCCCTGCAAATTCCATGATTTTGTCATTTTTTAGTGCAGAGTAATACTCCATGGTGTATAAATGCCACATTTTTTTTATCCATTCATCTATTGAAGGGCATCTGGATTGGTTCCACAGTCTAGCAATTGTGAATTGTGCTGCTATGAACATCGATGTGGCAGTATCCCTGTAGCATGCTCTTTTAAGGTCTTCAGGGAATAGTCCGAGAAGGGCAATAGCAGGGTCAAATGGTGCTTCCATTCCCAGCTTTCCCAGGAATCTCCAAACTGCTTTCCAAATTGGCCGCACCAATTTGCAGTCCCACAAGCAATGGACAAGTGTACCCTTTTCTCCACATCCTCGCCAGTACTTGATGTTGTTTGACTTCATAGTGGCTCCCAATCTTACTGGAGTGAGATGGTATCTTAGGGTGGTTTTGATTTGCATTTCTCTGACTGCTAGAGATGGTGAGCATTTTTTCATGTACTTGTTGATTGATTGTATATCCTCCTCTGAGAAGTGTCTGTTCAGGTCCTTGGCCCATTTGTTGATTGGGTTACTATCTTATTGTCTAAGTTTTTTTGAGTTCTTTGTATACTCTGGATATTTGGACTCTATCTGAAGTGTGAGGAGAAAAAATTTGTTCCCAGAATGTAGGCTCCCTATTTACCTCTCTTATTGTTTCTCTTGCTGAGAAAAAACTTTTTAGTTTAAGTAAGTCCCATTTGTTGATACTTGTTATTAACTCTTGTGCTATGGGTGTCCTATTGAGGAATTTGGAGCCCAACCCCACAATATGTAGATCGGAGCCAACTTTTTCTTCTATCAGACGCAGAGTCTCTGATTTGATATCAAGCTCCTTGATTGATTTTGAGTTAACTTTTGTGCATGGCGAGAGAAAGGGATTCAGTTTCATTTTGTTGCATATGGATTTCCAGTTTTCCCAATACCATTTGTTGAAGATGCTATCCTTCCTCCATTGAATGCTTTTAGCCCCTTTATCAAATATAAGATATTTGTAACTTTGTGGATGAGTCTCTGTGTCCTCTATTCTATACCATTGGTCCACCCGCCTGTTTTGGTACCAGTACCATGCTGTTTTTGTCACTATTGCTCTGTAATATAGTTTGAAATCTGGTATCGCTATACCGCCTGATTCACACTTCCTGCTTAGAATTGCTTTTGCTATTCTGGGTCTTTTATTTTTCCATATGAATTTCATGATTGCTTTATCTATTTCTATAAGAAATGCCGTTGGGATTTTGATTGGCATTGCATTAAACCTATAGAGAACTTTTGGTAATATCGCCATTTTGATAATATTAGTTCTGCCTATCCATGAACAGGGTATATTTTTCCATCTTCTAAGATCTTCTTCTATCTCTCTCTTTAGGGTTCTGTAGTTTTCATTGTATAAATCTTTCACCTCTTTTGTTAGGTTGATTCCCAAGTATTTTATTTTATTTTTTTTTTTTGAGGATATTGTGAATGGAGTGTTTTTCCTCATTTCCATTTCAGAAGTTTTGTCACTGATATACAGAAATGCCTTTGATTTATGCGTGTTGATTATATGCTGCCACTTTGCTGAATTCATTTATTAGTTCTAGTAGTTTCTTTGTAGACCCTTTTGGGTCTTCTAGGTATAGAATCATGTCGTCTGCAAATAGTGATAATTTAAGTTCTTCTTTTCCTATTTTTATGCCTTTAATTTCTTTTGTCTGTCTAAGTGCTCTGGCTAGTATTTCAAGGACTAAATTAAATAGAAGTGGTGAGAGAGGGCATCCCTGTCTTGTTCCAGATTTTAGAGGGAATGCCTTCAACTTTTCTCCATTCAGAATGATGCTAGCCTGAGGCTTAGCATAGATAGCTTTTACAATGTCAAGGTAAGTTCCTGTTATCCCTAGTTTTTCTAATGTTTTGAACATAAAGGGATGCTGTATTTTGTCAAATGCTTTCTCTGCATCTATTGAGATGATCATAAGGTTCTTATCTTTAAGTCTATTGATGTGGTGAATAACATTTATTGATTTCCGTATATTGAACCATCCTTGCATCCCAGGGATGAATCCTACTTGATCATGGTGCACAATTTTTTTGATGTGTTTTTGTATTCGATTCGCCAGAATTTTATTGAGGATTTTTGCATCTAAGTTCATTAGACATATTGGTCTGTAGTTTTCTTTCTTTGAGGTGTCTTTGTCTGGTTTCGGAATCAGGGTGATGTTGGCCTCATAGAATGAATTTGGAAGAGCTCCCTCTTTTTCTATTTCCTGAAACAACTTGAAAAGTATTGGTATTAATTCTTCTTTAAAGGTTTTGTAAAACTCCGCTGTATACCCATCCGGTCCTGGGCTTTTCTTGGTTGGTAGTCTTTTGATTGCTTCTTCTATTTCATCCATTGATATTGCTCTGTTCAAATTGTGTGTATCCTCCTGACTCAGTCTGGGCAAATCATATGACTTAAGAAATTTATCAATGTCTTCACTATCTTCTATTTTATTGGAATATAGGTTTTCAAAATAATTTCTAATTGTCTTCTGTATTTCTGTAGCATCTGTTGTAATATTGCCTTTTTCATCCGGTATGTTAGTAATATGAGTTCTCTCTCTTCTTCTCTTCGTTAGCATGGCTAAAGGTCTGTCGATCTTATTTATTTTTTCAAAGAACCAACTTTTAGTTTTGTTATTTTTTTCAATAGTTTCTTTTGTTTCAATTTCATTAATTTCCGCTCTGATTTTAATTATTTCTTGCCTTCTGCTGCATTTGCTGTTGTTTTGCTCTTCCTTTTCTAGGGCTTTGAGATGAAGTGTGAGCTCATTTATTTGTTGGTTTTTCCTTTTTTTGAGGAATGACCTCCAGGCAATGAATTTCCCTCTTAAAACTGCTTTCATTGTGTCCCATAGATTCCGATATGTTGTGTCTGTATTTTCATTTATCTCTAAGAATTTTTTGATTTCCTCCTTTATGTCTTTTGTAACCCATTGATCATTCAGTAACATATTGTTCATTTTCCATGTGATGTAGGATTTTTCCTTCCTTCTTTTATCATTGATATCCAGTTTCATTCCATTATGATCTGATAAAGTGCATGGTATTATCTCAACCCCTTTATATTTACCGAGGGTTGCCCTATGGCATAATATATGGTCTATTTTTGAGAAGGATCCATGTGCTGCTGAGAAAAAAGTATATCCATTTGATGATGGTTGATATATTCTATATATGTCAGTTAAGTCTAGGTTATTGATTGTGGTATTGAGTTCTATAGTTTCTTTATTCAACTTTTGTTTGGAGGATCTGTCCAATGGTGAGAGAGGTGTGTTGAAGTCACCCATAAATATTGTGTTGTGGTCTATTTGATTCTTGAACTTGAGGAGAATTTGTTTTATGAATGTCGCAGCACCATTATTTGGTGCATAAATATTGATAATTGTTATGTCTTGTTGGTGAATGGTTCCTTTTAACAGTATATAATGTCCTTCCTTATCCCTTTTGATTAACTTAGTCTTGAAGTCAATTTTATTCGATATGAGGATGGCCACCCCTGGTTGCTTACGAGGACTGTGTGCGTGGTATATTTTTTCCCATCCTTTCACCTTCAGCCTGTGTATGTCTTTTCCACTCAGATGTGTCTCCTGGAGGCAGCATATTGTTGGATTTGTTTTTTTAATCCATGATACCAGCCTATGTCGCTTTATTGGAGAGTTTAAGCCATTAACATTCAGAGTTACTATTGATATATGGTTTGTACTTCCAGCCATGTTTGATTATTTATCCTTTTTTAAAAAAAAATTAGTTTGTTTCTCCATGATTATCTTTCTTCTCGCCCTCTGTCTTTACCGAGGCACTTCCCACTGATGGTTTTGGTTATTGTTTTTCATTTCTTCCTCGTGTAGTGTTTTGCTCAAAATGCTTTGCAATGCTGGTTTTCTGGCTGCAAATTCTTTTAACTTTTTTTTATCATGAGAGATTTTTATTTTGTTCTCATACCTGAAGCTTAATTTTGCTGGATACAGAATTCTTGGTTGGCATCCATTGTCTTTCAGTGTTTGAAATACGTTGTTCCAGGATCTTCTCGCTTTCAGCATCTGTGATGAAAAATCCGTTGTTAACCTTATTGGTTTACCCCTGAATGTAATCTGCCTCCTTTCTCTTGTAGCTTTTAATATTTTCTCTTTGTTCTGTATATTGGATATCTTCATAACAATGTGTCTTGGCGTTGCTCTACTGTGATTTTGTGTGCTTGGTGTCCTTTATGAATCTTCAATTTGTATATCTGTTTCCTTTTTTATTTCTGGAAAGTTTTCTGTAATTATTTCATTCAGCAGGTTACTCATTCCCTTGGTTTGAATCTCTGTACCTTCTTCTATCCCAATGACTCGTATGTTTGTTTTTTTTATGTTATCCCATAACTCTTGGATGTTTTTCTCGTGAATTTTTACCAGCCTTTCTGAGTTGGCTAGACTCTTTTCAAGATGATATATTTTGTCTTCATTATCTGACGTTCTGGCTTCTACTTGCTCCACTCTGTTAGTGATACTCTCAATTGAGTTTTTAATTTGGTTTATCGTTTCCTTCATTTCTAGAATTATTGTTTGATTATTTTTTATAATCTCTATCTCCTGATAAAGATGCTTAACTTCTTCTTTTATCTGTTTATGTAATTCATTCTCAATGTGTTCTTTCGCTGCTTGAATTTGCTGTCTCGTATCCTCTTTAAGGTTCCATTCCATCTGTCTAAGGTGTTCCTTGAGTTCTTTATATGACCATTTTTCTGATGACTCTAGGTCCTCCTGAATATTTAGGCTGTCCTGCATTGTTTGTACTCCTTTCTTCCTTGCTTTTTCAAGTTGCTCATGTTACTTCTTGTTCTGTTTGACTGCTGAGTTACTGTTTACTCCTATAAATTTATTTGATGCTTGGGAGGAAAGGTATTAGAAGGGAAGGGAAGAAGTCCCTATAGAGAATGAGAGTAAGCAGGTAGAATTCAAGGAAGGGGGAATATGATAATTGAAAAGAAATGAAAAGACAAAAGAAGAAAAAAATAGGAAATAAAAAAAGAAAAAAAAATTAAAAAAACAATAATAATAAAAAATTGACATTAAAATTAGAAGAAAAAGAAATTTAAAAAAATTGTAAAAAAATTTAAAAAACAAGAAAGAAAAATGAAAATGAAAGAAAAAACCCAAATCAAAAAAAAGAGAAAGAAAAAAAAACTAATAAATGCAGTCTTAGAGTTTGATTAACTTCTCTTCCAGTAGGTGGTGCTGTGCCCACCAGGCCAAGCTTCTCCTGTCAATATGCGGGAACCAATCACTGTGCAGCAGTTCCTCCTCCCAGACTGGGCGAGTCTCCAATCCTGAATGCCTAGGGCCTCCTCTTGTGTCTAGTCACTTCCCCACTTTTCCTCTAGCCAGGCCCCTCTCAAGGGTGCCACTCACCACAATACTGGCTACACGCCAGGTCTGCTGCTCCCGGGAGCCCTGTTTTCATGAACAACTGGGCACACTCTCCCAGTTTGCCATTCCCTCAGACCCTAAGTTTGTAGAGCTTGGGGCTGAGAATCCTCAGTGAATTTTACATGCCCTCTGGTAGCCACGCCCCCGGTAGCTGGTGCAAGAGACCTCAGTTGTTAGCACTGGTGGAAGCGGTAGCCAGGAGTTCCACGCCGTGGGTCCCGCGCCACGTCTTATTCCCTCGGTCTGGCTATTGCGCTCACGGGAGAGCTGGGAGGGGCCCTTACAGGAGAGCTGGGAGGGGCCCTTAAGGTTTCCCCGATGTGTGGAGAGGGAAGGCTGGGGAATTACACCTAGTATGCTGTTTTTAAGTCCTTTGGATATAGACTTAGGAGTGGGATAGCTGGGTCAAATGGTGGTTCCATTCCCAGTTTTCCAAGGAATCTCCATTCTGCTTTCCATATTGGCTGCACCAATTTGCAGTCCCACCAGCAGTGTAGGAGTGTGCCTTTTTCCCCACATCCTCATCAATACTTATTGTCGTTTGTATTCTTAATAGCTGCCATTATGACTGGAGTAACATGAAATCTTAGAGTAATTTTGATTTGCATTTCTCTAGTTGCTAGAGATGATGAACATTTTTTCATCTGTTTGTTGATTGATTATCATCTTCTGAGAAGTGTCTTTTCAGTTCCTTGGCCCATTTATTAATTGGGATTTTTTTTTTTTGGTGTTAAGATTTTTTAGTTCTTTATTCTAGAGATTAGTGCTCTATCTGACAAAGAAAATATGGTATATATACACAATGAAATATTATTCAGCATTAAAAGAGAATAAAATCATGGCATTTGTAAGTAAATGGATGGAGCTGGAGAATATAATGCTAAGTGAAATTAGCCAATCCCGAAAACCAAATGCCAAATGATTTCTCTGATTTAATAATGCTGATCCATAATATGATGTGGGGGTGTGGGTGTGATTAAATGAACTCTAAATAGGGCAAAGGGGAAAGGGGGAGGGAATGGTAAGGAGGAGGCATAGGTATAGGAAAGAAGGTGGAATGCAATGGTCATCATTACCCTAAGTACATGTATGAAGACACAATGGATGTGACTCTACTTCAGGTACAACCAGAGATATGAAAAATGTGTTCTATATGTGTAATATGAATTGTAATGCATTATCTTGCTATATATAACAAACTAAAATTAAAATTATACAAAATTCAAAAAAATACACAAAATTATATTCATCACGTTTTCCACAGTCTCCCTTCTGAAACTCCCCAATTTCTGTCTGTGATTAGTACAACTCTTCAAGGCTGAAAATAATAAACAACTTAAACCTGAAAAAAAAAGTAAAAAGAAAGAAAAGAAAAGAAAGAAGATTCTAAGCAAAAATAAAATCTCTCCACACCCCTGTTCCTCTTTAAATCTACCATTTCATCTTTACCCTTGCTATGTTTAAGGAATCATGACTAATATGGAGTTAAATCAATCATCCTATTTTAATCAAAGACCAAAAAGAATCCTGATGTGAATTCTTCAATCAGTGTGATCTAAATAGAATAGGACGTTGGGACTAGATGTACAATCTGCTTACTAGTATAAATGCTCAACACTAACTACATGCACATAGGGAGTCATAATGCCTATCTCAGTGGGTTCCCATGAGAATTACTTGAGATCAAGTGAGAGTAAATATCCCCTACAAACTGATGTTGTAACAATAAAAAGATAGAAAATAATAATGAAATTATAAAAGAAAATATATCCTTTAATAATGAATGAGGACCATTTGACAGCTGAGGGCTCTCTATAAAATAGTCTTACTTAATGTCCACAAATCATTGGAGACATACACACCTTAACAGACACATGTTACCATTGCCACATACCAGATTCTGTCTCCAAAAGAAGCCATGTGGTTAAACAGGACTGTGAAACATGCGCCCATAACCTCCCTTTTAGACTTGCACACATATTAGAGTCTGAAAAGCTCCAAATAGAGAACTCCAGTCCTATGGGACACTTTTATATATAAAAAAAAATATTGCCACACTAGGAACAGAATACATAGCACACCACATTAGGAGTAATTTTTCAAATCTTTTTTTGAGTTTTTAAACTGCCACAACAAAACTGCCACAGCAAAAAAAACTCACTGTATTGAGCCAGGATAGATTCTGAAGAAATATTTAAAGCCTTATTTCAAAGCATTAAAATCTATATATAGTCTAATTTTTCTAGGAGTAAAATTAATTATTTTAATTCATTTGGAAATATCCTACTCCCCAAAATAAGAAACACTTTGAAAAACATAGTTCTTGCTACTAGCTCTAAAATACTATAAAAAGGCAATGTAGGGGCTGGGGTTGTGGCTCAGTGGTAGAACACTTGCCTGGCATGTGTGAGGCATTGGGTTCAATTCTCAGCATGACATAAATAAATAAATAGATAGATGTGTTGTATCCATTAAAAAAAAGCAATGTAAATATTCAAGCTACAAAATGTCAGTTACTATCGCAATAGTATGTACTTTTTTCAATGTCACAAATTAGTAGTTTTCATTCTTCAGATATAGTTGTGTATGTCATAATTTATATTTGTATAACAATGTTTAGCATTTTAGAGAAGTTTCCCTTATCTACAGCTATTTCCATGTTTTAAAAAATCAGAAAAGAAACAGATGTTGAATGGTGAAATATATTTTAAACTATTTCAAAAATATTTGGCAGCAGTTACAGGAGTGTTGGTAGAAGAAATGCTCTGTCAAAAAGGCAAATTTATTTTTATGTACTTTCTTGAAATAAAAATAATTTAAAATGAGATTAAGGAATATTATTGACTGTGTATTACATACACATTTATTAATATGAAAACAACTTTTAGTGAACATTATACTTCATCATGATTTTGTGTTCATAAAACTCTATATACCTACTCATAGAGTATATTGAAAACTTCAAGTTTATTCTGCTTTTTATAATCTATGACTTTTAAATTAGTTTTGATAATTTCTAACCTTTCTGCTACCTTTTTATGTCTATCACAGCTTTCAAATTAACTTACACTTGAGAAAAGTGATTAATTCATGGCCCACTATTCTTCTACAATAATTTCTAAAAGATTCTTGTCATTTGAGTAGCAGTGATAGTTTGGGTACATATCTCATCATTTTGCAGAATATGTTCATTTTATTCTTGGTCAAGATATGATTCTACATCATTAAAATAACTTTAAAGTATCCTTACAGTTATTTGGGTGTAAAACAGAAGAGACTATTTCAATTAAAAACAGGCTGTTATAATATTTCAAAAGATTTAGAAAAAATTACTAGTTGGCTTAACTCAAACTTATACTTTTTATTTTTTTACCACTTGTAACAAGGATAGCCAACTCTAAAATTTTCTTTGGCAAACTTAAAAAGGTTTTATTAAAGCAAACTTTCAGGAAATGAAGTTGGCAATATATGGTAGGAATTATTATCTCAGGATTATATTTTCTTTGCTAAACTTCTCTAACATGTCTACTAAAATTTCAACTAGTAATTCAAACAACACGGGCACCACTCAATCTCAAATTGTCAACAGGATTGTAACCCGTGTAGTTCTTTTTGTATCACACCATGAAAATGGATATGGTTGAAAAAAGTAGGAAAAAATACTGTGTTTCACTTCTGATGCCCAGGTAAGCCATATCTTCCAATAAAAATATATACTATAAGAAGTGGATGAACAATATTTAAAATAATTAAGGTGTTGGGAACTGGACTACATCCAGTAGCAGCTCCCATTTGTACAGGCTTTCTGTGTACACAGTAGCATTTCTAGAGCTTTGGATATATTAATGCATTTAATTTGCATCACAAATCTCTGAAGCTGGTATGGTATTACCCCATTAATGGATGAGGACTAAAGCACTAAGGGCTTAAACAGAGGTGACAGAATTAGGACACAGAAAATTTGACTTCATAATCCATTCTCTTCACCAAGTAACAAAGTTTAACCATATTCTTTTACTTCTCCAGAGAGTAATACCTAGCCACCACACCACATTTTTTATAACCAAACAATTTGTAGTCACTTTACCTAGAAACTTTAACAGTTATTTTCTGCAACTATCATCCCTCCTCTATTATTTCCTTTACTTTCTTCTTGCCTTGAGGGATTAGTATCTCTCTTCCATTCCAAGGCTAACAAAAGCTTTAGTCCTCAAACTCCTGCATAGTATTTCTTCCTTAGCCCAGATATATTTCCAGGTCTACATCCTTCAAGAAAATAAATCCCTCCATAACCTGTTCCCCTTAGAGCTAAGATCCCATCTTTAACTTCTTTACTCTTCCTATTTTTAAGGAATGGTGACTACCATGGGGACAGAATAGTCCCCAAGTTTTAGCCAGAGATCAAAAAAGGAATTATGATGTGAATATATCAACTGGTGTGTTATAAAGAACAGAACTTTGGGACCAAAAGTCCACCCTGCTTATTGACATGAATTCTGGGCACTAATCACCTGCAAATTAGAAGTAATGATGTCAATTTCACTGGGTTGCTGAGGATTACATGCCATCAAGTGTGAGTAAACCCTCAAAACTGATCTTACAACAATAAATAGGGAAATATTTGTTGAGTATGAATTCTAATAATTACAACATAAAAGAAAAAATATCCTTTAATAACCAATGAGACAAGAGGTCAAAATAAATGAAAAAGAAAGGTTCCATATGTGAGAGAGAAAGAGAAATGGAGATCAAAATGGAGTGAAAAGAACTTGATGTAAACACAAATCTCTAAAGGTATTCTAGAACCCATTCACTCAGGAAATATTTACATATGTAAATATGCAGTGTTTATGGCACCTAGGATTCATAGTGAAGTAAGCAGACAGAACCTCTCTGCCATTTTACTTTGCTCACTACAACAGAATATTCAAATAACTCACCATGATGGAGGGGTCTCCTTATTCAAAAGTCTTCAAAAGTTCTTCTGTGACTACTTAATACATTTCAATTCCACTAACCAGTCATTCAATGTCATTTTCATTTTTTCAAACTCCAATCTATATTTTTCAGCTGAATTCTTTACTATTTCAACTTGTTCTTTACATGAACTCTCAAGAAGTATTTTAAAAAGTGACATTTTAAAGAAACTCTAGAACTCCTCTGCAGTTTTTGAATTGTATATTTGAGTAGAGCTGGGACATCTAGGAGCCTTGAGGAGAAAGAAGTGTTATAGAAGACAGGGCTATGAAGGATAGTGGGACTGCAGTTAGATTATAAAAGACAATACATGTCACACTAAGAAGGTTAGATCTATTACTAAAGGTAATAAGACATTCTGTTTTAACAAGAAAGAGTAGAGACCAAATCTGTGTTTTTAAAAAAAGTAATTCAGGAAGCATTTGTAGGGTGGTTTTGAAGAGAAAATGTCTGGTGACATGAAAGGTAATTGAGAAAATATTGCCATAATGACAAGACACATCACAACTAAATGAATAATGTAAGGGAGCTGATGAAGTAAAAGATTTCATTCCTAAGAAATATTTCAGAGTTATTACAATGAAATCAAGGACAGATTGACACAATGATTTCATGGTTATGTGACTCCAAAATCATGTCATTTTTTTTTCTCCTTCCTTCCTTCCTTCCTTCCTTTGTTTCTTTGTTTCTTCTTTTTTCTCTCTAGCCCAGGGCCTCACATGTGCTGGGCAAACGCTCTATCACTGAGCTACATCCCTAGACCTAGTGGTTCTAAAATCAGACTGCCCTTGTCTCAAATCTGTATTCCCCACTTACTAGCTTAGAACTTAAGTTATCAAACCTACTCTGTCAAGGTACCATAACTTCCCTGAATTTATATATTCTCATCTAAAAAGTAGGGATAACCATCCTACCTACCTCCACAGAGTTACAATAGTTATAAAGAACAGTCAATAATCTCTACCAAGTGCTTGGCACCAATGCTGGCTTATGAAGTGCTCTACAAATGTTAGGTATACATCGAAACCCTAACAAGTAGAGTCAGACACATTGTTCACACTTGAAGCCTCCCTCAGGACTTTGTGTGTGTCCTCTGATTTGTTAGTGTTCCTTACACTCTACACTTTCTACATTTTCACCTCTTTTGGATCACTTTTCATGCCATCTCTTTCCAGTTTCCATCTGTCAAAATCCATCATAACTGCACAGTCCTCAGGTTAATCACATGTGAATTTTCATCACTTAGCACATTTTAGATATTAATCAAATTTGATCAATGTTTTCTGAAAACTTTACCAAACATAATTTTTTTTTCTGCTTCCAAACTTTCACAGGACTTTGTATCACCTTTTTTCCCCCTTTTTAATCACTTTTGTATCACCTTAGCACCTTGTGTTGCATGTGAAGTTTTCGTGTATGTAACCAGATTCCACTTATTTCACCCTGAGTCATTTCCCCATTGAAAGTATTCTGGTGCTTTATTCTTGATCAAACTTGTATCTTGAAAGAGAAAATTCAATGCCTAGCTATCTGACAATTCACTCTCTCACTCACTGACAAATATAATTCAAAGAAAAGCCAACAACAATAAGCATCTTATTGCCATAAACCAAACATCCTTGAGGTCAATACTCACTTCTAATGTTTCATCATCCTGGAACCTCTTTCCTGGGTAGCAGTCTGAAAGGTGCTCATAAATACTCTTAAATTTACACAATTTGCCCCTCTGTTGATTGCTATATACTACTTTATTTTATTCTCACAAAATTTTTCCAAAAATATAATTCAAAATGTCCTCAATTAATGTAATTTGAACTTTTAAGAACATGTTCTGCTATAATTTAACAGAGATGATAATTGTTTACCCTGTTTGAGTTGCATTAAACTTTATTGTATGGACAGGTATCCGAATGTTCCATGAAGGGAAATTATGAAAGGTGTAAATAAGTAAGTTTACAAACCTAAGGCAGTTTGGCCAATGACCCCAGCAACACATGGCTCCACTAGGTGATCTTGGGCAGGACATTAAAATGTCTTGGGAGGGCAGCCAGAAAAAGGCATGAGCCAAACAGATTCTCAATACTTGATGGAAGTGATGAGGGAATGACAGGGGAACCATTTCTGAGAATGCTGTGGACTGACAGCAGCCAGATAGATGGCCACTTCTCCTGTGCTCCATCCTGGTGTGGTACTCCTTCCTGCCTACCCACTGGTTGGCAACTGTACCATACTAACTTCAGCCATTCCAGGCCCTATGGCACAGAACAGTCACTCTGACATTATACGAGAACCTGGCTGCCTCTGCCTGTCACTAGGAGCCAATAGACAGGAGTTTTCTCTAAGGGATTCCAGGAAATCTGTGAAACTGAGACCAATTAAGGAAGTAAATGACTTCACAGATTCTGACTTAACCTAAGAACAAAATTCCTATCATTTGAAGGCATCAGTACACATCTCTTTCATTGCAAAGACACCAGAATCACTCTATTTCATAATACCAGAACTGCTGCTCACAGTTATTTTATTCATTTATCATTTACACATAAATAGTATCTGCACATCTATCCTACAAGCCTTCCCAAGGCATATGACTGATGGGTCAGAGAGGACAAAAGCAATGGATGAGTCTTCTTCCACCAAACAGAAAACAGGCAAGCCAGGGTCTTTCCCCCTTAAAAGAAATGTGTCTCTGATCCAAAGATTTTGAGTTGATGTGAACCTCAGAATTCAAACATAAATTCCAAATATTGATTCACAGAATGTGTGATTAAGTTAATTTTAAAACAGTTAAAATCCAAACACATTAAAACTCTTGTTCCAGAAAGACAACCATAGCACATTCTGCAAAGAGGAGGGTCACTGGAGAGGAAAATGTCCCTGATGCTTCAAAAGGAAGCCACACATGGTTAGTAAGACCCTGACCCATCTGGCAAATGGCACAACTGGTACAGGGCTAAAGAAGCCAAGAGACTTCTCATAAGTTACCAAAGGTGATCTCTGAGGACTCTCAGCTGACTCTAAGAGTAGATAAGAACAAGGTCAATTTTGACCAAATTGGTCTTAAACCCCTGGCAAGAGAGTATAGCCAAAGCCCAGTCATGCATGGACATTTCAAAGAAAAGACAATGGTTTCTTTAACGTAACTTAAGACGTATACTTGTGTCAGCCCTACCAAAAATGAGTAAAATTGGAAGCAGAAAAGGAAGGGTTCTTGTGTGCGAGTACCTAAAATAACTGTCAGAAAGGATTATAGAGTCACAAGTTTGTCCTAAGTCAATTTGAGCCTGATCTCGTAGATCTGCAAATTTTGCTAATCTCTTATATAAATAAATTTGATCTGTTTTTCACTGGTATGATTATCTTGCCCTGATATTTAGCCCTCAGATTGGTCTACAAGATGCAATGTGGCACACAAATGTCCTAACTTCACCAAGAGATCCCTAAATGATACAGCTAAAGGGTTCTCTCTGTTAAACAGAGATGATAATTGCTTATCCTGTTTGATTTGCATTAAACTTTATTGAGGTAATGCTAATGAGAAAGCTATTTTATAGAAATTAGTTGACATTAGACACCTTAACTACAGCTCAAGGGGATACCTGTTCCATTATAAAAACTAAATATTTGTATGTGTTTTTAATTATTCTGCTAATGTTTCTAAAGCCTTAAATTGCCCCCACTCATAAATCAATAACATATTGGATCCCACCTTAAGCTTTAATGAGTAACTGAATTCACAGTTTTCAGAGATTGACTAAAATACTAATTGTTTTTGTGCTGTTTACAAAAAAAGTAAAGCTCTACTGTCTTGTTTATTGTTGTCCTATCATCATCCCTGTCCTATGTATACCTTGTTCAATCACCTGCCAACTGCGACCATGGACCCCTGGACTGCCCTGATGCTAAGTACCCTTAACTGTCCATGCTCCCCCTGATAGAGGACAAAGAATTCAGTTCACTTCCCCCAACTTCACCCTCCCTCAACAGGAAGGAGTGGTTGTTGCCCATTTTTTCATAGGAATGTAATGCAGAAATTGACAGTGGGTAAATGTAACAGTGGTCCACTTTACGCTTTGAATATAGTCCTTGCTGCTCTTTCATTACAACTGATTTTTAAAATGGACATGTTTCTTTCTCTTCCTGTCTCCTTAGTCCTTCCTAATCTTTCCCCCTTTTTCCCACCTTAGGTAGAGGTATTTGTTCTTGAGCACACATCCATAACAGGAAGGGAATAATTTGAACCTGAGGATGGTACCAGAAGACCTAAGAAATCTCCCAATTTAACAAGGGAATTACAACTCTAGACAGGGAACACATGAAATGTAGCCTTTGAATCACCTATTGAAAAAGCTTCTTCTCAGCAAAAGAAACAATCAGTGAGGTGAATAGAGAGCCTTCTACTTGGGAACAAACACACACATCAGATAGAACACTAATCTCTAGTATATATAAAGAACTCAAAAATCTTAACATCAAAAAATGAATAACCCAATCAATAAATAGGCAAAGGAACTGAACAGTCACTTCTCAGAAGATGATAATCAATCAACAAACAGATGAAAAAATGTTCATCATCTCTAGCAATTAGAGAAATGCAAATCAAAATTACTCTAAGATTTCATGTTACTCCAGTCATAATGGCAGCCATTAAGAATACAAACGACAATAAGTGTTGATGAGGATGTGGGGAAAAAGGCACAGTCCTACACTGCTGATGGGACTGCAAATTGGTGCAGCCAATATGGAAAGCAGTATGGAGATTCCTTGGAAAACTGGGAATAGAACCACCATTTGACCCAGCTATCCTACTCCTCAGTCTATACCCAAAGGACTTAAAAACAGCATACTACAGTGATGCAGCCACATCAGTGTTTATAGCAGCATAATTCACAATAGCTAAATTGTGGAACCAACCTAGATGCCCTTCAGTAGATGAATGAGTAAAGAAACTCTGGTATATACAACAAAAGAATATTACTCAGCATTAAAAGAGAAAAATCATGGCATTTGCTGGTAAATGGAAATTCCATTGCAGGTTCCAATAAAAATTAAAAATTTCACTCACCAATTCATCCTTACAACAATAAAATGTGTGTAGTCATTCAATGTTCTTTCCAATGTACAGCAAAATTTATAGGGTAATCTTAAGATGGCATCTCTACCATCCAAATGGATATTTGTCTTCTCCAAACCCAATACCCAAAATCTCCTTTGATGGAAATTTTTCTGAAACTCACTATCATTTGGACAACCATTTGGAAAATGGTAATAGTCTCACAAAATAAACTAAAGTTATATTGCTCATGATAAGATATCTGTGCAGCCAAAGATTCACTGCCACTCAATAAATACTTTTTTAAATTTGGGCACAATTCAATTTTATAAACATTTATTGATTCTTACAACAGCTCCTTCTCGAAGGGGCTTCTTTATTTCACACCTATTAGAAGCATATCTCTGGCAAGTAGCCTAATGGGTAAAAGACACATGAAAATAACTTTAGTATAAGGGGGGATAATGTTAAGAGCCAGAAAGAATCAGTAACAGGCTTTGAAGTTAAAGTGGGAGAACTACACATCTTCATAGCAGGAAAGAGAATGTTTCATCAAGGAAGTGGCATTCCAGTATTCTGAAAGATGGGCAAGATTGTGACAGGAAAGAGAGAGGAGAGCAATACTGGAACATCTCACCTTAGAAGTACAGAGAGGATGCAATGGCTGACAAACAGCAAAAAAATATGCTGAGTACATGGAAGGCAGGAGAGAAGGTGGGATTCAAAAGCCACTGGGGGAATTATTATGACCTACAGCATTGGTATGTCACTTATTCACTGTATATGGGGGTGAATCTGTGTGCCTGTTACATCCCAGGAAGAGGATGTCCTACTGAAGATTCAATAAGGATGGAGATTCAGTCTTGCCTTCCAGTCTAGAAAGTTCACAAGGCAAGTTTAACATTTTTTAATTTCATTTTTGCAGGCATCAAGAAGGTTCTTGTGGAAAGAAATGTGATGAATGAGCCTGTATTTTCACGGTTTTTGACAGATTAAACAGATTGGAGGTACAAAAAGGTTAGAACTAGGAAGACAGATGGGATATGCCTTGAAGGGCACTCATCCTGCCCCCTTTCCCATGCTGTTTCCTTCCTGACAGAATGAGGACCACTAGCAGTACTATCCATAGATTCTCTTCTCAGTGTGAGGTAGAAAAATGACTACCAAGAGCTGAATTCCAAGGAGAAAACAGGCATGTAGAGCCCTACTCTTCCTGGTCTACTGGGAGAGCACCTGACCTTGGAGATTGTCCATTCTCCTCAGCTTCTTCAGGCTAGAAGTTTTCTGCAGCTGTCTATAACTGGGTGGATAAGTCTGGCTCATTCAAGAGTTTATCCTAGGTAGAATTTGGAGATCTTTGCAAATCAAAAACCAATGCCCTATAATCTTTGGCTGCACAGATAGATATCTTATCATGAGCAATATAACCAAAAGATAATCAGGACACCTGATTATTTTACTGGAACAGGATATGATAACTTTTTTGTGGAAGCAGCATTATTTATTTAAATACACTATTATTTTTTGGAAATATAAGTTATTTTCAAACTCCTGTATTATAATTTATATATAATTATAATTTACATAGTATAATATATTATAATTATTATAATTTATGCATGTAATTTTTGTATTAAAAACAATGCTGCTGCAATTAGTGTCTTATATGTACCTCATTTCATAATATATACCCTCATCCATAGATTAACAGCCTAGAATAAAAGGATATATATATATATATATTCATAATTATAGTATATATTGCTAACTTGTCCATCATAGGGTTTTACTATTTAAGCATAGCCACAAATTAGAGGGGTCATTTCTCTCATAGTGGTCAATTCTGTGTTTAGATTTTTATGCAGGTTTCCTTATTTTTAGAACAATTCTTTCATTGGGTGTTTCCTAATCCTGGAACATTGTGGAATTCGACTAATTATTATGTGATGACCTTCTTAAATAATTCATGAGGTTCTAAAAAATAGCAGTTTTCTAAACATCAGGGTATATTCCCTATTTGATTATAATATTTTACCTTAAGATAATTTGATAATTCTAATTTGGAATTTGAAATGCAAATATATATATAGAGAGAGATATATTTGCAATTATATATATACTTGTGTGTGTATATACATATACACACATATACATATACATACACATACACACATAAATAATGTAAACATAATATATATATAAATATACATTCTATATAAATATATGTATAAAACACTTAGATATAATATTCATTACAACAGATGCAATAACAAATGTCATCATTGTCAATTAAATACCTTCAATATGAGTGACATACAAAGAAATGGACCAGATCCTTGGGATAGAAAAACATTGTAAGTTATCCTTTCCCTCAAAGCAATTATCATACATTTGTAGCTGCCATAAAATATATTTTAAAAGTAAAATTTCCAAGTATAATATAACCCCAAATGGATGTGTCTACATTTTACCTTACCCAATGGAAAATTTTTTAGCTATATATTATCTCTTATTAAAATAATCTAATTTCCTTTTATGTAAAATAAGTATATTTAAGTTTCTTGTGAAAGAATGTTTAACTGAAGCAATTCCTGTTACTTTCATTGGGAAGTTAATTTCTGTCAGTGCAAAACTATGGTTTCAGATTATTAAATTGATAATGCCACAAACTTTCATAAAGCAATCTTCTGCCTCAAATTTTCTTCCACTGGTCCACAAAAACTAAAATATTTGGGCTGAAAATCACCCCATGGTATCTAGTTTTATATTCAAAATAATTAATGTCCATCTTTGCCTTTCTTCATATTTTAAGTGATTATTCTTTTCCAAGCATATATCTTAGCCAAGGACACCTGATTATTTTACTGGAACAGGATATTATAACTGAGCACAAAGTTAAAGTATATATACTTCCTTAACATAATAATTCTGGTTCAGTATGCTGAAAAGTACAATATGCAATTTCATAACTAAACCCTACCCTCAAAATGAGAGGTTGTAAGGAATGTGATATGTGTTTGAATTTGTGTATAAAAAGAAAAATTTGCAATGTTAGGTTTTCTTTTCATTCACATTTGAGACTTTGTTCTTTTTTCTGAAAGAAGAATTCGGAGTCAAACCTGCCCAGGAAAAAGCCAACTGGCCAAGGAGTGATGAAGTGGAAGAGTAAGAACATGCATTCAGAAACTAGGAGAACTGGGTATCACCTTCAACTCTGAAAGCCAAATGACCAGGAAAACCACCTCCCAAACCCTTGACCCATTTCCTCAGCTTAAAAGCTTGACCAGATGGTCCTAAGACTCCTTCAAGGCCCAGTATCTTTGAATATATTCTGAAAATAGATATATTGTATCTTATTTTGTATCTTTTCTTTCCAACATACCAACAGAGAATATCAGAGAAGTAAATTGCATCTGAGTAGAATGGGAGTAATTTGTGACTTTCAATCCTCCTTTGCAAACCCTAGCCAAGTAATCTATAAAGAAATCTTGGTGAGTGTGCTGGGTCTGTGGCTCAGCGGTAGTGCACTTGCCTTACATGTATGAAGCACTGGGTTTGATTCTCAGCACCACATACAAATAAATAAAATAAAAGTCTGTCAACAACTAAAAAAATATATTCTTTAAAAAAACAAACCTTGGTACACTCTGGCCCATAATTACTTTTGATGACAGAACAGTTGCTATTCAAAGAAAACAGCACAGTCAGAGAAAAACCATTAAAAAATGTATTCATTTCCTTCTGGATATGTGACTGAGTTCTTTATGATATTCTAAGACTTTCCATTTATAGACACTTGTAGTAATACTCATTCAAGTTCTAATTTTCCAAAGTTATTTTTTTTTACTTTTCTTTTTTTTTATTGGTTGTTCACAACATTACAAAGCACTTGACATATCATATTTCATACATTAGATTGAAGTGGGTTATGAACTCCCAATTTTACCCCAAATGCAGATTGCTGAATCATGTCGGATACACATCCACAATTTTACATAATGCCCTATTAGTAATTGTTGTATTCAGCTACCTTTCCTATCCCCTACTATCCCCCCTCCCCTTCCCTCACATCTTCTCTCTCTCTACCCCATCTATGTAATTCATTTCTCTCCTTGTTAATTTTCCCATTCCCCTCACAACCTCTTATATGTAATTTTGTATAGCAATGAGGGTCTCCCTTCATTTCCATGCAATTTCCCTTTTCTCTCTCTTTCCCTCCCATCTCATGTCTCTGTTTAAAGTTAATCTTTTCTTCCTGTTTTTCCTCCTTACTCTGTTCATAGTTGCTCTCATTATATCAAAGAAGACATTTGGTATTTGTTTTTTAGGGATTGGCTAGCTTCACTAAGCATAATCTGTTCCAGTGCCATCCATTTCCCTGCAAATTCCATAATTTTGTCATTTTTTAGTGCAGAGTAATACTCCATTGTGTATAAATGCCACATTTTTTTTTATCCATTCATCTATTGAAGGGCATCTGGGTTGGTTCCACAGTCTAGCAATTGTGAATTGTGCTGCTATGAACATCGATGTGGCAGTATCCCTGTAGCATGCTCTTTTAAGGTCTTCAGGGAATAGTCCGAGAAGGGCAATAGCAGGGTCAAATGGTGGTTCCATTCCCAGCTTTCCCAGGAATCTCCAAACTGCTTTCCAAATTGGCCGCACCAATTTGCAGTCCCACCAGCAATGGACAAGTGTACCCTTTTCTCCACATCCTCACCAGCACTTGATGTTGTTTGACTTCATAGTGGCTGCCAATCTTACTGGAGTGAGATGGTATCTTAGGGTGGTTTTGATTTGCATTTCTCTGACTGCTAGAGATGGTGAACATTTTTTCATTTACTTGTTGATTGATTGTATATCCTCCTCTGAGAAGTGTCTGTTCAGGTCCTTGGCCCATTTGTTGATTGGGTTATTTGTTATCTTATTGTCTAATTTTTTGAGTTCTTTGTATACTCTGGATATTAGGGCTCTATCTGAAGTGTGAGGAGTAAAAATTTGTTCCCAGGATGTAGGTAGGCTCCCTATTTACCTCTCTTATTGTTTCTCTTGCTGAGAAAAAACTTTTTAGTTTAAGTAAGTCCCATTTGTTGATTCTTGTTATTAACTCTTGTGCTATGGGTGTCCTATTGAGGAATTTGGAGCCCGACCCCACAATATGTAGATCGGAGCCAACTTTTTCTTCTATCAGACACAGTCTCTGATTTGATATCAAGCTCCTTGATCCATTTTGAGTTAACTTTTGTGCATGGCGAGAGAAAGGGGTTCAGTTTCATTCTGTTGCATATGGATTTCCAGTTTTCCCAACACCATTTGTTGAAGATGCTATCCTTCCTCCATTGCATGCTTTTAGCCCCTTATCAAATATAAAATAGTTGTAACTTTGTGGATTAGTCTCTGTGTCCTCTATTCTATACCATTGGTCCACCCGCCTGTTTTGGTACCAGTACCATGCTGTTTTTGTTACTATTGCTCTGTAATATAGTTTGAAATCTGGAATTGCTATACCGCCTGATTCACACTTCCTGCTTAGAATTGCTTTTGCTATTCTGGGTCTTTTATTTTTCCATATGAATTTCATGATTGCTTTATCTATTTCTACAAGAAATGCCATTGGGATTTTGATTGGCATTGCATTAAACCTATAGAGAACTTTTGGTAATATCGCCATTTTGATAATATTAGTTCTGCCTATCCATGAACAGGGTATATTTTTCCATCTTCTAAGATCTTCTTCTATTTCTCTCTTTAGGGTTCTGTAGTTTTCATTGTGTTAATCTTTCACCTCTTTTGTTAGGTTGATTCCCAAGTATTTTATTTTTTTTTTGAGGATATTGTGAATGGAGTGTTTTTCCTCATTTCCATTTCAGAAGTTTTGTCGCTGATATACAGAAATGCCTTTGATTTATGCGTGTTGATTTTATATCCTGCCACTTTGCTGAATTCATTTATTAGTTCTAGTAGTTTCTTTGTAGACCCTTTCGGGTCTTGTAGAAATAGAATCATGTCGTCTGCAAATAGTGATAATTTAAGTTCTTCTTTTCCTATTTTTATGCCTTTAATTTCTTTTGTCTGTCTAAGTGCTCTGGCTAGTATTTCAAGGACTAAATTAAATAGAAGTGGTGAGAGAGGGCATCCCTGTCTTGTTCCAGATTTTAGAGGGAATGCCTTCAACTTTTCTCCATTCAGAATGATGCTAGCCTGAGGCTTAGCATAGATAGCTTTTACAATGTCAAGGTAAGTTCCTGTTATCCCTAGTTTTTCTAATGTTTTGAACATAAAGGGATACTGTACTTTGTCAAATGCTTTCTTTGCATCTATCGAGATGATCATATGGTTCTTATCTTTAAGTCTATTGATGTAGTGAATAACATTTATTGATTTCCGTATATTGAACCATCCTTGCATCCCAGGGATGAATCCTACTTGATCATGGTGCACAATTTTTTTGATGTGTTTTTGTATTCGATTCACCAGAATTTTATTGAGGATTTTTGCATCTAAGTTCATTAGAGATATTGGTCTGTAGTTTTCTTTCTTTGAGGTGTCTATGTCTGGTTTCGGGATCAGGGTGATGTTGGCCTCATAGAATGAATTTGGAAGAGCTCCCTCTTTTTCTATTTCCTGAAATAACTTGAAAAGTATTGGTATTAATTCTTCTTTAAAGGTTTTGTAAAACTCCGCTGTATACCCATCCGGTCCTGGGCTTTTCTTGGTTGGTAGTCTTTTGATTGCTTCTTCTATTTCATCCATTGATATTGCTCTGTTCAAATTGTGTGTATCCTCCTGACTCAGTCTGGGCAAATCATATGACTTAAGAAATTTATCGATGTCTTCACTATCTTCTATTTTATTGGAATATAGGTTTTCAAAATAATTTCTAATTGTCTTCTGTATTTCTGTAGCATCTGTTGTGATATTGCCTTTTTCATCCCGTATGTTAGTAATTTGAGTTCTCTCTCTTCTTCTCTTCATTAGCATGGCTAAAGGTCTGTCAATCTTATTTATTTTTTCAAAGAACCAACTTTTAGTTTTGTTAATTTTTTCAATAGTTTCTTTTGTTTCAATTTCATTGATTTCCGCTCTGATTTTAATTATTTCTTGCCTTCTGCTACATTTGCTGTTGTTTTGCTCTTCCTTTTCTAGGGCTTTGAGATGAAGTGTGAGCTCATTTATTTGTTGGTTTTTCCTTTTTTTGAGAAATGACCTCCAGGCAATGAATTCCCCTCTTAAAACTGCTTTCATTGTGTCCCATAGATTCCGATATGTTGTGTCTGTTTTTTTATTTATCTCTAAGAATTTTTTGATTTCCTCCTTTATGTCTTCTGTAACCCATTGATCATTCAGTAACATATTGTTCATTTTCCATGTGATGTAGGATTTTTCCTTCCTTCTTTTATCATTGATTTCCAGTTTCATTCCATTATGATCAGATAAAATGCATGGCATTATCTCCATCTCTTTATATTTACTGAGGGCTGCCCTATGGCATAATATATGGTCTATTTTTGAGAAGGATCCATGTGCTGCTGAGAAAAAAGTATATCCATTTGATGATGGTTGATATATTCTATATATGTCAGTTAAGTCTAGGTTATTGATTGTGGTATTGAGTTCTATAGTTTCTTTATTCAACTTTTGTTTGGAGGATCTGTCCAATGGTGAGAGAGGTGTGTTGAAGTCACCCATAATTATTGTGTTGTGGTCTATTTGATTCTTGAACTTGAGGAGAATTTGTTTTATGAATGTCGCAGCACCAATATTTGGTGCATAAATATTGATAATTGTTATGTCTTGTTGGTGAATAGTTCCTTTTAACAGTATATAATGTCCTTCCTTATCCCTTTTGATTAACTTAGTCTTGAAGTCGATTTTATTCGATATGAGGATGGCCACCCCTGCTTGCTTACGAGGACCGTGTGCGTGGTATATTTTTTCCCATCCTTTCACCTTCAGCCTGTGTATGTCTTTTCCAATCAGATGTGTCTCCTGGAGGCAGCATATTGTTGGATTTGTTTTTTTAATCCATGATACCAGCCTATGTCACTTTATTGGAGAGTTTAAGCCATTAACATTTAGAGTTACTATTGATACATGGTTTGTACTTCCAGCCATGTTTGATTATTTATCCTTTTTTTAAAAAATATTTAGTTTGTTTCTCCATTATTATCTTTCCCCTTGCCCTCTGTCTTTACCGAGGCACTTCCCACTGATGGTTTTGGTTATTGTTTTTCATTTCTTCCTCGTGTAGTGTTTTGCTCAAAATGCTTTGCAATGCTGGTTTTCTGGCTGCAAATTCTTTTAACTTTTGTTTATCATGAAATATTTTTATTTCATTGTCATACCTGAAGCTTAATTTTGCTGGATACAGAATTCTTGGTTGGCATCCATTGTCTTTCAGTGTTTGAAATACATTGTTCCATGACCTTCTTGCTTTCAGCGTCTGTGATGAAAAATCCATTGTTGACCTTATTGGTTTACCCCTGAATGTAATCTGCCTCCTTTCTCTTGTAGCTTTTAATATTTTCTCTTTGTTCTGTATATTGGATATCTTCATAACAATGTGTCTTGGCGTTGGTCTACTGTGATTTTGTGTTTTCGGTGTCCTGTATGCATGTTCAATTTGTATATCTGTTTCCTTTTTTATTTCTGGAAAGTTTTCTGTAATTATTTCATTCAACAGGTTACTCATTCCCTTGGTTTGAATCTCTGTACCTTCCTCTATCCCGATGACTCGTAAGTTTTGTTTTTTTTATGTTATCCCATAACTCTTGGATGTTTTTCTCGTGATATGGTATGATTGAATTCTTCACCATGGTAACCATACGTCATTAATTTTCCAAGACAACCTCAATTCTAATTGTTTTGTCCCAAATTTAGAACCAGTGTCAGACTTGATATTTCTTTAGGGAATATAATTTACCATATATTCAGTTATTCCCTGTCTTTCTTCGATGATTCTAATAACAAATTTTACATGAAAAGAAAATTCTAAAGAGAATCCCAGGTTTTCAAAGTTCAAATGGTCTCATAAGCTCTCATAGTGACAGAAGAAGCTGGAACCTGACATATGATTAACACGTTAAGTAGACATAGGTACCAGGAGATATTTGCTCTGGCTACACAGAATTTAGAAAACCTGGAAAACAAAAT
Organism: Spermophilus citellus; assembly: GCF_964194105.1. Lineage (NCBI taxonomy): Eukaryota > Metazoa > Chordata > Mammalia > Rodentia > Sciuridae > Spermophilus > Spermophilus citellus. Next base: position 91,252,607 of record NC_138192.1, read on the forward strand.
CAGGATGGCTCTATTGTTAATGTTGTTTTCAAGTGAAGATGAGAGTTCCTACCAAAGGACAGGAGCTAACCAATTCTAGGAAGCCATGCAGAACATACAAGGGCCTGAAGTCCCAACTGCTAGCTGGGAATTCCCATGGGAAAGAGTCATAATAGGGCCCAGGAGGTTCCAGTATGGGACACGAGAACATATATGGAAGCAATGCAAGTGTTTATTTTTTAATTTTATTTTATATTGGCCATAGACTGCATAACACTGTACACCTAAATCCTTCAATATACGTCTCTAATATATAAGCTGTTTTAAGCTTGGTTGTGTTAGATTCCTCTTTGAGAAACTGTTGAAAGCTATATTGTCTCTGAGGAAAAAAACCCTCATATACACACTATATTTTATTGTTGTATTCAGGGGAATTACATCTTCCCAGAAAGTCACAGACATCAATTGAAACCGTTTAGCAAAGAGAGATAATGTCTTTATAGGGTAACCTAGTGGTGCAGAGGTCAGAAAATTCCAAGTTTGGTTGGCCTTTATAACAATTTGGATAGCCCAGTGATAAGAGGAGGCACCAGTTTCTAGAATTGAGAGGATAATACATAGAGTTAGCTTGTTTGGGGAACCAAGGATGTTTAATATGAACTTCTGAGTGTCCCGTTTCACCTAGATAGTGACTCAGAGCTTAGACTTGTAGCATGAAAATCAATAGGCCTAGCTAGCTCTTGGGATTAAAATCTACTGAAGGCCAGATTATGATGTATGCAATGAGACTGAGGAAAACAAAGAATCCACTGCTTGTGCACTATGCCCTAAAACACAAACCAAAATAAAGTGGGACTTTTTAAGGGTCAGACTTGAATAGTAAAGGTCAGAGGAGAAGGTTCTGCTAATGGCATTTGGCAAAAGGTAAAAGAAAAAAAAGATGGGGAACAGATGTGCTCTCTTCAGAATCTGTAAAAGGGAAATTACATTACAGTAGTAGGAATTCAGGTTATATAAAAGAAAATCTTCCATCCAATGAACTTTGTAAAGCAAGAGACCTGGTTACTGATTAACATTATATTCTCCTTCCATGAAATATTTTAAAATAGAACAGATATCTGTGTGTTTTCCATGCTATGAATATGTTTGTTAGAAACAAGAGTTCAGATTAGACATAGAGGAGAAATTCAAATTCTTTGAAAGACTGACATATCTATGTACTTAAGCTTTATTTCATTATAAGAATTTTATAATTATTTTTAAGCCTACTGAATTCCTGTAATCTGATGCTTCACCCAGACTTTTCTTTACAAAATCACTGAGGATAAAAATATGCTTGATAAAATTCACAACATAATCACACATAATCCATTCAGCATTTTATATACTCATATTAATTTCTAACTAATTTCTATTAATAAGCATTAATATCTTTATATGTGCCTAATTAAAATTATAGTTTTAAGCAAAATTATTCTAGTATCCACATATACATATTGAAAATATTATCTGAAGTACATTCTGGAAAACTATAAAGAAAATAAGGGAAAAGTAAACATAAAAGAAGTTCTGGAAAGACTGTTAAAAAAGTAATGAGATTTACAGATTGGCTAAAAACACCAGGAAACCTCCAAAGGATATTTGACATTTGGTCAGTCAGTCAGAAAACAGCTGGCAGACGATCAGGAGAAAATATGACTAATAAGAGCCTCTCTCCTCTCTCATACAATGCATACGAATCAGATGTCTGCTGGTTATTTCTTGGTCTCAGTTCTAAGAGTCAGGAACTACTTTGTATATTTGGCTTCAGGACCCACTTAGATTTCCTTTTCTTTCAACTTGTAATGTGTGTAGCTCAAACTCACACAGAATTTGGGAAGATTGTTATGATCTTACCATCCATTCACATCATCCTTTACTTTGGCCAGTTACTGGGGCAAAATTGCCATGTCTATCACCTACAGCGGAAGTTTGACCTTGCAGCCAAATATTAGGAAGCACAGTAGTGACTGCTATAGCAACAGACTAAACAGACTATCTAAAAGGCAGAGTTAGAAGAAGAAAGCAATTCCAAATACAGGAAGGGATAAAGTCAAAACTTTCCAACATGACCACAAAGCATGAAAACCAAGAGGATACACATCCTAGTTAATGGTAATCTTAACATAAACATAAATCATTGTTTTGTGTCATTTTTTTTTACCAATGTTACTTTTATTAAAGTATTTGTTAAATTATTGAACTTAATTTGCAGTAAACAACAAATCAAAGAACAGCATAAAATGAGAATCCTCATACAAAGTTTTTAAATACTGACTCCTTAAATAATACCAATAATTTGAAACTATTCCATTCCTTTAAAGATGTTTCCATTTAGCCTCCTATTTAGCAGCACCAAGTATAAATCATAAAGGAAAAAAAGTCAGCACCTGTCCAAACCCTGCCTACAGGTTTTTAGATTTTCTCTGAAAGTTTTTCATTTCTTTAATCCTTCCACTGTAACCTTCCTCTCTCTCTCTCTCTCTCTCTCTCTCTCTCTCTCTCTCTCTCTCTCTCTCTCATACACACACACACACACACACACACACACACACACATCTTGTCATCCTCTTATCTGGAAAACATCTTTTAAAAAACTCATTTTGTACAAAAAAATAAGATCATTGCCAATCTTAGCCCACTGTATTTGTGAAATCAAGTAAAACTTTAAAACTGGAGAAGTGCCATTTATGTTTCACAAAATATTTATCTATTTTAGATTCTAAACCTTTCTAACTCAGTGTCTTCTTTTATTAAAAAAAACAAACTTTTAAACCTTGTACTTACTCACACATCTGATTTTAGTAAATCAATACAATGTCCTAATTGCAACACAAACAAGAAATTTAAAATATATTTTTAAAATACATATTTCACTATGTAAATATTTGACCTAGAAAATAATAAGATTTTTATTTACTTAAACTAATATGAATTTAATAAAAGTAAGAAAATATTCATCTGACTGTTGCAGATATCTTTTATGTTCAACGTCTATATATACAGATTAAATAGACTGAATGAACTTGGCAGTTACATTTCAGAGAAATTTTTGATGTATAAAACTACCAAAAATAGTTTGCTTTTGCATATATTATGAAGTTGTATCTAGGCTCAAATAATTAAAATGGATTTTTCAATTACATGAATGACTGAAAAGACTACTAAGACCTTTATCAAATCATGTAGGACATGATAACAATTCTTTTTTTGCATTCTGAGATAGGTAATGTCCCCAGTTCCAACCACTAAATGGCAGTTCCAATTATTATAACGAAAAATGCTCTTACAAATATTCAAAATTACTCCATTAATTGTTAACTGACATAATTTCAATCAAAATCTCACAAGAGTATTCTCTGTAAAATGAAAAAGCTTATAAAATGTGTACAAAGTAATAAAAAATTGTGATCTTAATTCAGGGAAAGACAAATGAAACAATGGAAGACAATGAAGAATCCAATAACAAATTGATCCATTATAAAATCTTTAAAGAAGGCACACTGCAGAGCAGTCAGTAAAAAAAAATTAAATTGAGAATTTAAATGAGTAAAACAAAATTTTAATTCTAGAAAAATTAAGTGTATTTCTCTCTTCACTGTACTTACTTAAACCAAACATAAACTATAAAACTAATTATGATGAAAATCATCTAAATAAATAAATAAAAAGCAAGCCATACTTGCAGAATATTCTTGAAAATCATGTAACATAAAAGATCTGCATATTATAACATGTGTCCACCAAGATACATATTCGAGAATATTGTCAAGAAGCAAAAATTCAGTAAAGTTCAGAAACATCAAAATTCCCATAGTAGTAAAAATAAATAAATAAATAGTGCACTTATATAATATACAGAGATGAAAGTGAATAAACTACAGCTATTTGAAGCACATAGATAAATCTTGACAACATCATTCTGATAGAAAAAAGGCAGACCCAAAGGCTTATTTACTATATGATTATATATATGTATATGTATATATTAAATTAAAAACCATGAAAAACTAAACTGTATTTATTTAGAAATGTGCACATGGTGATAAAACTATAAAAATCAAATATAGAGAGAATATGTATTCATAATAGTGATTAACTATAGAGTAGCGGTTGTAATAAGGGTTTCAATATGAGACAAACACACACATTTCAATACAAAATAGGCAAAAGATATGAATTCTCAGGCTCAAGAAAAACAAAAAAATACTGAAATTTTGACTAAGAATCGCATAGTAATACTGAAAAGAAAAACAATATTTAAAGCAACAAGAGGTAAAAGAAATATCAGAAATAGGCCAGGTATAAAATTAATCATTTGCATAAGTAATCATAGTGATAGATAGGAATATGTTGGGTTGGTACCAGTGCCTGGGGCACAGTAAGGGAGCAGGCAAACCAGGAAGATGCTCTGGAGTAGTGGAAAAGGCCAAATGTTACAAGAATCCCTTTGGAAACTGAGACCAGACACAAGATGTAATTCAAAATGAATTATTCACTTAGAAGAAACAGAAGTCATAGTCTCCTTAGATTTGGCAACAGTTTCTTATATGATGCCAAAAGAACAATCAACTAAAGTAAAGTAGATTAACCAAATTCCCACAAGCTTAGCATCTTGAAACCACAGATATTTATTCTTTCAAAGTTCTGGAGGCTAGAAGTTCAAACCCAAGGTGTCAGCAGAGCCATGTTTTACATCCATACAATGGAATATTATTCAGGCATAAAAAGAAATGAACTACTGATACATGCTACCATGTGGATGAACATGGAAAAATCTATACTAATCAAAAAAAGCAAGAAGGCATAAAAGGCCAAATAGTATATGGTTCCATCTACATGAAATATCCAGAATAAGCAAAAACACAGAGACAGAAAGTAGAGTTGTTTGCCAAGGAGCAGGAATGAGGGTGAAACAGAGAGCAACTGCTAATGGGCACAAAATATCTTTTGGGGGTGATAAAAATATTCTAAAATTACAAAATGATAATAGAATTCTGTGAATATCCTAAAATAACACTGCATTATAAATTTTAAAAGGATGAACTTATGGTATGTGAGTTATACCTCAATAAAACTATATAAAAAGATATTTTAAAATATTGCATAAAAAGCCCTTTCTCAAGCCATACAGATAATGTATGACCAGCCTTTATATTCGTAGGTTATGAATCCAAAACTTCTTGGACATTTACATAATGGCATTTCTGAAAGTGCTTGTAATAGTGTATATGTTCTACTAACAAGTTGGAAGCAATCTTGGTCTCTATCACGTTTATTAAAAATATAAACCCAAAATATTCATTTCCAAAAACACATAAAAATGAAAAGATTCATACTGAGTACATTTAAATGATTTTCTAAGACATGAGGAAGAAAATGGGAACACTGAAGACAGAACCAAAAGAGATTAATTAATTTCTATGTTATTTAGCCATTATTTTAAGTGAGCAATAAAATTAGAATGCCAGAGAAATGAGAAGCCAGTATACTAAATTCAGAGCAGGATGGGAGTTGATGCCTAAGTCTGGATTTTTATATGATTCTAGAAGTATGATTCAAGGGCAGGATGACTTCATTTAATGGACCAGGGATAGAGTACAAACAGACATGTGTCTTGTGTTGTATTTATATTTATAGAAATGCTTTCAGGGTCAAAATAAGTAGTTTACCGAAAGTCACTGGCCAACTACAAATGACTCCATCAAATCCAGTTGGCCAACAAAACCCATCACCACAAGAGTTTTGTCATTACATATATATTTGTATTGGTTTCATAATGCAGTGCTCTGAATAATGTATTTGTGCTTTAAAAGACAGTCTTGGCCTATGACTTCTTCTATAGTATCTTTGTTTAACTAGTGAGTTCAAAGATGCATTCCTACCTGTTTGAACTTTATATGTCTCTTTATACAAAACTAGCATTAAAAATTATATTATCCATCCAGGCACAGTGGTGCACACTTGTAATCCCAGAGGCTCAGGAAGCTGAGGCAGGAGGATCACATGTTCACTGCCAGCCTCCGCAACTTAGCAAGGCCCTGTCTCAAAATAAAAAATAAAAAAAAAAAATTAAAAAAGAACTGGGGATGTTGCTCAGTGGTAAAGCAGGTTCAATCCCTGATACCAAAAGAAAAAAAATACTATTCACCACTTTTTTCATTGGTAAATATTATTTCAATTTTGTTTTATTCCTACAGCTTGTGGTCACAATATTTTAAAATAAACTTTAATAATAAGCTCTTCATTCTATGATCTCTTTCTTTAGTCAGAATTATAATTGCCAAACTAAGAATTCTAAGGAAACTGGTATTATTTCCAAATACACAAAAAAGAAAATGCCATCATTTTATTTATAAGGTATAACATTCTCTTCTGTTTGGACTAAACTTCATTTCATTGCCTAAAGTTGTCAGTAGTTCCAGCACCATTTCTCTGGCTGACTGAATGTGTGGCAGAGGTTTAAATCATTTCCAGACCTTGTGCTATTTTTACATTAGTCATCTGACCAAATTCTATTCAGCATACTCTTCAGTTAGAAACAATTTTTCAGACAAACATCTTACCTCCAACAAGCAAGAAGTACTCTGAATTGGTGTGTCTGAGGTTTAGAGGGAATTCATGTGTTTCACAAGTATTAGATTTGCTCTTAATAAATTGTTATAAATAAACAAGATTTCTTCACTTGAACATATAGAAAACAATATGCTATTTCTAGGAACAAACTATGAAGAAAGCACTAGAAGGACTTTGTCAGTTAGTCAAAAGATGTATTATCTCTTTTTAGCAAATCATATTTAGGGGAAAAGGCCACTGTTAGTAGCTATTTTGTATAAATGTGATTCTGAATTAAAACATATCCACACACATTAGAGAAGCTGGAGACATTGTGTAGCTTTTGGTCAAGAAAATTTATACGAATCAGACTTTGGTGTTAGATCCAGTTTTGCTATTCAGCAGTTACTTAACCTCTCAAAGCTTTGCAAAGTAAAGATTTTTTTTAAAAAAATAAGATGACCATTTGTGTCCCCAAATTTTATGAGACTCTAAAGCCAAAGTCTAACCTTATCTTAATGGAATGCAATGAGAGATTCCATAGATTTGGTTCAGGACCAACTCTAATACCTAACCATTTCACAGTAAGGAAATTCTTCTTGGCTAACCTAAATCTTAAACCTTTCCAATATTTCTTTTTATAATGTGGTTAGAAAGCAGATAATTACTTTCCCTGGGATGGAAAAAATTAATTCCATACTTGAATACAGCCAATAAATAAATCACACCTCACATTTTCTTCTCCAGACTGAATAGTCACAAACTTTCCTTTAAAATCTCAGTTTTCAACAATTTAACCATGTAGAGGCTTTCCTGGGAATCCTACTTCAATTTTTCTAGATTTTGACTCTGGAATTCAAAATCAGACAAGGAATTCATGGAGGATATGAGGAGAGTTGAGCACATGGACAAAGAGCATATATATTTCAGGAACTAAAAAAATTCTTAGTCCTTGTGTATCAGGACCACCAATTTTGCAAAATGATTATAACCTTCTCTTTGACCAGAATGTCATGTAAATGACTGGGTGGTTCTTCTCTACCATCCACAAACCAAAAGAAGGCACAAGAAATCCTTCTTCATAGTCTTTTAAGGAAGGATGGATTTCAAACTAGGTGGATCAAAACACTGGTTATTTTCTGATCTCCCACAATAGCAGTGTATATATGCTAGTCTTTTGTGCATGAAGCAGTTGATAAAATTATATTGACATAATGGAAGGCATGATGATGACATAAAGCATAGGAAGTTTTGAATGTGATGAGGTGTGACTTAAAATTTCTCACTCTCTCCCATGGCAATACATGTGCCTTTCATGGGTTAATAATTTCTGTGGGCATTACTTTTCTCAGGTGCAATTACAAATAATAATCTATAATTTCACATCTATTCGAATGGCTATTATCAAATGGACTGAGGATCTCAACTGTTGTCAAGGATGTGGAGAAGTAGAGTCCTGGTACATTATTAGTAGGAATGTAAAACAGTTCTGCTATTATGGAAAAAAATTTGGAGCTTCCCCCCAAAATTAAAAATAGAATTACCATATGATACAGGAATCCCATTATTGGGTATGTATCCACAGGAAACAAAATCATTATGTTGAAAAGATACCTACATTCTCATGTTCATGGAAGCATTAATCACAATAGCCAAGATATTCAAACAACAGAACGTCCATCAGCAGATACACAGATAAAGAAAATGCAGTCTATATGCACAAAAAGAGGAAATTCTGTTATGTGTGACAACATGGATGGACATTTTGCTAAGTAAAATAAGTCAGGAACAGAAAACCAAATCCGACATGAATCTCATTTATATACATGGAATCTAAAAAGGTCAAAGGCATAGAAGTAGAAAGGTGATTACCTGGGATAGGATGGGAAAGTTCAGATATTTTGGTCAAAGAATACAAAATTTCATTTAGGAGAACTAAATTCAGGAGATCTATTGTAAAATATGGAGACTGGTTAATAACAATGTACTGTATGTTTGAAAATTGCTGAGAGTAGATTTTAAGTATTCTCAACACACACAAAAAGATATGTCAGATAATGCTTATGTTAAATAGCTTGATTTAGCTGATCCACCATACAGAAATATTTTTAAACAATATGCTATACATCTCAAATATATACAAGTTTTGTCAGTAAAAAATGGTATTGTTGTGAGACTCTAAAAAAAAGATAATTAAAGCACAACCCAGGTGTGCATTACTCTCTATTCTAGCTAACTCTGGAACAATGCTAATACAAAATTAGACTCCTTCACAAGCATCCACAAGAAATCCACTTATAGCAGCATATTATGATTTGGATATTTTTACTAAAGATTTACAAGGTCTCAGGGGGTCACAGCACACAGCACATAGCACTTCACTTATATTTCAAAGAGAAAGCCTTCAAATTATTGGTAATCTACAAAATTTTGTTTCTGAATTATGGAATTTTAGAAGTAAGTGTTCTCTTTTAGAAGCAAAATTTTGTAGATTACCAATAATTTGAAGGCTTTCTCTTTGAAATATTACCAATTAATCCATTAACTTAAATCTGATTATATACAAAGTTTTTTTGTTTCTAATTACTAATATTCTTGATTATTTGTAATAAGCCAACATGACAGACCAGTTAATTGTTTGTATTAGGGTAAACATTATAAAATTGTCACTTTTTAGGTCTAAATTGGCTAAATACCAACACCTTCATATAAGTCAAAGTAATAAGTATCTGTCCATCCCAGAAGAAAATCTTAACACATATTCTTTCCCATCAGTTACTCATAAAGTTGCTAGGGAATTGTGGTAATCTGTCTCATATAACCTACACAGATTGCTTATAATTTCAAATTTTTATCTCAGCCAAAACCAACTTCTACATTTTTTTCCTCCAAATTAGGCAGTCTGTGCTCTGAGGGCAGAGTTGGGGTTAGTTGAGTGCTGGAACTTTTATTCACCAACTGTAATGACCACTACATACTTTTTACTGGATTACATGTCTGGTGAATGTCATACCCCCTGTTGCTTATTTATGGTAAATTACCTCCTCTGTGGTTAAAGACATAGAAAAACCTGGGATTTTTTTTTTCTGGTTTTATGAATGACATCATAGTTCTAAAAGGCAGCTAAATGGGTACTGGAGTTTTAAAGTGAATGCTTACCATATCGAATACAACTATTATCCAATTGCCATAGTTAAATTTCCCTAGGAATTGCTCATGTATGACTTATATTACACAACTTTGACTCACTTAAAGCTCTTAAAGTAGGAAACTACTTCAAAAAAGATATTAAACAGAAGTTGGTATATTTTCACACTGTTTCTAGAAAATAGAATCAAAACTTAGATTTAATACTTTTTAAAAATAGTTTGTTTCAAAAATGAAGTGTTTTATTTCATACTGACTAGCAGTTTCAAACTTTTTGAATTTTCATCCCATTTCTATTGCATTAATTACTTGAACTTTGTTTAATTTCCATAAATTATGTCCCAAAATTAAATTCTTAACTTATTAGCATTTAAATTTCTTATTTTTCTTTCATAAAAAAGGCATATTCAATGAATGTTTACCATTGGAATTTAAATTGATTTTTGAAGTAGAATGGATCTGTATGAATCTCAGCTTTGCTGTGCACCAAGTTTAAAATTTAGGACACTATTTTACCTCACTATCAATTTTAATTTTCTCATTTGTAAAATAATAATAATTATTATAAATATAGAGAAATAAAAATAAGTTACAAGTACAAAATACATTACTTAATGACTGGTCTATATTAACCAAGAATAAAAGTACTAGATCTTAGTAGTATTAATATTATTTACTCAATAAACTCAAACAAGAAGCCCTGTAATTATAGACCTTTTAATTATCCAAAGGTTATCTACATATATGAATTAGTCAATCAAAATGTTCTTACTGAAGCATATCACAGATTTTAAGTTGAATCAAGCTAGTAAGAACAAGTATGACTTACTTAGCTAAATAGCAGATTGAAAATACATGGGCTGGGTTAATATTACCTGTGAGTTCAGATCAATCATAGTAAATCCTTACCCCTCTGTGTATTCCTTAAGAACAAAACATCACAGACATTATGAAGGTCTATTTAGCCATTTTTCTTAGGTTTAAGACTCAACAAGGCTTGGGGACTTTTCAGGCTGTAGCATGGGTTGGGAAGACACTAGAATTCAGAAACAAGAAGAGCCTTGCTAGCCACAAAGTACAAAGAGATTCTGTGGAAACACAAATATATTTAAAAATAAAACCAATATATATTTTTCCATATTGTCATGAATGTACTTATAGATCCAGTATCTTCTTCATCACAGACTCATTTAAAATATTCTAGAGGAATAGCTAGTTGTTGTCATCTATACATGTCTTCTTCAAATACATTTGACAAAACAGTAGTGATCCATCAGTTCCCAATAGCAATATCTGAATATGGTTTTGGCAGTAAGGAACTTTCTTTTTCATTCTGGAAGAATCGAAGTCTGTTTTGGTTGGCACAATAGGTTAAATAATGTTCCCAGAAGCATTATCTTTATTACTAAAAAATAAGGAGTTTTCAGGAAAATAAATAGCCCTACTCCCAGAATGTCAGTAGTGGACCCCTGAGAAAAGTTCAAACAAGAACAAGAAATCATAGAAACTATAGAGATGCAATGTGGTGTGGGTAATACTGGCCATAAAGCCAGAATAGACAGGATGTGGCTAGCAGATGAAACTGCACTGACCAAAGTGGCCCTGGCAACTCTAGTCAATGTATCCAAGATGGTCAGTATGAAACTAACCTATGCAAAAAAATGAGGTAATTAAGTCTGTGGTCATGGGATTAAAGCAGGATCTCCTCCAGAAATAAGATACTACACTATCAGTAGTTCAATATGGAGAATGAACTACAGTTCAATATTGAGAATGAAATACAGTTCAAAACACAAAGAAATTAAACTTTATGGGAAATTGAGCTTAATGCATCAGCTTCAATAATGGTGTGTAGCAAATAAAACCTGGGTCCAAAATTAGGCTCTGGAGCCAGCTAATTCATCTTTGTTTGAAATTTTTGACAGGAACAGAATGAATCAAGAGTAATGGATAAATAAAAGGTGAATTAGAACCTTGACAGCTATGCCTAGATAGAGGTAAATTCGTAGGAAAGATAATGTAAAGAGTGATATTTATATTTAAGTTAATGTTGGGTGGAATTTGCCTTAAATATTTTATCAATGAATTCTTTTGTTCCAATTCAAGTTATCATTCAAGTATTATCATCTGACAATCCAGAGATAAAGGAGTTTAAAATCTGTACATCAAACAACTGACCAAAAAAATGATATGTGGTTATGAATAACTAAGAAATAATGAGAGCTATGTACCCTGACTCTTATAAAATTTCAATGAATAGACCTGCTTATATAAGTAGAAACCTTGAATTTACTGAATCAAAAGTATCTCAAAAAATCAGACTCCAAACAGTGAATAAAGACTAATAAAAAGACAATTATCATCAACTCATCTTTCTGTTTGCTTCATGGGACAAAGAATCTCAGTTCCCATATTAACATTCTAATTATCAACTACACCCTATTATTAGACTGTTTACCACTAACATATCCATTAAAACAATAAGTTCAAATGTCTACAAAGATTAATTTATTCAACAAATACCTACTGAGTATATACTACATACAAGACTTTTCTAAGTATATATAAAAATGCATAAAACAAAGTCCCTGGTCTTTTAGGACTTTACTACTGAGTGTATATATATATATATATGAAAGAAACTAATGGTTGTTTATGTGCAAAAACAGTTTAAACAGTTGTTTATAACTAAAAAAAGTTACACTCCATTTATGTATCATGTTTCAAAAAGCATTCTACTGTCATGTATAATTAATCAAAACAAATTTTTAAAAAAAGATTATTTAGAATTCAAAAAACAATGACTAAAGGACAGGGGGTTGCTAGAAATACTCTTTGATGAGGTGATCTGAGAAGAGACCTGAAGGAAGTGAAAGAATGAGGCAAATGAATAACTGTGGGAAAAAAAATTGTAAGCAGAATATCAGAAACTGCAAAGCTCATTAGACAAGAGCAAGCTGGGCATATAAAAATTAAAATCCTTCTCTCATCAGACCAACTAAGGCAATGGGACAGGGCTGAATATGTGGAGGGAAGAAATGAGAGAGAGTTGATTGGAGCATCTGGAAGGAACTACATGATAGTTTCATAAGCTGCCCAAGGATCAAAATGGAACAAATTCTAAAAAACAGAGCATCACAGCCAATCACAGAAATCTAAGTGCAGTCAAAGCATAGACTGTTGAAACTGGTAAGAAGAGGTTTCTGTGTGACCCTTTTAATATTCTCATTTCATCCACACACCACCAGCTGAACCCCAGGAAGCTCCCAAGTGTGGACTGCCCGCTGCCACCATTATCACCACCAAAGGAAAGCACATGTGTTGGAATTATATTTAGATAGGTGATTCAAAAATCCATTTATAATGACTTATCAGGAAAAGAAATGTGGTTTTCTAATTTTCAAGTTTTAAAGTGTGCCATCTTACACTGGTGCAGCAAGAATACAGCATCATCAGCATGTTCATGTTCACGAGATGGCCGCTTCACATCTAGTCCCCTATCTTGAGAAAGCTAAATTCTCCTGAATTCCCCAGTTAAACCTACACAACATACCTACTAATCTCCCATTTTTCTTCTCAGTGGTCATACCTGTATTAACCTTGAAGAACCTGGAAGCTTTTCTCTCAATAAAAATGAATTCATCAGCAGTAAGGAATTATGATACAAGGAAAGGAAAGGAAAAATCCAGACTCCAGTTCATCAGCAAGCACCAGCGTGGATAAGGTGTTATTTGATCTAAGAATCCTTTATACAGCAGAGACAGAAATTGGAACCCTAAATGCTGAAATATATTAACATTTCCATTATTAATAATAAAAACTTGAAAATACAATAAAGGTTTAAAAAATGCAATTACATATAATTCTCATGACATTAAGCTCTTATTAATCTCTTGAAATATATAGCATATGGTTATGTATTTTGAATACTTAAGTTGCTTCCCAATGTCTAGAAAGTTACTACAAAGATAAAATACTACTAAGCAGTTCAAAGGAAGCAAATTGTATTAAATAAATACAAATTTTAGAAAAAAGTATCAGTAATTCCACTTCTATATCTTCTTCCAGTTTATTGTCTGATGCAGTCACCAGCTGCACTTGTATTGTACACTTGTGTTGTACAAGTGTACTTGTACACTTGTAATGGCAAAAATAATAAAACTATGATCAGAATAGAGAAACTACTGCCAGAGAGGCTAGCACTAACAGATGTCATGTAATAGAATATTTAAAATCTTTTTTCACCTGTAATATATGTAAACAAAATGTATTTGTTTCTAGCACATGCTTATACAAATGTTGCATTCCATGCTTGATTTATGTGTCTCTCTGTGAATGCCTGAATTCATTTTTTCTAGGTCATTAATTCTGTTTTATTAGGAGGCTATTGAATAAAGATGCTAGTATGTGTGGGTGGGATTAAAGCAAATTACTGGACTTAATACAACTTTACTGTCATGTTATTTGAACACTGTAAAAATATCTAAATTCTAGAACAATACAAACTGTTATTTTAGTTATTACAAATAACATACATCACATTGTATATTGAAATCAATTGCTAGAGCAATAATGACTATAAAGTATGTAAAAATTGTTATGTCATTTGGAAGATTTGGTTAAAAATAAGAAAAATCTGAGAATCTATCACAGTACAGAGGGACCCTAAGGATACAAGCTAACTACCTAAAATGTGATATCCCAAAGGAGATCCTGGAACAGAAAAATTATATTCAGTTAAAAAACAACAGCAACACAACAACTAAGGAACTCTAAATAAAGTATGGACTTTTCTGAATTGAAGTGCCTCAATACTGGTTCATACATTGGAACACATGTGCCAGCTAATGTAAGGCATTAACAATGGAGGAACTTGGGAGTGAGTATATAGAAACTCTCCGTATTATCTTTTTTTTTATTGGTTGTTCAAAACATTACATAACTCATGACATATCATCTTTCATACATTCGATTCAAGTGGGTTATGAACTCCCATTTTTACCCCAAATACAAATTGCAGAATCACATCAGTTACACATCCACATTTTTCCATAATGCCATATTAGTGACTGTTGTATTCTGCTACCTTTCCTATCCTCTACTATCCCCCCTCCCCTTCCCTCCCATCTTCCCTCTCTACCCCATCAGCTGTTGTTCAATTCTCTCCCTTGCTTTTTCCCCCTTTCCCCTCACCATCTCTTATATGTAATTATGTGTAACAATGAGGGTCTCCTTCCATTTCCATACAGTTTCCCTTCTCTCTCCCTTTCCCTCCCACCACTCGTCTCTGTTTAATGTTAGTCTTTTCCTCGTGCTCTTCCTACCTGCTCTGTTCTTAGTTGCTCTCCTTATATCAAAGAAGACATTTGGCATTTGTTTTTTAAGGATTGGCTAGCTTCACTTAGCATAATCTGCTCTAATGCCATCCATTTCCCTGCAAATTCGATGATTTTGTCGTTTTTTACTGCAGAGTAATACTCCATTGTGTATAAATGCCACATATTTTTTTTATCTATTCATCTATTGAAGGGCATCTAGGTTGATTCCAGAGTCTAGCTATTGTGAATTGTGCTGCTATGATCATTGATGTGGCAGTATCCCTATAATGTGCTCTTTTAAGGTCCTCAGGGAATAGTCTGAGAAGGGCGATAGCTGGGTCAAATGGTGGTTCCATTCCCAGCTTTCCTAGGAATCTCCATACTGCTTTCCAAATTGGCCGCACCAATTTGCAGTCCCACCAGCAATGTGCAAGTGTACCCTTTTCCCCTCATCCTCGCCAGCACTTATTGTTATTTGACTTCATAATGGCTGCCAATCTTACTGGAGTGAGATGGTATCTTAGGGTGGTTTTGATTTGCATTTCTCTGACTGCTAGAGATGGTGAGCATTTTTTCATGTACTTATTGATTGATTGTATGTCCTCCTTTGAGAAGTGTCTGTTCAGGTCCTTGGCCCATTTGTTGATTGGGTTATTTGTTATCTTATTGTCTAATTTTTTGAGTTTTTTGTATACTCTGGATATTAGGGCTCTATCTGAAGTGTGAGGAGTAAAAATTTGTTCCCAGGATGTAGGTAGGTTCCCTATTTACCTCTCCTATTGTTTCTCTTGCTGAGAAAAAACGTTTTAGTTTAAGTAAGTCCCATTTGTTGATTCTTGTATTTAACTCTTGGGCTATGGGAGTCCTATTAAGGAATTTGGAGCCCGACCCCACAATATGTAGATCGGAGCCAACTTTTTCTTCTATCAGACGCAGAGTCTCTGATTTGATATCAAGCTCCTTGATCCATTTTGAGTTAACTTTTGTGCATGGCGAGAGAAAGGGGTTCAGCTTCATTTTGTTGCATATGGTATTCCAGTTTTCCCAGCACCATTTGTTGAAGATGCTATCCTTCCTCCATTGCATGCTTTTAGCCCCTTTATCAAATATAAGAAAGTTGTAATTTTGTGGATTGGTCTCTGTGTCCTCTATTCTGTACCATTGGTCCACCTGCCTGTTTTGGTACCAGTACCATGCTGTTATTGTTACTATTGCTTTGTAGTACAGTTTGAACTCTGGTATCGCTATACCTCAGGATTCACACTTCCTGCTTAGAATTGCTTTTGCTATTCTGGGTCTTTTATTTTTCCATATGAATTTCATGATACCTTTATCTATTTCTACAAGAAATGCCATTGGGATTTTGATTGGCATTGCATTGAACCTGTAGAGAACTTTGGGTAATATCGCCATTTTGATGATGTTGGTTCTGCCTATCCATGAACAAGGTACATTTTTCCATCTTCTAAGATCTTCTTCTATCTCTCTCTTTAGGGTTCTGTAGTTTTCATTGTATAAATCTTTCACCTCTTTTGTTAGGTTAATTCCCAAGTATTTTTTTTTTTTTTGAGGATATTGTGAATGGGGTGGTTTTCCTCATTTCTATTTCAGAAGTTTTGTTGCTGATATACAGGAATGCCTTTGATTTATGTGTGTTGATTTTATATCCTGCCACTTTGCTGAATTCATTTATTAGTTCTAGTAGTTTCTTTGTAGACCCTTTTGGGTCTTCTAGGTATAGGAACATGTCGTCCGCAAATAGTGATATTTTAAGTTCTTCTTTTCCTATTTTTATGCCTTTAATTTCTTTTGTCTGTCTAAGTGCTCTGGCTAGTATTTCAAGGACTAAATTGAATAGAAGTGGTGAGAGAGGGAATCCCTGTCTTGTTCAAGATTTTAGAGGGAATGCCTTCAGTTTTTCTCCATTTAGAATGATGCTAGCCTGAGGCTTAGCATATATAGCTTTTACAATGTTGAGGTATGTTCCTGTTATCCCTAGTTTTTCTAGTGTTTTGAACATAAAGGGATGCTGTACTTTGTCAAATGCTTTTTCTGCATCTATCAAGACGATCATATGGTTCTTATCTTTAAGTCTATTGATGTGGTGAATAACATTTATTGATTTCCGTATATTGAACCATCCTTGCATCCCAGGGATGAATCCTACTTGATCATGGTGCACAATTTTTTGCATATGCTTTTGTATTCGATTCGCCAGGATTTTATTGAGAATTATTGCATGTATATTCATTAGAGATATTGGTCTGTAGTTTTCTTTCTTTGCAGTGTCTTTGTCTGGTTTCGGGATCACGGTGATGTTGGCCTCATAGAATGAGTTTGGAAGAGCTCCTTCTTTTTCTATTTCTTGAAATAGTTTGAAAAGTATTGGTATTAATTCTTCTATGAAGGTTTTGTAAAACTCCGCTGTATACCCATCCGGTCCAGGGCTTTTCTTGGTTGGTAGTCTTTTGATGTCTTCTTCAATTTCTTCCTTTGTTATTGGTCTGTTTAAATTGCGTGTGTCTTCCTGACTCAATCTGGGCAGATCATATGACTTAAGAAATTTATCGATATCTTCACTGTCTTCTATTTTATTAGAATATAGGGTTTCAAAATACTTTCTAATTATCTTCTGTATTTCTGTAGTGTCTGTTGTGATATTGCCTTTTTCATCCGTATGTTAGTAATTTGAGTTTTCTCTCTTCTTCTCTTCGTTAGCATGGCTAAGGGTTTGTAGATCTTATTTATTTTTTCAAAGAACCAACTTTTAGTTTTATCAATTTTTTCAATGTTTTTTTTTTGGTTCGATTTCATTGATTTCCCCTCTGATTTTAATTATTTCTTGTCTTCTGTTATATTTGTTGTTTTGCTCTTCCTTTTCTAGGGTTTTGAGATGTAGTGTGAGTTCATTTATTTGTTGTTTTTTTCTTTTTTTGAGGAATGAGTTCCAGGAAATGAATTTCCCTCTTAAAACTGCTTTCATTGTGTCCCATAGATTCCGGTATATTGTGTCTGTATTGTCGATTATCTCTAAGAATTTTTTTATTTCCTCCTTTATGTCTGCTGTAACCCATTGATCATTCAGCAACATATTGTTTATTTTCCATGTGATGCATGATTTTTCCTTCCTTCTTTTATCATTGATTTCCAGTTTCATTCCATTATATTCAGATATGGTGCATGGTATTAACTCCACACCTTTATATTTACTAAGAGTTGCCCTATGGCATAATATATGATCTATCTTTGAGTAAGATCCATGTGCTGCTGAGAAGTACGTGTATCCACTTGATGATGGTTGATATATTCTATATATGTCAGTTAAGTCTAGGTTATTGATTGTGTTATTGAGTTCTCTAGTTTCTTTATTCAGCTTTTGTCTGGAGGATCTGTCTAATGGCGAGAGTGGTGTGTTGAAGTCACCCATAATTATTGTGTTGTGGTCTATTTGACTCTTAAGCTTGAGGAGACTTTGTTTTATGAAGGTTGCCGCACCATTGTTTGGTGCATACAAATTGATAATTGTTATGTCTTCTTGGTTGATGGTTCCTTTTAACAGTATATAGTGTCCTTCTTTATCCCTTTTGATTAACTTAGGTTCGAAGTTGATTTTATTCAATATGAGTATGGCCACTCCTGCTTGCTTCTGAGGGCCATGTGAGTGGTATGATTTTTCCCAACCTTTCACCTTCAGCCTGTGTATGTCTTTTCCTAACATATGAGTCTCCTGAAGGCAGCATATTGTTGGATTCATTTTTTTGATCCAGGTTACTAGCTTATGTCTCTTGATTGGTGAGTTTAGGCCATTAACATTTAATGTTACAATTGAAATATGATTTGTACTTCCAGTCATGTTTATTTATTTATTTATTTTAGTTTGGCTTGTTTTTCCTTTTTGGTTATTTTCCTCCCCCTTTACTGAGCTACCTCCTGCTGTTAGTTTTTGGCACTATTTTTCAATTCCTCTTCTTGTAGTATTTTGCTCAAAATGCTTTGTAGTGCTGGTTTTCTGGCTGCGAATTCTTTTAGCTTTTGTTTATCGTGAAAGATTTTAATTTCATTGTCAAATCTTAAGCTTAATTTTGCTGGATACAGTATTCTTGCTTGGAATCCATTATTTTTCAGCGTTTGAAATACATTGTTCCAGGATCTTCTGGCTTTCAATGTCTGTGATGAAAAATCAGTTGTTAACCTAATTGGTTTACCCCGAATGTAATCTGCCTCCTTTCTCTCATAGCTTTTAATATTCTCTCCTTGTTCTTTATGTAGGCCATCTTCATAATTACATGTCTTGTAGTTGGTCTATTATGGTTTTGAATGTTTAGGGTCCTGTAGGCTTCCAGGATTTGGCAATCCATTCCATCTTTCATCTCTGGGAAGTTTTCTAGAATTATTTCATTTAATATGTTGTCCATTCCTTTGGTTTGAATCTCAATGCCTTCTTCTATCCCGATGACTCTCAAATTTGTTTTTTTATGACATCCCATATCTCTTGAATAGCTTGCTCATGGGATTTAAGCATCTTTTCTGTGTTGACTATATTCTTTTCAAGTTGATAAACTTTGTTTTCATTATCTGATGTTCTGACTTCTACTTGATCTAGTCTATTTGTAATATTCTCATTTGAATTTTTAATTTGGTTTATAGTTTCCTGCATTTCTAGGATTACTGTTTGGTTTTTTTAAGATCTCTATCTCCTGGTAAAGCTCATTCTTTGCCATTTGAATTTTTTTTAATTCATTTTCAAAATATACTTTTATTGCTTGGACTTGCTGTCTCATGTCTTCTCTAATATTCCTTTCCATCTGAGTTAGGTATGCCTTGAGTTCTTTCCCTATCCAGGCTTCTGATGCTTCTAGGTCCTCCTGTAGATTTAAGTTGTCCTGCATTGTTTGTACTCCTTTTTTCCCTTGTTTTTTCATGGTATTAACGTTACTTTCCAGCTCTGTTTGACTGCTATGTAACTGCTTTCTCCTATACATTTGTTTTGGCTTTGTATATCTCTGTTGTCTCTCTTTGTGGTGGGAGATTATGCTTAGAGATGTTGGGCTTTATTGTACTTTAGAGCTGATTCATTCAATTTATAAAGGGCTTCCAGATTCTGTATGCATATAGTGATTTGTTGTTTATTTTTAGGACTTTATGTTTAGGTTAGGTGCTATGAAGATATAAGGATTAGTATGTCTTGGCTACTTTAGAAGGTTGCTCTACTGAAGGGGGATACTAACCGTCGATTGGATCAGGGTGTTGGTAGTAGCTAGGTATTTAGGAACCCTATAGACAGCCTCGAAACATTCACCTATTTGCATTTAGACAATTACACATAATGGAGGACGTAATGCTTGGGATGAAAGTTGGGGAGAAGGGGAAGGAAGGGGCTCTTGAAAAGAAAGAAGGATAGGGAGATAGATAGAATAGAGGAGAATGGAAAGAACAATAAAACTTGAAAGGGGAAAGAAAGAAGGAAAAGTGGAGAGAAAAAATAGAATAAAATAAAATAAGAAATTAAATTAGGTCTTAGAGATCCATTTTCTTCTCTTCCTGTAGGCAGAGCTGTGCCCTCCGGGCTGAGTTTTGCCCTCTGTGTGTTGACAGCAATCCCTGTAAGGCGGCTCCTGGGAGTCTCTCAATCCTGTTAGTCCAGAGTTGTTCCACTTCTCTGGCCCCTCCTCCCCTTCCTCCTGCCAGGCAGCCAGGTCCTGCTCACCAGAGGTGGTTCCCCAAGGATCTGGTTACACTTTCAGCCCCACTGCATGCCCTATTTCCTGAACGACTGAGCACTCTCTCTACCATTCATCTAAGCCCCTGTGCTGTGGAGCTGTGGTCTGGGAGTCAATAGTTTAATTTTTCAGGATCCCTTTGGTGGGCACGCCCTAGGAAGCTGGCGACTAAGACCTTGGGTGTCGCCACTGGTGGTAATGTGAGTTGGGGGTCGAGAATCCCCTCTGCTACCCTCAGCCCCTACAATCACGACCACTCTGCTGGCTGTAGGAGGAGTTGGGGGTCATGAGTGCCCTCTGTTTCCCTCCGCCCCTACCGTCACGCCCTCTCTGTTGGCGGTTGGGGGAGTTGGGGGTGGGGATTCTTCTCTGCTTCCCTACAGTCACGCCCACGTCACTGGCGGTAGGGGGAGTTGGGGGTCGGAGTCCCTTGGCCCTTATGGTCACACCCACAGAGAGATTTTTGAAGTTTCCCGGTTGTTTGTATCTGGTGTTGGTGGGAGTCACACACCTGCTAAAGTAGATTCCGCTGGGAAGGAATCTCGTTGGCCGAACTCTGGTGACTTCCCCTCTCTGCTATGGCGGGCCCCTGGCTCCTTGCCGGAGTATCCGAAGGGAGGGGTGGGACTGGCTTGTCTCTGGTCTGACTCAATCTCTGGTTTTAGCTCCCAGTTTGCTATTTCATAAAGGCTTAGTTAGAGTCCCTTCACGTCGCCTCCTGAGCCAGACGGGCGGGGGTCCGTTTGCCATGCGGGTGGGGCTGTTGGCAGAGCCGGGTGGGTGGGAGCTGTTTATGGGGGGGGTGGGGGGGTTCGTTTGCAGCGCCGGGTTCACAGAGCCGGGCCAGCAGGGGCCCAGGCAGGCAGCGGCTGTTCAAATGTTCGCCACCAGGCTAGCAGCAGCCTTTCGGTTGCAGCCGGCGGGACTGGGCCCCTGCGCCGCGTGGCTGAGACAAACTGACACTTCCAATAAACTTACTAATTCCCAGCAGGTCTCCTTTCAGCGGAATTTTGCTAGAAGTTTCTCAGCAGGTAGCATGTAGGTGTATTAATGGGTCTCTCTGATCCCGTTACTGTGGAGGTATTGAAAGTGCTGCCTCCTCGCTGGCCACCATGTTGGGTCTTCTCCGTATTATCTTCACAAATGTAGTCAA
Organism: Spermophilus citellus; assembly: GCF_964194105.1. Taxonomy (NCBI): domain Eukaryota; kingdom Metazoa; phylum Chordata; class Mammalia; order Rodentia; family Sciuridae; genus Spermophilus; species Spermophilus citellus. The sequence goes on from NC_138192.1 coordinate 91,274,518, forward strand.
TAAAACAGAAGCATTCTGAAGTTTGTTTTTTAAATATAGGGCTAAAATTCACTATAGTAACTTCAAAAAATACCACTAGTCTAGAGTCAGTCTCTAATCTGAACCACATTCACCATTAATCTAAAAAAAGTACTAAAATTATATGTTACAAAAAATAATGCTGCTCAGTGTAATTGGTCAGAACCAGAATCAAGATCCTTGTAGTAAACAGAACCTATCAGTCCCCTCAGGATTGACATCTTGAGCCAACAGGTTGGCATATTTTCATCAAGCTCTTCTTCTCATAAATAGAAGAATGTAATGTGTCATGCTTCACATAGGAAATATATAAATCTTCATCTTGATATCTCTCATGTTAAATTAGAACACTGATCATTATGGACATTTTTAACAGTGAGGCATGACTGTAGTTCCTACCTCTGGTAGTAAATGCATCTGACCCTACCACTCACTGTACTTGTTCCCTTAAAGAAATCATTTAAACTTCCTCATTTTTCTAGTTTTAAAATGAACATGGTAATAACTCATATATATGCTTTACATAAAAGATTAAATATAAATCATTTAATGTAGGACTTGATATACAGTTATCTCTCAAAAGTATTAGCCAGATTTTAATTTCTATAAAAGCTTATCTTTGCTTATAGTCATTAGACCTATGTACCAAATACTTCTGTCCTTATCCCCTTCCATTCAGGTACAAAGTAAATTTTACTTCTGATACTCTTCTGGTTAGGGAGGGAGTATGATTTATTCTGTCCAAAAGATTGTGAACAAAATCAGTTCATATCACTTCCAAGTCAATAGAAGATCATGCAGAAATCCTTCCTTCTGACAAGGGACCATACAGATTCAGGGAGATGGCTTGCCATTCAGTCAACCTCAGTCCCTGACTAACATTAATAAATGATGTTGACATACAACATAGAGCATAAGTAGGAAGTAAGTCTTTTGGGTACTAAGCCACTGGGACTTGATAGGCATGACCTAGCCCATCCTATCTCATATATTGAGTTATCAACATTAAGAGCAAACTTTGATAACATAATTCAAATGAATATGAATGAATATGCCATGACAAAGCAGACTTTTATTCAGATTGTTTCTGTTAACAGTACAGCTAAAAATGCTAAGAATTCCTGCTTCGAGTACAAAAGATAAAGAAAATTGACTAATTTTATATGAAAATATCAAAATTCTTCAAACGCTATAAAATAAATGTTTATCCAATCAGATATTCCATTATACTACACAGTTTTCTCTACCCCTAAGGATGTTATTAAACCTAATGATATCCATAGATTTTTTGAAGCACAAAAAGTAATCAACTATTTGGAGTATGAAAGACTTTTAACCCTGTTTTTTTTTAATTTATGAATATTCCTAGTCAATGGCCACTGTGTTTTAATATGGCAGCCAAACATAGCCAATTCATACAAACCCAAGGTCTGAACCCTTTATAAGGTAAACGTGATTTAACAAGAACTTTTTTTTATTGGTTATTCAAAACATTACAAAACTCTTGACATATCATATTCCATACATTCGATTCAAGTGGGTTATGAACTCCCATTTTTACCCCAAATACAGATTGCAGAATCACATCAATTACACATCCACATTTTTACATAATGCCATATTAGTAACTTTTGTATTCTGCTACCTTTCCTATCCTCTACTATCCCCCCTCCCCTCCCCTCCCATCTTCTCTCTCTACCCCATCTGTTGTAATTTAATTCTTTCTCTTGTTTTTTTTTCCTTCCCCCTCAAATTCTCTTATATGTAATTTCGTATATCGATGGTGAGCATTTTTTCATGTACTTGTTGATTGATTGTATGTCCTCCTCTGAGAAGTGTCTGTTCAGGTCTTTGGCCCATTTGTTGATTGGGTTATTTGTTATCTTATTGTTTAATTTTTTGAGTTCTTTGTATACTCTGGATTAACAAGAACTTTTGAAAGTACATTATTGTTTGGAAAGCGTTTGAAGAATTTGATATTTTTATATAAACTCACTGCTTCAACTCTATCTAATGAAGTCCTAGACCCATAAATACCTACACACAGCTTGCAATTCCAGGGCCTTCACCTCCAGAGAAAGTTAAGATAATGGGAAAATATTCACCGAGTTATGAAAAATAATAATAACTAACATCCACAGGACAATTTCTCATCAGAATTATTTCATTTGGTGCTCACAAAAATCCCATAAGATAAGCATGGCAAGAAATGTTATCTTTATTTTATAGAGAATAAAATACTGAAGTCAAGATGGAATAACTGATTTCCAGAAGGTCACATACCACAACTACCATGGCAGGATTAACAAGATCCTGAGTCATCTGCTCCGTATCGTCCATTAGCTATGCTGCTTCTGATCAGGAATGGTGTCAAAAGCATACTTTCTGAGTTACTGGCAAAGTGGAATGTTAAAGTAAAAGGGAGCAGATTTTTTTTAAAGATATGTGTCCCTAAGGAAATGCCTTTGATAAAATAGAATGTTCTTTAGAGCTTAATTTCTCTAGCTTCTATAATATTTTTGCATATTTCCCTCATATAAATTATAACCAGAGAATCTCTCCATGAAGCAAATGAATGATCAACTGAGGCATGAACAAATCAATTAATTAGGATATTGCCTATTTCCTCAAGTTACCCAATGAACACATTTTATGTCAGTATCATAATATCCCATTAGCATATGTTTCCAACACTACCTTATTCTTCTGGGAAGCTATTTATTTACTTTTATTTTGAAATTAAGTGCCCGTATTTCTTGGGTGGCCTAAGGGTGCCTCAGCAGAAACTCACATATGATAAAAACAAATGACTGAAGACAAAAGAGAGCACTAAATGGCACGGGCAGGTCAGATTGCACAGTTTGGCATCACATTTAGTAAATTATAGCCAAGTAGCTTATAGTTGCATCCTAACTGTCCATTTTCTGATGGTACTTCTGCCAAACACCAGATCACTAGGGCTCTACTAAAAAGTTTAAAAAGCAATTTGAACTTTTTGTATTTTCAAATTTGAAAATACAGGTCTTCTTTATTTCTAGTTTTTCAGCTGGTTAACATGAAAAGCACTTTTGAGCAGTAAAAGAAGATGAAGAAATAGTACAGTGAATGGAAAATGTTAGGAAAGCAAAGGCTAGACAATTCTGAGTCACTACTGAGATAGCTAAAGGAAGAGGGATTCCAATCCACTCATTAAAGTGTGGGCTGAAACATTGCTTTATTTTTCAAGAATTTCCATGGGAGGCACTTGGAAGGAAAAACAGGAGGTGGCCACATTTGACAATGGCCAGAAAATTCCTATCTTGAGAGTAGTGAAATACTGACACAATGAGAAGACACTCCACAGCACAGATGAGATTCCAGTCTCCAATGATTTTTAAAAGACTTTATGTCACTATTTTAAAAGTGAACAGAGTCCTTCAAAAATATTCTAAATGAAAAAAATGTAGCTTTTAAATTATTTTTAATTTACTTCTGGGTTTATAAATGCAGCATGGAGTTAGTTTTGCCTATGATTTAAAAATATTAGAATGTCTATTTTTAATAAGGGAGAAAACTATTCTAAGAAACAATTATAGATTCACAATTTTCTTTATAGAAAGAAATTATTATGTTATTCTTCAAAAAGAAAAACAGAAATAAAGTGAACTTAAAAATGAAGATTTACTTTACAGATATTAATTTAGAATAATACCAAAATATACATTACTGTTTCCTAGGAAAAAGATGTTTATGCTTTTGAGACAATCTACCCAAATTAGGGAAGTATTAATTGCCTCCCTGAGAGAACATGCAGTGCAAAGAACACAGAACAAATCCTGGTTCTGTCACTTACTAGCTCAGAGCTTCACTGTGCTCTATAAAAATGAGAAAAATAGTAGTACCTAATGCACGAAATTATTGAAAATTTTAAATAAAATAATATTTATAAGGTGTTTAGCACTTAATAAATGGTAGTGATATTAAAATTTTGAAAAAATGTCCACAAAAATCCTAAAGAATGACAGAATACTATTATTTGCTTCCACATTTTTGTTACTGACCAATGAGATTTGGCATAGATATTGCACAAGCACATGAACATAGGGCCATCATCTCACAAGGTAGGGGGTTTTCAGGGAGATGTAATGTAGAGTAAATGGAAAAGCTCCCACTGTCAGACTCCTTCTCTGTTCAGGTCAACAAGCATTTGATGGGTCCCACCATGACCCCAGTCATCTCAAAAGATACCCCATCCTGCCCTTCAAGAAGCTACTCCTGATGATGTGACAAGACTGATAAGACTTGCACACATGAAATGAGAAAATACATGATGAAGTATAAAACTTTGAGTATTTTAAGGCTTATGCAATGATTAATACAACTCAGGTTCAATTACAAGATTTAGAATCATGCACATAGAGGACTAACTGCAAACATTCAGATTAATCTTCTTAATGTATCTGAAAATGCCATATTCTACTAGTCTGACAGAAAATGTGTAAAATCCTGACGATTCTTGGTCACCTTACTTCAGCCATCTATATTACTCATGCTTCCCAAGTTAAACAAGAAATCCACTAACTTGAGTTTTATCTATCCAAATTTTAAATGTAACATTTACCCAATAATTTCTCAATCATTTCAAAAATATAAAATTAGGCTCTACTTCACTTTTATGGGTCCAAACTATTCGTGATTGTCCAAAATTGTGCATTACATATGAACATGCAAAAGACAATAAGCAATAACACTGTGGAGTTCCACAGATGTCAAGAATAGCCTCCCAAAGAAAAAGATCTGAAAAGAAAGCATGCCCCCTGCTGTTTATGAAGTGAACAAAAGTCCAACATTAAGTATCTGAACATATGAGTTCTAAGCCTAAAAAACAGCTTGGGTTGCTTCCCTCTAATTTCCTAGATTCTGATTCCAGCATGTTGGAACAAGTTTATGACCTTGTGTATCTGACTAAAGTTATTACAGACGAGTCTAGTCTTTGTCTTTCTTCTCTGCACAGTATAGAGGTGTGGGGTTATTTATCTCATATTTGATCTTTTAAGCACCTGAAGGCAAAGGATGATGTATGCTGCTAACTATGAATGTGTAGTTATTAAAAAGCACTACATGCCACATCAGGCCGTCAATAATACAACTGCCTGGAGTTAAAACAAAAAGAATCATAGGAAGCATTCTCATTCCTCCTTCCTTTAACTCCAAACAGAAACCAACATAAATCACAGGAACTCCAGAGCTTAAAAACTGCCTAATGGCCTGATTGTTTCATGTAATTCTACAGACAAATATTTACATTAATCACTATAGCCAGTTTTATGTGCTATCTTATAGATTCAGGGTATAATTATTGTTTAAATTGAAACAATTTAAATATATTAAAGCACCCAGCAATAGTCAAGAAATAAATATTTATGGAAGAAAATAACATTTTTCAGGGCTGGGGTTGTGGCTCAGAGGTAGACCACTCACTTACCATGTGTGAGGCACTGGGTTCAATCCTCAGCACCACATAAAAATAAAATAAAGATATTGTGTCCACCTATAACTAAAAAATAAATGTTAGAAAAGGAAAGTAACATTTTTGCTGAAATGAAGTCTTAAAGAAATCAAGAAAGTTATGCCATGTTGCTTAATATGATAAAAAATATTACAATGATGATGCAATATTGGTATAGGTACTTAAAAAGTAATGATAAAACTCAAGATGGCTTTAAAACCTAAAGGAAATTTGTTGACTTACCTAACTTCCAGATTTTCAGTTAAGTTTGGATCCAGTAGTCTAGTGATGCCACAAACTGTCTGACTTGATTCTAGCTCATTTTCTGGCTAGTCCTTAATTTTAAATCTAAAAGCAAAGACATCATTTCTCAGCATCCAGGAGTTTTCAGACTCCTTATAAGTGAGTCAATTTAAGTCACTTAACCCTCATCTCTGACATAAGTAATGGGATGTATTGATTGGCTTTACTTCCCTGAAAACACCTGTATCCCTGTTATGGTTTAGATATGAGATGTTCCCCAGAAGCTCATGTGTGAGACAATGCAAGCATGTTCAGAGATGGAAATGGTTAGATTATAAGAACCGTAAATTTATCCGTGGATTAATCTACTGATATGGATTAACTGTGTGGTAACTGTGGCAAGTAGGGTATGGCTGAAGGAAGTAGGTCACTAGGGGTTTGATTTGGGATTTTACATTTTGTCATTGGTGAGTGGGTCCCTATCTCTGTGCTTCCTGTTTACCATATCTTGAGCCACTTTCCTTCTCCACACCCTTCCACCATGTCTGCCTTACCTCAGGCCCAGAGCAATTAAGTTGGCTATCTAGGGACTGAAACCTCTGAAACCATGAGCCCCCCAAAAAATGTTTTCTCCACTAAGTTGTTCTTATTGAGTATTTTGGTCACAGTGAAGAAAATCTACTTAAAACAGTCCCCAAATGAGAGAAAGCTCTGATGGGAATGAAATAGGGAGGATACATATTTTCAGAAGACATACAAAATATTTATTCATCCAAAATTAATCTGTAAGTAAGTGGAATCCAATCAAAATTTTAATGTGGTTTTTGGAGAGTCATTGCATAATATAATCATGAAGAAGTTTAGAAAACTACACATAAAAAAACTAACTTCAGAAGGAGAAAAACAATAAGAGCATATTGGGAATGGCAATTAAATGTGCCAAATAAAATATAAAATCATGGTAATTAAAATAGTGGCATAAAATGTAAAAATAGGCCAATAGATCAATCCATAAATAATATGATACAGAAAAAATTGAGTAACCACTTGGAAAAATTAAATTTAGATCTTCAATTCTGAGTTCATGTCATAATAATTCTAAGTAGATACAGAGTTAAATTTGAGAAATTAGCTGACTAAACATTGGATATTTATTAGTAAATACGGTTTCTCTGAATTAGGGAGAACTTCCTTCATACATGGACAAAATTAAATATAAAACTAAATATAAAAAGGTTATTAACTATGACTAACTATAAGGAAAAAATGATTACTTAAAAGAAAACAAGAAATAAATTGATCTAAAACAAATTTTATAATCAAACCGAAGACAAGCAATATCCCCCCCAAAAAAAAATTGTTCTAAATTTAAGAAGAACTCAAAATAAGGAATTATAAAAGATCAATTAATTAAAACAACAAAAATATACAATAAAATTGATAAATAACAAACTACTACATTATAAAAGAACTGTGAATGATTACTAAAATGAAAAAATTAACTTCAGGGGCTGGGGTTGTAGCTCAGTGGTAGAGCACTTGCCTAGCACGTGTGAGGCCCTGGGTTCAATTCTCAGCACCATATATAAATAAATAAAATAAAGCTCTAAAAAAAATCACAAATTGCTATTTTTACAAAAAGAAAAGTTAACTTCATTAGTAACAAATATTAAAGCAATTAAATAAATATTTGGTCATCAAAGAACAGAAATTAATATATATATAATGTTAATATAAGTTTACAATAAGTATTTTCATATTCACCTTAAATTAAAATTATAATATTATTAGTTACTAACAGATACAAATGAAAAAAATTTTTGTAAAGAAATATTTACAAATGCATGGAAATCAAACAAGCTCCTGCACCACCAATAGGTCAATCAAGAAATTTAAAGAGAAATTAAAAAACATCTTGAGATAAATGAAAATGAAACATAGCACACACAAATGTAAAATGTAGCAAAAGCAGTTCTGGAAGGGATGTTTGTAGCAATAATAGCCTGCATTAAGAAAAAAGTCCTCAAATGTACAACCTAACTTCAAAATATTCAAGGAAGTTGGGGGGGGGAGAATAAACTAAGCTCAAATTTTGCCAAAGAATGGAAATAATACGGGGGAAAAATGGGAGTTCATAATCCACTTGAATCAAATGTATGAAATATGATATGTCAAGAGCTATGTAATGTTTTGAACAACTAATAAAAAAAGATCAGAACAGAAATAACTAAGAGTCTAGAAAAACAATTCTAAAAAAATAAAATTGAGAGTTGATTTTTTTAAAAAGATAAACAAAATTGATGAACTTTTATCTAGAATAAGAAAAAGAAGACTCAAATAAAAATAATGAATAAAAAGATGGCATTATAACTGATACCACAGCATTAAAAAGGGTTATGAGAGAATACTGTGAATAGTTATAAATCAATGAACTGAATAACTGAGAAGAAATAGATAAATTCCTAGACTTCTATAATCTACCAAGACTGAATCCTGAAAAAAATAGAAAATCTGACTAGACCAACAAAGAGCAAGAAGATTGGATCTAGCATTAAAGAAAATTTCAGGACCTGATGGCTTCATTAGTGAGTTTTATCAAATATTGAAGGAAGAATTAATAGCAATACATTTCAAACTGCTCCGAAACAGAAAACAAATGAAGAGGAGGGAATACTACTTCCACATGAATTTCATGAGGCCAGCTTTATCCTAACACCAAGGACAAAGACACCTCAAGAAAATTACAAGCCAGTATTCCTGATGAATGTAGATGCAAAAAATACCCAACAAAAATGCTATCAAACTATACTGAACAGAATATTAAAAGGACCATTCACCATAATCAAGTGGGATATATTTGTGGGAAGCAATGAAGTCTCAACATATACAAGTCAATAACTGATACACCACATCAAAAGACTGAAGGGCAAAAAACATGATTGCCTCAATAGAAGCAGAAAAAAAATTTGGAAAAAATTCAGCATTCATTCATGACAAAAACAAATTAGATATAAAAGAGATGTACCTCAATACAATAAAGGCCACATATAATGAACCCAGAGCTATTTACTCAATGATGAAAACTTGAAAGCTATTCCTCCACTATCAGTAACAGGAGTTTATGTCTGTTCTTGTCACTTCTATCCTGTGGTACTAGAAGTCCTAGCCAGAACAATTAGGCAAAATATAGAGATAAAAGTAGATGAAGAAGATAAATAATCCCTATTTACAAACTACATGATCTTATATGTAAAAACAAAAAACCCTAACCAAAGAACCCTCACAAAAAATACTGTTAAGAACTAATAAATGAATTCAGTAAAGCTGCATGATAGAAAACAACACATATAAATCACTATATTTCTATACACTTACAGCAAATTCCAAAAAAAGAAGTCAAGAACACAATTCTATATATGATAGTTACCAGATAATAACATCCTTAGGAATAAATTTATCCAGAGAGTTAAAAGACCTATACCCTAAAATATATAAAATATTGATGAAAAAAACTGAAGAAGATACAAAATTGGAAAGATATTCTGTGTTTATGGATGAAAAGAATTAATGGTGTTACAATGTGCATCTTACCCTGAGCAATCTATAGATTCAGTATGAACTCTACTGTAAAATTGTAAACAAAATTCCAATGACTTTTTTGTAGAAATAGAAAAAAAAACCTAAGATTTATATGAAATCGCAAAAGACCCCTAATAGCCAAAGCAATCTTAAGTAAAAAGGACAAAACTGGAGGCTTACACAACTTGATTTGAAAAATACTCCACAAAGTTATGATAATCAACACAGCACAGCCACTGACATAGGAACATACACAAAGACCATCATCAGAACATAATAGAGAGCTCAGAAATAACTCCACACATTATGGTCAATTTATTTTTAATAAAGATGCCAAGAACACACAATGGGTAAAAACAGACCATGCAATAAATGCTGTTGTAAAAAATGGATATCTACATGCAGAAGAATGAAATAAGACCCTGTCTCACATTATACAAAAACAGCAACTCAAAAAGAAGAAGAAGAAGAAAAAAAAACTTAAATGTAAGACCTGAAATCTTTTTTTTTAAGAGAGAGTGAGAGAGGAGAGAGAGAGAGAGAGAGAGAGAGAGAGAGAGAGAGAGAGAGAGAGAGAGAGAGAATTTTTAATATTTATTTTTTTTTTTAGTTCTCGGCGGACACAACATCTTTGTTGGTATGTGGTGCTGAGGATCCAACCCGGGCCGCACGCATGCCAGGCGAGCGCGCTACCACTTGAGCCACATCCCCAGCCCAAGACCTGAAATCTTAAAACTACTAGAACAAAACAGGAAAAAGAGTTTCATGCATTGGCCTGGGAAACAATATTTTTGAATATGAACCCAAAATACACAGATAACAAACTAAAATGCTTCTGCACAGTCAAGGAAACAATTGACAGAGTGAAGGTACAATCTACAAAATGGGAGAAAAGATTTGCTACTATATACCTAATAAAATGTCAATATCCAAAGCATATAGGGCAAAAGCAACAAAACAATCCAAGTAAAAACTGGGCAAAGAATCTAAATAGACATTTCTCAAAAGCAAACATACAAATGTCCAGCAGATATATGAAAACATGCTCAAAATTACTAATCATCAGATAAATGTGAACTAAAACCACGATGAGGCATCACTGCACATCTTAGAATGGCTTCTATCAAAAAGACAAAACAGGTGTTGGAGATGATGTAGAGAAAAGTGAGCACTTGCACTCTGTTGGAGGGAATGTAAATTAGGATAGTCATTATAAAATACAATAATATGGAGATTTCCTTAAGTAAAAAAGTAAAAATGGAACTCCATTGACTTAGCAAACCCATTACTAGGTACACATTCAAAGGAAATTCATTCCTTATATCAAAGAGACATTTGCACACCCATGTTCATTGCACTTATTATTCAACAATAGCCAAGGTAAAGAATCAAACTAAGTGACCATCTGCACAGGAATGGATAAATTCTCATGCACCACAATGGAATACTATTCATCCTTTAAAAAGAAGGAAATTCTCAGGGATCTCATGAAAATCAAAGGGAGATCAGTAGATGAAAGGGACCTTGGGATGGGAGGAGGGGAGAGAAGGAGGAATTGTTGGGGAGCAATTTTGGCCAAATTATACTGTTATACTATGTGCATGTATGAATATATTACAACAAATTCCATCATTATGTACAACTATAATGCACCAATAAAAAATGTGGAAAGAAAAAAACATTTTTTAAAAAGAGAGGAGGATTTAAAAAACAGTGAGGTAAAATACCTATACCCTAAAATACATAAAATAATTTGTCTGTCTTGTAAAATATGGATTATGTTAAGTGAAATGAGTCAGGCACCTGAAGATTGATCTCACTCATTTGGAATCTAAAACAGTTGACCTCATAGAAATAGACAGCAGAATGCTTATCAGGGATATGGGTTAGGGTGAAGATAATGTTTCAAAGGATACAAATTTTCAGTTAGAAAGGAGTCCAAGAGATCTATTGTATAACAGATGACTATAGTTAATAACAATATGTTGTAGTCTTAGAAATTAGAAAATAGATCTAAAGAGTTCTCAACACACATACACACAAAAAAAATGATGTATATAAGGTCAATACATACATTAAATAGTTTCATTTAGCTATTCCACAATATATACATAACTTATAACATACAATAAACATCTACAACTTTTGTTAATCTTAGAAATTAAAAAAGGAAAAATTCACACAACTTCAAAACATTCACAATAACTGTAGACACTTTTTATTCATTAATTTTATAAATTAACTTTTAAAAACTAAACATTAAAATATACATTACATACAAAATACTATTTTGTGTATCATTTATTTAAAGTTATGTACATTTGCAAAGCAAATCTAAGACTTATGTTTTGGTGTAATTATTCCCAGGAAAAATACATGACCAGAAATAATCATTTTAAAATATGTCTATAATAGGACTCATTCTTTTACCAGTTTTAATGTAACATCATAATCAAGTTATAATGCTAAAGAAATAAAAAATGCTAAAGAAATTGATTTTGTAATTGATAAATTAGAGATAGTTTCAAAAATAAATATTATTGGTCTTTTTAACAAATATTGGGAAATAATATACACCATATTTTAATTTTAAAATAGTGTAAAGTCAATCCTCAATCCTCCATGTCTACAGTCTCTGCATCAACAATTCATCAACTGTAGATCAAAAATATTTCCAAAAAATTGCACCTTATTGAACATGTATAGACTGCTGTATAGTCATTATTCTCTAAACAATTCAGTGTAACAATGATTTACACAGCATCCCCATTCATTGTAAGTAATCTAGAGAAGAGTTAAATATATTCAAATCCTAAATTATATACTTTAGGTTATGTACAAATACTATATCATACACATAGGTTACATGCAAACACTGTGCCATTTTACATAAGGAACCTAAGCATCCAAGGATTCTTGGTATTCATGGTGAATCCTGAAATGAATCCTCTGCAAATACTAAGGGGAGATTGCATAATGCTAATGCAGTAATATGGATGTGTATTCTTTAAAACTGGAAATGTTGGGGTGGGAACTGGGGTTCAGTGGAAGAGAGCTTGCCTAGCAATTGAAAGGACTTCATTCCATTCCAGCCCTGAATGATGATGAGGAGGAGGAGGAGGATGAGGAGGAGGAAGAGGAAGAAGGTTGAATATTTTTTAAAAAATTAAACAAGAGAATTGAGAGAAGTGAGCATATTCTACATATATTTAAGGGATGAAAGTCTAGAAAATATTTGTAAAAACATTTTGATTTTTACACACCTTCAGTACAGATTGGCTCTTTTTAAAAAGGTTTTTAAAAATCCAATTGTGCTGGTAGATAGCCTTACATTCATTCAAGAGAACAAATTGAAAGGTTTAGATTTCATTGCTGATTAAAGGAGAAAGAAGTTTGAATGCTGATTCACATGCTTGTGATTTGTATGAGTACATGATATTTACTGAACAGGAAGTAATTGTAAGCTAAGGGAATCAAAGTTTGATTTGGATTTGTTGAGTCTAAAGTGATTTTAAGGCCTTCAATTGTACTATCAAATGGGCAATTAGATATTTGTGTCCAAAGAAGAGATTTGGACAAGATAGATTTTTTTATTCCATCTTAGAGATAGTAATTGAAACTATTTATAGAGATAAGAAGATTCAAGATGAGAGAAGAGAGTACAGAAATAGAAGAAATCTATGACAGAGCTTGAGTGACTACATTTAAAATGCAGAAAGAAATAAAATAACAAAAAAATGCATGAAAGGTGTAACTTGACAAAGCAGACTGAAAAGGAATCATCTGAAGGAAAAATCAGAACAGTATAGCACCATGGTAGCCAAAGGATCCAGGAGCACTTGCTGAGATGGGTAAATGCCTAGTAATGCAGAAGGCTGCTGCAACAGTCAAGCAGGATGAAGACAAAATACAATGAGTTTGCAATGTGAAAATAAAAAGAGTAAGAGCAGTTTGAGGTAGAGGTTTTGGGAAAGTAACCACATTGAAGAGTAAATTCACCATACATCCTAAAAAGAACTAATACATGTAGACAACTCTGTCAAGAAGTTTTCCTATTGGAGGGAAATAGGAAAAGCAAGATAGAAATACTTTTGCAGATTTTTGTTCACATGCACACACATACATACACACACACACACACACACACACACATATCATTCGATATAGTTCCCCTAAATATCTTTTAAAAGGATATTTGTTAGTCATAACAAATAAATGAAAGATATAAAGCCATAACATAAGGGAAAATATCTCTCTACATGTTAGAAAGGACCCATTATTGAATTAAGAAGTCCAATGTGCAAACTCATAAACAATGACTTTTGTTCTAGGTTCTAAAGTACAGAGCTTCCTCCTTGGGTATTTTAGTACATTAAAAATGTTTCAATTTTTCATATCCTGTTGTTCTTTTGTGTTGATAATTATAACACAGTGTGTCACATTAGGATATATTCAATCAAAATTTTCAGAACACTTAATAAATGCAGTTAAGAAATCTCATTTTAAAAATATCAGTGACTCTCATCTAAATCTCATGAATGATTCTATAAATCTCAATAAACATTTTGATTTTTACACACCTTGGGTACAGATTGGCTCTTTTTATAATGGTTTTAAAAAATCCAATTGTGCTGGTAGATAGCTTTACATTCATTCAAGAGAACAAATTGAAAGGTTTAGATTTTATTGCTGATTTCTGGTCAAAGCTCTATAATCTTAATTACTTCCTGTCAGGAAAAAGAAAACCAGGTTTTCTCATTTTGCTACACCTGTTATTTGAACTATTCACTGATTTCTACAATTGCTTAAAAATAAAAAAAATCAATAAAATTGTGAAACTCATCTTAATTTTATCTGTTTTACTCTTATACTTGAAATTAATTATTTCATCTGGCATCTTTCCCCACATTTTATTATGGTATTTGACTAATTTTCATGTAAATTTAATCATGTATAAATTCTTTTAGAGGAGGGTTACTCTCATTTCAGAAGTACTTCTGATATGACAGACAATGTAGTTGTTAACCACACTCTCAAACTAATTTGGAAATTATGACTCACTATAATGGCGTGGTCGTTTTTCTTCATTATAGATTGGATTTTTTTATCTAGATAGACATTTTTTTATCATTCTGTATTACTGAATTTTTTGTGCTTTTCTTTATGTGGACAATTAAGTTTCTTGGTTTAAAAAGAGTTTGCTGTATTCTATACTGGTTTGTTCAGATTCTTGGATTGTACTGAAAATTTATTAATTTAGTATCATTAGTATATCTTCCATGTAAATCTATTTGAACATTTGGGGATTTACTTTTATAAAAATGAAGAGTCCACGTCCAAAAACTGTGCATCATTTTTATTACATGATCATAATGAACACCCCAGAAGTCAATCATTTTAATCAATGGACAATTGTAGGGCCTATGAAATGAATTTTTTAATTTCTTTACACAGAAAACGAGTCTATTCCAAACCAAGAAACTGCCCTAAGTGATCAGATTTATGGTAAACAAATTTTCTATATTCTATCTGGCCATATCCCACAGGCTTACAATGACGACAAATATTGAACAGGAGACAACAGCTTAAAACTATCTATGTGAGTTGGTAATTTACTTTGGGGTGAGAAAAAAATCCACTTAGGAAAATGGTCCATGATTAATATTTATTTTAGGCAAACATTTATCTGTTTGCCTAATTACTAAATTTAAATTATAGAAAACACTGTCAGTATCTCACTCTTATACTTTGATGCTGACCATTCTGCTGCATTCCAATAACAGCTTTCAAAAAAACCTGAGGGCTTTACCTGATCAGAGCTTGCTTACACCATACAGGAGTCAGAACAGAAAAGATTTGGAATTAATGTCCTTTGGAAACATTTCTTAGTCAGTGAGTTATATGAATTATTGTGTATTATCCCCGTGAACTCTTCCCTCAGTTGGGATAAGTGTGAGGTATTATACTCTGTCTCCCAGAATTTCCCAGCAGACTAGGCTAAGTAGTAACTTGTTTGATAATGCACACACTATGGTTGGAATTTATATGTTGAAATCCTAACCCACAAACTGATGGTATCAGGAGGTGGGACATTTGAGAGGCAATGAGACCATGAGGATGGAGCCTTCATGACTGAGATTAGTAAACTTACAAAAGAGACCTCGGAAAATTATATATTCCCTTTTGTTGTGAGGAGATAGCTGTCCATGGATCAGAAATATCATCCTCACCACACACCAAGTTTGCCGGTGCCTTAATCTTGGACTTACCATCCTCAAGAATATAAGAAACAAATATCATGGTTTATAAGCAACTTAGTTTATGCTAATTTGCTATGGCAGCCCAAAGGGACTAAGACAACATCCTATTGCCTACATTCAGTGCCTCACTCCCTTACCAGTGTTTCCTGGAACCAGCCTTCAAATAACTTCTTGCACTCAATACCTTGACTCTAGGTCTGCTACTGGGAAACATGGCAGTAAACAAAGGTAGTTTAATTATTTTCTCCTCTCAATTATAAATCTGTATTTATATTAGCTCATTTCAATTGGCTTTCTGAAAACATGTGTGCTTCTACATAATGAGACAGAAACTTCCCTCAGGGCTCAAGGTGAGGCAGAACATCATGGCAGAAGAATGTGGTAGAGGGAAGCAGCTCACATGATTGTCAGCAAGCAGAGAGAACCCCCACTCATCAGATACAAAATATATATCCCAATGACTCACCCTTAGGAACATCACCTCCAGTCACCTCCTACCCACCCCTCATCCAGTTAATCCCATCAGATGATTGACTTACTGGTTGGATTAAGGCTCTCATGACTCGATTATTTCTCCTTTAAACCTTTTTGTATTGTCTCACACATGAACTTTTGGGGGACACCTCACATCCAAACCATAATAGCTATTTCTAGACCCATTTATCAAGAGCACTACTTTAAAAAAATTTTTTTAATAGTTGTGACATAACCAGCCTCCCTGCTCATTAGGATCCAAGGACATGGTTCTTATCCTTACATAAATGTTAAATTCTCAAGACCAAAAGCTTTGTAAGTTTCAATGCCTCAGCTTTTATTTAAAACCCTGTCTTCTATTTTTCTCAAATTCTAGTACTTTCAGATTACTTTTTATTCTATGTAAAATACAGTGTTTTTAGAATGGTGGTTATTAGAGACCTGATTGACTAGGGTAGGCAGAGTGATGGGGAAAAGTTAATCAATGGGTACTAAGTTTCAGTTAAATACAAACAAGAAATACTGATGTGACATTGTACCATAAGGTTATTATAAATAATAAGATATTCTGAACATTTCAAAAAGGTACAAGAAAGAATTTTTTTTTAATTTTAATATAAAGAAATTGTTATGCTTTAGATGTAGTGTCCTCCAAAAGCTCATGTGTGAGAAGATGTAAGACGGTTTGGAGGAGAAATTATTGTGTTATAGCCCTAACGTAATCACTTATAATCCCTTGTGGGATCAACTGAGTGGTAACAGAAGGCAGGTGGGATGTGGCTGGAGGAAGTGGTTTATTTGGGGCATGTCTATTGGTCATATATTTTGCATCTGAAGAGTGGAGTGTCTCTCTCTCTCTCTCTCTCTCTCTCTCTCTCTCTCTCTCTCTCTCTCTCTCCTCTCCCCCCCCTTTCTGATCATAGTGTGAGCTGCTTTCCTCTGTCATACTCTTCTGCCATGATATTTAGTCTCACCTTGAGCCCTGAGGAATGGAGTCTGCTGTCTATGCATTGAGACCTCTGAAACCATGAGCCCCAAAATAAACTTTTCCTCCTCTACAGTTGTTCTGGTTGGGTCCTTTTAGTCATATCTGTGAAAAATCTGACTAAAACATAAATGATGAATATTTGAAGAGAAAAATGTTTAACTTCATTTAAACATTTTCAATGTAAGCCAGACATGTTGACACAAGCCTGAAATTCCAGCTATTTGGAAGGCCAACACAGGAGGATCATAAGTTCAAGGCCAGCCTGGACAATTTAGCAAAACCCTATCTCAAAAATAAAAAATAAAAGAGGTTGGAGAGGTAGAGCACACCTGATTCAATCCCCAGCACCCCCCCACACACACACACAAACACACACAGATACACACATGAATTATGTAATGTATATGTTTACTGAAATATTACATGGTGCCCCACTAATATGTAAAAAATTATACTTGTAGGAATTAGGTAGAAATATTTGTTTAAATTTTGTGCTTTATATTATTTTAATATATCATTTGAAGGATTTTCTTACATTCTGAAGCCCTATATTAGTTCAGTCCACTGTGTTCTTCTACAGGTCTCAACAAATAATCTTGAATTTCTTCATGCTACAGCTCCAAGAAAATAACAAGATTTAAGAGATGTGTTAAATACTACTTCTGAAAGATATGACTGCTTTAGTTATTAGAAGAATGCATGCTAATTCACAAATAAATTATACTAAAATATAATACATCCATGGTCTCCAAATTACATTTAATATATTAATATGACATGGAAACTTGGATAGATCTAAACAGAGGATGAATTAAGAGAGCACATACTACTAGCAGAAAAAGTTACAGGATGGAAAACTTTCTGATATGAGAACAAAATAAGGCAGGAACACTGAGAATGATGTTATAATAATCCCAGTGAGAAATTTGCAACATGAACTTGGCAGCAAAGATTGACAAGAAACTTCTCATCCTAGAGATATCATATAGGAGGAAACAATAGCAGTATTTAGCAAGGTATTGGATTTATGACAAAAAAAAGAAGAAAAGACTCTGTGATACTGGATTTGTAAAGAAGTTCTGCAGTGATCTTGCATTTCAGTCTACAAGGTTGTAATCTTACAAACTTCATGTAAAAGAATAACATATTTTATTTTATTTCCCTTTAACTTAATCTTACTTTTGACTCTTAGGTGCCAAGCTACCAAATTAAAAGCATAATTTCATCACTTTCTAGTAAATTTAATCCAATGGAATAATTTTTTTAAAGTCTTCCATTTAAATGTCATCATATTCTCTTTTTCTTCGATCCTCTTTCCCTTGGTCTGAGGTTGACTTCCAGGAATGCATATAAAATTTACCCCATAATGGTTCTCAGGTGTCCTTGAGCTCTATCATCACTGTCCAAGGGGTTTCCTCCAAAGTTCCTAAATCCTGATGTGGCTTCCTATGTCAGCTTCTCAGAGATTTCTTTGCTTCCTACATTATTTGAATCATCAGTACAGCTTTATTCCCTTATACCATTCTCATGGGAACAGGAAACAGTCTCTTGTGTCCTGCTGAGGTCTATGAAAAATTTAGGGATAAATGTAGTGTTCTTCCCCTGTCTTCTCATTTCAACCTTTGTGAGGTTTCCAGGAATACAACTAGGACACAAAGGTATGGGGAATTCTCTGAAGAATGATGGGGAATGTAAACTAAGTTGACTGCCTACTCTGTTTCTTCTTCTTCATCACTAAAATCCTCCTTGTGTCCAACATGGATATTTTTCTGACCATAAAGACAGATAGGTCTGTAGTTTCATATTGCCATTCAAATCACGCTTCTGTGCCTGAATCTGAATTTTATAAATATTTGGTTTCTTTGTTTACTTGTCCGTTTATTAAAAAAAACAAATGATAGCTGTATGATTCACCCTTTGAGAATGGAGTTAGAAATTTAGGTAAGACAGAACATTAATATTATAACATATCATTCTATTACATATGGTTTCTCCAGATGCACAGGGAATTGAAGACATAAAACTCTATTTAAAGAAAACAATGATATATGTTTTTTTTTTAAGAGAGAGTGAGAGAGGGGAGAGAGAGAGAGAGAGAGAGAGAGAGAGAGAGAGAGAGAGAGAGAGAGAGAGAGAATTTTTAATATTTATTTTTTAGTTCTCGGCAGACACAACATCTTTGTTGGTATGTGGTGCTGAGGATGGAACCCGGGCCGCACGCATGCCAGTCAAGCGCGCTACCGCTTGAGCCACCTCCCCAGCCCAATGATATATGTTTTAACCATAAGAAAAATTAGTAATCTTGTCCAAGATAGAAAATCAAAAGTGGGCAAAAAATAAAGGTGCCATCAATAGAAGGTAAAATTAGAAGCCAAAAATATTAACTGAAGAAAAAAATAATAAAATCCCTAGCAAAGACTAAAATATAAGAATCAGAAAGAGTTACAATAATTCCTTTAATAAATAATAAAGAGGGACTACATCATACAAGGAATCAAAACTAGAGAAAATTTTATGAGCTGAATCTAAAAAGAATGACTTAAAACTCTAGCAAATTATATTGCATAGTACAAAAATTATGATGATTAAAATAATCAATTATTTTCAGTTACAATGCTTTGGGCTGCAAGCAACAGAAACTGTGCTTAGTTAGCTTAAATGTTAAGGAAATCATTGTTGTTTCTCACATTAGGAAATCTAGAGATTCAATGGACCTCAGGATAGGACTTTACTGGATCTCGGGACTCACAGGTAATTATTTTAGTGGTTGGACTTTGTCACCAAAGACAGGTTTTTTTTTTTTCAGTTTTCCACTCTTCTATCCTTATTTTTAGTTTTATTCTGTGGCTGCTACTCTACTGGTTATCATGTTCACTTTCAAAAAGCAGAGAAAAAAAAAAGACAGAATCTCTCTTTTCCCTCTCTATCAGAACCTCTCCTATAGTATAAGATTTAAGGAAACATCTCTCAAGAGAATCTAAGTAGTCCTTCTCAGCTTTCTTAGCTTGTATTAAAGGCAACATTTAACTTCTGCTATGAAAAGACCACCTTTTTGAGCTGGGACAAGGATCATCTAAGATTAAATATTCTCAGTATTCCTCACCCAAGACAGAGCCTTAATCCCTTGAGTGGGAAGTTGCAGAAGAAGCCCTCTTACATCTCAGCTACAGTCATCAGGCTGGTCTAATGTTTTGTTTTGTTTTATTTTGTATTATTTTGTTTTGTTTTGTTGGTACTGAAGATTTTAACCCAGGGGTACTCTACCAAAAAGCTACATCCTCAGCCCTTATTTATTTTTATTTGAGACAAGGTCTTGCTAAGTTACCCAGTCTAGCTTCAAACTTGCAATCCTCCTGACTCAGCCTCTCAAGTCCCTGAGAATTACAGGTATGCACCACTATCTCTGGCTCTTTGGCTATAATGACCAAACTCACCAACCTGTAGCTGGGATCAGGCTGATAAATACAAATGTTAGACTCACTTTTGATTCCTTCTCTGTCATTAGTTTCTATCCATTCTTCCTTCAAGTTAACCTCTTTCAGTTCACATTTCTATTCACACCCATATCTCCATCTTTGCCCATAAACATCAAAACAATTCACTTAGCATATTCATTCTGTGCTAGACACTGAGTACCTCATGTGCATTCTTGTTTAACATTCACTCAACTATTTGAGGTACATAGTGTCATATTCATTTTAGAGATGCAGAAATAGTACAGAGAGCTTAAGTATTATTCGTAAAGTCATAAAGCTTGAATAATGATTAAGGGTTAAAATCAGCAACTATACCCACTTGAAACTACTATTTTTGAAAAATAATACCATAGAATTTCACAGTTGGATTAAGTTTATTAAATTATAATGGACAAAAGTATAAAGGTAAATTACAAACATTCTCAAAAACAAATTTGAAGTAATTATTTTGCTGAACTAATTTGCTTTTAATTTCCAATGTTTTTGCAAGAACAACAAAACTCAAACCTTTTGATAGCTTATGATTAGCTTTTTCCATAGCAAAACACATAGATTATCTGAAATATATGGTTTTTATCCTAGATTTTTGTTTCAGGATATAGTTGTAAGGTAAGGTAGAAAGATGTTTTTTATTTGATCTGAAAGTTTTTCGAAGCCCTTTTAAAAAATATATTCTTGATTTTTAATGATGTTTTTATTTCATCCTAATGCTTTTAAAATGATGGTAATTTCCAGAGGGAAAAAACATATTTCAGTATGATTTGATAGTATAAGATGATTCTGTGAGATCAAATATATGAAAAATGCCTCAAAAACATATGAGAAACAGCTGTACTTATAACATAAGATGTGAATTCCTTCAGTGATGATATAAAATGTCATTATTTAAAAAACAGGTGTCTGGGGCTCTCTGAGCAGCTCATTTCTCACAGAGGCTGCATGCTTTACCATCTGTACTCCTTTGGAATAATTATGCAAACTGGCATCTCACAGATGTGTCCATTTCAAAAACTGATTCACAGTGGTTCACTCACATCTTACAACGTGTTATCTGATGAAAAGATATCAAGAGGTGGGCTGAGGATATGGCTCCATGCTAGAGTGCTTGCCTGCATCATGTGTGAGGCCCTGGGTTCAATGCCCAGCACTGGGAAAAAAAAAAAAAAGAGAAAGAAAGAAAATCATGATTCTGTTCATATTATGTGAGATTTACTTTTACATGTTCTTACCTAACAGTCTAACTCATATAAAAACCAGAACCACAAAGAAATGTCCATCATCATTTATTGTAACTAAATACACAAAAGTCTTGAAATTATTACTTTTTCCAGAAGCTGAAGCAGAGATAGCTCTTAGTATACATTTCTTCCATTATTTCTCCACTCCATTTGCCAAACCAATGAAATAACATTTCCTCAATATGAATACCACTCTAATTTCAAACTGTTGGAACATAAACATGATATCATATATTTTTCAATCACTGCTTTTAATTATGCTTTGTCAAATCTTTTTACCATCTCTTAATGTCACATTTAGATTTCATAACTTCCTAATCAATTTTGCTTATTAAAATTCAGACCAATATAAAGTTTCAATTTCAAACTCAATCTAAATCTCAACAGCTTAAGCATAAGGACAGACCTAGCTTAAGCATATGGACAGACCTAGACTGATGGAGTGGGGAGTGGAGGGATGTCTTGGGTTTTTATTGTTTTTCTCCCTTTGCACCCTTTCTCTTCATGGCCTAATCCCTTTGGCATATTGTGGATAGGATAATGGGGGGAGGGGAGGACTAGTGCTTCTTTATTTAACTGATTGCTATCAGTTATTTAACTGTGTTTTCTCTGCTTCTCCTGCTTGACACTGTAGTCCTGTGGTTGGCAGCCATCCAAATTCTGAATCTCTTGATCCTAAAAATGCTGAAAAGTTCACTTATAACACAGTTCTCTGCTAAAAGTAGATGAGGTTCCATGTCAGCCTCATTCTCCAAACCCAACTCCCCGCCGCCCCCCCTCCGGCAGTACATCTACTCTTCCTTTATTCTGGGACCTCCTTACTCAACAAGAAGCTCTGCGAGGTGGGCAAGCAGTATAAATTATGCTTACCTTCCAGAATATATTTCTGATCTCATCTTTGACCCACCAAATGGTAGGAATGTAGGTTCTTTCATTCTGCCAACATCTCTCATTAAGTTCTCCTTTGTTGAAATAGGCCGAGAGACATGCATTTGCAATATTATATTAAAGGTGGTAGGGAGGTGGCTGAAGCAGAAGGGCTGGTTCTAGCACTTACTAACACTGAGGGAAAATGTTGACAATTCTCTGAAGCAATTCCATTCACAGGTATTGGTAGAAAATGTGAAAAAAGGGGAAAAAATTCTATGCTTAGGGCAACAAGAAAGAAGGAAGGAAGAAACTGTATTCAAATTCTTCAACTGTTCTTGGAAAAGGAAATTCCCAAAGAATAAGGAAGAAAAGTAAATAAGTCCCTAGGAAGTCATAGCAAAAGTTGGGGAAAGTCCTGCTCATTGAACATACCTGAGAAGAAAAATGGTATGTTAATGAAAGAGTTCAGAATGGTTCCCAAACATCCAGTGTTATTCCATAGTGAAATAAGCCCGGATGGAGTGGGGAGTGGAGAGATGTCTTAGGTTTGTATTGTCAGACATGTTGGGATTTTCATTCTGAGGCTGCTCCAATGAACAGAAAGGTAGCTTTAAAAAAGTCAGATATTCTCCCTAATGAATGGTTCTGTAAGCTCTCTCTTCACATTATTTATTGTTTCCTTTGCTATGAAAAACCTTTTTAGTTTGATTTCATCTCATTTATTGATTCTTGATTTTACTTCTTCCACTTTAGAGTCTTGTTAAGGAAGTCAGTTCCTAAACTGACATGGTAAATATTTGGTCCTACATTTTCTTCTATTAGGTGCAGGGTTTCTGTTCTAGTGACAAGGTCTTTGATTCACTTTGAGTTGATTTTTGTGCAGAGAGATTGAATTTCAATTCACTACATATGAATTTCCAGTTTTCTCAGCACCGTTTGTTGAAGAGGCTATCTGTTCTCCAATGTATGTTTTTGGCACCTTTGTCTAGTATGAGATGACTGTATTATGTGGATTTGTCTCTCTGTTTTCTATTCTGTACCATTGGTCTCTATATCTGTTTGGGTAGTGCCAATACCGTGACATTTTTGTTTAGCTCTGTACTTTTTTAAGGTCTGGTATTGTGAGCCTCCAGCTTCATTTTTCTTGCTAAGAAAATGAATTCTGAGTCTCCTATTTTTCCAAATGATTTTCATGATTGCTTTTTCTATTTCTATGAAGAATGTCACTGGGATTTCAATAGTAATTGCATTAAATCTATATAAGACTTTTGGTAGTACAACCATTTTGACAATGTTAATTCTGCCTATCCAAGACACATGAGAGATCTTTCCATCTTCTAAGGTCTTTTTCAATTTCTTTCTTTAGTAATCCATAGTTTTCATTGTAGAGGTCTTTCACTTCTTTGGTTAGATTGATTCCAAAATGTTTATTTAAGGCTATTGTGAATGGGATAGTTTTCCTAATTTCTCTTTCAGTAGATTCATTACTGAGGTATAGAAATGTGTTTGGTTTATGGGAGTTAATTTTATCCTGCTACTTTGGTGAATTTATTTATTAGTTCTAGAACATTCTATGCTAGTGGAATTTTTTGGATCTTCATGTCATCAGCAAGTAGTGATAATTTGAGTTCTTTTCCTATTCATATCTCTTTAATTTCTTTCTTCTGTCCAATTGCTATACCTAGAGTTTCAAGAACAATGTTGAATAAAAGTGAAGATGGAGGGCATCCTTGTCTTGTTCTAGTTCTTAGAGGGAATGCTTTAAATTTTTTTCCATTTGCCACAAACATCTCAAATATAGCATTAATCTCCAAGATATATAAAGGACTCAAAACACTTAACACCAAAAAGTTAAATAATCCAATCAATAAAAAATATACAATCAATCAACAAATATATGAAGAAA
Source organism: Spermophilus citellus (assembly GCF_964194105.1). Classification (NCBI taxonomy): domain Eukaryota; kingdom Metazoa; phylum Chordata; class Mammalia; order Rodentia; family Sciuridae; genus Spermophilus; species Spermophilus citellus. The sequence continues at coordinate 91,299,058 of NC_138192.1, forward strand.
TGTTCAACATCTCTAGCAATTACAGAAATGCAAATCAAAACTACTCTAAGATTTCATCTCACTCCAGTCAGAATGGCAGCTACTAAGAATACAAACAACAATAAATGTTGGCGAGGATGTGGGGAAAAGGCACACTCATACATTGCTGGTGGGGCCGCAAATTTAGTACAGCCAACTTGGAAAGCAGTATGGAGATTCCCTGGAACACTAGGAATGGAACTACCATATGACCCAGATATCCCACTCTTCAGACTATATCCAAAGGATTTAAAAACACCATACTACAGGAATGTAGCCACATCAATGTTTATAGCAATAAAATTCACAATAGCTAAACTGTGGAACCAACCTAGATGCCCTTCAGTAGATGAATGGATAAAGAAAATGTGGCATGTATACACAATGGAATATTATTCAGCATTAAAAGAGAATAAAATCATGGCATTTGCAGGTAAATGGATGGATTTGGAGAATATAATGCTAAGTGAAGTTAGCCAATCCCCAAAACCAAATGCTGAATGTTTTCTCTGATTTAAGGATGCTGATTCATAAGGTCAGGGGCGGGGGCATGGGAGGATTAGATGAACTCTAGATAATACAAAGGAGAAAAGGGGAGAAAGGGGAAGGGAGGGGCATGGGGATAAGAAAGATGGTGGAATGTGATGGTCATCATTACCCTAATTACATGTATAAAGACACAAAGGATGGGACTCTACACAAAGGATGGGACTCTACTTTGTATACAACCAAAGATATGAAAAATTGTGCTCTTTATGTGTAATATGAATTGTAATGCACCCTGTTGTCACATATAACACATTAAAATTAGAAAAATAAAATAAAATATTCATTTTGTGTGTCTATTTAATTAGAAAATTAAGACATAAATATTCATGGACACGGAATTTCTCGAGAACAGTTTTGTGCTAATATTGGTCTATATCTAAATCATATAAAAATAGATCAAATTACAAATAAAATTTTGCCTCCATACATCATGGAACATTTGCTGTGATCTGACTCAAATTGAAGTGTGTCATACTGTCTCTTGTAATTGAGAAGACTATTTTATTTGAACAAATTTTGGTACTAAATGCCTCATTTTATCTGATCATTCTATGTTGAACATCCCTTTTCTTCATATCCTAAATTTAAAGTTCACTGAAAATCCACTTTAATTTTTATTATTAGTTTCTATTAGCCAAATTAAGATATTTTAAGAAGCATGTGATTCTTCTAACTATTACATGTTGAAATTTCCCAGAGGTTTCTCCATAAATCACATAGTTCTGAGATACAAACTTTTACCATGACATCTTCCTAATATTGTATCCTAGTATTTAGGATTCGAAAACTTCTGTGCAATTGAGGGGCTTTTATTTTAGTATAATGGCAAAACTCACAAAGATAACATAAAATTTGAAATGTGGGGAAAAGATAAAGATCAGGAAAATACTAACAACAAAAAGTCATAAAAAATTTTGTCATTAGAATCCAAAATAAAAATTACAATAATTAGGAATAATATTTCATATTGACTCTAGAAATTTAAAAAAATTGCTGGCCATCTTCTATTGCCAACTGAATCCATCTGTGACTCCAAAATGGTACATGAAGTAGCCATGATGACAAAAATGGAGGTTATACATGAGGTTGCTGCTATGGTTTTAATATTTGTGTTCTCTCTAATTCGTGTTGAAAATTACTCCCAATGCAACAGTATTATGAGGTGAGGGGCTTTAGGAGGTGATTAGAATATTAGGACTGCTCCCTTGTAAATGGAATTGAGACCTATATAATAACAGGCTTGGGCTGCTCTGTGGAGTGAAACCAAGAAAGCAGACAGGCTTTTTCTCAGCAAGTGAGGTACTGGAAACCTTCAGTGACACTTTAATCTACAGAATAGAAACTCTACTGTCTCAGATCCATACTGTTAGATGGGTAGACACACAAACAACATGAAAAAACAAGTGAACAAATAATCCCAAACAAACAAAGATACTCCAATAACAGGATCCATCAACACCACAGTGGAAGAAATGTCAAAGAAGGAGTTTAGAATGTAGATAGTTAAACTCATCTGCAAAGTAAAGGATGGTATAAGAAATAAAATCACAGACAAAATACAGGAAGTGAAAATTAACTTCAGTAAAGAGGCAGAGATTCTGAAAAGAAACCTAGAAGAAATCCTTAAAATGAAGTAAACAATAAACCAAATTAAAAATTCATCACCAACAGACTAGACCAATTGGAAAATAGACTAGAACCTCAGGCAATGAAGACAAAATATATAATCTTGAAAATAGAGTTGGCCATGGAGAGAGAAAATGTTAAGAAACCATTAACAGAACTTCCAAGAAATATGGGATAATATAAAAAGTTCAAATTTAAGATTTATCAGGATAGATGAAGGTATGGAGATACAAACCAAAGGAATGCACATCTTTTCAATGACCTAATTCAGAAAATTTCTCAGACCTAAAGAATGAAATGGAAAATCAAATACAAGAAGCTTACAGGACCCCAAATGTACAAAATTACAACAGACCCACACCAAGGCACATTATAATAAAAATGCCTAACATACAGAATAAGGATAGAATTTTAATAGCAGTAAGAGAAAACTATCAGATTACATATAGAGGGAACCTCGTTCAAATCTCAGCTGGTTTCTCAACCCAGACCCTCAAAGCTAGATGATCTTGTAATAACATATACCAAGCTCTGAAAGAAAATGGGCGCCATCCAAGAATACTACATTCAGGAGAAAAAAAAAAAAAAGCTTCAGATTTGAAGATGAAGTAAAAACCTTCCATGATAAACAAAAGTTAAAAGAATTTGCATCTAGAAAGCCTGCACTACAGAACATTCTCAACAAAATATTCCATGGAGATGAAATGAAAAAAAAAGTAAAAACCAGCAAAGGGAGGAGTTATAATAAAGGAATGAATTGTCAATTAAAGGAGAACTAATTCAAACTAAAAACTAGAAATAAACTCAAATGACAGGGAATGCAAATCATATCTCCATAATAACCTTGAATGTTTCCAGCCTAAACTCATCAATCAAAAGATACAGACTAGCAGATTGGATTTAAAAACAAGACTCAACAATATGTTACCTCCAAGAGACTTAGCTCATAGGCAAAGCCAGCTGGAGGTGAAAGGATGGGAAAAACATATCATTCACATGGATCATGTAAACAAGCAGGGGTTTCTATCCACATATCAGATAAAGCGGACTTTAAGCCAAAGTTAATCAGAAGGGACAAAAGAGGTCATTTCATACTGCTTAACTTCATACTGCTTAATAAGACATAACAATCATAAATATTCATGCCCCAAACAATGGAGCATCTACATACCTCAAACAAACTCTTCTCAATTTCAAGAATCAAATAGCCCACAACACAATAATACTGGGTAACATTAACATGCCTCTGTCACCATTGGATAGATCCTCCAAACAAAAAAAAAAAACTAAATAAAGAAGCTATAGAACTAAAACACAATTGATAATGTAGACTTAACAGACATATATAAAATATTTGATCCATCAATTACTGAATACACTTTCTTCTCAGCAGCACACAGATCCTTCTCTAATATAGACCATGTTACATAAGTTATATATGTTGGCCTGCAATTGTAATACTACCTTAATATATTTTTAGCATCTTTAGAGTTATTCTAATAGCTCTTTTCCACTGATATTTTTTGTTTTTGCTTTTTTCTTGAGTAGACTTGTTTGATTTTTATTAACTTTAGCGGTATTATTTCTTATTTATTTCATATATTTCTGTTCCTATTCTTATTTTTTTCTTTTTACTACATAGTTTGAAAATAATTTGATTATTATTCTAGTTTCTTTCCGATACAAGTACTTTAAGCTATAAATGTTCATCTGGGTACCATTTCATCCCAGAGATCCTGATATTTTAAGCTCTTATTATCACTTAGTTCAAATCACTTTTTATTTACTTTTCTTGGGCTTTCTTCCTTGACCTGTGTCTGCAACCATTGATAGAGATGGTCCTACTCATGGCTGTCTTCTTAATCCTTGAGTTTTTCAGTACACTTCAGTGTCTGAGAGAAGTTGGTATGAGTTAAATTTAAAAATTAAGATAAAGTATGAGTGGGAGGGGGAATACCATTTAAGTCTTCCTCACCACTAGGGTCAACCTATATAATGTATGTTGGTATCAGCCACTGGTCCTGTAACAGAGACTCTAGGAAATACTGGAAGTGTTGCCTGGACATGGCGTCACCAGCACCTGAAGAAGATCAGAGCGAATAAAAACAGAATGAAGATAAAAATTAAAGCAAAGGTCAATTTTTGGCAGAAGTTCCATGTTGGGGGACTGACAGAGAAGAGGCCAAGGGCCATGAGGAGACTTAAAAGGACATAAAGACTTATGGATCCAGGATGGCAGATTAAGAGGTTCTTTGGGCTCGTTGTCTCCCGCTGTCTGATGTCCGTTGCATTCCATCGTGCCTGGTAGGGAGCCTCAGCACTGAGTGAACTGTTCTCTTGGAGATGTTGGGGGTTCACCGGTCATCAGAGGCTGGTAGTGCCTAAGCAGAAGCTGGTTGAAAGTTTGATTAGAAATTTTCTGCAATTGAGTTTGAAGGAACTTTATTATGCAGGGCAACAGAGCACAGAAAAGGAGCATCCCAATAAGGGGTCCCAAGATAGGTAGTAAGTACGTGGCAAGAGAGGATTGGAAGAACCCCGTTATGGGATTAGGGGAGGTGGGTTTAAGCAATTGGGTTGATAATTCCTGCAATTTAACAACATTTTTCTCTATTAGCCCAGACTCATTAACATAGTAGCAACATTCCTCTCTGAGGAAGAGGCAGGTACCCCCTTTTTCTGCAGTAAGAAGATCAATCGCTCTTCAGTTCTGTAAAGCCACTTGTGCCAATGAAGTAACCTGGCGCTGCAAGGAGCCCAGAGACTCAGCAGTGGTATCAAGTGCTTCCTGCAGTTTTTGTTGCAGGTCATTGGATGCCCATAGAGCATGACCTAGAGCTCCACCAGAGAGTCCAAGACTCGCCACTGAGGTTGTTAAAGTGAGGCCTACCAGAACCGGCAGAAAGACTGCCCTACGGGTGCGGGAAGGCAGGGCCAGCTGTCGGAATTCGGTGGGAGTATATAAAGACAGCTGAGGAACTACAGTAACCAAGAAACAGGTGCCAGAGACATTGATTGTTGAGGTACCTAAAGACCCGTTACACCAGAGGAAATGTCCAGGTTGCATAAACGCAGGGCTCGATGGGGTGCTATAGCTCAAGGAACAAATGGGTAAAGGATTCATTGTTGGTGGGTGGAAGCAGATGAAAGGAAATGAAGTATTGGTGGAATAACTTTCCCATAGTGGGATACGTGTCACGTGTAGGGGTTGTCCTTTCTTAGAGAAATTGTAGGTTTCTGCTGAAATATTTCCTGCTGCTAATGGGACCGCTGCTAGAAGTGGACGACTAAGTGAAGCACAGAGAAAGCACTGAGAAGTAGGCACAGAAAGAGGGGTGGAGTTTAATAATCGAAGAGTTTGGTGTAGCAAATTGAGCCATGTGGGAGGGAGGCCTGAGGGGGCTGAAGGCTCTGAATCCTCTTTGGATGGGCTATGGATAAGATCTCGAAGTTTTGATTCTGACTCCTTGATGTGCTCAACTACCTGGATGGTTGCCTTAGGTGGCGTAATTAGGGTGCGGCCGACAGTCATCCACCCTGTGAGTTTGGCTGAGGTTGTCCGAGCATAGACAGCAAACTCAACATAGTCCCAACGTTTGGCCTTGGGGTCAGGTATATCTAAAGTATACCATCCATGGTTATCTGATGAAGAGCCTTTATGCCATTTTAGGTAACTAGAAGTCCATCCTACAGGGTAACCAAGTGAGTGGTAAGAATAGCTACCACGTTCATCATGGAACCTGCATGACCAATAGGGGCACCCATTATATATCTCAGGCCACCAATGGCAATAGCCTTTGGTTTGATCAAAAAGGAAGCAAATGAAAGGCCAGTTCCAGCTACCAGGGACGAAGGTCCTGGAAGGTGACAATTTTAGGGAAATAGAGGTGCAGTTGTGGATGAAGCAAGTAGTTGCATCCACTTCGCGGACCTTCATCATGCCATGTTCTGAATATCGTTCCCGGAGAGTGAATAGATACATGGTAGGAGAGGAGGGTAAAGACCGGTCCCGACAGAACACAGAAAAGAAGCAGAGCACAAAAAACAAGCAGAGAGAGAAGACTGGGGTGTTGGGAAAGCTCATTGTGCCTTTTTCTCTAAGAGGAATGGGGCTGCGGGGAACACCGTGTGAGCCGCAACTTAAAGGGGTGAGATGGGTGTGGAGAGCAGGAGTAAAGGGGAGGTTCAGGAGGTGATTCTTGGAGTTCCTCTGGGGTGGTCCTGTCATCAGCAGGTGGGGCCTCCTGATGATATGGCTTCAACCTAGAAATGTGAATCCAGGGAGTGAGACGGTTGTCTGGTAAGGAGAGTTTGGCAGCGGTGGGGGTACAGAGAATGACAGGATAGGGGCCTTCCCATTTTGGGGTAAGAGGCTTTTTCTCCTCTGGGGTATTATAGTAGACTAGACTTCCAGGTGTTAAGGGAGGAGTGTTTGGAGAGGAGACTGGGTCCGGAAGAAGCCAGTCCTGATATTTCCAGAGTTCCGAGCGAAGGTGAAACAAGAGAGGCAAAGACAAATCTCGGGTGAGAGGTCCTTGTGAAATGACTAACCCAGGGGGTATGAGAGGTCTTCCATACATTATCTCAAAGGGAGACAGTAAAGATGGTTTCTTATGGAGAGCTCTGATTCGAAGCAAAGCCAAGGGAAGGAGTTTGACCCAGTCTAAGTTTAATTCCATTGTCAATTTGGTAAGGACTTCCTTTAGAGTCCGATTTACCCTTTCCACTTTTCCTGAAGCCTGGGGGCGATATGGACAGTGGAAATGCCACTTGAAGGAGAGGGCTTGAGAGACCTTTTGTGTGATCTTAGAAATAAACTCAGGGCCATTGTCAGATTGTAAGGAAGTGGGCATACCAAACCTAGGGATGATGTCTGTCAGTAAGATTGAAGCTACAGTGGAAGCCTTTTTATTGGAAGTGGGAAATGCCTCAACCCAACCAGAGAAGGTGTCCACAAAGACAAGGAGGTACTTAGTGCGCCGTACTGTGGGCATGTTGGTGAAGTCTACCTGCCAGTCAGCAGCAGGAGTGTGTCCCCGAGCTTGGTGGGAGGGGAAAGGTTTAGGCCTTAAAGGAGTATGAGGATTGGTCCGCTGACAGATCTGACAATTAGAGGCTATATTCTGTAGCATGGCTTTGTCAGAGGGGGTGAGGGAAAAGAAGCTCTGTAAAAAGAGGGTCAAAGACTGAGAGTTAGAATGGAATAGAGTATGAAGGAACTCGAAAAGATCCTTGTTCTTACTGGAAAAAGTAGGGGCTTCAGATGAGCTGTCTAAGGTGGCCATTATATGTCCCCCAGGGGGGCCATAATTGGAGGTGGTAGCAGCCATGCGTGCCGCCTGGTCAGCCCTGGCATTGCCCTCAGTGATAAGAGAGCCGTCCTTCTGATGGGACCTACAATGGACAACTCCCAACTGGGTGGGTAAGTGGGAGGCCTCTATCAGATTGGTTATAAGAGCCAAATTAGTGATTGCATTACCTTTGGTGGTAAGTAGGCCTCGCTCCTTCCATATTGCAGCATGGGATAATAGAATATGGAAGACATATTTTGAGTCAGTATAAAGGGTGAGGGATTTGCCTTGAGCTAGAAGGCAGGCACGAGTGGCTGCTATGAGTTCAGCCTGCTGGTTGGTAGTTCCTGAAGGCAGAGCTTTGGCCTCTATAATCTCAGTGGCTGAAACTACAGCGTATCCAGAGTAATGAGTGCCATTCTGTCTAAAGGAACTGCCGTCAGTGAACCAGATAAGGTCAGGCTTGGTGAGTGGTCCCTCAGAAATGGAAGGATGACAGGGGAGGAAATCATCTAAGGTTTCCAAGCAATTATGAGTTGGTGTGTCAGACGTGGGAGTTGTTGGGAGCAGTGAGGCAGGGTTCAGTGCAGAGCAGGGGAGGAACGTAATATTAGGGTTTTCCAGAAAAGAAGTGAGGAGTGACAGAACTCTGGATGGAGGAAGGGTTTGAAGGCCCTTATAAGCTAAAAGATCCTTCAAGTGATGTGGGGAGTGGATAGTTAAAGGGGCCCCAAAAGTCAGCTTAGAGGCTTCTTTGTGTAAAATTTGTCCAGCAGCCAGAGCTCTTAAGCAAGGGGCCCACCCACGGATGGTAGGGTCTAGTTGTTTGGACAAATATGCCACAGGTGCAAATGTAGGCCCATAGTTTTGACCTAAGACCCCAAGTGCTTGCCCCCTTTTTTCATGGACATATAGATGAAATGGTCTTGAAAGATCAGGAAGGTGAAGGGCAGGTGCCTTTAAGAGGAGTTGCTGAAGCCTGCGGAAGTGGTAGTTGGGGGAGGAGGCAAGAGATTCACTAGGGGGTCCCTTTGCTAGGTCATACAGGGGTTTGGCTAGAAGAGAATAATTTGGGATCCAGGCCCTAAAATAACCTGCTAGTCCTAGGAATGATAGTATTTCGGCTTTCGTATGGGGCACTGGAAGATTAGAGAGGAGTTGCCTCCTATCCAGTGTTATTTCCTTTTTCCCGGGTGTAAGGCGAAAGCCAAGATAGGTGACAGAAGATTGGGAAATCTGGGCCTTGTGGGGAGACACCCTATATCCCTTGTCTGCTAGGAAATTAAGAAGCTGGGCGGTGTGGGATTGAGAGTGTTCCCAAGAGGGACTACATAGAAGAAGGTCATCGACATATTGAAGGAGAGTAGAGTCAGGACAGGTGGGGTGAAAGGATGTGAGGTCCTGGGCAAGAGCTTGGCCAAAGAGATGGGGGCTATCCCTGAATCCCTGTGGGAGGACAGTCCAGGTAAGCTGACGAGAATGGCGGGTGTGAGGGTCAGTCCATGTAAAAGCAAAGATGTCCTGAGATTCTGAGGACAAGGGAATAGAAAAGAATGCATCTTTCAAATCTAGGACCGAGAAGTGGGTAGTAGTGGCAGGGATCTGAGAGAGGAGGGTGTAAGGGTTGGGCACTAGCGGGTGGATAGGGACCACAGAGGAGTTGACAAGGCGAAGGTCTTGAACCAGCCTGTAGGACCCGTTAGGTTTCTTAACTGCCAGAATGGGGGTGTTGAAAGGAGAGTGTGTAGGCCTAAGATATCCCTTTCGTAATAAATCTTGGATGATGGGTTCTAATCCGAGGAGGGCTGTGGTTGTGAGTGGATATTGTGGTTGACTAATATATTTTGAAGGGTCCCGTAAGACAATATGAATAGGACTGCATTTAGCTATAGAGGGTGTAGTTGTGTCCCAAACCTCAGGGTTAACTGGTTTAGATAGTTGTGGAGGAGTGTGTGAAGGAGGTGTATCTGCCCCTAAGAACATCATGAGGAAATGAGAGGTGGGAGAAGTGTGGGGTGATATGTGAATGGTGACTTTTAATAGTGAGAGTATGTCCCTTCCCAGAAGGGGAGTGGGGCAATGGCTCATAACGAGAAAGGAGTGTGTGAAGGACAAAAGGGATCCCTGCATATAACATGATAAGGGAGGGGTTTTTCGAGGGAAAATCTGTTTACCTCCTACCCCGACAATAGGAGTTTTTGAGGGTGTGGTAGGACCCCAATACTCCCTCAAGACCGAAAAAGTGGCACCAGTATCTAAGAGGAAGGTAATGAAGCGTCCATCCACCAGGAAGGTGACCCTAGGCTCTTGCTTCTTGATGGTAATAGTCGGGAGGGAAGGCCCAGGGCTCCGTCAATCCTCCTCTGCCAAGCCCAGGAGAGGCTGGGGTTGCCGGGTGGCTGACCAACCTCCCTTCTGGGTTGTTGGGCAGTCCACCCCCCAGTGTCCCCTTTGGTGGCACTTTGGGCAGGGGGTGGAGGGTGTCCTTGGCGAAGGACAATCCTTGGCCCAATGTCCCTCCTTACCACATTTGAAGCAAGCTCCAGGGGGTGTCTTATTAGGACGGCGTGGTGATGACCTTCTTTGAATGACCTGGGCCAACATTTGGAACTTGGCATTTTCAGCCCTCTGCCTGCGGCGTTCGCTTTCATCCTCTCTACCATGAAAAACCTTGAAAGCGACAGCGAGGATTTCGGTCTGAGGAGTAGCAGGGCCCTGTTCAAGCTTTTTAAGCTTGGCTTTAATGTCAGGGTAGCTTTGGGCCAGAAAATATGTCATTAAGACATGACGGCCATCAGGGGTTTCTGGGTCGAGGTTTGTGTACTGTTGAAGGGCCTTGGTTAGTCTATCCAAAAATTCTGAAGGTGTTTCTTCCTTTTTTTGAATGACCTCCTGCACCTTTTGAAAGTTAACAGCCTTGCGGGTGGCCTTTTTCAGGCCCGCCAAGAGGCAGGATGTAAAAAGGTCACGAGACTGCAAGCCTTCAGGGGTGTTATAATCCCATAGGGGATCCTGCTCTGGGACAGCATGAGGGCCTGTGGGGTGGTTGGGATTGGTCCTATGATTTTCATCAGCATGGGCTTGGGCTAGCTCCCAGACCCGTCGCCTTTCCTCAGGGAGAAGTGTATTGGCCAAGAGCATGTATATGTCATGATGAGTGAGGCTATATGCCTGCAGGACCCATTGAAACTCCCGAATGTAAGTGGTGGGGTCAGTGGTGAATGAGCCTAGCTTTCTCTCTAGCTGAGTAATGTCCGACATGGAGAAGGGCACGTGGACTCTGATGACACCCTCGGGACCAGCTACCTCACGAAGGGGTGCGATTATCTTGGGGGTGGGAAGGAGTCCCTTAGACCTGGTAACAGGAGGACTGAAAGAGGCAGGCGGCGGACAGGAAGGAGAGGGAGGGGAAGGGGGTGTCTCTGCGGAGGAGGAGGTGGAGCAGGCAGAAGAGGGCGAGGGGGAGGGGGATGAAATGGAAGGTTGAGGATCCGTGGAACCAGGCGGAGAAAGAGGAGGGTATAGTGGGAGAGAAGGAGCAGATGGGGCTGGAGGATAAGGTGGGGGTTCATCTGCTGGGTCAAATGAGGAAGAATCTGCGAAGCCAGGAGTAGAAGTAGGGGAAGGGAGGGGTTTGCAAGCAAGGAGGACTTGAGAGGGGGAGCAGGAGGAGCAGAGAGCAGGGTGTTGTGCGAGAAGGCTAAAACCTTCAACGCAGGGAATCTCCCTCCACTTTTTCAGACGCTGGCAGTAGTTAAAAAGGTCTCGAAGTAGGTTTGAATCTAAGGAGCCTTCTGGGGGCCAGTGATTGCCATTATCCAGTGGATATGTAGGCCAATCTTGGGTACAGAATTTGATTAAAAGTTTGGGCTTGATGTCTGGTGTGAGGGAGAGTGTGGCCAGATTTTTTATTAAGCATTTGAGAGGTGAGGCTTCAGGTATAGACGAAGAGGTGCCCATAGTCACAGGGAGAGATGGAAGAGAGAAAAAGAGAATAAGCTTAAGCGAGAGAGGCAAAGGGAAAACCCGAGCTGGAACGGCTTCCAGGAAGCCCAGGGCGCACGGGGGTCAGGTGGGCATCCCCAAAATGACCAGCCGTCGCCAGGAACTGCAGAGGGCACTACCTGGTCGTCACCAGTGAAGTGCGATCTGAGACCCAATGGGGTCGGAGCCACGGGCAACCTGACGTCAGGAAAGTTTTCGACCGCAGCGGAAAAAGTCAGTAATGAAAACAGAACTCCGGTTCCGGCGGAACGCAGTTCCAGGCCGGGAGTTCAGTTTTCCCCAAGTAGAAAGGCCAGGCACAGTAACCCGGTGGGAGATAGTAGCAGCAGCAGCAGGCAGCAAGAGATAGTAGCAGAAGCGAGATAGTAGCAGAAGCGGCAGCAGGAGGAGGAAAAAAAAAAAACCACAGAACCTTTCGTTTAAACTCAGAAGCCTCACGCCCCAAAGGGAAATGGATCACCAGAGGGTCCACTGCAGCCAGTGAAGACCTTAGTGGGTGGAATTCCCTCCCCCCAACGGGCGTCTGGAGTGTGCCGGACACTCAACGGTCACAGTACCAGCTGTAGCCCGAAGGGAGTTGGCGAGCCAGGGTCAGGGGGAGCCTTACCTACGGCCGAATCAGCGGTGAGTGCAGAGGAGCCGCGTCTGAAACAGCAGACTTTGGGCGGAGAGTCTTCGGCGGGGCAGGGGACGGGGCTCTTGTTGGAAAGAGCTCACCCGTTCCTCACACGGGGCACCAGAATGAAAGAATTCCCCACGCAAAGACACTTCACTGGGAGAATTCCAATTTTATTGCAAAAAGCTATGTGCTTATATAGAACTAAAGGGGAGATGGTAGTGCTTAGATAAATGGCAGGCCACCCGTTTATTGGCAAGTTCTTCCAGATATGAGTTCCCGCGCCCAGGCATTAGTTCTCATTGGGGCTAAGGTTCCCCGCCAGCGAGGTTTGAAATTGGCGCCGGCGGGAGAGTTCACAAGGGCGGGAACTTTTCGTGCCACTGCAGAGAAGAAGAAGGTAGGAAGGAGAAGTCCTTAGGCGCCATGTTGGGGTTTTTTTCTCTGGGGTATGGCTGCCGTTTATGCTTTTCCCAACAATGTATAGTTTATCCTCAAGTCAATGGTTTTAGGAAGTCCCACCCATTTTATTAAATTTTCTTCTCTCATATCAGTCTGACCTTGATTTCCTTTCCAGTCTTAAATTAACTAATCTCTACACACCTTCCCTTCTAGTTATTTAGTTCAATATTAGTTTTAAAAAACCCATGGGCAATTGCCATTATCTTATGAAATAGTATTCCTCTAATTGAGAATTCCTTTCACTTATTCTACTCCACAGCATGCTTTTTCTAAAAGTTCTCATTCTCCATGAACTCTCTCAAGTAATAGTAGCTGACAGGTAAACGATATTTTAACACAGCCATTTTGACATGGGACATTTTGAAGCAGTTAAAAATCAAGCCATTAAATTTTGTTAATCACTTCTATTTTTAGTTAATATGTAAAGCAAATATCATCAGTCCATTTTATCTCCCAGTAATGAGGGATGAGATAGAAGAAGAGCCAAATACAGAAAGGCTCTGGGGTACCAGTTGCTACACCTGTTTTGAATTCTGACACAGCTGCTTTAGTCACCTGAAAAAATCAAAACAGTTGCCTCCAAATGGACCAGCTGGCCTTGACCATGTTTAGTCTATTATTTCATTTCTGTACTCCTCAAAGAAAGGTATACAAATCCCCCAGGATATATGGTACTGGGCCAAGAGATGCTCAAAAGCAAGGCTAGACATGACAGGGCTACTTATGCTGTCTACTTTGGACATCTTTGAGAATAAAATAACTTTGCCTATTATTGTTTCTACCTAAAACAAACATGGATATGACATGGCATAAATGAAAATGTGAATAAATGATTAAAACACAGCATGTTGAAGGAAATTTTTTCTGGTTATTCCATCCTTTAATCTTTGTTAATCTTTTAGGTTCCTTCTCCTTTGTCTTCAACAGAAAAGTTTGAAAAACACAGCCCCAAACAATTTTATACCTCCTTCACACATACAACACACACACACACACACACACCCCACACACACACCACAGAACTACTTTCATATTTTCTACTTAGCACTTAATTATTCATATGCTTTTATATGTGTGTGTGAATATGTGTAAAGTGATTTTTTTTTAATATTGTGGTTTTTAGTTGTAGATGGACACAATACCTTTATTTTATTTTTATGTGGTGCTGAGGATTGAACCCAGAGCCCCACACATGCTAGGTGAGTGCTCTACTGTTGAGCCACAACCCCAGCCCCAATCTGAAGTGATTTTATGTTATTTCTTGATTACATTATTTAAGAGTAAATTTCTCTCATTGAAAGGAACATTAAAGGAGAGGAAATATACTTCTTCTTGCACTTTAACAGTTCAGAGTTGCCAAAGTCTGTAGCACAGAAAGTTCCAAAGTTATATATAGGTATTCCTTCAAACATTTGTTTGTAAGTGAAAATGCATTTACTATAGAAATTATGTTAGAAATGGTGATGAAAAAAAATCATACTACAAAAGTATGATTTTATATATATAATATATATTTTATATATAATATATATAATATTTTAGCTGCATAATTCATTATGCAGCTAAAATATTATATTATCAATGAAATGTTAAGCAAAACTGGTTTATCGTATGATAACTATTATGAAAAAGATAAACACAAGTAAGTCAATTAATAATTTATCTTGAAAGTTTAATTTATAGGTTAATTGAGGAGGATATCAGTTTTAGAGGCAAAGAGTGAGAAAAAAATTTAATGAGATTCTTAAAGGAACTTCTAAGGTCTTTGGACAAGAAGGTTATTTGTAGGTTCCTCTCTAAAAAGCATGAAAACATCTACAAAAATGAAAATGACATGGTAAATTAAGTCAGGATCCTGCCAACAAGATAAGTCGAATTATACATACCATTTTTAGGGTTTTCTTCTAGTCCTTATATATCTGACCATATACTGATTTTCACTTCAAACTGTTTCCTTTTCCATCCATAATGAGGCATCATAACACTACTGTGTCAGTCAGCTTTTCATTGCTCTGACCAATACCTGAAAAAAGCAACTTAAAGAAGGAAAGATTTATTTTGGCTCATGAATTCATAAGTTTCCGTCCATGGTTGGTTCCATTGTTTTGGACCTGAGGTGATACAAAATATTCAGCTCATGACAGAAAGCAGAGAAAAGGGGAGGAGAGGCTTAAGACAAGATATAACTTTCTATACCCCCAGTGGCCTACTTCTTCAATCTAGGTCTCTCCTGCAGTTTTCATCCTCCCAATAGTCCATTCGTATTACTAATCCAGTAAATGGATTAATCCACTGATACAGGTAGAGCCCTCGTGATCAAATTATTATCTAACAGCCTCACTTCTGAACATTACTGCAGTAGGGACCAAGCCTTAACCAAATGAGACTTTGGAGGACATTTCAGATCCAAATCATGACTGTATTCTTCAAATTTTTTATCATGTTTACATGAGCGTGTTTAAATTGTGAATATCAAGAGAGAGATCAGGAGAGGGGCAGGAGAATGAAAAAGAAAGAAGATAGAAGAAAAAGGAGGAAGAGGAGGAGGAGGAAGAGGAGAGAAAGACTTAGAAAGAAGGAAGAAAAGGTACAGAAAAATAGTGAGTTGAAGAGAGAAGGAAAACTCACCTTAGGAAACTGAGGAAGAATGTGAAACAAGTAAAGAAGTACAATCAAAGAGTTATGTGAGAAATCAATGGTTTAAAATGGAACTGAGAGATAAAGAAAAGAGTATGAGATTTGTGACAGAGAAAAAGAAAAAAACTTTTTGATGAAGATGCTGGGAAAGAAAAGTCCCCATACTGGTCATCAGAAGGCTAATATCCAGGGTAAAAGCAAGTTGATGACAAAGAATAAGCTCGGAGTTCTAGATAGGGGAAAACTACTGCCCACAGATATTCATCTGCAAGGTGTCTAACTCGGGTAGCTTCCGCATTGTACAAACCCAGGATTTATAATTGAATGACTAATTTGGACATTATTGCAGATATTGCTCTGGTTATTAATTGAGCAAAAGTGATTTGTTTTATTATTAATTGCTATAGGACATATTGAGAATGGCTTAGTGATGCTATTATTCTTGCTATGTCTATTTGTATATTAACAGGTGACCTCACAATGATGGATTTTGTACCGTGGACTGTTGTGTTAACTTTCTGTCACTGTGACAAAATACCTGAGATAAACAACTTTTAAGAAGAAAAGATTTATTTTGGCCCAGAGTTTTAGTGGTTTCAGTTCATGGTTGGTTAGCTCTGTTGCTTTGGAACTTGTAGTGAGGCAGAACATCACAGTGGAGAGCACGTGGTAAAGCAAAACTACTCACCTCATGGCGACAAGAAAGCAGAGAGAGAAGGATCCCACTATCCCTTCAAGAACATGCTCCCAGCCTCCTAAAGATTCCACCACTTGCTCAGAGTGCCATCAATTGGGGACTAAGCAAGCCTTCAAAGCATGAGCCTTTGGGGACATTTAAAATCCAAACCATAACAATTGTATTTCAAAGTTCTGACATTTTGAAATAACAAAGCAGTAGGGTTTTGTTTGTTTTGTTTTTTGTTTGGTGTTAGAGCTTTATGATCACACATAGCAATTGGTTCATCCCAGTATACTTATATATGAATGGAAATAGATTTTGGTTCATGATCTCCCCCTTTTCCATCTGCTTTTTCCCTCCTCCTCTCCCTCCCCTCTCTCCTTCTGCTTCCTTATTCTACTGGCCTTCCTTTCACTCTATTGTCTGTCAATTTTTATTTGAGTGGTTCTATGTTATCCTGTCCTTCCCTACCCCTTTCCTTTATTTTACTGTAGCTTCTGTACAAGAGAGAAAACATTCAGCCTCTGAGTTTCTGAGTTTGACTAATTTCACTTAGCATAATATTCTTCATTTCCATCCATTTACTGGCAAATACCATAATTTCATTCTTTTTAATGGCTGAGTAGAATTCCATTGTGTGTGTGTGTGTGTATGTGTATGTGTTTCACAATTTCTTAATCCATTCATATATTGACAGGCATCTGGGTTGATTACATAATTTAGCAATTGTGAATTGTGCTGCTATAAACATTGATGTGGATGTGTTGCCATAGTATGCCAATTTTAGATCTTTGGGGAAATATCCAGAAGTAGGATAGTAGGGTCATATGGTGGTTCTAGCCCTAGTTTTTTGAGGAACCTCCATACTTCATTCCAGAGTGGTTGTACTAGACTGCAGTCCCAACCAACAATATTTGAGTGTTTTTTTAAATAACAGGAGGTCACATGGGTAACCTTCAAGAAAAATGCTTTGCAGATTATCAACATAAGTTGTGTGATGATAAGTCAGAATTTGAGCCTTGTTGAAGGGTTAACTGTTCATAATTCCTAAAGAACTAAAACCTCCAAAAAATGAATGGAAATTCTATATTATATGCATATAAAAACACATAATATAAAATAATTTTATTCTTGATTAATGTTTAATCTGTAACAAGACAAGAATAAGACGTTGAGATCATTCCATTTCACAAGAAAAATATAAGACCACCCTGTGAAAAAAGAAAAAAAACACAGGTTTAAATACTACCCAGTCTTTCTATGTTACCAGATTCTGACCCTGTTTAAGGAAAATTGAAAAGTTTTTCTTAAGTTTGTAACATATGAATCTTATTTGGCTCTAATAATAAGATCTTTAAGGACATAATGGATTATATATTAAAATGCACATTCCCTCATCTTCTAAGTAAAAGCCAAATAAACATTCTCTTCAGTGCTTCCTTTGCATGAGCTGAATGAAATAATCACATCTGATGAAGAATCAAATATAAAGTGTTGAAAGCTATTTGAATTAGTTTATCAGGTAATTTGATAAAAATTTACTGATAGCTACACACTTGTAAGGAATTATTCAGGCTACAAATATCCCTAAAACTGAACATGATCGATTATTTTTTCAGGTAGAATTTTAAAATGATGCCAAGCCACAGACTTTGAATTTTATAGTTAATATCCACATCTTAGTCCCACCTAATTGGAATGTTCAATTGCTTATTTTTAAGATAGAGTGCATACTGAATCGATTTAGGGATTCAACTTTTCACAGCAAGAAATATGTTGTTATTTTCCAAACCATTATATTCTTTGCAAACAATTTGTAATACTTCTAATGGGATTCAAAATGTTGAATTTAATGGCATGTTTATCCTCTGAGACGTTCAGGTCGCATATGCAGGCACAGAAATACCTATCAAGTACACATGAAGAGCCAACTTTATTCTTTCCCTATTTCATAGCAATGCTTTTAATCAAGTTGCCCTGTGCCTTATCCAGCAAAACTGATATTCTGTACTTCCTACTGGATTCCAGCAAAAGATATCAATGGGGCACTTTTTGAGTGCTTATCACTTTTCACTTCCTATGCCTTGGCACAGTGAATTCACATTCATTGACTGATATCCAACTAATAATATTTCAATGAGTTAAGTATATAACAAATCTTCTAGTTTTTTTTGTTCTGTACAATACCACTGCCTCCTATTTTTTATTGGTTGTTCAAAACATTACAAAACTCTTGACATATCATATTTCATACATTCGATTCAAGTGGGTTATGAACTCCCATTTTTACCCCAAATACAGATTGCAGAATCACATCGATTACACATCCACATTTTTACATAATGCCATATTAGTAACTGTTGTATTCTGCTACCTTTCCTATCCTCTACTATCCCCCCTCCCCTCCCCTCCCATCCCATCTTCTCTCTCTACCCCATCTGTTTTAATTTAATTCTTTCCCTTGTTTTTTTTCCCTTCCCCCTCACAACCTCTTATATGTAATTTTGTATAACAATGAGGGTCTCCTTCCATTTCCATGCAATTTCCCTTTTCTCTCCCTTTCCCTCCTACCTCATGTCTCTGTTTAAAGTTGATCTTTTTCTCCCGCTCTTCCACCCTATTCTGTTCTTAGTTGCTTTCATTATATCAAAGAAGACATTTGGTATTTGTTTTTTAGGGATTGGCTAGCTTCACTTAGCATAATCTGCTCTAATGCCATCCATTTCCCTGCAAATTCCATGATTTTGTCATTTTTAGTGCTGCGTAATACTCCATTGTGTATAAATGCCACATTTTTTTTATCCATTCATCTATTGAAGGGCATCTGGGTTGGTTCCACAGTCTAGCTATTGTGAATTGTGCTGCTATGAACATCGATGTGGCAGTATCCCTGTAGTACGCTCTTTTAAGGTCTTCAGGGAATAGTCTGAGAAGGGCAATAGCTGGGTCAAATGGTGGTTCCATTCCCAGCTTTCCCAGGAATCTCCATACTGCTTTCCAAATTGGCCACACCAATTTGCAGTCCCACCAGCAATGTACAAGAGTACCCTTTTCCCCACATCCTCTCCAGCACTTGTTGTTGTTTGCCTTCATAATGGCTGCCAATCTTACTGGAGTGAGATGGTATCTTAGGGTGGTTTTGATTTGCATTTCTCTGACTGCTAGAGATGGTAAGTATTTTTTCATGTACTTGTTGATTGATTGTATGTCCTCCTCTGAGAAGTGTCTGTTCAGGTCTTTGGCCCATTTGTTGATTGGGTTATTTGTTATCTTATTGTTTAATTTTTTGAGTTCTTTGTATACTCTGGATATTAGGGCTCTATCTGAAGTGTGAGGAGTAAAAATTTGTTCCCAGGATGTAGGTAGGCTCCCTATTTACCTCTCTTATTGTTTCTCTTGCTGAGAAAAAACTTTTTAGTTTGAGTAAGTCCCATTTGTTGATTCTAGTTTATATATAGTATTTTTGAGGCTATTTTTATGTTACATATCCAAAATTGATGTAACTTGTTATATTAGTAGCAAGTAGATACAGTTTTACTTCATAGCTGAATCATACTACAAAATTCCATACTGAGGTTCCTTAGGCCCAGACAATCCCACATTTTAATCAGGTCCTGATAACCTCTTGACCATCAAAGATCAGGAAACAGTCCAATGTTTTGGAGATACCAGCTAGTATCCCCATATCTATAATGAAATAGATCCAGGTCTCTCCCAATACCACAGAACAGCCATTACTGCTCCAAATCTTTCAGAGATGAAAATAATTCATCTATCTAAAATAAAAAGATAAAAAAATTTAAAAGCCTGAGCCAAGAAGCCAATATACATGGGACAATAACACACACCATAATGTGTGTACATTGAATTCTAGGAGAGGAGAGAGAGAAATGGGGGATAATTACTTAAAGTGATAATGGATATGTGTGGAAAACATCAACCTATAAATCTAAAATCATCAAACCCAATGCAGAAAAAAGATAGAAGAAGAAAACAACAATCTATAAGCTAACAAGAAAGACCTCAGAAGAGATGCCCCTATGGACACTGATTCCAAGCTTTGGTCCTCTCGTAAATATACATTTTCACTACTTAAGTCACTAGTTTGTTATGCAGCTTTAGAAATTAACACACCTTACTCCTGATAAAGAAATGAAATTTGTAGTTTAAAAAAATTCTCAAGACCCTAATGGTGTCTCTGTTGAATTCCATGAAACATTAAAAGAGGAAAATAATACCAGTGTTATACAAACTATTTTAGAAAATAAAGGAAACCAAAACACTTCTGAATTACTCTTACAAAGTCAACATAACTCTGACACCAAATCTATCAAATAAAATTGTTATACAAAAAGAAAATTACAAAGCAATAGCAGTCATGAACATGGCACTAAAAATTTCAAAAAGCTTTTAGCAAATCACTTCCAGCAACTAAATAAATAATTCATCATGCACTAGTTGGGTTTATACAAGGAATGCCAAACAAGATTAATATTTAAGAAATAATCATTGTAATTCACCAATTTTTTTTGTTTCTTCTATTATATTTTTTAATTTATATATGACAGTGGAATGCTTTATAATTCATATTACACATATAGAGCACAATTTTCCATATCTCTGGTTGCATACAAAGTATATTCACACCAATTTGTGTCTTCATACATGTATTTTGAATAATGATGACCATCATATTCCACCATCATTTCTAACCCCATACCTCCTCCCTTCCCCTCCAGCCCCTCTGCCCTATCTAGAGTTAGTCTATTCCTCCCATGCACCCCTCCCTACCCCACTATGAATCAGCCTACTTATATCAGAGAAAACATTCAGCATTTGTTTTGGGGGGATTGTGTAATTTCACTTAGCATTATCTTCTCCAACTCCATCCATTTACCTCTTTTATTGCTGAGTAATATTCCATTGTGTATAAATGGCATATGTTTTTATCCATTCATCTACTGAAGGGCTTCCAGGTTGGTTCCACAGTTTAGCTATTTTAAATTGTGCCGCAATAAACATTGATGTGGCTGTGTCCCTGTAGTAGGCTGTTTTTAAGTCCTTTAGGTATAGACTGAGGAGTGGAATAGCTGGGTCAAATGGTGGTTCCATTCCCAATTTACCAAGGATTCTCCATACTGATTTCCATATGGGCTGCACCAATTGGCAGTCACACCAGCAATGTATGAGTGTATGTACCTTTTTCCCCACATCCTCGTCAACACTTATTGTTGTTTGTATCCATAATAGCTGGAGTGAGATGAAATCTTAGAGTAGTTTTGATTTGCATTTCTCTAATTGCTAGCCATGATGAACATTTTTTCATATATTTGTTGATTGTATATCATCTTCTGAGAAGTGTCTGTTCAGTTCCTTGGCCCTTTTATTGATTGGGTTATTAAGATAGACTATTCAACTCAATACATTAAAAAAGCATATTTAGAATATTCAACCCCATTCATGATTCAAAATTCTCAACAACAAAATTAGGATAGAAACTCCTCAAATATGATAAAAGTCATTTATGAAAAAATACTATCTCATATAGTGAAACACTGGAATCTCTCACCCTAAATTGAAAATAAAGTAAATATGTCTATTTTCACCATTTTATTTTCATTCCTGAGACAAAACCCAGAGTTTTCTGAGTTCTAGGAAAACACTGTACCACTGAGCTACATCTCAAGCCCTTTTTCCTTAATTTTGAGACAGGGTCTGACTAGGTTGCCTAGGCTGACCTCACATTTGCAATTCTCCTGCCTCAGCCTCCAGAGTAGCTGGGATTATAGGCCTATGCCACCACACTAGAAATTCTAGTCAGTACAAAAACTCAAATGAAAGAAATGGTCAAAGTATTAGAAAGAAACTAAAACCATCATCATCTACAGAGAATATTATGGCATATTATCAGAGAAAACCCTAGGAAATCTCAAAAAATATATCAAAAATAATAGGTGAATCAGCAATATCTCACTACACAAGTTCAATACATAAAAATTAACTCGAATTAAATATCACCAACAATTCGAAACTGCGATTTAAACTGATTTAACACTGTACATTCTATTAGGTATTATAAGAAAACTAGAAATGACTTAAAGTATACTGGAGGAAGTTTATGGGTTATAAACAAATACTATGTATGCAATTATATATAAGAGACTTGAACATCCAAAAATTTTTGTGTCATTGGGGAATCCTGAAACAAAACCCCATGGATAGCAAATGTAAAAAGTGCTCATAAAATTGGAAGATTAAAATTTGTAATATCTCATTTCTTACCAAATGGAAAGAAAGGCTTAGTGCATGTGATCCTAGTTAAATATTAGGTGTTTTCATAAAATTGCAAGTAGTTTTGAAAATTTATGTAAAATGACAAAGGACCTAGTAAAGGCAAAGCAGTATTAAGATAGAAGAAAAAAATTGAGAACTTGTATACCCTGACTTCAAGTCTTACAATAAAGCTGCAAGTGTCAGGTAATATTTACATAAACACAGATGTACCTAGCAGTGGAATAGGAGGGAAGTCACGGGGTAAAAAATGGGTTTAGTCAACTTTTTTTCCACTGTGACCAAAAGATCTGACAACATTATAGGAAGAAAAGTTTATTTGGCACTCATGGCTTCTGAGGGCTCAGTTCATACACAGCCAAACCCATTGCTTTCGAACCAACATGAGGTAGAGTGTCTTGGCAGAAACTCAGGACATGGCAATCAGGAAGCAGAGAAACTCCACTAAACAGGGACAAAATATAAACCCCAAGATACACCTCAAGTGACCTTCCTCCTCCAGCCACAGCCTACCTGCCTACAACTAATACAGTTAATACATTCAAGTGAGTTAAATCACTGATTAGGTTAAAGGTCTCATAATCCAATTGTTTCACTTATGAACTTTCTTGCATTGTCTCACACATGAGTTTTTGGCTGTTACCTCATAGCTAAACCATTATGCCACTTATATGGTCAATTGGTTTGGAGGGAAATGTCAAGATAGTTTAATAGGGGAAATAATTTATTCAAAAACTTATGCTGCAGGGCTGGGGATATAGTTCAGTTGGTAGAGTGCTTGCCTTACATGCACAATCCCCAGCACCATACACACACACACACACACACACACACACTAAACTTATGCTATGCTGCAACAACTGGACATCTATATTGGGGGGGGGGGGAGGGAACTTGAATATTTACTTCACATTACTTGTGAAAAATCAACTTACTGATGTTTATTGATCTAATTATAATAGCAAGAACCATAAAACTCTGGAACAAAAAGAGAGTATATTCATGACCTTGAGATAGGCAAATATTATTTGGATGAAGCACAAAAAATACTGTGCATAAAAGAAAAAATAAGCCTTTTATCCTAGTTCATCATAATCATCAAAACAATTATTAGTCATTAGGGAAATACAAATCAAAACCACAATGAATAGCTATGATTTTTTTTTCTAAAAAGACAACAAGAAGCACTGACAAAAATGTTGAGAACTCAGAATTTTCTTGCACTACTGGTGGGAATGTTAAATGGTACTGTTAGAAAGCAGCTCCTCACAAAGCTAAACCTTCCAATTATATATATAACTATAATGCACCAATTTAAATAAATAAATAAATAGAAGGAAGGGCAATAGAGTAGAGGAAAGGGATCAGAGATGGGAAGGGATGGGGAGAGGAAGTACTGAAGATTGAAATGGAGCAAACTATATTGTATGCATTTATGAATATATCAAAATGAACTATCATGCATAATTCTAATGCACTAATAATTATAGTTAAAAAGGTAAACCTTAGTCAAAACATCTAAATTGTATACTTAAAATTTTCACATTTTAAGTAAAGTACATCTCCATTTCAAAAATCAAAAAAGAATAGAAAAAAATTGTAAATAATCAATTTAGAAGTTATCCAGATTCCATCAAATACCAGAGTTGAGATTGAGGTTGAGTTTATAGACAAGGATTAAGCACTATTCTTTCTTTCTCTCTCTCTCTCTCTCTCTCTCTCTCTATATATATATATATATATATATATATATATATATATATATATATCTTTTCATAAAGTTTTAATGCTACTAAGTTTTTTAGTTTTATTGTTATTGTCATTCTTTTTTAGTTGTAGATGGACACAATACCTCTATTTTGTTTATTTATTTTTTTTATGTGATGCTTAGGATCAAACCCAGTGCTTCACAGGTGCTAGGCAAGTACTCTACCACTGAACCCCAGCCCCAATCTTGATACTAGCTTTTTAACTTTATTTACATTTCATATATATGTACATGAATTTATTACCAATTTACCAACTCACAATTTTTTACTCATCATATTTTTCTTGGAAAATGGAGAGCCTTAGAGATGTTTCTACCCTTGTGAGACCAGAGGCCTGTTTTTTAATCTATTCTTAATATTAATACAATGTTGTAAAATATGTCTTTGTGTGTGGACTTTGCATAATTCAAGCACTAATATTTAAACCAGATTAAATGAGCAACACATTCAGAAATATCTCTGACAGCTTTTTGAAATGTTTTTTGACATCTTTTTTTTGTAATTGAATGAAAACATATATCTTCAATTACTGGTACTATACTCCCTTTAAAGACAACTAAATTAATATGCCCATGGAAGAAGCATAGGTTAGAATCAAGATTTTTGTCTATTTTAAGAGAATACAAGAGCAGAAGGGGTTACAATTATATTGTATTATGCAACTCTCCTGCTCCAATATATCAAAAACGTGATGATCCAAGATCATGAAGAACAGCTGAGAAAGAATCAAAGTAAACAATGTACCTTGTAGCCAACAGAGCCTGCCAGTAAGAGATTAGAACTCTCCATCCTAGCAAGAAAATGGCTTTGGAACATTCTCTACAACATTTTATGACTCACAGATATTCCCAGAGGTTCCTGTTTCCATTCTGCAGTAGACAGTGTTTGAAGAAAGACGTGCAGTTTCAGTCATCTGTTGTTCTTAAGCAACTTGGCTGAAAGATCTGTTTAAAAAAACATTTGTTGGAAAGATGATATGTTTGGGTGTTTTAATTTTTTTAAAACAAAATTCTGGATTTTAAATTTAACTCTAAATTCAACATGGACTGAAAGAGTAGAGAAAGAAGAATTATAATGTTATATAATATGGATTATGAATTTAGCAATTTTCCCATTTGAAAACTCCCTTGGCATAGTCCCCCTTGCAAATCCTTCAAAACTGCCTCCCATCCCTGGCTCTGTGTTCAGCAGTCCTGGCTCTGATCTTGACCACCCAGTTCAGTATCTCACCTTGGCTTCTACTTAGACCAACATTGCCAGGTCACCTCCCATCCCACCAGGACTTGGTTCTTGGCTAGTCTCCACTTTTGTCTAAGCCCAGCAATCTCTTTCTCTTCTAGAATTGAATAATGTTCCCGAGCTACATTTTCTCCCCATACTACTCATCTAGCTAATCCATTCTACCTGCAAGTTAGCAGTTTTTACCCACAAGGCCTCTTCTTATGCCAAGCCAGCCCCCTCCTTCTTTCTTTTCTCCCGAAAGCCCCAATGAATGAACCACTTGGCTTTTTACAGTTGCCATCATCTACACACGGTCATTTTGTTTGTTTTCCTGATAAAAATGTGAAGATATGGACACAAGGGAAGATATAATATTATAAAATATGCTAACATCATCCCAATAAGTCCTTCCTTCATTTATTAGGCATGCGAATGGAAAGAAGCCTGACCTCTGCTGCTCCTTAAGTGACTCATCGCTGCTCTACTCTCTCTCCCAGTCTTCCATCTATCTTTGACTGTTGGCAATCCTCAGACACAGGCTTTCTTTGAAAAGAAAGCTCCTCTCCCAGAGTCCACACCCATCCCTCCCTTGCTTCAGCAGATCACACACTGCACAGATGTGGCAAACTGGATCCAACCCAGATACATGTCTACATTGACGTATATAGCATTTTATGTTTTTCTTTTCCAATTATTTGCCAATGTATAGAAATTGGAAGAGTGATCCTTAAATAGAGTTCCAGTTTCACTTGATGATCAGATCATGAAATACGGGGTCAATGTTTTATGTGGCTACATCTAGAACTGAGAAATGACCAGGTAGATACTCTGATGTAGTAGTCAGTATGATCTTTCTTACCTGACTTACCTCAGTACAATGTGGAGATCTCTGACTATAGAGAAAAGAACTGTATAAGGTGCCTAAAAATACACCAAAAGTCTCAAGAGGGTTTCACTGTATCTTGGAGGGAGTGCAGTCTGTTGACCTCTACTTCAGAATTTTCCTATTTCACCTTGAAAAATGAACTCAGATGATTCTGTAACAAAAGAATCCTGCTCTCCTCAATTCCACAATTCAGTCTCCTCCTTCACTCAGCTAATAAACAGCACTCTCTGTATTCCTTGATTCATCATCTTTCTTGTTTTACCATTTTCTGAGTTCTTCATTGTCTTTGAATTTATAATGGAAACTGCAAAAATGGGATATGGAAAAGTATAATCTATGATTTATACTGAAATTCAGCATAAAGATGTTCTGCAGAAAAATTTGAAACAGAGAGCAATTTTAAGAAATATGATTTCTAATTTGATAACAAAAATAGTTTTATAAGATCCAATATCAGATAATGATATAGTGAGATGTATGTATATGAAAATCTATAGGGTCTATAAACAGTTATATTGGAACACAAGTATGTTCATTTGTTTGTCTTATCTAGTTTTTCCACAGTTATTCCTTATATTAGAAAAATTCACCGTGATGATCAAATATACAGAATGTTTTAAAGAAATAGCAATTAACCGGGAAAACACTATTAACAAAATTTTATCCCTGGGGATAGAGCACTGGGCAACTAAGTGTACTCTCTTGCCTTTGCCATTGATGAGTAGATAAACTTGGACATTTCACAAACCCTTGTCAGGCCTGAGTTTCATCACCTGTAAAATGAAGACTTGTTTATTCTAGATCAGAGGTCAATAAACTACAACTTCAAATTTCAGTGCCTTATCTATGGCTGCTTTTTACACCACAGTAACAAAACGGAGTAGCTGTGTCTGAGACCAGATGGCCCATAAGCCAAAAATATTCACAATCTGGCCTTTACAGAAAGCTTGCCAACTTCTGTTAAAAATGATTCTCTACACAGGATGCCCAACTCTCAGAGATTCTAAGATGATTAGTTTGCAGTGAGTGCTGGTGCCCAGCCCCAGAGATTATGGTGTGATTAGTCATCAAGGGTGCTAGAATTGGCATCTTCAAGCTTTTAGATGATTCTGCTATGCACACAGTTTGTGAACTCCTTAATTAGGCATTCGGGATATCTTTAACAGTCTCTCTTTGAGAATATATATTTCTCCTCGTGAGATAAAAAAGGTCATCTTCTACCCACTTCACAAGTATCCTCAGCAATGCAGAAAAGTCCTTTGCATCATCAAAAAGAAATCATCCAAATCAGAGACTTGGTGCTTTATAAAAACAGATATCAGACTCCAACACAGACCTAAAACTTTCTAGAACTTCAATAATTTTTTAAAGTTCCCCAGATGATTCTAATGAGTAACTAGTATTGATAACTACTACTCAGGATCCCCAGTGGTCCTACTTTACCACAAGCTAAACCTTTTACTCTCTATGGCACCCTGCAAGGAAGTGGCAGGTGATGATGGTTTGGTTGATGTGCTACTCATTGCAGATTCTGTGACTCAGCCATGATCTTCTCAAAGGCCATGTGCTTCTCTTGCACTCAGGAAGATGGCCTCATGACCTGGCAGTTATGATAATCCAAGTATATTAGAAAACACAAGTGAATTTAGAAACTCAGTGTTATGGTTTAGATATGAGGTATCTAAGCCCAAAAATTTATGTGTAAAATAATGTAAGGATTTTCAGAAGTGAAATGATTGGGTTATGAGAGCCTTAGCCTAATCCGTGGATTAATTCATTGATATGGTTTAACTGAGTGGTAACTCTCAGCAGGTAGGTTGTGACTGGAGGAAGTAGTCATTGGGGGAATGTCTTTGGGGTTTATATTTTGTTCCTGGTGAGCATAACTCTATGCTTCCTGATTGCCTTATCCTGAGCTATTTTCCTCCTCCACATTCTCTGACAAGATGTTTTGCCTCACCTGTAGCCCCGAACAATGGAGTCAGTCATCTATGAACTGAGACCTCTGAAACCATGAGCCCCAAATAAACTTTTCTTCCTCTAGTTTGTTCCTATCAGGACTTTAGGTCACAGCAGTGAAAAAAACTGACAAAAGCACTCAGAGAAATGAGAAATGGTCTAAATTTAGGAAATCATAATTGGTATGTTTAAATTCTTTATTCCAAAATGTGATCTCTTATAACTTGAACTTGAAAATCTTATTCAAACTTAATATAAATTTTTTACATTTGAATCAAATATATTAAGATTTTTTTCTTTATCATCAGTCTTTAAAAGATGGAGTTTCTTTTCATCTCTCAACTATGTCCCTCCTTAGAGGCCATTAAATTTTGGTTGAACTCCAAGCTCTACCATGTTCTGAATCTTTCTAATCAGAAGGCACTTCATGTATACAATGCAAATGGGAATAGTTCATAAGATATATGTATAGATTAAACTGGACAATGGATGTCACACACAACACCTAGTGTTTGGAGCTTCAGGCTGTTACTGTCCATACTGTTTATGTTACTAGGCAATGGGTTCTCAAACAGCATTCTTCCAGTTAAAGAAAAGTGAAATTAACTTCATACAAAAAATTTTCCAAAAACTTGAAAAAGAACTCCTGTCTCATCTAAGTACAAATAATGAATGTACAAAATCACCCCCAAATACAGCCATAATAAAATACTAAGTTGGAATTTATTGGTCCAAATGTCATTCTCTTTGTTTTTAAGTATTTCAACAACTAGAAAACCTTGTAATCAAAAAATGCACATATTTTCAATTCCATTTTATATCCATAGATACTTATTTTTAATATGAAAAATATTTATATTTATTTAGTTGTTTGAAAGAGATTGAGCTCACATCTTGATGCATTCTTTCATTCCATAAACTACGTTCATTTAGTGGCATTAACATGTATCCACTATATTAAGTGAAGGGACTTGAAGTAAATTATTGTATTCACCCTCATATATACTTAGTCATGAGTACAATTCTAAAACATAACAGAAACCCAAATAATATACTTATGAATAATTATTTCTTACATAGTGCTATGTAACAATATACCCCAAAATTTAATGGCTTTAAGCAAGTTATGATTACAGAAGATTCTGTAGGTTAACTAGACTCAGTGGGACTATTTTGTTCCATGAGTTGTAAATGAGATAGTTCATAGAGCTGTATTTACTGAAAATAACACTACTAGGCTCAATAGGACTGAAATAACCATGACAGCCTCTCATCCTACAGGGCTCCCTTCACATGGTCTCTAATCATTCGAAAGCCTAATTTTAAGCCCTTTAAAGCATGACAACTAGACTCCAAGAAATAAGAGCAAGGATACTACAAGCCCTTTTAAGGTTTGACTATACCAGCCTACAACATCCATTGCCACATTGTATTGGTTAACGCAAGTCAAAAGACAGCTCAATTCAGGGGGAGAGGATATAGACTCCATCTCTTGATGTAAGAAGCAACAAATACATTGGATAGAGGAGAGAAGCAATAGGAGGCAAGCATTGATGATGTATGCCTTTGGAGACTACCACAAAAAATATGATAAAGGAGGAGGGTAAAACCACAATAACAGAAAAATAATCATATTGTGGTATGAATTTAAAACTTCTTGTAAATGAAAAAAAAAAGTATGAATGATGAAAAGGAGAAACAAACAAGAATGTTTCTCAAAGAAACATTCGAACTAAGACAGTTATTTCAACCAACATATTTAAATAGTCATTTGAAATAAGTTATTAAAAAATAAGATATTAGAGTTGGACATGGTGGTGTACACCTACAATCCCAGAGATTCAGGAGGCTGAGGCAGGAGGATGGCAGGTCCAAAGTGAGCCTCAGCAACTTAGCAAGGCTCTAAGAAACAGTGAGACATTGTCTTCAAAAATAAAAAGAAATGGTTTTTTTTTTTTTGGCTCAGTGGTTAAGAACCTTTGGGTTCAATCTGTGGAATCAAAAATAGTAGGATGTTAGAAAATAGTTTGGCATTAACTAAATGAAGAAAGTGAATAAATGAAACCTTCTAAATTGAGAGATAATTGTGGAATAGAGAGATATGGAGCACAATAAGAGTCAGAAGCTATAAGATCTTGGTATGAATAAAGTAAGACACATATAGATGGAGGAACTTTCCAGCAGGGAGCTGTAAAAAATATCTGGAATTCATGGAAAAGGTCTAACCTGGAGGTATGGATCAGAAAATCTTCAGATATAAATAGTGTCCAAAGGTCAGAAGATGGGCTAAAATATGGTCATATTGGAGAAGAAATATCATGAGAAGGATGGAAGACCAGGAATAGAGCTCAGAAGATCATTGATATTTGAGATTCCTACATAAGAGATGTAAGAAATAGCTGTAGGAGGAGCAAGGAGATAAATTTTAGAAAGTATCTAAGAAGAAAGGCAAAGTCTTCAGGAAAGAAGAACTGATCAACAGTGTCAATTATGGGTCAAGTCAAAAGTGAAAAGTGTTTATTGGGTTTGGCAATATGGAGAACTTGGGAAAATCAAGACTTGTTTCAAAAGAAAAGGTATAGAAACTGCAAGTCACTTCAGTAACTGTTAAACCTAATTGGAATTCCATTGTCAAATATTAGGTGTTTTTTGCAAGGAAGTGTTGGTTTTTGCTTTGGTTATATTTGAAAGTATATATACATTTCACAAGATACAGTCTATATTGGAGTAATTAAAATCAATACATACATAAAACAGGCTAAAGGCCCAAATCAGGAAAGTTTTTTAAAATGTAAATCCACAACATGATGCAATGAATTTCCTACTTGCTTTGAACTGTTTTTAACATGAAATGTAATTGAAATATATGTGTCTCTGTGGTGTGTGTGTGTGTGTGTGTGTGTGTGTGTGTGTAATGAAACAAGTCAGGAAAACGGAAATGATATTGATTTCAACAGCGGACATTTAATGGAGGGAATTGGTTTCACAGGTGTTAGAGGGTTGAAAAAGTAAAAAGAGGGAACTCAGGAGCAGCTACAATGCCTGAGGTTACAGGAATAGAGGGAATAGATGAGGATAACCAGAAAGTAGGCACTGGAATGAGAAGCCACTAATCTGGTGCCCTAAGGAAGAGTCTGGGGCCGGGTGCTGCTGGAACCTCTGTGGGAACATGATTAGCCTGGTTCCAGAAGTGACAACAAGATCTGGAATCCAGAGTTACTTCCACAATGAGGGCTACCAGCTGATGCTTAGAAAAACTCTCATTTTGACTTGAAGCCAGTAAAGAGCAAGTTTAAAAATAGGAAGAAAGTCTTGTCTCCTTTCCCACTCCCTGCTCTACAATACTTTAAAGTCCCACCTTATTGCCTTCAGAAAGCTGCCAAGGAAATCTGAGGTCTGAAGTTGCAAAGTCATTGCCCTAGCATCACAGGGTAGAGTCAAAAAGGAGCATGTGAAGCTGAGAGATGGTAGGTAAATAATTCACCAATTTACCAGGGAAAGTGAAGTTCAATTCCATTACAGTTAAAGCACAAAAACTTATGTTGAAGAAGTTATCTTAGAGAATGGGGGATTTTGCATCAACAAGTTAGCAAATCTAAGCAGAAAAGAGAAAGAAAGATGTTCTATTCCTAACAACATCTAGAAAGAGGGAAGAAAGAAAGAAAATTTGGACTTCATGGAAAATATCTCTATTAAAATTGGAAAGTGAAAATTCTGAGAAAAATAACTATAATAATAATAATAATAATAATAATAAGTTCTATGTAATTAAATTGGGTTCCAGGGGTAAGAAACTGACCCTTATATGAGAGCCATGGGCCATCAAAAAATGTGCCACAGGATCATGCTGCCTAAAAAGCAGGATTTCTGGGCTTAGGCTCATGAGCAAACATTAGTCAAGAAGTGCCCCAAAGTTAAGATAGACCAACAGTGACATCTGCTGCCATGGAATTATTTTTAAAAGGGCCAGTCTCAACATTTACAAGTGGAAATACTGCCAAACCGCTGGACTTCTGCTGTGATGAGTCAGCACTCCTGGAACTCCTGTTTGTCATCTGTGCTATTAGAAGATTTTCCAAGGCGAACAGAGAACATGGGAAAATGAGAGAATGTTTGAAAATGTAACTAAAACAAACAACAGTGGGGGTGGAGACATAAATGATGAGAAAGAGACTTTGCATTATCTTTTCTCATCCTGTTTTTCCTTTGGCTAAATAAGTCCAAATTAATTTTGTAGTTGTTAGCAACCATGAGCATGTTTTCAGTGAAAAGAAGGATTAATTTAACCGTTGTCAGCTTCAGTGGATTCCAACCCAAAATTTACAGCATAATATCCAATCCAGAAAAAAGTCCAACCATCAAAGGAGGGTATGTTTTAGAGGAACCCTGGCTTAGAAAACCACTTCCTAATTATCTAATTGTTTACCTTGATTATTCCTCCTTCAACATCTGCTGACCCTCAGGCATTTTCTTTTTCTTTTCTGAAAGCCAATAGAACATAAGGTTTGAATCAGCACCATTTTTTTTTTCCAGCACCATGTTAAAAAAAAAAAAATCACATATAGTCAACAGAGTGATCAGTATGGTTCACTTATGTAAACCAACAAATATTAAATCAAGAAAATTGTGTGTTACTGTATTTGCTTGTGAAAAACGGAAAATTATAATGAATTGCTACTTCAGTTATTATGAAAAAAAGATGAGTAAGAAAGAAAGATGTTGCAGCTGAGGGAGAATTCAAGAGTGTTGGCTTCTAAAACAGGTGTCTACCCACATCTAAATGTGTCACCTTGAGGAAATTACATAACGTCTCTGGACCTCAGTTTTCTCTTCTGTAAAATGAAAGGATTGTGCTGTATGAACAATGGGAAAGAGATTGCAACTCATTTCCCTTCATTGATTAACTGGCTATGGTTGCCTGTGAGTCAATCACAAAGCTACACCCAGACTCAGTGGGAAAAAGTACTAATTATACTACAAACAATGTAAATGTGGAGTGGAAGCATGCACATCACATATATACGAATCTCAGATGAGATTCCTTTATTTTTATTGATTTTTTGAAGCTGTAGATTTTTTGTTATCAGCTGTCAATTTTAGCATCTACTATAATTCCCCTGTGCAAGATGCTCAACAAATATTATTTCCAGTCTTCATAATATTTTCAAGACAAGGAAACCAATCCTCTGAAGAAGAATTTGGTTTCCAAAGTTACATAATATAAATGTATTCTATTACTTCCATAATATCTTAACATTCTCTATTATGAATAAAATCTTTTTGTATTTTGGTCACATCCCTTAGTCCTCTTCGAATACGAAAGCTATATTATAACATCATTATGCCTTGTCTAATGATACCTTAATACACCCATATACCTATACAAGGGAAAATGAACATTTTGGCATGAAATTCAGCTAACTCACATAAACTTGAAGGGATAGGACAGAAGCCTCAGGGAGAAAGTATCTAAAAAAATGTTTTTCACCAGTAAACAGACTAGAAGGATTGCATGTTGAATATTAAAACTGACAAAAGGAATAAATAGTGACAAAAAATGTTCAACTTGAAATAAATTAGATTAGAGGTATACTGAATCCAAAGCTAAGAAGATCCATGAAAAAGGAACATAGTATATTGCATCAATTTGGTAGGCGTAGAAATTTAATTGATACAGTACTCGGGGATGTACTATGTGAATGTTCTCTAAATACTATCTGATGGTTATGGTATATAAATAAGGCAGACTATAGGTTCCTGATAAAAAATATTTTTTGAAGTTTCTTGAATATGATGTATTACCTTGGATATATTTTAGGTTATGAGATCAGATACATTAGAAAATACAGAGTCAAATTTTCCATTAGAACAAACGAACTCTTCCCATCAGATAAAGAATCCTCAGAAATCTTTGAAAGTGGTACATGCTAATTACAGAACTACATATTGATGCTTTCAAAGTACACAAAAATATACAATTGCCAGTGGAAAATTACCTAGCAATATAGCTAGTAAAAAGTTTTAAGTAAACCAGATACTAAAGTGGATCCATAGTAGAAAAATGATTATTAGTGGCCAGATTGGATTTCATGTCAAGGTGCCTTGTGGTCTTAGCTGTCTCATTCATGTTATAAACTTTATTTATCATGAACAGATAGTTCTCTAGTCACAAGTATTATAATGATAGAATAGTCCTAACTTTGAGCAGTAGGTATCTAATTAAAGACAGGCATATAAATAAATTAAAAGACAACATGACAAGTAATTCAGCTGGATTGTTTGAAGTACATAAACATTATGTACAAGTGAAGTAATAATTTTTTCCCCTGGAGTCACAGAAAGACAAAGAAGACACAGAATTACAAGAATAAATTGAAAGTTGATGTGTTTCTTTGGGCACTGGTAGTTTACATGTTGCTTATGTAATCCTGAAATAGTAAAAACACGTTAAATCTTAAGTCATAGACTTTTAGACCAGCCTCACTCATATATATGTGAGATATAAGATATCTTGTATGTACATCTTACATATATACACTCATATATATATCTCTAAAAAGTACAGTCTGTAACTATATGAAAATAGCACTTACATAATCTTGTAAAACAAAGTGTTACATTATTTTTCATCTCTACTACTCTGAGCCAATATCATTCCAAAGTGTGAAGGCCCATCATGATATCATGCACCAAGAAAGGCAAGACAAGAAAGTCCTGCAAAGAGTGTTATTCCACATGCACTCTGTGACTAATTCTGTTTGTGGAATGAACTGAGCTGTGGTCATGGGTCACCCTCAGCCAGCCAAGAGAATGTTTCCAGAGTGTAATTGTTCTGGGCATCGAGGCACTTTACAACATGTTCCCAGTGCCTTTTGATACTCTGCGGCCATGAGACTGCTGAGAAAATATTATTCACCAGAATTAGACTGGACTAGTCAACCACCGGGTTATTACGTCTCCATGTCAGTGCAAGCCATGTCTGCAACTGAATTTACCATATGTTTCTAATTTCTCTACCTTCTGAACTACAAGTTGGATTTTTTTCTTGGCTTTGAAATATTTTAAACAAAGGACTTTCTGTGATGTCTTAGGAAACTTATAAAATTAAAATCCTAGCTAATATCAAAATAAGAGTCCTGGCTCTCCTGCTCTGCCACACTCCTCTCCATTCACTATCACCTTCATTCAACAGGGTTGTTAACGGCATTAGTATCTTTTACTTTTGATATTTTTTGATATTCCTAGCCAATTAACAAATAGAAATCATCACCTGTATATCCTCTGTTGCTGTGTTAACTAGAATAAATACTACTTCAAATTCAGGCCTTAATGCATATAGAAATCATCTATTCATACGTGTTCCAAACCAGCAATTGTATTCTAGAGAATTATCCAAAGATTTTACACATGTTCACAAGAAGTAAATATATTCACTACAGCATTTTTGTTGTTGTTGTTGTTAAGACTTAGTCAACAAATATATAAAAAAATTCAACTTCTAGAGCAATTAGAGAAATGCAAATTAAAACTACAAAGAATTCATCTCATTCCAAATGGAATGGCAATTATCAAGAATACAAGTAACAATAAAATATTGGTGAGGATGTGGGGAAAAGACACCTATACATTTCTGGTGGGACGGCAAATTGGTGCAACCATTCTGAAAAGCAATATGGAGAATCTTCAAAAAACTAGAAAGAGAACTACCATATGATCCATCCATCCCACTCCTTAGTATATATCCAAAGGAGTTAAAAGCAGCATACTACATTGACGCAGCCACATTAATATTTAGAGCAGCACAATTCACAATAGCCAAGCCCTAGCGCCAACCTAGGTGCCCTTCAACAGATGAATGGATAAAAAAAAATGTGTTATATATACATACACACACACACACACACACACACACACACACACACACACAATGGGTATTATTCAGCCATAAAGAAAGGTGACTTGGGCTGGGGATGTGGCTCAAGCGGTGGCGCGCTCTCCTGGCGTGCGTGCGACCCGGGTTCGATCCTCAGCACCACATACCAACAAAGATGTTGTGTCCGCCGAGAACTAAAAAATAAATATTAAAAATTCTCTCTCTCTCTCTCTCTCTCTCTCTCTCTCTCTCTCTCTCTCTCTCTCTCCCCTCTCTCACTCTCTCTTTAAAAAAAAAAAAAAGAAAGGTGACTTTATGGCATTTTTCAGTAAATGGATGGAGCTGGAGACTATCATGCTAAGTGAAATAAGCCAATCCCAAAAAGTCAAAGGTTAAATGTTTTCTCGTATATGTTGAAGCTAATCCAAAATAAGGAGGTGGGGGTGGTTTTAAAAAGAATTGAAGAAAAAATCAGTGGAGTAGACAAAGGGGAATGAAGGAAAAGGTAGGGAGAAAGGATAGGGAAAGACAATGGAATGAATCTTACCTAACTGTCCTTTACAGTGCAGTATAATAGAAAGAAGAAAATAGGAGGAGAAAGGAAGAGAGGGAAAGGGGAAGTACAGGAGATTGAATTAGAACAAATTGTACTCCATATTTTATAATTATGTCAAAAATGAATCCTACTATCATATATAACTAAAAAGAACAAATAATAACATTAAAAGAACTTTTAAAAAATAAAACATGACTTATCTATTTAAAAAAGGACACCTAAAATGTGTAAACAAATCTTTCTAGGGGACTAGTAGGATATTTTACCTATGTCCACACAAGGAATAATATGTAACCCTTAAGATTATACATAGATGGTAGATACATATATATGTGTGTGTGTGTGTGTATATATATACATACATATATGTGTGTGTGTGTGTATATATATACATACATATATGTGTATGTGTGTATATATACAATAGCACAAAAATTTTCATAATAATTGGTAGTTGAAAAAATAAGGAGAAAAAATTTAGTAAGTATACATGTATGTAAATCACACACATACACACCAAGCACACACACATACATACTATATAACTTTTTGTAGATTTGAACATAGAAGTGTTGTTTATTCAACAACAAAAAAAGCTTGAGGGAAATAAAATAAATGAAAATTTAAAAATAAGACCTAGAGGAAACTCTACACATGAATTAATGGAAAGGGGGGCAGGAATAAGGAGAGAGAAAAGAAGGAAAAGAAATTGGCAGGAATTCTAGCTTCCAAAATGATGACTAGATTTGTCACTTATTCTCACTGGTAGAATTTCCAACTGTGCTACAGGTTGGCCCATCCCAGTCCTGATTCTTTGCAACTTGTCAGGAGCAGCATTTGACAATGGATTGCAGCTTCTCCTCCATGAATTTCCTTACCCTGATTTCTGACAGTCCCCCATTCCTGCTCTCAGCTCTCAGGCAACTCCTCACTTCCTTACTCCCTGAGTTATGTCTTCCAGACTGTGGTGGTAGGCATTCCAAGAGCTGGGGGGGGGGGGGGGGCTAGTCTTCAGTATCTTCAGATACTTCTGTGGCATATTTTAATTGTAGGTGATTTCCAAAACTATACTATCAACATTTGTAAGCCTTCTGTCATCTTTCTTTTTTTTTAAGAGAGAGAGAGAGAGAGAGAGAATTTTTAATATTTATTTTTTAGTTTTCGGCGAACATAACATCCTTATTTGTATGTGGTGCTGAGGATCGAACCTGGGCCGCATGCATGCCAGGCGAGTGCGATACCGCTTGAGCCACATCTCCAGCCCTCCTGTCATTTTTCTTGTTTTCCTTTTCCTTTTTCCAATTCTTAGCCATGACAGCATCCACCAATTTTTCAATAAAATGCCAACCTAATTTCACTCAATCTCTCCCACTTTCATGTTTTATATATATACATGCACTGACTTCAAAACTGAATATCAGATTCCTCACAGGAAGATTTTGACTTATTTATTTTGACCTCCTTTTTTAGCCTCCTTTACAGGAGAACAGTGTTTTATCTAGCTTGTTACTGAGTTCTTATCAAATATTATTTTTTGTGAATAAACTATTTCTTCTTTATAACCACCAGATCTAACACATAATTTGGTATCCATAATAACATGATAACGTTCAGGAAGTCAATTTTAAAATGATTGCTTTATTTATTTCTATTTCAGGCTGTTCTACAATGGATCTAAAACACTCCACATCATAATTACTTGTTTACATGTCCTCCTACCTCATTAGGCTAATGGGTTAGACACCATATTTTATTTTCACATTTCTGGGGAGTAACTTTCATTAGGAACTTATATCAATTTCTTTATTAAAAGAATGAGTATAAGAGAAAAAATACATAATCAAGTTTCTTCCAAACAAGGTTTTAACATTTATTAAATTGATCTTTTTCTAATAAATGTTTTTTACTAGCATGGGATAAAATATATGCCACTATTGTTTTAGGATGAATATAGTACACAAAATTATATTTGTAGTAAGCAAATGAATTTTTTATTACTCAATAGAATTACTATAAGTCTGTAAGACAATCTAGAAACTTCAAGTTGAGTGTCCTTTAAGATTTCCTCCAATTTTCTAGAGTCATGTTGAGGTTTAAAAAAGAAAGATTCTGTAGGGGTAAGAATTGGAGAAGATAGGGGAATAAAGAACTGGAGAAGATAGAAAGTTAACATGACCTTCAAGTGGATTCTCATGTAAGAGTAATTACTGATACGTTTATCATGCCACAGCATTGTGGTGTTTTAGGTAGAAGCTTCCATACCATTCTTAGAGCTTAGATATCTTCCCATGAGATTTACCATTCCCATCTGCTGGAAGCCTCATGGGGGCTGCTACATCCTTGGTAGCATATTACCAAACCCCAGCTTCTCCAGAGCATTTTCTAGGAAGCAGGGTGGAGCACTCAGATCTCCAGGATGCCATCAACTCTTTCCTCTCTCTTCCCTGCCCAATCCATTACTTTATAGCCTCAAGGCAATTCTGCTTTCAAATATCCAATCAAAACATTATTCTTTACTCTCATGTCAACTTTATATTACAGATTACAAAAATCCTTCCCTCTTTATGAGGTTTAAATTTCTAGAACAAAAGCCAAATTTAGTGTTCCCACTCTGCTATATTCATCCCTTGAGACAATGAGCCCAAAACCAAACATGTAATTGAATAGAAGAAAAAATAAAAATACAATATAAAGTTTAAAAACTAGGTAACTATGTCAATATATGATCCAATTCTCCTTTTCCCAACTCATGTATCACTTGCCTCGTAGCTCAGTGGTAAAGTGCACCTGGGTTCAAACCTCAGTACTCTCCCCAAAACAAGTCTGTTAAAATATTAATAAAAATTTAATAGCAATATATTCTCATGAATTCTCATGAATCAAAAGAAATCCCTCATGAAAGTATAATAGTAATAAAGTTTTCTTTAATACCTATAAATACAACTTTTAGATAATAAAGAGAAAATGTGTAATGACATAAACATCATGGTAGGATGATAGTACAAAAAAAAAACAAACCCAAATACGTATGTTTTCTTTTAAAAACTAGAAAGAATGGAATATAGAAAAATTAGGAAATGATTATTTTAAGACTATTAAAAAAACTTAACTGTTTTGAAACATTTTACAAAGCTATCAATTACCATAATTAACAAAGCCTGAAAACCAAAACTTTACCTATGTAATCTTTAGGTAATCATATAATGGCTTTATAAGGCCACCAGGTTATTGAAGAAAAATGTAGAACATTGTAAATGTTTCAACTCGCTAAAAAGTATTCAGCTTATCTCTTAAACAAATAAATCACTTTTCCTTTCCCATAATTTTGCTTCTATTTTTTCCAGCAGCATTTTATCAACCTAGAGCAGTAAAACTTCAATGTTGGGAAAATATTGGTCATTTGTTTCCTTCTTGCATCCTGCAAGTTATTAATCAAGAGCACAACTGGATGATTAACTGCTTGTATTTGTGCAAAATGTTCCAATTGCATTCCCACTGCCAATTTTTTTTTTCATTTTTGGTTTATAACTTTCTTGGCAAGCATATTATTAACTTTATATTGCCAAATGTAAACAATAACTTGTTCAACTTATAGGCTCCCCTATTCTTCTGAATGAAAACTAGTTCCTTCCTGCTGAAGAAATATTGAGTGAAAAGTGCTAAATATTAGATGAAAAATACTCTATATTTTAAAATTACGAATCCAAACTCACATCTGAATCAAAAATTAAATGAATTAAATGTTATAGAACTGGTATAGACAGATTTTCACTTGAAAGAATTTTGAGAATATTTTCAGTCTCACTGATGTAAAGCATAAACTTTAGGTCACATTTTACAGTATCAATATTTTTTTTTTGGTGGTGCTGGGGATTGAGCCCAGGGCCTTGTGCTGGCTAGGCAAGCATTCTACCAACTAAGCTATACTCCCATCCTTTAGAGTATCAATTTTAAGTCATTTAAAAAAAAAAAAAAGCTAAACTGAATGTAGAATATTGATTAAGATAAGCCAAAGAGGAGAGTTGAAAACTTAATATTGGATACAAAAGAACTTCAGGCCACAAATATCATACAGGGAAAAAAGAGAACATTGTATTCTTATAAAAAGAAGTCATAAATAAAGACTATGCATCCATAAAAAAACATGAGATTTATGTTTTACAAATAATATTTTCAAATTATACCCAAGCAACAACAGATACAACTGCAGGAAGAGGCACATAAACCAACATTTTAAAAGATTGTGGTGGCAACTTCTTAGAAAGCAGTAGATTGAGCAGATACAAAATAAGCAGAAGTACTGAAAACTTGAACAACTGCATTATAAAATATAAATAACTACTCGAGAAAAATAGAGAAATAATTTCCTTCTGAAACAAACCTAACTATACAAAAAAAGAATAAGTGTTGAGCTTCCAAGGAATCCTCAATAAGATATTATGGATCAATATCATACAGTTTCTTTTACTATAATGAAAGAAAATTAAATATTGAAACAATGTATTTAAAACAAATTTGACTCAAGAAATTGGAAATGAAACGGGCTGGGGTTGTGGTTTGGAGATAGAGCGCTCGCCTAGCATGTGTAAGGCACTGGGTCCATCCTCAGCACCACATAAAAATAAAATAAAAATATTGTGTCCACCTATAACTAAAAAATAAATATTTTTTTAAAAAAGAAATTGGAATGAAGTAAGAGAAAAACTTATGCAAGGGTTTGTGTGTGTGTGTGTGTGTGTGTGTATACACACACATGTACTAAATTGAAGGTAAAGCAACAAGTAGAAACAGAGAAGGGTTCTTTGAAAAATATCTCATTTCAAAAGATTAAAAAAATAAAAATCAATATAACACAAATAAAATAAAGTGAAAAGGAAATACAACATCAGATTTAAAAATTATAGGAATTCAAGGATCAGCTCTACCCTAAGAAATTTTAAGATTGAAGAAATGTGTATGTTTCTAAAGAATATAAGATGTCACACTGGCATAAACAGAGAATTTTGATTAATGATACATACTAAAATATACCTTAAAGAAATTTAAATAGTAGTTAAAATAGTTTATAAAGTGACAGCTTTTGGTCTCTTGCATTCTAAAACACCATGGAATGCTTTTTTGTTTCCCTCCTAAATTTTCTCTCAGTATTGTCTACAACTTCCACAACTCTTAAGTATTATCGGTGATAGTGAAAGCCTTGTTTCATACCTATCTGCATTTAAGTTTTAATTATTAAGTATAATTTTTGCCAAAATTTTAATACATTACCTTTACTAAGTCCAGGAAATTTATTTTTCCTATGTTTCTAACAGTTCTGAGTCATAAATGTGTTTTGAGCTTTATCAAATCCTTTTTCTTGTATAAAATTGAAATTATTACATACTTTTTACCCTTAGGCAATTAATGTGGTAAATTACACTTATACATTTTTTTCATACTGAAGCATCCTCACACTCCTGGGATTAAACCCTTTCTGATTATGTCTTTATTCATATAATTTATTAATTTATTATCAATGTTTACATTTTATTTATTGAAATAATGCTTTCAGTTATGTGATCACACACCTATAAAGGTGTATAATATAAAGAGTCTCTTAGGAATAGTAAGAGATTTCAGAACAATCATCAAACACAAGATCAATCTTCCCTCTATGATGATTCCCCCCAACCCCTGGACAACATTGTAATCTAGCAAAGGAAAGTAGAATTAACTATTCATTTACCTTGAGTATGGTAGAATATATTTGGAGTTCATGGTCACTTCTAAATAGAGTGAATCAATTGGTAGCCTTCTCAAAATAGGAATGAGTTTCAGGAATTCTACTGTAATACATTGTGTTGATACACTTATCATTATGATACCAAGGCACAGGCAGACACAGGAAGGGAAAGAGGGCCTTAAATGTAGACAGCCAGAAATTAATCTAACAAATATTTTTCCAGTGATCACACATGGGACTGGGGATATAGCTCTGTGGTAGAGCACCTGCCTAGCATGTACAGGGCCCTGAGTTCCATACTCAGCACCAAAAAACAAAACAAAAATCAATCATAATATGCAGAAAATTTCAAGCAATGGATCCAGGCTCACAAATGCCTAGTGAAATCAGAAGTAATCTCCACCAGGAATATACATGATAATGCAACTAACACAATTAATGTCAGAGCACATTTTCCCTTTGTTAAAAATTTTGTGAAATAGCATTTATCAAAATTTATGGATTTGTAGGAAAAAAATTTATACCTGTACCACTAAACTATGGATACATGTGTGTGTAATGCTCCATATCCTTCTCATTCCTACTATCAGTAACAAATTATTTTGATTAACTATGTAAAAGAAATACTAAAATACTTCTCTATCCTCCCTACATATGGACTATATATATATATATATATATATATATATATATATATATATATATGTATTTTTTTAATTTAGATACTTGCAGAGGTGATTAAAATGTATGTAGCAACTTCCAGTTTCAACTCTTACATGTAAAGGGTTTGAAAACATCATCTTGTTCTTAAAATAAAGGAAAAAATGCAACTAAGTGAAAACTGATGATTTCTCTTGCCTCAGCAGAGAACTGAGGTCACAATGCAAACCAACATCACAAAGTCTGGAGAGACAGGACTAAAAAGAAACACAGCTGAGATCAGTTTACCTGAAGCAGAAAACAATAGAATCATAAATGGGTAGGTACACTTGTACGGTAATTTTGACAAATTTCTGGAGGCTGAGTATGTACTACCTTGAGACTAAGAAATTCCTACGGCCTGCAGTTTTATGGGCTCTAATGCCTGCATGAGTTTTACCTCTAGGAATGCCATCAGGTCTTATGGTGAAGCCAAGAAAAATTACCTCATGT
Organism: Spermophilus citellus; assembly: GCF_964194105.1. Classification (NCBI taxonomy): domain Eukaryota; kingdom Metazoa; phylum Chordata; class Mammalia; order Rodentia; family Sciuridae; genus Spermophilus; species Spermophilus citellus. Next base: position 91,342,370 of record NC_138192.1, read on the forward strand.
TTGGCAGGAAGGGAAAAGCAATCATTCTGAGATGCGCCTGTTGTGTTCACTGTAACAAAGGCCTACTCTCCAGTTGGGGGGGGGGGGCTTTTCCAGAGACTTACAGGTTGAAGGGCAATTTTCTAACTCCATTACCATCTAATCTTACCTTCTCACCTAAGTGTCTGGAGGTGAGCAGAGGGGAAAAATAAATAAAAAGCTTTGAAACACTTTGGGAGATCACAGCCTGGGGACTCAAGCCCATCAAAAGATTTAAATCATAAGATTATAGAACATTTCTTTTCCCCACTCCTTACCAGAGTCTCAAGAAGTTTGCAGTATAATAAAGGATTGGAGCTGAAAGACCTGCAAGGTTATGACTGTATTAGAAGAACTTCTTGTTGAAACTCAGAGACAATAGAGGAAACAAAAATTCTCCAGGTATTTGATACCCTTAGCACAAAATAAGCATGAGAACTACTTGGAGATGACAGAGATTGTGAAATTGTCAGATGGGGAATGTAAAATAACTATAATTAATTTATTAAGCACTCCAGTGGAAAAAGTAGGTATCATAGAACAAAATGATTGTGTGTATTTCATTTTCATGAATCATAAGACTTGTTAACACATCAATTCTTCTCAGTTCCATTTACTGATTCAACATAATACTTACAATTGTATAGATATTTAAAAACTAATTCTAAAATTTATAGGGAAAACCAAATGATCCAGTATAGCCAATGTAATACCAAAAAATAAAGTTGGAGGACTGATGCTATCTCATTTTAAGACTTCTTATAAAGTTGTAGTAATCAAGACAGTACAGTATTATTAAAATAATTATTGAAACATAGACCAATGCAATAGAGAACCCAGAAAAAAGCTCACACATACATAATTATCTAATCTTTAACAAAGAAGCCAAGGCAATCAACAGAGAGGGGAAAATGGTCATGTTCCTTTCTCAATAGGACCCTTAAAACTCAGGGAATAATGCCAGGAGTTAATAAATGAGATGTCATCAAGTTAAAATGCTTCTGAACAGCAAAGGAACCAATTAGAAATGTGAAGATAGAACTTACAAATGGGAGTAAATCTTTGCTAACTATTCTTCTGACAGAAGCTGAATATCTAGAATATATAAAAAGCCCCAAAAAGTTTACACCAAAAAAACTCAGTTAATAAATGAGTAAATGAATTAAACAGACAGATCCTTCTCAAAAGAAGAATTATAAATGGCCCACAAAAATATTTTTAAAAGTTCAATATTGTTGGCAACTAGGGAAATGTAGTCAAAACTACATTTAGATTTCATTTCACACTAGTCAGAATGGTAATCATCAAGAATTCAAATAATAAATGCTGACGGGGATGTGAAGAAACACTCCTCTTTCAGCATGGAGGTTTGTCAAAAGATTAGACATGGAACTACCATACAACCCATCTCTACCACTCCTCAATATTTATACTAAAGAATTAAAGTTATTATACTACAGTGATACATGCATACCCACCATGTTTACAGCAGCACAATTCACAATAGCCAAACTATGGAACCAGCCTAAGTGTCCATCAATGGATGAATGGATAAAGAAAATGTGGTGTATATATACTTATAAATGTGAGTTTTATTCGTCCATAAAGGAAAATGAAATTTTTTTATTTGTAGGGAAATGAATAGAGCTAGATGCCATTATGTTAAACAAAATAAGTGAAACTTAGAAGATCAAGGGTCATGTGTTTTCTCTCGTATGTGGAAGCCAGAGAGGAAAAAAGAAAGGTGGGGGCAGATCTCATGAAAATCAAAGAGAGATCAGTTCAGGAAAGAAACCAAGGGAGGGAACGGGAAGTGCTAAGAAGCGATATTAGTCGAATTATATAGTTATATTATGTTATGAACAAATATGCAACAACAAATCCCATCATTATGTACAACTACAATTGGTGCACTACAATGTTCCAATTTAAAATGTGGGGGGAAAAAGGGATGTACTTGATATCAATAAAGTTGACCAAAAGAAAAAAAAAGTCATTTCAAGAAATAATACTGGAATAATTGAACATTCACAGCAAAAAGCAAAATGCAAAAAAGAATGTATACCTTATTTTTTCACAATATTACCCTAAGATTATTGACATAAAAGTATTATCTGAAACAACAAAACTCCTAGGAGATAATAGGAGGAAATCCAGGTAACCTTAGTTTTAATGATACGTTTTAGTTTTGTTTTGTTAGTAGAAATGGAACCCAGAGTGATCTACCACTGAACTATGTTCCCAACCTCTTTTTTTGTAATCTTATTTTAAGATAGGGTATCATTAAGTTGCCATGGGTGGTCTGGAACTTGCAATCTTCCTGCCTCAGCCTCCCTATTTGCTGAGATTACACATGAACACCACCATACCTGGCACCAAGTTTTTAAATACAACACCAAAAGCAAGAACTATTATTAAAGAAAGAATTAATAAATTGTACTTAATTAAAATTAATTCCTTTTCTGCAATAGATAATATTAACAGAATGAAAAGACAGCTACAGATTAGAACAAAGTGTTTCTAAAACATATTAGATAAAGGACTTATTTTCAAAATATACAAAAAAATACTTAAAATTTAATGAAAAGAAAATAAATAACTCACTTAAAATTGGTAAAATATTTAAACTGGCACCTCTCCAAAAAAGATGCACAGATGGGAAAAATGTATGTGAAAAATTCATAAAATTATTTGTCATTGTAAAATTGCAAATTAAAACAAGAGACCATGATACCTATCTGAATGTCTAAAATCTGAAGAACTGGCCTCATCTTCAGCCCAAAGCTATGGAATTGGTCTACTGTGGACTGAACCTCTGAAACTGTGAGCCAAAATAAACTTTTCCTCCTCTATTTTGTTCTCATCAGGTCTTCTAGTCAAAGTGATGCAAAACTGACTAAAATAGAAATTGGTACCAGTAGAATGGCAAACCTAACCATTTAGAAGCCTTTGGAACTAGTTTGCAGGGAGGGAATTTTAAAAGTTTATAGATGCAAGCTGGAAAAGCATTAAGTTGTTGTAAGTAGAGCTTAATGGACAATTTTGGTGGGAGTTCAAAAGAACAGAATGCAAATAACACTATGGACAGTAAAGATTGGACTCATGAGATTTCAGAGAAGGAGGAAGACTCTACTGGAAATTGGACTAGAGGCCATTCATGTTATGTTCTGGCAAAGAAGTTGTCTTCATGTTGCCCATGCCCTAAGTTTTCTGGCTGTATTTAAAGATGATGGACTAATTCATCTGGCGGAGGAAATTTCAGAAGACTACATGGATATTTCTGGTAGACTAGCCAAATTTGCTGTGATAATCAGGAGGAGATTGCAGAGCAGAAAGATCTAAAAAATTTGCAGTTTGTACAAAAAAAGTGCAAGTAAAACTGGGCTAAGTGTGGTTGTTAAAGATATTACAGCCACTAAAGAAATGCTAAGTACTTAGAAACAATAGGAAAGATGGCTTGAGGTTATCTCAGGAATTATAAAGATCACACCTAATTCAGGCTAAAGGGTACAAAAGTAAAAATTCCTTTGAGAAAAGCCTTGGGGGCACCCTGCTTGCAGGGGAAGGGGATGACTAGAAAGTTTGTTTGTTTGTTTGTTTGTTTGTTTGTTTGTTTGTTGTATGTTTTACCATGATTAGTTTCCCAAACACTCAGAAGCTGCTGCACCGATGGTCCCAGGAGACTTGGCTACTGATTGAGATGGTGACAGAACTTGGCATCAACCATATAGTGTTGGTTCTGCAGGAATGCAGAATGCTGTAACTGGGGGATCATGAAGGTTTCCACCAAGATTTAAAAGGCCTGAGAGGCCAGAATCTCTGTGGGCTGTCCCTTATAGAGTGATGCATAAAGATGTAAGAAGGAAGCTGAAGCTACTGGAGAGTCCCACGAATAAGAGATGCCAATAATGTGGGATGTCTGCTAAGGAAGCTGCAGGAACTGAGCAGAAACAAGCAAGAGAGACCATGTGTACTTCACCAGCAAGGCCATTAAGGGCAGAACTATACAAGCCCTTTGTAGAGAACATCACAATGTCATATGCCCCAGCTGCTGGATGTGGAATCACAGAATTTTCCAGCAGAATTTTGATCTTTTTTGATCCCATCCCTTCTTTCTGTGCCCCTATTTCTCCCTTATGGAATGGAAATGTTTACTCTGTGCCATTATATATAATTATTATTATACTATATATCTATCTATATCTATATCTATCTATCTATATCTATATCCATATCTATATCTATATATAGAGAGAGATATCTATATAGAGAGAGATATATAGATATATATAGATATAGATATAGATCTTGCTTTTGATCTTTACAGGGAAAAAACATCCATGAGTTTGCCTTGAGTTTCAGATGAGATTTTGGACTTGAACTTTTTGGTAATATAGGAACTGTTAAGACTATGGGGATTTTTGAAAATGGACTAAATATTTTTAGCATTATAAGATGGGTGTGAGCTTTTGGGGGCCAGGGACAGAATTATATGGTTTTCGTATAAAGTATCCCCAAAAATTTCATGTCTGAGACCATGCAAGAAATATCAGAGGTGAATAATTAGATTACCAGAGACATAAAATAATCAGTGAATTAAGTAGGTTGTAAGTGTAGGTAACTGTAGGTAGAGCTGGCTGGAGGGAGTAGGTCACTGGAATGTGCCTTCTGGGTTTATGTTTTGTCCTTAGTAAATAGAGCTTTCCCTCTGCTTCCTGGTTGCTATGTCTGAGCTGCTTTCCTCTGCCATGCCCTTCTGCCATGATGTTCTGCCTCATCCAGAGCTATGGAGTTGGCACACCATCGACTGAACCTCTGAAACCATGAGCCAAAATAAACTGTTCCTCCTCTATGTTGTTCTTGTCAGGGTCTTTTGGACACCAGCAACAAAAAAAGCTGGCTAAAACAAGTGCCTTGTAAGAGTACACTCTGGGAGCCTTGAGAATCCTTTCATTTTTCAACCTTGTGAAGCCCCAACCTCATAAACCCTTGTAAGGATCTATATAATAAATGTAAAGCCTTAATTATCATGTGCACTTCCTTATACATAGTAAGTGTTCAGAAAATGATAGTGATGAATGGTGAATATTTTATCCCTCTCCAACAAGATCCAACTGCATCCATTAATGGCAGTATTAATTAAGATGGAATTCACTGCTTCACATGTGTTTAAGTCATTTTTACATGGCAATATGAACTATCAGTATGTATAGTAGTTATTCTCAACAAAAATCAATTTATCCTCCAAAGGATAAATGTTTTCAGACGTTCTTGACTGTCAGAACTTGGGAGAGGTGCTGTTACATCTGGTAATTAGAGATCACTGATGCAGATAAACACCAACCCAGGACATCCCCTCATAATAGAGAATTATCCAGCCCAAAAACTCAGAAGAGCTAAGAACCATAGTCTGTTGCTCTTATTGCTCATCTTAATTATAATCACATTCCCCAAGCGCCTAGCAAGATTCTTAAGTATGTATATAAGTGTGTGCTTGTGTTAAACAAATGTTGGACCTATAAGATAACCTGGATATTTGCTTTTTCTAACCAAACAGCTATTTTTCTTTACAGTTTCTCTTTGGTATACTAACTGAAGAAAAGCCTCTTCCTTTTGCTGTTGCTGTCCACACTCGAGGAATCAAGGAATGGGAACTTCATGCTGCTACACTTGCTCTCGAGGAGTCAGCCTACCTTTCTGATTATATCGCTGTCATAGACTTACTCCAGTATGGTGAGTTGTTTTCCTCTGCATGGTCCTTCTCCCATCTCTGCAACGAGACCGTGGATCATTCCACCAGAAACTCTCCTAAAGGGTGTGGATGTTGGTGCATGATACCATCTTATTTCTCTTCAATGCTACAAGGTGAATGGAACAACTACTATGACAACCATATGCTCAATAATGCAGACAGAAATTCTCCCCAACTCCTGCTCCTCAAAAAACACTTGGTAAAACTATATTATATATATATATATATATATATATATATATATATATATATATATATATATATATATATATATATATATATATATCATTCCTAAGGGCATTGTTATTTTTCTTCAATTTATATTGGGATCAATTGGTGCAACTTAAAGCCCAGATATTTATCTGATATTTTCCTCTTAGGATGACCAACTGTCCCAGTTTTCCCAGAAGGATGCTAAACACTGAAAATCAAAATCCACAGACAAACCAGGATAATCTGTCATACAACTTTTACTCAAGTTCTTTTCAGCATATATAAAAGCTGTATTTTAATAATTTGTGATAACACAAAAATCCCATGTATTTGCTTTCATGTTATATTAAATTTAACTTCTATATTGGAGTATTGATCCAGGACATTCTTTCTCCCAAGCTTGCTTTACTTCTGTTACCTTCATATACTGATGCTGTAACACCAGAGCACTGTAGATACTCCTCACATTAAGAAGCTACTTTCCACACTATTACAAAATGGACAGGGAAAACCAAGTGCATCACCCAAACAACTTCTTAACCAAAATGAGCTTTTTATTTAGTAAAGATAGTAACTGAAAAATTCTATCTGTAGTCCACTCTCTGGTTTCAATGATATCATGGCTTCTAGTAATATTACCTATCTCTCTAACTTACATTTGCAGTACCAAGCCTTTAGATGTGTTTAAGTCATCTTTACATGGCAGAAGAAAGAATCCTTAGTACTTACCAAGCTCCTTCAAATTACTGAAAATAAACAGCCACCTGTTTTTATGACAGTCTTTACCTGGATAGGTCTCACTTTTAAGCAATCTGAAGATTTTAAAGAATTTAAGCTTTTAAGTCAAAGGCCTTCATTTATGACATTTTCAACCTTTTGCCTCAAAATGCCTATTACAATACCTCCCACCATCATCCCCTTCCAGATTATATTTAAAAAATAACAAATATTTGCATTTCCTTTAATTTCACAAGAACCCTGCAAATTCGGTAGCTCAATTGTCTTCTTAATTTTTACTGATGAGCAAACTTATTTAAGATCAAAAGAGATAAACATATTTTGAGCATTTAAAGCTGTTATATTTGTAATTATAGTTTAAAAACACTTCGTAAATACACAGTGACTTATTCAATCGCTCTGAATTCTTTAGATATCTCATTTTCCAGGATAATATCCTCATGAAAACTGTCCACTTTTATCAATGGCCAGTGGCTGACACAAGAGTCAATACATATCATATTGTACAACATAAATCATGTGACATATGTTAAGAAAAATCAGATTTCTGAGGGGGAGAAAACTATAATTATGCTAAAATGAACCACAAAAAAGACAAATTAACATGTAAACAAAATCAAAATAATTTAGCATCTAAATTCCTGCTAATTCACTTTACCTCATCCATTACCTAACACTGAAGTCAACATCTCTAATAGAATAGAATTTTTAACAGTCTACTACATAAAATCACCAGTACAACATGTCCAACAAATAAAGTTCATTGCCCTGGTGGTACTGATTTGACTTCACACAAAATAAAAATATTTATACAACAGCATAAATGTTGGAAGAAACAATATGAGTTCATGCCAAAGAAAAGTGCTTAATCCTTTGGCCACTGTGAAGGCTTTCTGCTTCCTCAATGCTGATGCTGATTCTATGCTTATCCATTTTGTGAGGACACAGTAGCTCCGCTAACCTATGTACCATAATTAACTTGGCCTATTCAGGTGATCATGAAGAAAAATGAGGACTGTTCCTTGAGGCATTCCATCATTCTAAAGTTACTTTCTCACTAATGAATATAGGTCATCTATCCACTAAAACAGAGTAAATGGGAGTGATTTCATTTATACCATAAGAATGTGTCCCTGTTGTTGCTCACAACCAAATAATAATGCTATTTATTTTGTCTAGATAACATATTTAATCCAGAGTTTAAAATATAGGTTCAGATGAAAAACAAAATACATTAGCATTTGTAACAAACTAGAATAAGAAAATTACTATGATTTACTAAAGACTTAAGTTAGGACATGGACTGCTAATGCTCAAATATCATATTATAAAACATATGTGTTGAACTGGGCTAAGCTAATTTGGTTATTCGAAAACTGTCACGTTCTTTTGATCAATATCTAAACCCTCTAACAATATTAAAGTGCATTTTGTCTGATATTAATACAACTATGCCAACTTTATTTTAATTGGAATTTGCTCATTTTATTTTCAAGTACAGAAGCTCATTTTATTTTTGCTTTATTTTATTCATAAATCTGGTAATCTTTGTCTTTTAATAGAACTTGTTACATTTGTTTTGAGCGTGATTATTCAATTTTTAAGAGTTTTTAAATATGTATGTTCTCATTTTTACATTGTTCAATTTTGTGCTACCTATGAATTCAATTGTTATAATAGGAGGAGATCTGTACAGCTAAAATTAAAAATCATTGTTCCACGGTAATGTGACTAAATGAACTCTTTGTCATTTCTAAGGAAATTAAATAATTCAAAAAATACATTCCAAATATATTTTTAGTAGCTCCATGGGCAAAAGGTAAGCTTCAACTATTATCCAGCAATGTATGGTGGATTTGTGTTATATCTCCATTGTTCTCAGCTTGCATGCTGAGGACAAGCATCTTGGTACACAGCTGGACTATATAGCATGCACTCAATTCTTCTTTAAGCTTTAAAAGTCATAGGCCTCATGTGTCAATATACTGCATTAGTTTCTCCTATGAATGTCCCAGGCCAGCAATAAAAAAAAAACACATAGGTAGCACACACTGTGCCAGTCATTATTCTGTTTTACATTATTTTGGCTTATTAATATTCCCAGTAAGTCAGTTATGCTACAATAATGGACTTCACATGCTTCCCTTTCACCTTTACTTTTCTCCACAATCAGAAATTATGATTCTCCACTATTTACTTCCTTTTTGGAGGGGCCTGGGGGTACCAGGGATTGAACTCAGGGATACTCACTACTGAGCCACATTCCCAGCCCTATTCTGTATTTCATTTAGAGACAGGGTCTCACTGAGTTGCTTAGTGCCTCACTTTTGGCTTTGAACTTGCAATCCTCCTGTCTCAGCCTCCTGAGCCACTGGGATTACAGCTGTGTGCCACCATACCCAGCTCCACTATCTACTTCTAACAGTGCTTTACATCTTTCCTTTCTCCATTTTTTTTTAAGCTTAAAGAGCACCAAGGTCTGAGGTCAGAAGATGCCTTTTTAATTCCAGTTAAAATATTCACTTCAGAGAGTAACTGTGACGATTCAGTGTGATAATCTATGAAAGGAGAAGTTGTTAAATGTGTATTGTTCTCTCCTCATCATCACATTTACAGTTTGGTGTTAACATAATTGCATATACCTTATTCTTAGAACTATACCATAAACACAACATTAACTTTTGACCTACAATTTCAACAAGGCATTTTTCAGAAATGTCTTCTCTGGTCCCATCTTACCTAAAATAAAACACAATCACCAATATACACACACATTCATATTCAGCACATACCTAGCACCCACTGCACATGTCACACTCAAAAAATGCACACAGCATATACACATAATAACATTCAACACATATAAAACTTACACATACAACAGACAACATAATACCTATAATGAGCACACACATACAACCACACGCGTAATTCTGTGTACATGAGTCAAACTTCATTTCCTTCATAGCATTTATTCAGTGTCTGAAATCATATAATTGATTAGCTTACTTATTACCTGCATTCACTAGAATGTAGGCTTCAATGGAAAGGGTAAATGGTTCAGCTACAATTATTGAGGAGAGGATAACAGAAGAGCATAAATTTAATTCATTGAAAACCAAACGTTAACATGCTGAGTGTATTGGCACAGGCCTAGAATTCCAGCAACTCAGGGGGCCGAGGCAGGAAAATTGTAAATTCAAGGCCAGTCTGGGCAACTTAGTGAAGCCTTTCCTAAGAAAAATGGGGGGGAGGGGGTCATGATATAACTTGATGGCAGAGTGCTTGCCTCACATGCTGGAAGCTCTTGGTTCAATCCCCAGCACAGGAAAAAAACAATGTGAGCATTACTTTGTGCCTAAAAGAACAGAGTCAGGAGACTGGAGAGAAAAAGTTTCTGTCCTCTCGATTTTAATATTCTAACAAGCTGTATTTCTTACATTTTTAAAAAATTAAATCATACATACTCAAACTTTCAGACTGAATAAAGTTCACTGTACTTTTAAGAGCAAACACTGGATCTGCTATTTGTTTTTATTAAGTCATGGAATAAGTTACTTCACCTCTGAGCCTCAGTTTTTGACCTATAAAAATGGAGATCCTACTCCACAGAGATGATATAAGAATTAAATTAATAAGAAGAAAAATGGGGAAACACCTAGAACAAAACCAACTACTCAGTATATATATTCTGACTTACTTTAACTTAAAATTTTCTGAGACTATTAGTATAAAATAATCAGTATAATACTAATTTTCTATTTATCTACTCACAAAGTACTTACTGTGTGTGTGTGTGTGTGTGTGTGTGTGCGCGCACGCGCACACTCGCACGTACACTCCCACTGAGGATTAAATTTGGGGAACTTTACTATTGAGATACATTCCCAGTTCTTTTTATTTTTATTATAAGACAGAGTCTTGCCAAACTGCTGAGGGTCTTGCTAAGTTAAGGCTGGCCTCAATCTCAATCCTCCTGCCTCAGCTTCCTGGGTCACTGGGATTATAGGCATGGACCACTGTGCCTGCTCAGAGTATTTACTTGCAATTTAGTAAAGCATTGAGAATTTATTTCAGGATTAACTAAAATATGTATTATTATAGTTCAAATTATGGATCTATTTATTATTATGTATATCTAGTTAATTTGCAAGTATACATATACTATATATACTTATAAAACATTGAAAATAGACAAAAGTCCATTTTTTATGATTTATACTTATGCTTACAGAAAACCTCTGTAATTATATATTAAAATATATAAATAGTAATATTTCTAGAAATAGATTAGCACAAGGATATTTCAATTTTAAAACTTTACATATTACTTAAGATTTTCACAGAGACCATGTATTACTCAAGTGATCACTTAAAACAGTAAGCATAGATTTTTCCAAAAGTCATTATAAAGTAAAACAGTGGAACAGATCCCTTTTTTATTCTGATGAAACACTTTTTAATAAGTAGGTATACCTAAAAATTACATTTCAAGGGACAAGTCTTGTTGATCTAAGTCATTAATGTCACATTCTGTTTATAGACTTTTATTATATCTACATAAACAAGATTTATTTCTTAAACTCACACCTCTCTCATTGGAAGTTAGGACTGTTCCAGGAGGTGAATTTTGCAAGCCAATCAATTAGTAGAAAATGCAATGACTTCATATTTTGGGAAAGTTGACATATTTTAAAAAGCAGTTTCATCCGCCTCAATTGGCACTCACTTCAGAATGCCCTAGATTGTTCTGGATCATTTCATGGCAAAATTAATTTATGTATTACCTAATTTTATCCCTAAGGATGCCCTTTTTCTGTTCAAGTTAGGCAGACATTAATATCTCAGCAGGGAATATATGACTCTTATAATTTTTATAATAGCCTTTTCAGACCCAAACATTACTGTGTTGTTACAGTTACTGCTTAATAACTACAAAAGATTCCTTTCAGTTCAACAAATATTTATTAATCATCTTACAGACCACAAACTGAGTTAAGCTCAAGAGTTAGAAAGGTAGTTAGGTGTTCTCTGCTGTCCAAATATTCATCAATCCAAAGGGGAAAGAGCTATCTAAGGAGAATTTCAACTTAAGCCCTGCAGGCGAAAGACCCACAAAAGAGGCAAACGTCTCTGGTTTTTCCTTTTCAAAATAAGCATATATTCTTCCATTCAAACTGATATTCCTATTTTATGAGTTCCTGCTAGTAAAATTCCTTTACTTTCTTTGTGCCAGGCTTTTTATATATCTGTAAATAATCAGACTCTAAATAATATTCCATATGAATGACAATGATGACAAGTGTTTGGGGAGAAATGTGGCAGGGACATATACTTTGGATCTCACAATCTGTGAAACTCGGGTCCATATGAAAAATTTAAATCCCTAGAGAGCACAGAGGGATGCAGCTGATGGAAGAAGAGAGAAAAGAAAAAAGGGAATAAGCAAAATGAGAGAAAATGAATCAGTTCTATAATTCTTCAGTCCTGTAAGCAAAACATCTGCAACCCAGGAAATGCCTTCAATCCCCATGTAACTGAGGTCACAGCATCACTTCCTGATGCCAATTTTGAACTTTTTTTAAAAAACGCAATGGGACAATGTGCTGTTGACTTTTGCTGTAAAAACACACAACTAGGTAGAATTTATCCTGGAAATTGATTTCATTTTTGTTTTAGCAAATATCCTCTCGAGAAATAGGAGGCAGTCTCCATGAACCCCACCAGGGAAAGTAGGCATAAAAGAGGGTATCAAGTCCAAGGACAGTCATAACTTGAAAAAGAGCACTCCAAAGAAATTATGAGAAATTAAGCGATACACAGTACATAAGAGGCAGAGCATAGAGTAGGACACAGATTTCTTCAAAGACTGAATTAATTAAATTACCATTTCCCACATCTTTTTTCTTTTCTAAGGGAAATCTCAAAGGTCTTTTTAAGAGGGGAAGTATTTTGATTCTATGCTTGCTGATGTCACTTTTATTCAATTTTGCCTCTTTTTGGTTAGTTTTAGAAATCACACTTAGAAACAAATTGATCATTACATCAAAATAATTTTTTTTAAATATTTAAATATTTATTTTTTAGTTGTAGTTGGACATAATACCTTTATTTTATTTACTTATTTTTATGTGGTACTGAGGATAGAACCCAGGGCCTTGCGCGTGCCAGGCAAGTGCTCTACCGCTGAGCCACAACCCCAGCCCCTCAAAGTAATTTTTAATGAATTCATCATATTTAAAGCAGTGACTGGTAGAAAACCAATTTCACTGGGTAAGTGGAACACATTTACAAGATGTGTGTTGTTCATGGATGAATTTCTTCAAAAATTTTTCAGAGATCCATATCTCTTCAATATTTGACAAAGGGTACAAAATGAAAGCACAGTTGGAAACTTCAAAGAACTTCTAAAAAGAATTTTTGTGTCATGACTCTTAAGTGTATCTGCATTTAAAAATCTAAGATTAATGTGCAGTCATGTCTTACTATAAGATATATCCTCCAAAATTTTATGCATTCAGGCTAAAGGTGATATGAACTAGAGAAGTTGTGAATTAATAAATAAATATAAACAAATATAAATCATCAGTGTATAATAGTTTACAAATTTTCCTTTTACACTCTGGGTCTCTGAACAAAGGAGAACGAAGTCCTTTAATCTTCAATTAGGTTAACAGGAAGTATGGCCTCTTAGGAGATTTAATTATCAAATATTCTCTCATAATGTAAATCTGAACAAAACATAAGTATTTTTAAGCCATATGCCAATACATAGATATCCAAATATATTTTAAAATTTATACCTGTGCATTAATATATTCAAAACACATTATTTAGAGGAAATGTAAAGCTCAAACCAAGAAAAGTGGAAAAGAGGCATTCTGAAGGCTTGTATTTACTTAAGAATGATTCTACAAAGGTAAAGTAAGGTATAAAATCAATTATTAAGATACTACACATTATATGAGTTTGTTGTGATGAACCCAACTACTATGTATAACTATAAAGCTCTAATAAAAAATAGGAAAAAATGTACATGAACATAAAAGCAAATTATTGAATAAACTATTTTTAGATCTATAACAATTGTATTTATCAAATAGTTTGGTTTCATAATTATATTTTGCTAGATAGCTTGAAGGTCCAATCTTTGATTTGTTGAACAAGGTGTGCAGGTTATAAATAATGTATTGATTTATGATTCTCTCTCTTCATCTTCAAAGTGAGAACAATGGCTTCTTCTGTCAACTAATATGATTCCCTGTTTTGTTTCTAAGTTGTACACTGTTTAGTGATGTTTAAATTCTTACAGAAAGAATTTACTTTCTCAAATTATTAAGGCTTTTTGGATAAGAGGAGAATTTTCCAAGTACAGTATTATCTATCTTTATAGTATATTCACAGGTCTGGAAGGGATTGCATGGCTAATTGGCCCAAGATCTTGCTTTAAGATATGTCCAAAGTGGTTAATAGGCCACACAACTAAATAAAAATTGTGATATATGAAAATAATCACTTAGCCATCTGGAATTGAGGGGGGAAATGAGTAAAAAGGAAAAAGTTAGTTTATTCTGTATGACTTTTTAATAGTATATTAACAAAGTCTCAAGATCTGCAGAGGTCAGAACAGTGGAAAGAAGTCTCTTCAACCTTCTGAGGAAGCTTTGAACTCAGCCCAAACTTCAACTTGGCTCTGTCTTCTTGTCCTCCACAGGGAGAATGAGATCTTTTTGCTCTTTTCTGTTTTTCTGGCATGCATGGTTACTTCATGAATCTAGCTTTTCCAGCTTCAGGAAAAATATTATACTTTATTTTATTCTTCAACTCTCCTTTATTGAATACTTTTGCATTAAATTTTTATACTTATAATCTTTGCATTTTGCACTATTTATTAGTATTGGCATTTGATCACCTTCTAAGATCTTGCATCTTAGAAATTCTGTTTCTCTTCTTTATCTTCTTATACTTTTTCAACTTGTAGTAATAAAGAACTTATTTAATTATTCTGTCACTAAGTACACTATTTCTTCCATGGTTAACCCTGGAACTCAGTTAACTAACTTTCAACCATATTCTTCATATGATTTTAAAAAGAAAGAGGGCTGGAGTTGTGGCTCAGCGGTAGAGCACTCACCTAGCATGTGCAAAGCCTTGGGTTCAATCCTCAGCACCACATAAAATAAATAAATAAAATAAAATAAAATAAAGGTATTGTTTCCAAACTACAATAAAAATAAATATTTTTAAAAGCAAGGTAGAATATATTTGTGACATAAACAGTAAACCTTGACTTATCTCACAAAGGATATAACCAAGGACAGCAAAAATGTGGCTGTACCTTCCCTTGGAAGGTATTGCTAATCAATTGTAGTACTCTTTCCCTCTGAATCCAGATGTAGCCATAGGATCTTTGCAAATAATGCTCCAGGCAACAGCTACTACTTTAAAAATGCTGGCACAGGTATATAGACACATTTGTATTCTCTGATATAGAAAGATTTGTGCAATTTAGAATTTATATTATCTATGCAGTTGTGAAGCCCTGTGGTTAATAGTCCTCATTTAAATGGATTAAATATTGGAATAAGCAATAAACTTTTCCCTTGGTAATCCCTAACACAGGCAAAGCACTTATAGTCACCGGTATTGTTTTTTAGAAGAAATAAGCAGTCACCTATAAGGCACTTTACAATTTGAGTCAGGTACCAATGCCAGTAACTATAGAGTACATACAAAAATATGCTGAATTTTTAAGCAGATAGCAGTTATTATTATTTTGTTTTAGAATTATAAAAGGTACTTAATATGACCCTGACCAGCTGAGCAATGTGGTGAACCCCTGTAATCTCAGCACCCAGGAGGCTGAGGCAGGAGGATAATAAATTTGAGGCCAACCTTGCCTCAGCAACTTAGTTAGATCATGTTTCAAAATTTAAAAAAAAAAAAGTGGGTCTAGGGATGTAGCTCAGTGGTTAAGTGCCCCTGTGTTCAAATTACGTGCTTAGTGAGACTATGTCTCAAAATTTAAATAAATAAATAAGGGATGTAGCTCAGTGGTTAAGTGCCCCTGGGTTCAAATTAAGTGCATGAGTGACTCGGGCTCATCATATCCAACACAAAAAAATCCAAACACCTTAAAATGATCAAGGCCCTTTGCAGTCTGTTCCTAGCTTTTTAGTTGTATCCCCCACTACCTTCTAGCATGCACCCACAAAAACACAGGCTAAATTGCAGCCCTAATAAGTTTTTATTCTTTCTTTTCATTTTTTTCTCTTCCGTGAAGAATGTATTTGCCTTACTCAATGTAATTAAGAAAATCTTCCTTTCATTTAATCCTACACAGTTATAAAATAATTTATTTTCAATGCACATTTATAATATTCCACTGTTTATTTAAAGATAATATGAACATATATAATAAAATATAATTAGAAAGAGAAAATGGTTTCTATGGAATAGATAAAGTAAATATGTCATTTGTAAGAGCAACTTAGATGCTTTCAATGAATTCCATTGAATTCTGAGCTTCAGTTGCCTGAAAGACAAGGAAAAAATGAAAAATAGAATGAGTAATCAAATTCTCATTATTTAAAAATAAAAAGAAAGGACTGGGGTTGTGGCTCAGTGGTAGTGTACTTGCCTTGCATGCATTAGGCACTGTGTTTGGTTCCCAGCACCACATACAAATAAATTTAAATTTTTTTTAATTAGAGAAAAAGAAGCTGGAATTGCAGATACTAAGACAAACCTAAGATTTTTCTGACATTGGAATCTAAAAGGAAATTTTCATTGAAACTTGTATATGTGAAATGTGAGACACAAGTAATTATTGAACTTTGCTATCAACAATTATGTTTATAGTATTTTCAAAAATATGGCTATTACTTGTTTTATTAAATCATATAGGCATATTATTAAAGCATTATTCAGTGAAGATTATTATACATCAGGCTAAAATAATATAGTCTAATGAAATAATCTTCTCTTGGTTTAACTTTTTTCAAAGATAATTATGAGAGTAGCTTGGAATTTAAATTCAATTTGAGCTGTGAAACCTTTTAAGAATCTTTAAATACTATAGACTTCTCAGCACAAAATATATAGAACACTGGCTTTGTATATGATTTCAGGGAGTGTACTGACCTGTTGAAACCCACCTATAGGTCCCAAGGACTAGAGAATAGATGGATTAAATAGTCTTCAAATAATCTAAAATATTAAATGATTCTCAGACATAACCCAAAGAATTTCTAACTTAATACTTTTCAGATTTAACACTTTTTGTTTTTGTCTTTGTTTTTCTTTTCCTTTTTTTATTGATTGTTCAA
Source organism: Spermophilus citellus (assembly GCF_964194105.1). NCBI lineage: Eukaryota > Metazoa > Chordata > Mammalia > Rodentia > Sciuridae > Spermophilus > Spermophilus citellus. The sequence continues at coordinate 91,359,419 of NC_138192.1, forward strand.
AACATTACAGAGCTCATGATATATCATCTTTCATACATTAGACTCAATTGGGTTTTGAACTCCCATTTTTACCCCAAATACAGATTGCAGAATCACATCTGTTACATACTCACATTATTACATAATGGCATATTAGTGAATGTTGTATTCTGCTACCTTTCCTATCCCCTACTATCCCCCTCCCCTCCCCTCCCCTCCCATCTTCCCTCTCTACCTCCTCTGCTGTTGTTCAATTCTCTCCCCTTTCCCCCCTCCCCCTTGCCCCTCATAACCTCTTATAATTTTGTGTATCATTGAAGGTCTCCTACCATTTCCATATGCTTTCCCTTCTCTCTCCCTTTCTCTCCCCCCATTCGTCTTTGTTTAATGTTAGTCTTTTCCTCATGCTCTTCCTTCCTGTTCTGTTCTTAGTTGCTCTCTTTATATAAAAGCAGACATTTGGCATTTGTTTTTTAGGACTTGGCTAGCTTCACTTAGCATTATCTGCTCTAATGCCATCCATTTCCCTGCAAATTCTATGATTTTGTCATTTCTTAGTGCTGCATAATACTCCATTGTGTATAGATGCCACATTTTTTTTATCCATTCATCTATTGAAGGGGATCTAGGTTGGTTCCACAGTCCAGCTATTGTGAATTGTGCCGCTATAATCATTGATGTGGCCGTATCCCTATAGTGCACTCTTTTAAGGTCCTCAGAGAATAGTCCGAGAAGGACGATAGCTGGGTCAAACGGTGGATCCATTCCCAGCTTTCCCAGGAATCTCCATACTGCTTTCCAAATTGGCCTCACCATTTTGCAGTCCCACCAGCAGTGTACAAGTGTACCCTTTTGCCGACATCCCCGCCAACACTTATTGTTGTTTGACTTCATAATGGCTGCCAAACTTACTGGAGTGAGATGGTATCTTAGGGTGGTTTTGATTTGCATTTCTCTGATTGCTAGAGATGGTGAGCATTTTTTCATGTACTTGTTGATTGATTGTATGTCCTCCTCTGAGAAGTGTCTGTTCAGGTCCTTGGCCCATTTGTTGATTGGGTTATTTGCTATCTTATTGTTTAATTTTTTGAGTTCTTTTTACATTCTGGATATTAGGGCTCTATCTGAGGTGTGAGGGGTAAAAATTTGTTCCCAGGATGTACGCTCTCTATTTACCTTTTTTATTGTTTCCCTTGCTGAGAAAAAACTTTTTAGTTTAAGTAAGTCCCATTTGTTTATTCTTGTTATTAACTCTTGGGCTATGGGCGTCCTTATATTAAGGAATTTGGAGCCCGACCCCACTATATGTAGATCGGAGCCAACTTTTTCTTCTATCAGACGCAGCGTCTCTGATTTGATATCTAGCTCCTTGATCCATTTTGAGTTAACTTTTGTGGGTGGCGAGAGAAAGGGATTCAATTTCATTTTGTTGCATATGGATTTCCAATTTTCCCAGCACCATTTGTTGAAGATGCTATCCTTCCTCCATTGCATGTTTTTAGCCCCTTTATCAAATATAAAATAGTTGTAACTTTGTGGATTAGTCTCTGTGTCCTCTATTCTGTACCATTGGTCCACCTGCCTGTTTTGGTACCAGTACCATGCTGTTTTTGTTACTATTGCTTTGTAGTACAGTTTGAACTCTGGTATCTCTATACCTCCAGATTCACATTTCCTTCTTAGAATTGCTTTTGCTATTCTGGGTCTTTTGTTTTTCCATATGAATTTCATGATTGCTTTATCTATTTCTACAATCAATGCCGTTGGGATTTTGATTGGCATCGCATTAAACCTGTAGAGAACTTTTGGTAATATCGCCATTTTGATGATGTTAGTTCTGCCTATCCATGAACAGGGTACATTTTTCCATCTTCTGAGATCTTCTTCTATCTCTCTCTTTAGGGTTCTGTAGTTTTCATTGTATAAATCTTTCACCTCTTTTGTTAGGTTGATTCCCAAGTATCTTATTTTCTTTGAGGATATTGTGAATGGAATGGTTTTCCTTATTTCCATTTCAGAGGTTTTGTTGCTGAAATACAGGAATGCCTTTGATTTATGCGTGTTGATTTTATAACCTGCCACTTTGCTGAATTCATTTATTAACTCTAGCAGCTTCTTTGTAGACCCTTTTGGGTCTGTTAAGTATATTATCATGTCATCCGCAAATAGCGATAATTTAATTTCTTCTTTTCCTATTTTTATGCCTTTAATTTCTTTTGTCTGTCTAATTGCTCTGGCTAGTACTTCGAGAACTAAATTGAATAGAAGTGGTGATAGAGGGCATCCCTGTCTTGTTTCAGATTTTAGAGGGAATGCCTTCAGTTTTTCTCCATTTAGGATGATGCTAGCCTGAGGTTTAGCATATATAGCTTTTACAATGTTGAGGTAAGTTCCTGTTATCCCTCGTTTTTCTAGTGTTTTGAACATAAAGGGATGCTGTACTTTGTCAAATGCTTTTTCTGCATCTATCGAGGTGATCATATGGTTCTTGTCTTTAAGTCTATTGATGTGGTGAATAGCATTTATTGATTTCCATATATTGAACCAGCCTTGCATCCCAGGGATGAATCCTACTTGATCATGGTGCACAAGTTTTTTGATATGTTTTTGTATTCGATTCGCCAGAATTTTATTGAGAATTTTTGCATCCAAGTTCATTAGAGATATTGGTCTGTGGTTTTCTTTCTTTGCAGTGTCTTTGTCTGGTTTTGGGATCAGAGTGATGTTGGCCTCATAGAATGAATTTGGAAGAGATCCTTCTTTTTCTATTTCTCAAAATAGCTTGAAAAGTATTGGTATTAATTCTTCTTTGAAGGTTTTGTAGAACTCCGCTGTATACCCATCCGGTCCAGGGCTTTTCTTGGTTGGTAGTCTTTTGATGGCTTCTTCTATTTCTTCCTTTGTTATTGGTCTGTTTAAATTGTGTGTGTCTTCCTGTCTCAATCTGGGCAGATCACATGCCTTAAGAAATTAATCGATATCTTCACTATCTTCTATTTTATTGGAATATAGGGTTTCAAAATACTTTCTAATTATCTTCTGTATTTCTGTAGTATCTGTTGTGATATTGCCTTTTTCATCCCGTATGTTGGTAATTTGAGTTCTCTCTCTTCTTCTCTTCATTAGCATGGCTAAGGGCCTGTCTATCTTATTTATTTTTTCAAAGAACCAACTTTTAGTTTTATCAATTTTTTCAATGGTTTTTTTCATTTCAATTTCGTTGATTTCTGCTCTAGTTTTAATTATTTCTTGTCTTCTACTACATTTGCTGTTGTTTTGCTCTTCCTTTTCTAGGTTTTTGAGGTGTAGTGTGAGTTCATTTATTTGTTGTTTTTTTCTTTTTTTTGAGGAAAGAACTCCAAGAAATGAATTTCCCTCTTAAAACTGCTTTCATTGTGTCCCATAGATTCCGGTATGTTGTGTCTGTATTATCATTTGTCTCTAAGAATTTTTTCATCTCCTCCTTTATGTCTTCTGTAACCCACTGATCATTCAGTAACATATTGTTCATTTTCCATGTGATGTAGGATTTTTCCTTCCTTCTTTTATCATTGATTTCCAATTTCATTCCATTGTGATCAGATATGGTGCATGGTATTATCTCCACGCCTTTATACTTACTAAGACTTGCCTTGTGGCATAATATATGGTCTATCTTTGAGTAGGATCCATGTGCTGCTGAGAAGAACGTGTATCCACTTGATGATGGTTGATATATTCTATATATGTCGGTTAAGTCTAGGTTATTGATTGTGCTGTTGAGTTCTATAGTTTCTTTATTCAGTTTTTGTCTAGAGGATCTGTCTAATGGCGAGAGCGGTGTGTTGAAGTCACCCATAATTATTGTGTTGTGGTCTATTTGACTCCTGAACTTGAGGAGAGTTTGTTTTATGAATGTTGCAGCTCCATTGTTTGGTGCATATAAATTGATAATTGTTATGTCTTCTTGGTGGATGGTTCCTTTTAACAGGATATAGTGTCCTTCTTTATCCTTCTTGATTAACTTAGGTTTGAAGTTGATTTTATTCAATATGAGTATGGCCACTCCTGCTTGCTTCCGAGGGCCATGTGAGTGGTATGATTTTTCCCAACCTTTTACCTTCAGCCTGTGTATGTCTTTTCCTATCATATGAGTCTCTTGAAGGCAGCATATTGTTGGATTTGTTTTTTTGATCCAGGTTACTAGCCTATGTCTCTTGATTGGTGAGTTTAGGCCATTAACATTTAAGGTTACAATTGAGATATGATTTGTACTTCCAGTCATGCTTCTTTATTTATTTATTTTAGTTTGGCTGGTTTTACTTTTTGGTTATTTCCCTCCCCCTTTACTGAGATACCTCCTGCTGTTAGTTTTAGGCACTATTTTTCAATTCCTCTTCTTGTAGTATTTTGCTCAAAATGCTTTGCAGTGCTGGTTTTCTTGCTGCGAATTCTTTTAGCTTTTGTTTATCGTGAAAGATTTTAATTTCATTGTCAAATCTTAAGCTTAATTTTGCTGGATACAGTATTCTTGCTTGGAATCCATTATTTTTCAGCGTTTGAAATACATTGTTCCAGGATCTTCTCGCTTTCAAAGTCTGTGATGAGAAATCAGTCGTTAACCTAATTGGTTTACCCCTGAATGTAATCTGCCTCCTTTCTCTCATAGCTTTTAATATTCTCTCCTTGTTCTGTACGTTGGCTATCTTCATAATTATATGTCGTGGAGTTGGTCTATTATGGTTTTGAATGTTTGGGGTCCTGTAGGCTTCCAGGATTTGGCAATCCATTTCATCTTTCATCTCTGGGAAGTTTTCTAGAATTATTTCATTTAATATGCTGTCCATTCCTTTGGTTTGAGTCTCTGTGCCTTCTTCTATCCCGATGACCCTCAAATTTGGTTTTTTTATGACATCCCATATCTCTTGAATAGATTGCTCGTGGGATTTAAGCATCTTTTCTGTGTTGACTATATTCTTTTCAAGTTGATAAACCTTGTCTTCATTATCTGATGTTCTGACTTCTACCTGATCAAGTCTGTTTGTAATATTCTCGTTTGAGTTTTTAATTTGGTTTATATTTTCCTGCAATTCTAGGATTATTGTTTGATTTTTTTTAAGATCTCTATCTCCTGGTAGAGCTCGTTCTTTGCCATTTGAATTTGTTTGTTTAATTCATTTTCAAAATATACTTTTATTGCTTGGACTTTCTGTCTCATGTCTTCCCTAATATTCCTTTCCATTCGAGTTAGGTATGCCTTGAGTTTTTTCCCTATCCCTCCTTCTGATGTTTCTATGTCCTCCTGTATAATTAAGTTGTCCTGCATTGTTTGTACTCCTTTTTTCCCTTGTTTTCTCATGTTGTCCATGTTACTTTCCAGCTATATTTGATTGCCGTGTTTCTGCTCTCTTCTATAGATTTGTTTTGGTTCTGTATTACTCTGTTGTTTCTTCTTTGTGTTGTTAAACTGTGCCTGCTAACGTGGATTCTGCTGGGAAGGAATTCCGACGGCTCCAGTGACGTCACTACTCTGCTATGATGGGCCCCAGGCTCCTTGCTGGGGTGTCCTAATGGGGCTGTGTGACTGAACTGTCTCTGTTTGGTTTCAGCTCCCCGTCGAGGCAGGTGGGCAGTTTCTAGCCGCCCAGTATCTCAGGCAGCAGGCGGGTGATCGGTCGCCGGCGGGGGAGTGGACTCCAGCCGCCCAGTCGCGCGGGCAGCGGGCTGGCACCGGTGGGCGGGCAATCTCTAGGCACCCAGTTCTGCGGTCGGTAGCCGGCGGGCGGGCGTTCTCCTACCGCCCAGTTATGCGGGCAGTGGGTGAACTCTCGCCGGTGGGCCTGCAGTTTCCAGCCGCCCAGTAGCGAGGGCCTGGCCTCTAGTCCCCTGGTTTCTCCTGCTAGTCTTGGTTTCTCCTGCTAGACCAGATTTCCCCTGAGTGATGGCTCTCAGCAGTTCAAACTGTACTCTGGACCTGCCGTTTGTTGGGTGTGGAGGGTGTCTATTGGGAACCCTGGCACTCTATTGTTTTGTTTCCGTTGTGGGGGATAGAACTGTACCACTTCCTTCCCCCTCTGAAATCCTGTACTCAGCCCGGGGGTCAGTGCGGGCTCATCCGGCAGGGTTCCACAGAATTGCAACCACTTTTCTCCCTGCTTGCTAATTAATCACTACTCTGCGGCTCCCTGCCTTCTGTAGCCACAGGAAAGGCCGGGCGAATCAGTCAGCCCGGATCTCCGGGGTCGCACAATTGCCTATTGAGATCCCCGGCACTCTATCGTTTTGATTTTTTCTGCTTGCCCCTCCCCCAGCGCTGGCTAGACAGGTTTCGTTTTGGCTGCTGATGGTAGGGGGAGTTGAAGGTCAGGTGTCTCTAGTTTTCCCCTAGTCTTTATGCGGGCTCACTCTGATACTTCCTCACCCGGAAAGCCTAGGAGAGGTTTTATGCAGATTCCCCGATGTATGGGGGATGGGCTGAGTGACACAGACCTGTTTTATTGTTGCAGTCTGTCGGAAAGTGGCGGTGGATACTTCAGCTCTCCAAGACGGTGGCCGCTGATTGCCTTTGTGGAGTTTCCGTTGTGGGGGATGGGACTGTATCGCTTCCTTCCCCGTCTGAAATCCTGTACTCAGCCCGGGGGTCAGTGCGGGCTTGGCTGGCGGGGTTCCACTGAATGGCAGCCACTTTCCTCCCTGCTTGCTAATTAATCCAGATTTAACACTTTTGATAAAAATGAGAAGTAAACTATTCAAGGCTTCAGTACACATGAAATTCCTAACATTTTTCATCTGAATGACTCTGAAAGCCCACAGGAAAAAAAGTCCTTCCTTTAGTAACTGTTCCTATGCTAACAGTACACTTAACTGCTGAGGCAATATCAATTTTGCTTTCTGAAGGCCTTTTTTTTTTTAATGGCTGAATGAAAATGGCTCCTTAGGTTCTGGTAGATAAACTACCAGGTTGTAAAATTGACATCTCATTATTAAAAGCCACAGAAAAGTAGAGTACTAGAGGGACAAAATTAAAACCAAATTTTCTTCACAGACATATTTGGTATTCACTTTGCTCAAGAAATGGTAACTGATATTACATCCTTTCTTTGTTCTTGATGCTTTACATACATTATTCCACCTCATTCTTATAATATATTCATCATATTGTATTATAAATATGAAGAAAACATGGATAAAAGATGTTAAATAACTTTTCAGATTTTCATAGTTAGTAAATGGCAAAGCTAACATTTAAGCTGAGTTGTATAACTTTAGGATCATGGTCTTTCTTTTTCTTTTTCTTATTATACTAATACTCCTTATTTTTTATCCTTTTTTAAATTAGAGTTCATTGTTATACCTAACAGTTGGGTTCATACCAACAAAGTCATCCATATATGGCAAGGTCATGGTCTTTCTAATCACCATATTGGCAAACTTTCTCCTCTCCTTGCTTTGCCCACTAATACTAGCAGAAGCTGAGAAACCTGCATTCTAAGAGACCCTTTCCATAAGTCCTCCATAAAGAAGTTAAAGAAGATAAGAGGTTTTTGTTAAAATTAAACTAATAGCATTGTGTGAAGGTTTTTGCCTTAATGGAATCTCCATTTGTTTCTATAATAGTTAGGGAGCCATTTAGTTAACCAGATTTGTCCAATATGCACTGGTTGTTTATGGATTTTAGAATCCTCATAAAGGAAGTCAAATGGTGAAAGAAACAATCTCAGAAGTTTCAAACATAACTCACATAAGTAGTTATTATTGGAGGGAATTTTGCTGGTGGGTAAATAAAACATTTTGGCCTTCATTTTTAAGTTAAAAGTATGATATTGTATTCCATTTAAAAACCTAGAGTTAATTTTTAAAATGAATAAAAAGCACAAATGAATGATTAAAATAGATCTTACATAATTAATCTGTGTGCTCTGCTATCCAATAATTTTTATATATTAAATACAGAAATTTTTTGAAGAGTATTATATATAAGAAGTTTTTAAGAGTGGTAAACTAAATAAGCCACCCTTCTGAGAAAACAAAATGAGTCACTACAGAGGGAAAGAAGCTAACTAAAGTAGTCTAAGAATCTCACCAGCAACCAGTAGTGCCAGAAAGTAATAGAACAATATTTACAAAGTTCTTAGTAGAAAAATATGACCCAAATATTTTATAACATTTTATAATTTGTAAAAATTTATCTACTGTCTTCAGAAGGACTGAATCCATCAATTCAATCAACAGGACACTGTTTAGTCCTGTTGTCAGGAGAAGAAAATGTCATAAGCTAGAGGCCCTAATTTTCCACCTCATCATATAACATACTTCCATCATTAATTGGATCATTAATAAAAACAAAGACTATTTCAACCTAAGCTAAAGGTTGCTCCAGTGAGAAAGATAACTGCTTTTGACTTGCCAGCAATAATAAGTATATAGTAATATTAACATATCCAAAGACTGGAAGGAACATATTTTTGCATCAAGAAGCTAGATTCCATCAACACAGTTTTATTTCTCACTGAACCCCATAAATCCTAGAAACATTATGAAACATTTTGAATTGTGAATACATAATACTTGTAGAATCACATTGGTCTTTCCACCTAATGAACAAGATGACCGATTCCTGGAAAAGAAACAATTCTTGTAGGTTTCTTGGCGCTCCACAACCTGTCCAAATCTGGCAAGTCTAGCCTAATGCATGAACTAATAGAGCAGAATGTTTCAAAGTGGGTCCCCAGAGGATTGCTCTGTGTTTAAGACTCTCCACCTTAGCAACCCCAGGGCCCAGGAGCTCACCAGCACAAACTAGAGCAGTTATACCCAGCTAGTTTGATCCTTCAGGCCAAGATATGCATAGTTCCACAGAACAACCTAAGTGCTATGACTTGAAAGTCACCAAAAATGTTTGCAAAGACAAAAGCCTAATATATCTGACAAAATGATTGACGGTACTAAACATCAGAAAAAAAAAAAATTCAGGACTGAAGAGTAAAAGCAAACTTGACTTCCCATACTTCCTAATAGAGAGAAAGGCACCAAAAGAATAGCACAGAAGGCAAGTTAGTCTTTATGTGAATTACATCAAATATGGCAGCTGCCACCACAGCCTAGCTGGACATGATCACTAGGACTGGGATGGAGCAAGGAGCAAAATAAGGTTATGAGCTAAAGGAGGCAGACAGAGAAATCCAAGCATAAAAAGCTCTGATAAGAAGATATTCAAACACAGTAACTTCCCTGTCTTCAAAGAAAACAGAAACGAACATGAGGTATGATCCATGCTCACCTTTTTCCCAAGGTTGTTTAATGATATTAGTTACCAGTTCCCAACTGCAGTCTTCATTTCTCACTGAGTACAAGAAAATAAAATATCAAAGGTAAGGATTGGTAGTGAGTACTTAAAAAAGTATTTCTGTGATTTATTTAGCAAATTGATCAGTAATTTAATCACTAATGAAGGCCTCTCTCATTTATTTTTGGAATTAAACTGAACTTGTTTTTTTTCAGGCTCAGAAAATGTCACTTTGGGATGAGATGCTAACTATCACAATAGAAGATAATTTCTTAAAGTAATCAGATTTTCCTTTTGATTGTTAGGTTTATTTAGAGTGAGTTTACTAAAGTTGGATGAAAAGTTAAGTCATTAGGATAATGTTGATTTTCAAGTTTCAGATTTTTTTATTGATTTAAAAAATTATAGCAGAATGCATTAAAATTCTTATTACATATATATACCACAATGTTTCATATCTCTCTATTTAAAGTATGTTGACACACAATTCGTGTATTCATACATGTACTTTGGATAATAATGTCAATCACATTCCACCATCCATGCTAATCCCCTGCCCCCTCTCTTTCCCTCCCACCTCTCTTCTCTATCTAGAATTCATCTATTCTTCCCATGCTCCCCCTCCCTACCCCACTATGAGTCAGCCTCCTTATATCAGAGAAAATATTCGGCATTTTTGGGGGGGGAATTGGCTAACTTCACTTAGCATTATCTTCTCCAACGCCATCCATTTAACTACAAATGCCATGATTTTATTCTCTCATTGCTGAGTAAAATTCCATTGTGTATATATGTCACATTTTTTTATCCATTCATCCACTGAAGGGCATCAAGGTTGGCTCCACAGTTTAGCTATTGTGAATTGTGCTGCTATAAACATTGATATGGTTGTGTCCCTTTTGAAATGTGTACAGAGCATTTCTTCTTTGCATCAATTCTAATACTGGAGGTATAAATTGTGTAAAGACTCTTAGATATTTCTAATTTGTTTCAATGTTTTTTTTCAAATTTTACTTCAGGAAAGTATATCATCACAACATTGACTTTGTTTGCAAGTATCATCCGTGTATGTAAAACCATTAAAATTTCCTCAAAAAAAGAAAAAAGAAATGTGAACAAAGCAATAGCACTACTTTGAAAGTAGCAAATATTCTGAGACCAAATGTTCTGAGACCCATTTTAAGATCCAGAAAGGTAAGATACCTCCTACCCCCATATTCCATGCATAATATCTGATAGTTATGCTATATGGGGAACTGAGTTTAACATTTAATCTGCACAGACTTTTAGGCATGGCAGTGAGAATCATGCAGAATATCTCTGGCTTGTGGCTAAGTTTCTGTGGATACTGACAAACTTGAGATGAGAACCCACTGCTCCCATTAAGCAGAAAAAATTCATTTGCTTGCTTCTTAAACAAAAGTTGGTTGTTTGGGATCACAAAGTGTAAAACTAGAGTGAAAAAGTAATATGGGAACAAAATACTAATATAATGTCCCAGAAGAAGTGATGGGCAAGGTATAATTTAATCAAGGTTCTCTTTTAGTAATAGAAACTAGTTATCTGATATATTGAATATGTATAGTATTCTCCAATACTGTCCTCAGAGAGTATCCACCAGATTTCTCTCACTAGTATAAGGAACAGTTATTCATTCTGAAAAGATGGCTCTATAAGGCCTTTTTTAGAAACATTCATAAACTGTCTTCTTCTCTACTTCAGGAATATAAAAAGAGGAATAATAAAGCTTGCTTTAAAGACATATCACATTTACTCATACATACTAAAATTTTCTTTTTTGTGGTGGATGTTTTAGATAACTGGCCATAAGTTCTCTCCATTTGAATGGATATGTTTTCCTTATATTGTGTTTCACTTATGTGTTTCAAATGTCCTAAGAATAGGTGTCTTGACAAATTCATTAATAGTTCTTGCATTAAATCAGAACTGTAAATATCTATAGCATTTAGGAAATTTTTCCTCAAAAATGTCATACTCACTTTGATCTTATCCTCTCCAGGAGTAGTTATGTCCCCCTATGGCTATTTATTGTCACCATCTTTCATGCTCATATCAAATGATTACCCCTTTTCCTTAACACTTAATCAGAGTTTACATGCCCTTACCTCTGGAAGCAAAGATGTCCCTTTTTTCTTCCTTCAACTTTATAGGACAAATGTTCTTCCACATCCCCTGGCCTGAAGAAACAAATCTACTTTATCACCAGTTTAAGTAACTGTCCTCCATCCCACTATTCTGAGGCTATAAGCAGCTTGGAGCGATTAAGACTGGGGACTGAACCTGAGCAGGAGGTAAAAAAAAAAAAAAAAAAAAAAAAGTAGAAAAAGTAGAAACAGGGTACGAATCTATTACAGAGGTAATAAGAGAGATAGGCCACAATAAATCACATGCAATACCTGGCCCAAGGTACAATCATTTGAAAGACCATCCATTTTCTAACTCTACCTAAAAAACTTGTTAAGCATCAGTACTTTTGATTTAGTGTAAGGATGAACTACCCTATCACCTTGGCAGTTAAGAGTCTATGCTGAGGAAACTAATTTAAGAGATGTCACCTTTAACCATATAAGAAAAAAGGTGTAATAGTAGTTACATGAAGGTTGCCCTTACAGTTGTCTTATACTTCCTGTTTTCTGCATATAACTCAGATCACAAATGACAACTTTAAAGAAAGAACAGTAGATTGAAATAAACCTTTTGCCAATTTGCTCCTAACTAGAAATGCCACTTAAAATATGTGTCCTTGGAACCCACAACCTCTCATTGTTTCAGAACTTTCTTGAAATATTAAAATTCTTTGAACAGAAAACACAGAAAGTAATTGGTTCCAGCTATGACTTCATTTCATATGTCTAAAGGTAGTATGATCTTCTACTTTTGGGTCCGTCAACATCTATTTTATTCTTTAGCCCAGTGCTTTTTAAAAAATCAACTGTAAAATGAAAGAAAATTAATAATTAAATGGGATTAGATGATACTTCATTTTGCAGTAGGTGGAATATTTCATATTTTACACATTTTTGTTAATATACTTCTAAACATTTTCACCAGCTTAAATAGTGACTAGAATGAAAGAAACCTTTCTACAGTCTAAATCTCTACTTAAATTTAATTTCTGAAATTCCCATTTTGACTCAAAGAAAATATGAGTTGTTGCCAAAGTAGTAATCTGTAAATTGTCTGATGGTCAATGGAACAGGTTGATGAAGAATGCTTTTTATAACAGGGAGACTTAAATTTGCCCTTTTTATTTTGTATTTTTCATACAGAGCCTCAATAATTGCTCAGGACCTTATTGAATTACTGAGGCTGGCCTCAAATTTGCCGTCCTTCTGCCTCAGCTTCCCAAGTCACTGGGATTACAGGCATGTGCCATGACACCCAGCTCACAAGCTCTTTTTTAATTTACAAAGAAGTATTAGTCATAAGTGATAACTGGATGTTTCAATAACTAGTTCTTATTCTTCTATTCATGTACCTCCTCTTTGGTCAGCTATTCCTAGAACAGCAAAAGAAAGGAACTTGTAAGCACTCCATTTTATGCCAAAATCTCTTCCGTATTTTGAGTTAAAGTGGCAAGACATACTAATGTCCAGATTGCCACTGCATGCAAGACCTTTGCTAAAACACATACTCTTAGCTACCTGCCTTCCCTTAATTTGCACCCTTTCTCAGCCACAATTGCGATGTTCCCCTTCCTTCATAGACCATTTCCCTTAGTTTAGCTTTGTTAATCAGAAACTAAGTGAGGCCTCACTTTGCACATTTCTCCTGATTGATCTCAAATCCCCATAGCAAAAAAAAAAAAAAAAAAAAAAAAAAAAAAAAAAAAAATTCCATATGATTGCTGGAATCCTTGCTAATAATCATTATGTTTTCTTCTCTAGGGTCTGTCTCTCCAACAGAGAAATTAAGTGCCTGGATAATGTTGATTTTAACCCACTTAGGGTAGGTAATGTGCTATAAGAGTTAACTTATACGAATTGAGAAATATCGGGTGACTGGGGGGAGATGCTTCTTTGGGTTCTACATACAAAGTTTCTCCCTTATCCTAGAAGGATATGCTATATGGACTAATGATTGCACAATTGACTCACTCCAAAATTTATGCTAAAAATATTAATCCTTAATATGATGGCATTTAGAGTTGGAGGCATTTAGAAGAAAAGTAGGTCATGAAGGCAGGGCCCTCCTGATGGGATTAGTGACCTTATAATAGCTAAGAATGCAAGAGCTTGCTTTCTGTCTTTGCTTTCCACCAAGTCAGATCATGTCTACTGTTTTCAAACCAGAAAGAGTGCCTTCACCAGAACTTGACCATGCTGGCACACTGATGTCAGATTCCCAGCCTCTGGAATAGACTTTATTAGCAGTCCAAACTAAGGCAGGTTAAGTCAGCAAACAAGGAACACAATAGATTTGTAAAATCTCTTCTTCCTCAGTCAGTTTATACAAAATATTGGGACATTCATAGTCTCCTGCCCTCCTACATCAGAGCTCCTGTTTTTCAGGGCCTTCAGCATCAAGGACTTACACCCAACCTCACCCCAGTCCCAGAAAGGCCTTTAGCCTTGGATTAGTAGTTGCACTTATTTAGTTCCCCTGGTTCTCAGGCCTTCAGACTCAAATTGAATTACACCACCAGCTTTCTTGCTTCTCCAGCTTTCAGATGGCACAGATTGGGATGTCTCAGCCTTCCATAATCACAGAAGCCAATGCCTATAATAAATCTCCTGTCTATCAATCTCTTATAATTGAGAGGTTTGCTTTTATTTCTCTAAAAGACCCTAAAATAAGTGCTGTCTTGCTATAATGATTTGCAGCAATCAAACTGCAAGGAATTATTCAAAGCATATACATCAAGGAGTAAACCTCATGGAGAGCATCTGATATTCTGTTTACCTCAACCCATGTTGTTGCATGTATGAGTAGTTCTTCTTTTTTACTACCAAGTAGTATTCCTTTGTATTAATATACTGCAAAGTGTTCATTTAGTCTCCTTTAAGGTATGTTTGGAGACAGAAAATCTGAATGTAAATGTTGGTTCTGCCATTTGCTAGCTACATGATTTGGGATGAAATATTTAATATCTATGTGCCTCAGTTTCCTAATCTAAGAAATGATAATATATGTGAGTACTTATAGGTGAGCTGTAAGAAATAAATAAGATACTCCAGCAAAAGTAATTTCCTGGAAAATAGATAATTTTAATAAGTATTAGGCATTATTTTCAAAATAATGTAAACCATTAAGATTAATTGAATGAAAATAAATAAAAAGAAACATTTTTATTTAAACACTTAAAATGCCATAGAAAATCTATGTACAATTAAATTATTTTTAACAACATTTAGTGTCACAGAAATTGCTTAAGATTATTGCATTCTACAGACCATTCTATGTATTGGCCACTGGGGAAGTATGCAGGAAATACAGAGCAAAGAGAACTAGGTTAAAAATACAGAGCAGATGCATGTAACATAATACTGTGCTAAACCAAAAAGACAGACACTTGCATGCAATTTATTTCATACTCTCCTTGGAAAATGCATGTAAGACCAGATGGGTATCTACAAGCATGAACCCAATATGAAATTATAGCACATTTTAGTCTGAAGTTTCTGTTGTTCCAGGTTTCTTCTGACAATTTTTAAAAGTCATGTCAAAACTTAGTCAGCATTCATGATCCATTAAGAATTAATTTTTAGGCTAATTAATTAATCTGTTGCATCATTTGAAATCCTTAATCTTTGTTCAAAGCAATAAATAGAAATAGCTTACTTCTTCCTAGAGTATTTATAAGTACTTTATAGAGTGATAAAAGAAAAACATATAATTTCAGCCTAGATCAAAGCACAGTCATGAGCAATAATTAATTTTTACATTTCCAAATGCTAATATTAAATTTTTACTAAGTGAGTGACTAATGAAATTTAACCAGAGATATAAAATAAGTCCATAGTTACAGAAAGAAAATCCATTATCAAAAATGTACTGGAAATTGCCAATTTTAATTTCAATTCCATTTAAATTTTATGCCATAGATATAAAAGCATAGAATTGATGCTTAAGAAATATTTATTCTCCTGTGTTTTATCTTTTTGGTAACAATATGTTTTACAAACAAAAGAAGTAGTAAACTCCAACTCTGAAATAATATCGTCTCAGATGCTACTAAAAGTTGACACATTCAGAAATATCCAAGACCATCAAATGCATATATTGCAAAATTTTTTTAAATTAGGTTAAGTGTATTTTTTCTGCCACAGATTATATTTTTATCCTTGTTTCCCTCAGTCTAAAATCAAGTTCTGCTCAACTCCACCAGAAAATGTACTGTTTGAGCTCCTTCAGGAAATTTTCTATAGGGAAAACAGTTCTGTAACTCAACATGATTGACCCACCTCTGACCTCTTGCCACACAACTGCAAAAATTATTCGAAATGGGCTTGCACTCATTTACTTTTGTATTAAAAGCCACATGAAAATGAAGTTATTCAGATACAAAATGCCAAGAAATAGCTATTATTCTGTGAATACAATGTCTATGATGTGGGAAATTTACCAATGAAGATGCAAAATGATCTCCTCTGAACATTATTGAGATAAAGAGCTCATAGACAATCATCAAAAAAGCATCCAGAAAAGGGGAGCTGCAATTTATAAGTGTTAGGAAACTGGAAGGATCTTCCCATTAAGTAAATGAGAAAATAAATATAATTGGCTTGCCTGTTTCAACTCAAATATCTATCAAACATGTATTAATTTGTATTATTTGCACTGGCCAAGCACATCCAGAAAACACACATGAAGATTTGTTAATGGCTAGTCTACTATATTTTACACTTATACTATTTTTTTAATGGTTAATGTTTTCAACCATTTTTAGGCTATTTGCTTCAAGTAAGAGTTGCAGCTTCATCTTGTAAGTTTTCTTTAAAAGTGCTATTTAATTTAAAAGGTAATGGTTATGGGAGATGCATGATAAGAAAAAATTGCAAAGTTTTAAATCTTTTGCCTTAAGTCTGGAAAGCAAAAGACTATGGGGGATGTGGAGGGGAATGTTTATATCACTCAAAACAGCTACAGCTGTTTTGCATCAAAGGCAAGGTTTTTAAAAATGTGCTAAATGCTGAGTTCAGAATATCTAAAAAGAGATTCCCTGTGCACTAAAAGAACATCCACCTTCTTCAAAACTTAGTTTTCTAAATTATGTTACTTGGTGATGTTTTAAGGTAACCATGATCTAAGGTTTTAATCACAAAAGATAATACTCTTTTTGCCTTTGAAAAATCCAAAATCCCCAATCAACTGAACAGCTGCATATGATTAAGAATGTAAATAGGCTCAAGAGACTGATTCCATTTCCAATCCTCTGTTTATGAATCACCTACCCAGAGACATAATTTTAATGGAAACAGAATTTCTTTCTAAAGCAACAAATAAATTAGCCTCCAGGAATACTGCAGCAAGACATCATGTCTTTACTAGTATGGTTGTACTAAAATCGCAGACTCCATTTTCTTTGCTTAAAGCCATTTGTAACAGTTGACATGTTGTCAGGAAACAGGAGTTTCTCTGCTTTTCATTTTCTGGAGGAAAAAATATTAAAGTTGCTTTTCCAGTAATTGCAACTTAAACTCTAGATTTTGTTATGGCAGATGAAAGATCTTTTACTAAGGATACAATATTTTTGATGGTGAAAAAAGGGCATTAGTTAAGTCTGTTCAAACCAGACATAGATTGACTGGCTCTGTTTACTGCTGCCCTTCATCCAGATGCATATGCTTGATTTATAGATCAAGATACAGTCTGCTCTAATCTGAGGTAGTCATGAAATTGTGCTGTATTATTTAGCACAAGAGACCCACTTAAGTCTGAGTTCCATTATTATTTTTAAGTGAACACAAAGCTGAATAAAAATGTTACCTAAAATCAAAGGATCTAATAGAAGCTGAAACTAAAATAAATTAGCTCAAACCCACAAACATTAATATACTTATCATGGTATATAAACTATCAGGCTTAATCATACGTTCTCTTTTGCTTTTTGCCTCTAAGATGGTATAATTTTGAAAAGAAAAATACAAAGTATTAAAACAGAGTTGACATGCTACATTCAGATCAGACTCTTAAAAAAAAATATGTGACCATCAGTTCTTAATACTACTCTAAATACTACACAAAACGAATCATAGAAAAGCAACCCAGAGAATAAAACTTGAGTGACCATGATGGCCTTTAATAGTCATATTTTAAATTGGAACATAACAAAATTAAATAACATGATTCATATGTACTACTCTTTTTATCATCACTCTTACTTTGTATGATCTTTCTAAACACTGGAAAGAAGCCACTCAGGGCACAATCACCATCTCTACTACTGACTGCACTCATCTCCTGTATAACAGAACCACAATGGCATGTGACAACAAAAGGCACTTCCCATCATTCTCAGCACAACCAATTAACATCACTGTCCTAGTTATCAGTATAGTGTGAATCTATCAAGTGTTTTGATATAGTGAATTAGATTACTTGTTTAACTGGTCCTCTTGACTTTGGTTGCAGAAACCCCACCTAGAAAAAAACAGAAGAATAAGTGAGGGTTGCCACAATCTGAGTATTTTACAAGGTTAGTTTTTATGACAACACTCAGTTATCTGAAAATCAGCACCAATCCACTCCCTTATTTGAAGTTTTATTTATAAAACTTTCCCTTTGTGGCACTTGAATCTTATATAGATATATTTTCCTCTTTTTCTGAATATCACTGGTATGCTTTTAACAAAAAATTGAACCTGCAAAATGACAGGATAGATTCTGTTGACAGAATGAGAAGAATACCCTTATATTTTATTGGTTTTTAAAAATATTTTTTAGTTGTAGTTGGATACAGTAGCTTTATTTTATTTATTTTTATGTGGTGCTGAGGATAAAACTCAGGGTCTCGCACATGCTAGGCGAGTGCCCTACCTCTGAGCCACAACCCCAGCCCCATATTTTATTGATTCTTATAAATCCACTGTTAATGCTAAGACACATGCCCTCATCAAGCAGAAAGTCTAATTGTTCAACTAGAACTGTTCTACAGTATTCTGTAAAAGATTAAGAAGCAAGGAAATTATCACTATTTCTCATTAATACTTACTGTGAGAAGTCTTACAAATGAGAAGTTTCTACTTCTGATTGGGAGGTAAGGTGGGAAACTTTCAATAATTATAAAAATTCAGATTAAAACTACCACTTAATTCCTTTAACACCCTTCACTTAATTCTAAAAATATAATATTTTAATGGAAAAATAAAAATATAAGCTTTATAACATCCCTTCATAAGACTGAACTTATTTGTGACAAAACACCTGAATTAACCAATTATTTTTCCAAGTGACTTTCATAAATGAAATTACTGAACCTTTACTGTTTATTTGTGAAATCACTCAAGCAGACTAGAAAACTTAAAGAATTTCATAAAAGTTCTCTATCCACTCCCAAACCACAGTTTGATGGAAACTTTAAAATGGAAAGTAGAGCACTTAGGATCTGTTTGCTTTATAATTATAGTTCAGGCAGAAAAAATAAAAAGAGAGTTCAATGTCAGGCAATAAATGGAAGCAAGTAATATGAAAGCTTCTTTATTAACTTAGAAGTATGTTGTATTGTGAAAAAATAAAATTTATAAAATCCTTGTAGACAAACTTCCAACAACATTTTTAAAGACATCCACATATGTTCCATAAAATAACCTACCATTTTTCTTCCATATAGTCAAAATTTTAGTGTCAAGACCAAAAAATATGTGATTAGACAATAAAGCAAATGCAAAACCAGAAACAAGAAAATATAACTTACTTTATAAAATAGAGAAATAATATTATATGTCTAAAAACAAAGAGCAAATGAAACATTTCCATAAGTCTAAAAGCCAGACAAAAATAACCAAAGAATTTATTTTTAGAAAATTTTGAATTGGTTTTACTTTGTCAGGAAAATACTGTATAGATAATTAAATTCTTTCTAGTTTATATTTAATGTATACTAGAGCTACCACTTAGTCATCAAATTGAGCATCAAGAAAGACCAAATTATCCATTAATCTCTAATACTGCACTATAACCATACATACACAGCATTTTTCACTTAAATTTTGTTTCTTAATCTAGAAACTAATTATCTATGAACTTGAATGATTAAAGATAAAGAAAATCCATGGAGACTTTTACAAATGTTTATATAATGAAGTAAAAAATATGTTTGAAATTACCGAAATTTGTAATCAATTGGTATTTTGGATTGGATGTCTGAAATTAGAAAGTAACTCACATGAGATGGACATCATTATCATAGGGACACATGGTGTGATGCTACATAGTGTACAAGCAGAGAAATGAAAAGTTGTGCTGCAATTGTGTACAATCAATCAAAATGCATTCTGCTGTAATATACACCTAATTAAAATTAATTAATTAATAAGAAAAAAAGAGTCTATTTAAATTTTTACTATGTAAAAAAGGATCATATGTTATAATCCTAGAATAATATAACTCAAAGTACTTTGTAGTTATAATTATTAACTTTTAATTAAAGAGAATATTACATTCATATTCATATGAATTACATTCATATTCATATTCATATTTTCAGCATGAGTAACTCTGGCCTCATCCTTCCTTTTCATCCTGGTCACTTAATTTTTCCAACATGAAAAACCATACCAGAGTTCTTTATGTTCCACAAACCCATCATACTAATGCTCCTGCAATTCTGCTACCTGGAAAATATGCTTCCCCTTCACTGCCTACAGAAATTTCCTTCTGTATTTCCATGCCCAATTCCAACATCATCTCCTCTGTTAAGTCTTCCTAGAATCTTAGAATTATGTATTGGCTCTTATTTGCTGTCAGAGATTTTTCTTGGCCAATATATAAAAAATTATGATTTGATGTTCACATGTTTCATACCTAAGTTACACTCAATGTTTCTTAATACTGAGATGTTTCAATCATCTTTTAGATATTATCATAGTCTTGAAAAGAGAAAGGCAAGGAGAGAAAGAGGAAGGAGAACAGAGAGAGAAAAGAGCAATTAGATGTTCTAATAACTCCATTTATTTTCCCTTTGGAAAATTACTAAAAGCACAAATAATCACATTTGGAAATCTATTAACTATCATCAACAATTCAGATATTGGAAGACTCAAAATATTTCATTTATAAATACAATATCTGGAACTGTAGCAGTGAAAAGTTGTATTGGTATTGCACAAACATCTGGTTATTACTGCTAATCTTTGGAGAAATAATTTCAGAGTTCCTACATAAATGGTATCAGTAAGATCTTATTTGGTTTTAAGAAAACTTAAATTATTAGGGTGAACAGCTTTCTAATTAAAGAATAAACAAAGCTTAAAGTTTATTAAAAAGTTTATAGAAGAAAATCATACCATTATTAAAGAAAGAATTTCAAACAGAATCTAACATTTACTTGGGGCAACTGTTTCCCAGGAATGAATTGCTCCACACTAATGGGGTCAAAGACACGAGATGGTTCTCCAGAGGCCTTTATCTATTCAAAAGGACTTTCAAAATAAAGTGGGAGTTGAAGAGGCCAGGGAACAGTTCCTTCATGAACCAAATGAATTCTCAGAGTCCTAACATCTGTTTCAGTTTACATACTTTAAGTATGACTTTACACATGGAAATTAAACTTAGGCATCATGCCTAAGAAGCAGACTGTCTGCAAAAGAACTATGTGTACCATCAACAGCTGGAATTTGTATAGGTTCACATTCTACACAGCATAATATCCTGTGGCCCCATTCTCAAAGACGAAATGTCACAGAACATCATCCTAATGTTCATTAAACTTATAGTAGAGAGGGAGAAGACAATGAAGAAGAGGAATTTGGTTGTAAAAACAGTTGGGAGGAGTTCTAAAATTTAAGATGCAAGAGATGTTTTTGTACATAAAGATTAAACTCCAAAGATCTTTTTGAACTTCTTTATACTAATATATTTTCATTGTATAACATTCCACCAAACTTCTTCATTAATTAATTAGTCATTTACAATAATTTTACATTTGCTAAAAGGATAGTAAGAATTTCTGGTAGGCTGAAGGATAATGTGGACCTGCAAAACTAACAATGTACCTTTGCTGCCACCATGTGGTAAATCTGTATTTTTGCAGCTAAAGTTCAAGTTTTTAAATAAGTTTCTGAAGTCGTAATCATGAGCTCAAACCTTTGCTTTAAAGTACTATGAAAGTCTCAATGAACATAAGATCTGTTCACAGATAGTTTACATGACAATGAATCAGTAACAAATTCACACTAAATAAGAGCCAATAATGCAAGCGTTGTATTATGGTATTTAGAAGAGTATATGTCTTGCTCCAAAGACCACACATCTTTTAAGATTAAAACACAGGCAAGTCGAACATCCATATGCACAGTTCAAGAGTTATTGTATAATTGGATGACAATGAATGTCAAAGAAAATTTTAATTGCCCTGTGTGGAAAATAGGAGGGTGCATGAGAATGGGCATGGAAGAAAACATAAGTTTAATAGTTGTTAGAAAGGGGTTAGACATACAGAATGAAGGCAAGAGAGCATTTCAGGTGGCCATAATGTTAAAAAGTATAAATCTAGAATTGTGCAATGTTCAAGGAAAATCTAGAGTGGATTTTATGGAGGAAAGAAAATACTAAGTCAAGACAATTTATGATGGGCCTTTACTTCCAGGTCATCACGGGAATGACCCTAGATATGGGACTCATTGATTCAACTTATGCATTTTTTTCCATGGTAGACATAATCCCTCTGCCACCTGGATATCTATGAATTTTTATGAAAATAATTTATTTTACAATAATCCAGTAGCTTAACCCCTCTCCCTAAGTAAGCAACTTAGCATTCCAGATCCCTGAAACCAAAGTCAATCAGTGAATCACTGCCAAGTCTCCAGGAGAAAAATAAATAAATAAATATTTAAAAGAATAATGACTGGGCCCAGGAAGATGTGAGAGTTTCTTCCTGGTATTTCAGAGATCTGTTTTGAGAAGATGGTATGTGCATGGCAGTGAAGAACTTTAACAAAGGAGCAGGAAAAGGAATTCAAACTCATGGGGCCTTACACAGCAGGCTATAATGTAATTTCTATCAGGGAAGTGCAGGATTAGGCAAAGGACTGAAGATCCAAGACAGATTCAAGGTGAATGAGACTCATGTCCCAGCAAAAGTAAATATCCTAGGATTGGTTCCAATCACACAAAATATTTGATGAAAATTATTTTAAAAAGGAAGCTTTAATGTGAGTCATATTTGATTGGATGCTATATTCTTCTGTTTTTTAAAATGGAGTCACAGAGCACCAAGAGGTATAAAGCATCTACAGAACAAGGTTCAAATAGTAGCTTCTCAGTCTTCATGTGTGAAATCATGACAGAAATTTATATAATGTGCCCTCAAGAGGGAAAACAGTAACTCCCAAAAAGATGCAATAAAATTAATACTGTAATTGAAAGCATTTTCCTAATTATAATATAATATGCACAGATGTTGCTAATCACTATGAAAATTGTTCTTTACCTTAATATTCAGAATAGCAACAATTTCCCTTTATTCTTCTTCAACTTCCTTACTGCTTCCTGGGATCTTAAAGATTCCTAGAAATTTTTATACTAAAATCTTCTGCTGCTAGGTAGCCACCACTTAATCCAAAGACACGGCAATATTAAATATTTAAATCTTTCTTGATTCTTCATTTTCTGAATAAGAAAAATTCATAGGCATAGCTCAAGCAATCCTGCCTCAGTTTCCCCAATGCCATGTTTTATAAGGGACATCCAGGATGCTCCTTGACATCCAGGAGCTTTTTATCTCTAAGAAATTCTGGAATCATCCCCCACAGACACCAGGGGACAACCATAATACAATATATGCCCCACCACAGACATGCTAAATTGGAATATCCTATCTTGCCTCTTTGGTGACACATGACCTCACTTAAAAACCTGTAACTTCAGTATCTAAATCCTTGTGTCCTCAGTTTCAGTTTCTATATCTCAAATTCTTAGGTGGGAGGATCTGATTGGCTCCTTGGTTCAGAGACCCTCTATAGTTAACTGCACCTTGGGAGAATTTCTCTGACTGGTTTCCAAAGAGAACTATACTTCTAAGATGATGCCTGGGGATTTGAGATTTAAAAATTATAACTTCAATTCACCTTCATGTTTACCTCATCTACATCTCATCTGGAAGGTGCAGGGGCTGCCCTGCTTAAGAGCCCCATGTCCCACAAAAGATATTATCTCTTGCAACAACTCCAAAGGCATTGCTTCCAGGGTTCACATACATGGTATACTAAGTTATTCAGGAATTAACACCCTTAGAAAAATCAAAATTATAGCCTCTGCATCAGATATTTGTGGGACCTTTACAGTGCCTTCCTGTCCAGATGTAATTTATCATTCAGGGGTCATTTATCATAGGTAACATAGTGGATACTCTATCTTTATCTGGTTTCCAGTGGAACAGAGTTAGAGAGTTAACTAAAGGTCATATACTTATGATAGAAAGGGAAAGGACTTTCTTAATTCTTTACCCACATTCCCCATGATGAGTTCTTTAAGGTGCTTTCTGGCACTGACAGACTTGATTTGAAGTTTCTCTCAAAAAGGAAAACATGAACCACAGCAAGACTGGAGTTGGGCAAACTCTATCACCTGTGCTGGATCCATCTCCCAATTCTCCTGTCCAAGAACGTTTAAGGAATATCTTAGCTGCCCAGGAAAGATTATTGCCCAAAGAAGGAGTATGAAACAAAGGAAGCCAGACTGAATAGAGATTCAGCTGCACCCTAGGAGAAAAGTTTCCCAGGACTGACAAGGATTTTAGGACCTGATATTATGATTTAGATGTGAGGTATCCCCCAAAGCTCATGTGTGAGATAATGTAAGAAGGTTCTGAGGAGAAAAAAAAAAGGGGGGGTTGTGAGAGTCTTAACGCAATCAATGATTAATCCCCTGGTAGGGATTAACTAAGCCGTAACTGAAGTGGTAAGGTGTGGCTGGAAGAGGTGGGAATTGGGGGCATGGCTTTGGGATGGAGAGAGAGAGAGAGAGAGAGAGAGAGAGAGAGAGAGAGAGAGAGAGAGAGAGAGAGAGAGAGAATCATCCCAAGTGGAGACCTCTCTGCCTTCTGATCATAATGTGAGCTGTTTCCCTCTGCCACACTCTTCTGCCCTGATGTTCTGCTTCACCTTGAGCCCCAAGGAATGGAACCAGCATTCTATGGACTAGGACCTCTGAAACTATGAGCCCTCAAACAAACTTCTTCTCCCCTAAAGTTGTTCTGGTCAACCTCTTAGTCACAGCAATGGAACAGCTGACTAAAACACCTGAGAATCAGAACAGTGGTTTCCAATAGAAATTCCATTTCAGGCTATTCCTCCTTGTCCTCCAAAAAGTGCTTGTGCAGTACAATTAGAAAAAAAAACTGCATTGCTATCACAGTCTTGTATAATGCTACTTAGAGATTACTGAAGGATAAACAAAGAAACTTCAATGGGACAGCAGTGACCAGAGCAGAAGAGCAGTTCAACTATAGGCAGAGGCTTTGATTATAGAAAGTCTCAACTCCTACTCCTATGTATGCCTGGGAAAAAGAGACCTTACCAAGAATGCACAAACTGGGAAATGGGTTGGGAGGATGCATAATAAGGAGGAAAACCTCTAAAAAAGATCAGATTTCCTCTGTGAGGCTATGGACTCTGGAAGATTGTATTTTTCCAATGACAGACATGAAAGTCTCCTGACCTACAGGCTTTTCTATGAGGTAATGTTACCACTCCTCCCATTAAGAGGTGAGTCCATTTCCCCTGTTTGAAACAGGACAGGCTGTGACTATTCTGAAGTCTCCAGCTACAATGGTGAATGTATCTATTTTTCCTTGCATTTCTATCAGGGTTTGCCTTTTGTGTTTTTATGATAAACTGTTAGACACATACACATTAAAGATTATTAAGTCTTCCTGGAGAACTGGTCTCCCTGTTATTCTTTATAATAATTTTTCTTGAAGTTTGCTTTGTCTGAAATTAATAGAGTAACTCAAGCTTTCTTTTGATTAGGAATAATACAATATATATTTCTCCCTTTCTCTCTTTACTTTTAATCTATCTGTCTTCATATTTGTAGTGGGTTTCATATAGGCAATATATGCTTAGGTCTTGTTTCTTGATCCATTATTAACATTGTTTTTCAACTGATGCACTGAGACCACTGAAGTTTAGTTATTATTTATATAGTTGGATTAATATATAACATATTTGTTATTATTTTTATTCCTCACCTTTGTTCGTTCTTTTTTTATTTATTGGATTTCACTTGTTTTTTGTTTTCTTATTTTAAATTGAGCATCTGATGATTCTGTTTTCTCTTCTTTTCTAGAATATTGGGGGTTTTTTGCTATCTTTCCCCATGGTTGCCCCTGAGTTTGCAATATATATAGTGCATATATATAACATATATACATATTATATATATATATATATGCATACATACATATACTACATATATGTGTACTATATATATACACACACATTAATCCACATCCACTTTCAAATAATAATACTTCATAGATAGTCCAAGTGCTTCATAACAAAGTAACCTCAATTCTTCCCTTCCATGCTTTATAATATTTCTGTTATTTATTTCATTTATCCATAAGCTGGAATTATCCAAAACTCAATGATTATTGCAATATATTATTACTTAGAAAGAACTGTTATGTTCGCCCAATTAAAATGACAAAAATAAAATATATATTTCACTTATCCTTCTCTAACACTCTTCCTTTTTATGTAGCTCTTAGTTTCTAAATTATCTTCTTTTTTTCTCATTTAAACTTACTTTTTTAACTGATACTGCAAGTTGGGTCTATTGGATCAAATTCCCACCATTTTTGTTTGTTTAAAAAGTCTTTATTTCTTACTCATTTTAGAAAGATAATTTCACTGGATACAAAATCTTAGTTGTTGTTTTTTCTTTCAATATTATAAATATTCATTATTCCACTCTTTCTTGCTTACATGGTTTCTGAAGATAAGTTCAATGTACTTATCATTGTTCTACATACAGGTAAAGTGGTTTCTTTCCTCTTGCTTCTTTTGAGATTTTTTTCTTTGCCTTTGATTTTTCTAAAGTTTGCTTATGATAACACTTCATATAGATTTTTGGTATTTATTCCTCCTGGTGTTCTCTGAACTTCTATGATCAGTGATTATTCATCATTAACTTTGAAAAATTCTCAGTCATTATTACAATTACTTCTTCTGTTCCTTTCCTTCCTTCTCCTGCTGGTATTCCCTCTAGACATTTTAAACCTTTTAAAATTGCCTCATAGTTATTAATTTTCCCTCTTTTTGTACTATTTCCCTTTTGCATTTCAATGTTTGAAGTTTCTATTGACTATTCAAGATAACATACATTTTCCTTGGAAGTATCCAGTCTGCTGATGAGCCCATCAAAGGGATTATTCATTTCTGTTACAGATGTAGTTTTCCAGCATTTCTTTTTGATTCTTTCTTCAAGTGTATAATTCTCAGCTTACATTATCCACATGTCCTTGCATGTCATACACTTTTTACATTAGATAACTTAACACAAAATTTCCTCTTTTATTCACAAGTCTGTATGTTCTAACTTCCTTTCTGTTCCTTAGTTTAATGACCTGTATCTAAGGTGATTGAAATAACATATTTCACTGGGTTTGGTGGTATACGCCTGTAATCCCAGCAATTCAGGAGGCTGAGGCAGGTGGATTGCAAGTTCAAGGCTAGCCTGGACAACTTATCAAGGTCCTGTCCCTATTTTTTTAAATTAAATATGAAATTACATTTCGTAGATTTTCAACCTGTCATCTGTAAACCTATAGTTACATCATTACATAGCACTGAAAGAGGTATATTCTCTAATTATGATACCTTCTTTTAAAATATTTATTTAAATTCCTGATTCAGTTATCTTATACTGATAATAAATTGACACAAAATTAAGTGGTATAAAGTAATAACCAGTACCTTATTTGTAATTTTAAGGCTCTATAATATGTGCAGAGCTCAATGGAGATGCTCAGTGTGGTATTAGCTAGGTTTGAATGAAGCTGAAAGATCCAAGATGACTTCCTTCATGTCTGAGACCTTGGTGTTGGGTATCAGCTGGGTTCCTCAGTTCTCTTCCATGTGGTATAGCCCTCCTTACATCATTCGCTATTCTAGCCCCAAGAAGACATATAACTAAAATCAGAAATGAGAATGGGACATTATTGCTGGTCTTATTGTTACAACTTTTTGTGTCAATTGAGATGATTATGTCCATCGTTCTATTAGTATGTTATTAATTTTCATATATTGAATTAAATTAATTAAAATTACTACAGAATATAGTGAACAATTGTAAGCACACAAACTAGATAACCTAAATTAAATGGACAGGTCCTTAGAAACATACAAATTACCAAAACTGTCTAAAGAATAAATAAAGTATTCTAACAAACCTGTAACAGGTAAATAGATTGAATCAAGAATCACAAAGTTAGCAATAATAAAAAATCTAAAAAGACATGGCTTACTGGTGAAGTCTGCCAAATATTTTAAAGAATTAACATCAATCCTTCTCAACCTCTTCCCCCACAAAAAAATAATAGGAGGGGAAAATTCCTAATTTATCCTATGAAACCAGAATTATGCTGATACCAAAGCCATACAAAGGCACTACAAGAAAACTATAGACCAATATTCCTTATAAATATAGGTACAAAAATCTTTGACAGTTGGCTTGCATCTGTAGTCCAGCTACATGAGAAGCTGAGGCTAGAGGATGGGGCAGGCCTAGGAGTCCAAGGCCAGATTGGGCAATACAGCAAGATCCCGTGTCAAAAAGAAAAACAAAACAAACCCTTTAAAAAACACTAGCAACCAAAATCCAGGAGCACATGAAAATTATGGAACACAACTAAGTGTAATTTATTCCAGAAATGCAAGGGTGTTTCAATATATGAAAATTAATAACATACTAATAGAATGATGAACAACCTCACATAATCATCTTACTTGACACAGAAAAGTCCTAACAAAATCCAACATCATTTCATGAATAAAGCACTCAATAAACTAGAAATAAACAGGAACTTCTTCAACATGATAAATAAGATTTATGAAATCCTAGCAGCTTGGGAGGCTGAGGCAAGAGGATAGTGATTTCAAAGCCAGCCTCAGCAACAGCAAGGCACTAAGCAACTCAGTGAGACCCTGTCTCTAAATAAAATACAAAATAGGGCTGGGGATGTGCTCAGTGGTTGAGTGCCCCTGAGTTCAATCCCTGGTAGCACCCCACCAAATATATTTTTTTTTCATGAAATACCCACAACTAACATAAAACTCAATGGTGACAGACTGAAAACTGTCACCTAAGATCAGGAACAAGAAAAAGATTCTCATTTTCTTCACTGATATTCAGAAGATCTAGCCAGAGATATTAGGCCAAAAAATAAATAAAAGGCATACAAAAGGAAAAGTAGTGAAACCAACTCTATTCACAGATGATGTGCTCTTATACATTAAAAAATCCTATAGAATATACAGACACACATTAGAGTTAATAAATGAATTCATAAAAGTTGCAAGACATGAGATGAATATACAAAAATCAGTATTTCTATAGATTTGCAAAAGGGGAAAATAGGAAGCAGCTGATTGATGGGTACAGAGTTTTCTTTTAGGGTGATGAAAATATGTTAGAACTACAGAGGAACTGTGGCTAACCAAAATTGTGAATGTACTAAATATCACTAATAGTAAATGTTATGGGTTTTTTAACTACAATTTTTAAAAAGCAAAAAAGCTGATGCCCAAGTGGCATTGCAAATCAATTACATGAGACTCTCTAGTGGTAGAAATAGGTTTCATTATTTTCCAACATCCTATAAGTAGTTCCTGTGTTATCACAATTAACTACTTATTTGTAAAGACAATTCACTGAAGGTTGATATGAATAGCTAAAATATCCTTCAAGGATACAACTGGTAAAAGTACCTTATTAAGTACTTAAATGTATAGTATTTTGCATAAGTTTGTTTTTTCCAGATAGGGTTTGCAAGTCTACTTAATAGTTATTAGTTTGCACAGTTGTCATGAAGATGTGATTGGATGGCGAGGGGAATGCCTTATGAAGACGTTCTTCATTGCCTGGTCTTCAGATTGAGATATGCATGTGCTACGGTTTGAATGTGGGTACTGTCTCCCAAAGATACATATTTATAAAGAGTTGACACCGTGGCAGTGCTATTGGGAGTTCTGTGAACCTTTGAGAGTTGGGACCTAGTCACTGGGGACATGCCCTCTTGGAAGAAATTGTGGGATTGAAGTCTTCCTACCACTGCTTCAGTTTAAGAGGTAAGCAATTGGCTTCATCTCACACTACCACCATGATGTGCTACCATCACAAGAAACTCAAACAAATGGGGATGCCTAATCTTGGACTTGAACCTCCAGAACCATGAGCCAAAACAAATCTTACTTTATTTCACAAGTAGCATGTGCCATGTATTTCATTCTAGTGATTCAAAACTAACACAGAGGGTCTAACAGTTTAATTCGAATTTTTAAATTTTGAGATGTCATTTTGATATTCCAAGAAAAAAAATTCCAGCATAACAATGAAAATTCTCCTTTGTAGTGATACTTGCCAACTTAAGTACAATCCTTGGGCCAAATCCCACCTAACAGGCTATTCTTATATGGCCTTAAGGTAAAAATGATCTTTATCAACTTAAAGCATTGTAAAACTAACAAAGAACATGCAATAGAGAATACATATAAACCAAAAACTTAAATATTTACTATCTGGCCTTTTATAAAAATAAGTTATCAACCCCAGCATTGTTACTTAGGTTTTCTCAGGGAGGTTCAGATGTCCCTTCCTATATAGTGTTTCATTTCTCCTTAAGTGTGTCATCAATTTTCATATTCATATTTATCTTCTCTTACTCACAGACCTTCAATGCAGTTGCTGCAAAAACTGGGACTATGTCTAGTTCAATATTGACTCCTCAGCACCAAGAACAGTGAAAGGCACTCAAAAGATATTAGTTGAAAAAATATATAATATTAAGGTACTATCAT
Source organism: Spermophilus citellus (assembly GCF_964194105.1). Lineage (NCBI taxonomy): Eukaryota > Metazoa > Chordata > Mammalia > Rodentia > Sciuridae > Spermophilus > Spermophilus citellus. The sequence goes on from NC_138192.1 coordinate 91,389,869, forward strand.
TCATCCTGTGACCAAATATACAGATTCTTGTGAAATTTTGTTACTGAAATATTAATTTCTATATTTTAATATAATATTAATATTGATTTTAATATCTAATAATATTAATAAAATATTCCATATTTTATTTCACACAAGTTATCAATTTGTCTTCCAAGTTTTGTGTCTGAACATCACTGTAGTCCCTCACAAGTCATAAATGGAAGAAAGGGTAACTTAATAACAACTACATCTTATAGGGTAGTCATATTGTATGAATCAGGAGATACCACTACCAGGAAAACCAGACAGATATGACATACACTGTACAGAAATGCAGTAATTATATTTATTAAAAATTTAATACATAACATTGACTGAATTTCAGCACAGTATAGTGTTCTACTGATGCTATATGTGAAAGGCTGTTAATATTTTTTCCAAAAGTAGCAGAAATATTTATTTTAAAATTCTAAGATATTTAATTATAATAACATTAAAGTATTGCGTGAGGCAGATATACACTGTACAGCATCAGTTTCTTGTTAATTGTATTTCATTTGCACTGCTGACAAATTTTTTAAAATACAGGTGAATTTTAGGGTTCTCTGTTCCTTCACCTAAAACAAAAATTAAAAAAAAAATAGCAGCCATAAGGTCTAGAAACAAAGACAAAAAATACATAATAAATGCTATTGATATTACAATACATGAAATGTTCGATAACATCAAATGATATATTATACATATTGTATATCAAAATGACAGTAGGAACCATCCTTGTATAAGTTTTACAGGAAATGTATCTTAAATAAAGGAAAGACATTTGTCTTAATTCCTGGGTAGTACTATGAGGGCCACAGTTCCTTGGATGTTCCCATAGGTTGGCCTTTTGGAGTTGGTTTTACCTTTGCAATAACTGTTCTCTTCACCTAATTATAAACAGGTGGCCATTCACAATAGGGTCTGTCTAACCCACCAAATGTACCTTTGGACTTTTGGACCAGCTTTCCAACTGTGCTATGAGGAACCACAGCTCTTCCAGATTGACACAAACTTAAGTGTTGGGCGCTGTCAGTATATAGCCTTAGCATCCACTCACCACAATCAATTCAAACTATTTGTCCTTTGCCAAGGCCATTTTCAATTAATAAAAAGTAAACTGGGAGGTACTGGGATTGTGGCTCAGAGGTAAAGTGCTTGCCTAACATGCGTGAGGCACTGGGTTCGGTCCTCAGCACCACATATGTAGAAAATAAAGATACTGTGTCCACCTATAACTAAAAGATAAATATTTTTTAAAAAAAGTAAACTGTGAGAAAATAGAAAGAACCAAGTAGAGAGAGCGTAAGTCCCTGGTGACATTAGAGAACCATGGCACTAGCCCTGTCTGCTTGTTATCTGATAAAAATACCTGATAAAAAATAATGGGTTGGGGTTGTGGATCAGCAGTAGAGCGCTTGCCTCTCACTTGCAAGACCCTGGGTTGGAGCCTCAGCACCACATAAAAATAAATAAGTGAAATAAAGGTATTGTGTCCAACTACAACTAAAAATACTATAAGTTAAGCAGCTGTAGGCGGATTTGGTGTCTCAAAGATCATGCAAAGAGAACTCAAAACACAAATGATTTACCTTTCTGGATATTTCAATAGATTAGATTCCTGTGTGAAAATAATCCTCCCAGAGGTTGATCGATCTAGCTAGAATTTATTCATATCAGAATTTCTGATTTGGGGTACAGGGAGAATGGAGATTGAACCCGGGTATGGTCTACCACTAAGTTACATACCTGTCCCCCTTTTTAAAAAAGTTTATTATTTTAATACATATTTTTTTAGTTGTAGATGGACACAATGCCTTTATTCTTTATTTATTTATCTTTATGTGGTGCTGAGGATGGAACCCAGTGATTCACCGGTGGTAGGAGAGCACTCTACCACTGAGCCATAACTCCAACGCTTTATTATTTTATTTTTTGAGATAGGGTCTCCTTAAATAGTACAGGCTGGCCTTGAACTTTTGATCCTCCTGCCCCAGCCTCCAGAATTCTGGATTCTGGTTCTTTAAGCAAAGTTTACCATGCCCTAAAACAACTGAAGCCCATACTGATTTGACTGATTCTCTTTATTTTATTCCTTCACTCAGTAATAAGCCTACCTCAAATTTCAAACTATCCAAGAAAGTTAAAAGCACTGGGCAAAAACAATATTTAAGACTATGGACTCAAAACTGACACTTTGTGGCCCTCCAATTATACCAAAGCACATCACAATTATGGGAGGCAGGGGACCTCTGCAGCTCCCAACTAGGTCTGACTTCCAAAATAATGCTTTGAACATTTCCCACACATTGGCCTCCTTAGCAAAAAAGTAAATTTATCCCTGTTTTTTTGCAATGGTCATGTCTGAAGATGAAGCCAGAATTAAGCAGTCAGTATAGATAGGTAAATCGAGTCAGGCCAATTTTGAGTGAGTTTGGCAAGTTGGAGACACTCCCCTGAGGGACTGAAATGTTACAGATAACCTGTCCCAGGAACTGCCCCTTCCTATAGGGAGGTAGAAGGTTGTTAATGTGTCCTTGGCTGCACCATCCTGTCATTCCTGCTTCAGCCCACCAGTTTCCCACCTTTGGCCAGCCCACAGAGCATTCCTGGGCCTAGTCACTAATCAGGAAGGAGAAAGGTGGAAGAGGGTAGGAGAACAAAGGAAGCCTAGAACATATTAAAAGGGCAGAATACCTCGCTTTTTGGGATACCTGGACACCAGCTATGGCTCCCTCCCCGCTCCCAGGAGAAGTCTGTTACTCCTTTTTAAGTAAACCCTGCTTTATATGCTTGCCTCAGAGTGCTTCTCTAATATTCAGACTTCAACATTTGAGGGAGCAGAACTCCTCACTGGTAACCGGCGGTATCAAAGATATGTCTTTACCGTTGTGAATGTTATTTTTTTTCCAGGATGAATACACTTAGGTGTATACTGGTGACCACAAGGAGTGAACCGTACAACTCTTCTAAGTCAAGCCAGCCTTGGCTCTTTTTTCTCAAGAGTGGCTAGAACTAGCACAGATGTAAATATTAGGATGAACGACTAAATAAAGATAGGCAATCCCTAATATACAGGAACCACGAAAACAACACACAAAACCTCACAAAGAGGTCTGGTATTCTCAGAGTCAGGGCTTCCTAAGTCACATAAATGGTCCACTAATGGAGGAAGTTAAAACCAGGGCAACTCACAGAACAAGCCTAGCAAATCAAAGAGCAAGGGCCAGGAATTGCCAGGGTTGGGGAGCAATGCCCTACAGACCAGAGCAGCTACTGTGGACATGGCTAGAATACACTATAATTCGGGGCTAGGAACCAAATTTCCGAAGAAAAAAGCAAGGCCCTGTGAGCTGTGGAGATTCTGCCGGAAAGTTACCGGATACTCACAGAAACGGGACAAAATAAAGATTACTAACAGGAGCAAAAGTCTAAGCAAGTAGAGAGAAACAATTCCACCCAAGAACCCCGCTGAGTGACCAAAGAACCTGGTGGCGCGGGGTTCTTGCGTCATCTAGCAGCGCCGGAACCACAGTTACCGGAAAGGAGTTCTGTGGGAGGAGTGAAGCTCACGTGTTATGTAGTGGGCCATCTTCCGCTTCTGAGAGAATTTATGAGAGTCGGATTGGTAAAGCTGGAGAGAAGTCTCTATTTACTAAGTAACTGTGTAGCGATGGCTCACGTAAAGTCACTGTCTCCGTGTTTTGCTTTTACTTTTTTGCGCAAGTGTCTCTGTTTGACGTTGCCCAAACAAAAGATGGCTACACAGACGCTGGATGCTACCACAGAGTCTTGGGCCTAGAGAAGCCGGGAGTGTGTGCTGTGGGCTGGGAAACACCCGCCGGGTCCAGCTCTGTGAAGGAAGTTCGGGGTGGGGCTAGCTGTCCGCAGTTCCTGCGGCTGCGCGAAGATGGTGGAGGAGGAGAGCATCCGCGTGGTTCACTGTGGCGGTAGTGAGCTGAACTTTAGAAGAGCGGTGTTCTCTGCGGATTCTAAGTATGGGGTCTGCGCGTCGTTGGCAGGGCTGAGGGCCGTGAGCCCTTTGGGGTTTGGAGAAAGAACTGTCAGGCGCGGCCGGACTCCCCAGCTGGCGGACCTGGGCTCTGCGTAGGGGGCGCGTTTGCCAGCGACCCTAGAGCACACTAGAGGTTGCCAGAGCCTGTAAGGAGAGGGACCTTGAGATTCTCTGAGTGCCTTGTGGTGCTGCAGGCGGGGGTGCGCCTCCCCTCCCTGGACCCTTTACCTGCAGTTGGATTGATGGGCCCAGAAGTGGGTCCACGTGTCTAGTATCAGCTGGTGGATGGGGCCGCTGGAAAATGGTCCAGATATTGCAGTGTGTGCAACAGCCCTTGCAGTAACCCAAAGAGTATCCTCACTCTTTGGTACGGAATAGTGTTTGGGAATTGCTAAGCCTTTGAAGATTCTGCTTTCTTGGGACTGGAGTTGTGGCTCAGTGGTGGAGTGCTTGCTTATCTAGAGCATGCATTAGCCACTGGGTTCGATCCGCGGCACTACATAAAAATTAAAAAAAAAAAAAAAAAAAAAGAGAGAGAAGAAGAAGAAGGTATTGTGTCCATACACAACTAAAAACTACATTAAAAAAAAAAAAAAGATTCTGCTTTCTCCTCGCCCCACACACAACACACCCCTACAAGAGATATGTGCCAGTCTTTTTTGGAGCTTTGCATTAAAACTATATTGACTCTTTAGGAGTAAAAAACATTGATTCCCTTGGAAGTTCATTGTAGCTGGAAGCAAACTCTACGTTTGATACTCAATTCTTATATTGTGAGACTTTTTCAAGTTTTTTACTCTGCTTCTCTTTTCTCGTCTGTAAACTAGGGGTAATTTTTAGTAATCTGCCTCTGTTGGGATTCTTGAAAAGAATTTTGCTTTGATACATATGAAATCTCTACAAAATGGCTCAGTGCGTGTCAGTTGTCATTGTTGCTACATTGTTTCATCTATAAGTGACATATTGTATTAAGAATAGGTTTTCAAATCAGGTAAGGATGGAGATGGATACTTAGTAAAAATCTTTTCTGCCTTGGAGCCTTGAGATAGTATCTTGTGAATACAAGTCTGTATTCCCACTACCCCTGCAATATTCTCCTTGTAGGTATAAGACAAATAGTTGTTGAATGCATGCACCAAAAAAGTAGCTTAGACACACATATCAAACCCTTTGTCTTTACAAGAACCAGGGGTTTTGTTGACATTTCTCTTACCAGTCAGAAGAAGAAATTGAAGCTTCAAGAAGTTGTCACAGGTTCTGCCTCCTCAGAACCATATGCATATATCCAGTTTCTTCCTTCTACATCTTATTCATTTTATTCAATAAATATTTCTGTGCTTTATTCTATGGTAATATCTATTATAAAAATAGTCAAAAAACTTACTCCAGCTTATCCTTTCAGTAATTTAATTGCCTCTGCTATGAAACCCACAAATCCAGAAACAAAAACTGACATAAAATGACTTTGCTATATAAGAAAGGCCTGGACCTCACCAACTACAGGAGAGTTTTGACTCAGCATTTGAAGAATTTAGGAACATACTGCTGTTAGCAGAATCATAAAGAGTGATAGCTGATATACACTGAATAACAGTGTCTGAATTCATTTCATGAACAGGCAACTTAGTTAAGCTGTTTTTGCAGAATGCTTGTATATAGCCTCCATCTGTGAATAGGCAAAAAAAAAAAAAAGTGACATTAGCTTCATTAATCTATTTGAGTCAATGAATGACTCAATCTTAGACTTAAGTAGCATACAAGTTTGAATACACAATTCTTAAACAACTTTGAAAGAAACCTCTATTGCATGTTATTATTTTTGTAATGGACCATAGAAGACTGTACTTCCTATAGAGGAGATAGTATAACTTATTTTTCTTTTTATTTTTTTTTCCAGGTATATCTTCTGTGTCTCTGGGGATTTTGTTAAAGTCTATAGCACTGCTACAGAAGAGTGTATGCACATACTGCACGGGCACAGAAATCTAGTGACTGGAATCCAGCTTAACCCCAACAATCCTCTGCAGGTGCCATTTTGTAATTGAATATCTTAACATTGGTCTGTTGACAGAAATTTTTGAGTTAAATTTGACTGGGAAACTTTCCAGGTTATGAACGGGGAAATATCTGTTGATTTTCTGTTTTAGGGTATCTTTCTATTGTTCTTAGTTATGAAAGTAAGATCTCAGCTAAAACTACATTGCCCGTAGTATATTCTGTGAACTATTTGATCCACAGGATGCTTAAATAGATGTTAACTTGACATGAATGTTCTTAGCTGTATACGTTTCTAAAATTCTAGAATTTATACACAGGTAAATGGATTTCTTGATTGTGGACCTTCATGGGTCTTCTTATAATATTAGCAATGTGAATATCCAAAGGTATTTTCTGTTTTTAAATTTTAGCAAAGCTACTGATAATTTATCTCAACAATATTTTACTCTTGCTATAGTTATTAACAGGTACCATTTTTCTGGATTAGTCACCTACCTTTTTTTCTGGATTAATCACAGCCAAGTTGGAAGTTATTGCTTGATTTTAAAATGAATTTGCATTGCCATTCACTTCATTATCACAAAAGAAGTAGGATGTAAGGTAACACTAGTCTTTTCTTTCCAAAACTAAATGAGCTACTCTTAAAAATGAAAGTTAAGTACAACTTTTTTTGCAGGGTCCAGGTACACTTTTTATCCTGTTCTCTGAAGGTTTGACAAAAATTTATTTTCATGTGTGTCACTTGAAGTGTTTTTGTTTTTGTTGTTGTTGATGTTGTTGGACACATGCCTTTATTTTACTTATTTTTATGTGGTGCTGAGGATCAAACTCAGCGCCTTGAACATGCTAGATGAGCACTCTACCACTGAGCCACCACCCCAGCCCTCACTTGAAGTTTTTAATGGCAAAAGATATTCTCTGGTTAAAATTGAAATTTGTGAAGTATGCATTACTAAGCTTTATAGGCAAACAAAAAACGCATACACATTAGATAAAAGTTCTGTTTCAGGTGACTGAGAGTTAATAAAATTAGAGGAGGGCAGTTTTATCAGTAGGGTTGGTTGGAGTTAAAGGACAGAGATTGTATAAGCTTAGGAGTCACCGTATTTATTTTGACAATGTGTGTTTGACTTGTTTATTTCACTAATCTATATTTATGATTCTGATAGATAATAACTGTGATATACATTTTCTACTTCATATGATTATTTTACTTAAATAGATAATATTGTCTTACCCTAGCATTTTTTTCTATTCTCTGAATTTATGTCCCTATTTGCAGAAATCCTAAAATTGCCACTTTCCATAAGAAAATTTAAGATTATTTATAAACCAAGTATATTTGCATAGCAATAAAAAAAATCTGATATAACCTTAGTAAAACTGAGTTCACTGAGATAAAAATAAACCCATGTATTACTGAGACCTTCTGGTGCCACTGAAGTATGGTCCTAAATCATTGGTTATGAGTTTTACCACAAGATGAGTACAGAAATTGAGTGCCCATACATTTCATAACATGTTAACAATGCTACAGCATTCAAGTGCATAATAATTTCAGTTTAATTCTCATTAAATAATGAGAATATTGGTCCTTAATGGAAATGTTATCTTTTTTTAAACAGGACATTATCCACTCATTTGAGAAGCAATCCTTGAATGCTTATGTAAGCTGAAAGCAGTGCAGCTGATAAAAAGGGACTGAGCTCTGGGAAAAACAGAAAAAAACTCTTGTTCTTTTCATAATTCAGTATCTTACCATGTCCCTCTTTAAAACAGGTTATTTCCCCTTAGTTTTAGTTAAAACTTGAAAATGATAGATTTGCTTTCTCCCAAGGTTTGTGACAAGATTGTCTATTTTGCAGAAGCAATATAAGTTGAGTATCCTTTACCTGAAATGCTTGGGACCAGAAGTATTTTAGAATTTGGAATTTTTTGGATTTGGGAATATTTGCATAAATTTCACTGGTTGTAAAAATCCCAATACCCAAAATCCAAAATGCTCCAGTCTGAAACTTTTTAAACATCATGTTAGTGCTCACAAGTTTTGGATTTCAGGTTTTAGATTAGGGATATTCAACCTGTATAAACTTTGCCATCTTTAAGGTTAACAGTGAATTAAAGATCAGAAAATGCTTTCTGTATTAGCTTTTAATTATTAATTTGATATCTTAATGGGATTCCATTTTAATCTATTTTGTACTGTTTTTACCTTTTAGCTATATTCTTGTTCCTTTGATGGTACAATTAAACTGTGGGACTATCTAGATGGCATTTTGATAAAGGTAAGTGGATTGAGCTTCAGTTTTCCTTATGTAAAAAAAGTATGGCAATATAAACAGACATATTGTTTTTTTCTAGAAGGTCTAATCTTTAGAGAAACTTTCTGAACAAGTCTTGAAATTTACACACCATTTAAAATATATAATCTTGACTATATAAAAATCTTATAAATTTCTAAGATAAAAAGACAAAAACACTGGGAGAAAGCATTTCTCAAAAATATCACACACATATACACAAATGTTCCCAGGCCAATAAGGAAAAACTAATAACGCAATAGAAAAAAAAAAAAATGGGCATAGGAGACCAATATATAAAATCACAAAAGAATTACAAATAGTTAATAAACATGAAGAGATGCTTCACCTCATTAATAATTGGAACATAAATTAAAACAAACATATGGTATTTTTCCCTATCACTGTAGACAAATTATACATGGAAAAAATTCTATTGATAGGTGAAATGTAGAGAAACGATTATTTTTTTTTAACATGATCAATGAGAGTAAACCTGAAAATACATTTTTTTCAGCAACCTCCCAATACGAATTTATCATTAAAGTAATGTTTTTTATACACAATACTTATAATATTGTTTATGGTGGAAAAAACTAAATATAATCTTGATGTTATTTAAAGCACATAATAGAATACTATATGACCACTTAAGACTCAAGTAGATTTGTATGTACAAAACTTAAAAAATTATTCAACAAATATGTGTTGATTATTCTCTATAGATCAGGTATTCTTGTGTTAGGAAGAATAAAGCAGCAAGCAAAATAGGTAAAAATCCCTGCTCTATGGAACTTGAAATTCTGCTGGAGGAAATAGACAGTAAACAATTCGATACTTTTTATCTTTCAGACTTTCATTGTTGGACATAAACTTCATGCCCTCTTTACTCTTGCCCATGCTGAAGATTCTGTCTTTGTTATAACAAATAAAGAAAAACCAGGTATAGTGTAATGAACTTTTTTAAAAATAGGACATTGAGTGGCTCTTTACATGTTACAGTTCTTCAAAATTTAACATTTTGGTTTTAATCTGAAGCTGACCATCTTTTGGAGATGAAATTTAAATTACCTTTGTCATCATTGCATTCATTTGAGGAGGCTACCAGTCCTGAAATATTCAATGAGGAAATGATTATTTTATACCTGGTTGTAATAATATACTTCAGAACTCAAATTTTTAAACTATTTTGAAAGGCAGGCTAGACTTTGTCTTCTTAGAACTTAAACCCATCATGCTTAACCATCATTATTCTTTTATCTGTTATGAGTGCCTACTTGTTGGTCTTGAATCATTGCAGGAAATAGTATAAAAAATAGGCTGATAATAAGAGCCAGTGGTGTGACTGAATTATTATTGTGTTTTTTACTATCAATGGAGCAGTATTCCATTGAAACTTCCATATATCAAGTGTTTTAGGAATTCCTGAAATATTGTCAGTGGTTGCAAATAATTGTCCTTCATCATAGAATTTGAATCAATAGAACATTGACATGAATGATACATCCAAGGAAAATTTCTAATCTCAGAATTCAAGAATACATCCTGTGGTGGACTCCAAAAAAAGTCATATTTGGAGGTACAAAGCAGCTTTTAAGATGACTATTAGGCTAGACTTGTTCAAGATTTATTAGCTAAGTGAATCCTTTCTGCCCATGCTTTTGTTTGGGTTTTTTTGTTTTTTCTGAAACATTCATAAATTCTCATATATCACAGGCTTTTAAGAAACCCAAATAGTCAAAACTACAAAAGCTGAATCTATTTTTCTAGTTAAAAATTCCTTAGTGCCAAATCTGGTAATGAGTTTATCGAGAATGTGGCACGAAGCTGGGCGCAGTGACTCACGACTATAATCCCAGAGGCTTGAGGGGCTGATGCAGGAGGATCGTAAGTTCAAAGCCAGGCACCTCAGCAAAAGCAAGGCACTTAGCAATTCAGTGAGTCCCTGTTTCTAAATAAAATACAAAATAGGGCTGGGGATTGGCTTAGTGGTTGAGTACCCCTGAGTTCAATCCCTGGTACCCAAAAGAAAAAAAAAGAATGTGGCATGAAAAAATAAGAAGCATTAAGTTTAATGTTTTCATGGGACTGATAAACTACTTCTAATGGACATTCAAAAAATGTTCTCAAAATAGCAACATTCTTAAAAGATTATGTCACCTTCCCCCCAGATAACTGCTTCAAAGATTCCACTCTTGTCATATATATATGGATTTGTAACATCAGTCCACATTCAGATTCTTGATCTTTCTCACTGGTAGTTGATACACTAGATCTGGGGTATAGTCTAGGAATCTGCATTTTTAGTATCTTTGAACAGATGTTATTCTACTCATCACCAAGATTTGATAATCACCTTCTATACTCACCTGGATATTCCTCTATTGAAAAGTAGTTGCCAATAGCTATAGTAAACTTATTATCCAAGTTCTGCCTGTAAGACCAATGATTCTTAACTTTGACTGCACATCAAAAGCTCCCAAGGAACTAAATATTAAGATTCTCTGCAATGGGACCTAATTATTTGCTTAAAAATTTCTCAGTTGGACCTCATGTACAGGACAAATAAAAAGCTACTGATATTGGTCATTAGCCTTTGGGAGTTTGTGGCAATGTCAAATACCGTAAGCTAATCTGAATTCCATTTATAATAGGATAGAGTGTTACTCTTCAGTATTTGCACATTACGGGTACCCAGCATATGAAAATCTGGATATATATTACATAAATCTATCAAATAAACATAGATACATAAATGTCATCTGAGTTCCATAGCCCTAAACCAGAGTCTCTGATAGAAAATTATATAAGTTATATGGCAGTATCCCTCTCTGGTTTAAAAACAAATTAATCTTTTATTTGTATTTTATTTTTTATGGTTTCATTTCTTGACTTGGAAATAATACAGTCTTTCAGCAGCTAATTGAGCATCTACCATTCTGCTTGCACTGAACAAAGCAGACAGTGAGTTCCAGCAGTAAGCTGGCTGTATCAATTATATGGTACAATTAGATGTTCTAGAGAAAAATAAGCATGTATGGGGAAAAGTCAATGTTGGAGGAAAACACATTTAAATAAGTGTTCGGGGAAGGTCCCCAGAGGAAGAAGAGTAAGCAGTGTGTAGCTATTTTGAGAATCTAGAATGTGTTTGCAGAATAGCAGAAAGGCTAAATTGGGATGAACCAAGGGAGAATAGATTATATACTGCCTTGAAGATCCCTAAAGAGTATGTCAATATTACAGGAAAGGAGATTTATCCTATGAATGTTGCGATAAACCCAGAGCATTTCTGAAAGTTCTCACAGATAGCTCATTGCTTTTGGCTGCTCACTTTATCATTACAGTATTCATATTTCATCTCCATTTTAAACTCAGCTGAGTACTTTGAAATGTAGAATGCACCAATATAAGACATAATTGCTTTCAATTTCTACATGTATGGGCCATATATGTATATAACTTGTGGAATTAGACTTGATTTTAAAACTTGTATGTTTAAACAAAAAGTCCAACTTTAAGTACATTTTGTTCAAGATAGCTCATGATTATAATCTTTACATTCTAGAGTGCTGAGTTATAGTTTCATATGAATGAATGATCATGTTCACTCTCTTTGGAGGTGCTTTATAATAATATAGCTTCCTTTGGCTAGATGTATTTCAGCTGGTTTCAGTGAAACTGCCAAAATCATCAAGCCAGGAAATAGAAGCCAAGGAGCTGTCTTTTGTTTTGGATTACATAAACCAATCACCGAAGTGCATTGCCTTTGGAAATGAGGTAAGTTGGTTTTGCTGGTTTTTTGATTTATACATAAAATTTCTTTTTCCTGCAGTCTTCATATTTTATATTATAATACTATTATATTGCCTCAAATGCTTTTATTTTGGTATTAACTTAGAAATCTGTTTCATTGCTTTAATGTGTATTTTTGGTATAGTTTTTTAGGACATTCCTTATTTTGTTTATTCTCTCCTATGGCCCTTCTAAAGTCTCTCATTTTCCCAAAAAATAACAACGTTTGCTGTTTGTCCTATATTTTTTCCCTGTCCCACTATAGGATAGAGTGTTACTCTTCAGTAAGTCGCTCAAATTTTTATTTAATTTTAAATTGTGTGGCTTTAAAAAAATATGACCTCTCTATTTATAGTAAATGTTCCCACTATAGAAAACTTGGGTACTACAGAAAAATATAGTGAGGAAAGAAAATTTATAATCTCCCTAGTGATAATATTTAAGGTTTGTAGTTCATTTAATTAGCAGAGCCCTGTTAGTAATTACTTCATTATTTTGATATCAGATATCACCAAGAGACCATAGACATCACTGTAGTGGCATGTTTCTTTAGCCTTAAGTTTTGTAGCATTATTTTGTTATTCTTCTGGATAAATTTTCCAGAATAGAGAAAATTGTTTTTTACAGTATTAAGTCATCATTCTTCAGTATTATTAGTCATTTTGTTAAATTAAAACCATAGCAACATGCCACTTTACATCCACTAGAACTGCTAATGTTAAAAAGATGGAGCAAAACTACCTACCTCTATCCAGTTATTCCCCTCTTAGGTAAAAAAATGAAAACATGACCATAAAATAATGTGTATAGAAATTATTATTCATAATAGCTCCAAAATGTAAATAATCCAAATATGCATCAACTAGCAAACAAATTATGATTAGTGGAATATTATTTACCAATAAAAAGAAAATAGTGATATATAGTATGTGGATGAACCTGAAAAAAGATGAGATAGGTCCAGCAAAAGAGTTCAAACGAAAACAGAAATAAGCAATGGTGATAGAAATTAGTTGTTGCTGGTGGGGTGGGGACATTAGGAATGACTGAAGAAGATGGAGGGAACATTCCTGAGGTGAAGGAAATGCTGAAGATCTTGATTATGATGATGGTTATATGGACATACCTATACCTATATGTTAAACATTGTATATTGCTATACGTGATGCATTATGCCTTAATGGGGAAAAAAAAACCTTAAAGCATTACACTTTTAAATTAGAGATTCTACTTTTAGGATTGTATACTTAAGTTCTTCTTGTTTCAGAACTAAAATTTTCTTTTCTATAGCGAAAGTATAATGTATCGTTTTATGTTAATATACCCTTAAAAGAATGTTGACTATTTTCTGAATGTTATCTTTGAATCTACAGGGAGAATATGTCGCTGCAGTACGAGACTTTTATTTATCTGTTTATTTTTTCAAAAAGAAAACAACATCAAGGTAAGAATTTCTTTTTCTTAGTATTGTGTTATTTAATGAAAAGTTTGTTATGATATGAGTTTTATTAGCTGTGATCCAAAGTGGCTTCTAGTTCTACATTTCAAAAGTGTGAGACCACAAGGTATAGAAGTTTTTTAACTCATCATGGATAGTGTTGGGGTATGTTAATTATAAAAACCTAGGGAGCTTTTGCCAGCCCAAATTCCCAATGCACTACAGCTAAATTCTGGTCTGATTATTTGCTTTCAAAATTGGATGTAGATTGAAATAACTCCACCAGGTGATTCTCATTGCTGTTTTATGGCTGTAGGTATGAATATAATTTTTAAGATACCTAGGTTTATAAATGTGTCACATTTAGTCCATTTAAACTCCTATGTACATTAGATCAATAAGTATTTAAAAGAGATATTGTATACCTAATGGAGTCGTAGGGATAAATGAGTAAGATAACATGTTTAGGGAGACTGGTGCTAAGCACTGAGTAGTCAGTCTCTCTTTAGCTCTGTCCTATCTTCCCATTTACTCTGCTAAGATTAACATTTGTTAATTATTGCAAAATAATAAGGATCCTGATCTCCTCAGAGACAGAAGATACGCAAATATCTGGCTTAAGAGAGGGAAATGGCCTATGTATGACAAGTAGATTTATTCTTTTGAATTTGTCCCTTTGACACATTGGCCAATTGTCTCAGACCATACTGTGCACTAAAACTTAGGTTACTTGAGAAATTTGAATAAGCTATGCCTTGGCCAAAAAAGACACTGATTGGCTTTTCTTACTTAAATGTCAGTAGCTTCCATAGGCAAGTTATTGATAGGATAGTAGTCAACATGGAGTTTATATCATGTGTTAATAGATGTTTACAAAACAATGCTTTATTCTTGATCAAAAGTTCTTTTTCTTTATATCTCACATTTAGAATGAAACGGACATCATTACCCTAGGTACATGTATGATCACACCAATGGTGTGACCCTACTTCATGTACAACCAGCGAAGTGAAAAATTGGCTGTATTGTGTACAATGAATCGAAGAGTATTTTGTTATGTATAATGATTAGAACAAGTAAATAAAAAATTTTGTTTTAAAATCCCACATTGATTGAATTCTTAGAACTTCACAATTTAGGTTAGAACTGACTTTTACTTATCTACATCACTACTTTCCAGAGACTTTAATAATGATGGGAAGATTTTTTCCCCCCACTAGGTTTTCTCTGTCATCATCAAGAAATAAAAAACATTCTAAGAACAACTTTACATGTGTAGCCTGCCACCCAAAGGAGGACTGCATCGCATCTGGTCACATGGATGGCAAAATTCGCCTTTGGTCAGTGAACACATAAAAAGCATGATGGTCACTTTTAAACAGTTTTATATTAATCCTGCAGAACAGGGCTGTCACAGGGTCCAGATAAAAGGACCATACTGAAAAACTACTGCATGTTATAGGGAGGCTTGCTGATACCCTCCATTTCTTTTATTATTGTGCTTTTCATTTCATACTTAATTACTTTATGATTTCTAACTTTGGGCTTGTGAAGAGAATGAAAAATTCTGTTGCCTACAATCATCTTATTGAAGAGAACTTTTCTGTCAGCTTTTACCTAAAAGAAAGAGTGACAATACCTAATATCTAGTAGGGTACCCATAGATAACATTGCTTATAGAAATGACTCTAGTTTTAAATAAAAATGAACTTTTTACACATTTAGACCAGAAAGCTTGATATTATGATTGATTACATTTGGCATGCCATTATTTATAACTTTGATTAAATTAAGAAGCTTGTTTTCTCCAATAGGAGAAATTTTGATGATGACAAGAAATACACATACACTTGCTTACATTGGCACCATGATATGGTTATGGATTTGGCTTTTTCAGTGACAGGTAAGTGCCAATTTAATAATTAAAATGAGCCTTTAAAGTATGTGTTTGTGTAGTGTTTTACTTTACTGCCTTTATAGTCCAAAGAGTTTTAAAATTGCATAGGCCAAATGAATGATAAACAATTGTCTATGATCCCTTTGTTTGGGGCTTTGTTTCAAAGCCCTTCAGAGTTCCAAAGTATACCTTTGTGGTATAGTCTGTTATTGCCATAAAGAATCTATTTTTTTAAGTTATGTTACTTTTTTTTTTCTTTATTGTATGTCTACATAGCTAAGTGCTTGCTATCCATAACTTAGCTACAGTTTATCAGGCACAAAAAAATGATGCTAGCATTTACATCCATTATGTAATTTAGTTTTTGATCCTGTAAAATATATATCATTAATTCTCCTTTTATAGATGAAGGAAATGGGGTTTGGAGTTGGTAACTTCCCAAGGTCACTTGGGAAGTAGGATTTGACCTGGGTCTGATTGAAAAACTCATGTTTTTAACTGACATATTGAATCATTCAGTCTTTACTATTTTAAATTAATTCCATTAAGTAGTATGAGAGTATGGGTATAGTGAGTGAAAATACCTCCTTGAAATTCTGTCTTCAACAGAAATATGAAAAAGTACATTTTGCATTTGGTTGCTTTAACACCTATTTGGTGAAAGTTATGTATGACAGGATGCTAGAAAGTATAGTGTACTTGAAAAACAAGAAGGCACGAATGTTATTTTTCTTTCTGTGGGTCTCCCTAGAGACTGACAGGACAGGTATTAGATGGTACCTTGTGCTTAGGATCCTTAGAGGTTTACTTGGTTTTTACTCACTGAAAATCAGAGGCAATTTAAGCCTCCTTAAAACTTTGGATTTAGGAAACAATGAGCAGAGTGTGTGTAGGCCACATCCCACCTAACACAGTAGCACAGCAGGAGTACTGAGGAAAATTGAGATTAGAAGAGAATGAAGAAGAATTAACCCTACAGATAAAAAATGTACTCCTTTCCATACACCTCCCCAAAGTATTAATGAGTATATGATGCACAAGTGTGCATATGTGCACATGTCCCAAGCATTGTCTTTATTCCCTCCTAACTCAGGTTTATTTCTTTTGCCCTTCCTCCTCAGTTTCTTTCTTTCTTGTAGCATCTGCCTGAATTCAGGGTAAGAACCAATTATGTGCATATATTAGTAACTTCATGTGACTGATATCCTACCATGATAATTTCTTTTGGAAGTCATTGACATTTAAGTAATGAAAAGACAGTCCTTTTAGTGGCAATTTTAGCATGAACACAGCTTATTCAAATTCCTCATTGAACCTAAATTTTTTATTTGTTATCAAACCCAGTAAATTATAGCCTTTTCAGTATACTGATTATATTTCATTAGGGTATGTACCCAGAGGTAGTATTGGTGAGTCATATGACAATTCTATTTTTTGATTTTTTTGAGGAACTCCATACTCTTTTTCCATAATGCCTATATTTAAAAGTTTATATTCCCACCAATCAGCGGTGTATAAAAGTTCCCTTTTCTCTACAACCTCACAAGCATTTGTTTTCTTTTGTCTTTTTGATAATAGCCATTCTAACTAGAGTGAAGTACTATCTCATTGTGGTTTTGATTTGCATTTTCCTGATGAATAGTGATGTTGAGTGTTTTTTCACGTACCTGTTGGCCATTTATATATCTTTTTCAGAAATGTTTATTCAGGTCTTTTGCCCATTTTCAATCATATTATTTGCTGTTGAATTGTTTGAATTTCTTATATATTCTAGGTATTAACCAACCCCCATGTTGAGTTTTCCCAGATATTTCTTTGAGGGAAGTTTCTATACTGTGATTATTTCCTCCTTTGCACAATAGGGTACATACAGATAGTAATAACATAGTGTGTGTTTCAAAGATTTTTAATGTTTCACTAAAAGAAAAGATTGAAGATTTGAGTTGATAGATATGCTGATTTGATCATCATACTATGTACACACATATTGATCGTATTGTAGTCCATAATTTGTACAAGTATTGAATCAATTTAAAATGAGACTGTAAAAATAATGATAAAAATTAAATAACTCATTAGAAAATGATGATACCTATATTTCTAAAGAGTTTTATTTCTCTACTAGATAGGAAAACTAAAATATTAATTATATTTTTCTGTTTTTCCCCAAAAATACTGTTTTTTAATTTCTTTGGATGAATGCAAAGGCACCAGCCTGCTGAGCGGTGGACGTGAGTGTGTGCTTGTTGAATGGCGCGATGCAGCAGAAAAGAACAAAGAGTTTCTCCCTCGTCTAGGATCTACTATAGAACATATCTCTGTCTCACCTGCAGGAGATTTGTTCTGTACTTCTCACTCTGATAACAGTAAGCTTAAATTTATTGTGAGGAAATACAATTTGTATAATGCCATAAATCAGCTAGCTTCTGTAGGAAGGGAAAATAATAGAGACCTTAAATTAATTAGAGTAATGTGATAGTTAATGAGCGTTTTTTCTTTCATTCCTCTTTTCCCCACCCCTCTCTATCCCCAGGTGCCACCAGAAGCCAACATGTTCAGAATCATTTTTATGAAATGGAGGATTAAGCATATTTGGTTATTGCTATGCCACTTATGTTTTCAAAAATCTTAAAGTTGAATGATATGGGGAAGTAAAGGAAGGGTTGCAAATGGGCATTGGTACTTTCATAAATACAGTAACATTTTCAAAAGAATATTGTGCAGTTCTCTTTTGTACAGCCATTAGTTAGTATTGTTGTCCTGTGGATTTTAGTAGAAAGAGACAATCTCGGTATTCTTCCAAAACTTTGTTCATCTTGTTACTACTCAGCCTAGATCAGGACCTCTTTGTAAGATTGATAGCCCATTGCTTCCTTTCCCTTTGAAATATTATGTAATTCTGAGCAATCCATTAGTGGAATGATTTACTTCAAAGATACCCTAACTATGTTTTATATATATTCTTGATAATTATAGTTTCTGAATTAATACTTGATATGTTGATAGGTGCAGTTTGTAGAACTTAGACTCTAACAAAAGCCCCCATCCACACCCCAGATTTTTTAGCTAAATTACAAAATATTTTTCTGATTTTCTACTAACATTGAGTTAATTGAACTCATTGAGCTATTTTGTATTCTGGCATATTACAAAATGTTATAAATTCACATGACTTCTTACCTCAAAGTTCCCAACCTATTTATGTTTAAATGATTTTTTTCTTTTATCTACAGAGATAATAGTCATTCACCGAAACCTTGATGCATCTGCAGTAATTCAAGGCCTGGTAAAAGGTACTGCAGCATCCCATGGATTTGGAATTGCATATATTTAAGAATGCATGTTTCTCTGACTTCAACTATTGTTTGTCACTTCTTTTACAGATAGGAGTATCTTTACTGGTTTGATGATTGACCCAAGAACTAAAGCTTTAGTTTTGAATGGAAAACCTGGTCACCTGCAGTTTTATTCTCTCCAGAGTGATAAGCAATTATACAATGTAAGATTTTGATCTGTTAACTGGTAGTAAAACTAATGAAAGTTCTTTACCACCAGGGTCAAGTCATTTATTTGTAGCTTCATGCTCCTGTGCATATGTTTACTTGAACATAGTATTGTCTGTGATTACTTAGTTCAGTTGTTTAAAACAGGGTTTAATAAGGCCACATTTGCAGGTTACATAGAAGCCAGTTGGCACTCTTACACACGCTCTCTTTTTCTATTTTTTTTTTTGTTGTTGTTGTTGTTTCAGAATGCACTGCAGTTAGCTGTCCCACACACCTGTGCCTTTGAGTCACAAAGATAAGGAAATGAGAACATGTGGATTGACAGTACAAATCTGTATCTGCTTTATGGTGAAACAATGTCATTCACATATTGAAGATAATTTTCAGTGTAGACTAAAGAGGAACACTTTTTATAATCCCAATCAACATAATTCCATCATTTCATTAGATTTCTGTCACTTTGTTTCTTTCTCTCCAGGTCCTTTAAACCCCTCAAAAAAGGAAGCCTGTTAATAACCTCACATCTAGTACAATGCCTAGAAATAGTGGACACTTAGTACACTTAATACAGGTTGAACATCCTTAACCTGAAAAGCTGAAATCCACCCTGCTCCAAATCTGAAGCTTTTTGAATGCTGACATGACACCACAATTGGAAAATTCCATACCTGACCTCTGATAGGTTGCATCACAATGCATGTGACTAAAAATATTGTATAAAAGTACCTTCAGAATGTGTATAAAATAAGATATATATGAAATATAAATAAATTTCATGTTTAGACTTGGGTCCCATCCCCAAGATATATCATTATGCATATTCAGAGATTCCAAAGTCCAAAATAAATCTGAGGTTCAAAACACTACTGGTGCCAAGCAATTTAGATAAAGAATGTTCAACCTATAGTAGCCACTTTATTTACTTAGTATATAGGCAAGGAAATAGGATTTTTTTTAAATTGTAAATAAATGCTGGCCTACTTAAACTGTTATTATTTATCTTTCGTAAAGATTATGTTATTTCTGTTCTTTTATTTCTAATGATATAAAATTTAGCCTAGAATTTTATGTAAAGCTATGTGTTCTTAGACAAAAGCACTACTATAGGTTAAAGGTTCTGTTAAATCATATAATGGGTTTTAGTCATCACTAATTTATTAAGGTCATTGAAGAAAATCACTACCAAATTGGTACTGTACAGTATGTTCCCCTTTTTAATGGCAATTTTACTGTCCATGGTAACATTTGGTTCATTGTTTCCATTATCTACAAATCTATTAACTTTAGATTGTGGAATTTATCTTAGATGTAGTTAATTATGCCTTGCATTCTTTAACATTTATGTATTAATAAACATTTTGGATTCTTCTTAACCCTTCAGTTAGATATTATACAGCAAGAATATATCAATGATGATGGTCTGATCCAAATTGAACTAACAAAGGCTGCATTTGGCTGCTATGGTAACTGGCTTGCAACAGTGGAACAACGGCAAGAAAAGGAAACTGAGCTTGAATTGCAAATGAAACTGTGGATGTATAATAAAAAAACACAAGGGTAATATTACCTATAGAGCTACCTGTTCATTCAGAATATAAAATATTTGAGTTCTTACTTTGTGGTTGTAATTATCAGACCTCAAGATGTTTCATTTTGATAAGATTTACATTTAGAGATTCCATGGAGATGTTATTCTTCTAATAATCCCTTAATTAAACTTTCTGTTCTGAGAAAGCATTGATGTCTGCCTAGTCATAATGTCATCTCATTGCATAAATGAAGAAACATGAAAAAAATGACAGCCCTGAGGACATAATACCAAGTTCCAGACAAATCCAGAATTAAAATCCAAAAGTTCGCTTGCTCTTCCTTAACATCATGCCACCTTCCATGGGAAAAGAGAGTGTAGGTGGAGCTGTAGGGTAGCATGTGTGCTGTGGTTAGATAAGAAGCCCACTGTCTTTAACAACCAATTATCAGCTCCTTGCTGTTTGCCAAAAATTGGGTTTATTGCTTTTATACCTGTTGTCTTGTTAATTTTTAAAAGAACATAATAGATGGGCCTGTTGTCCACATTTACAGGTGAAGAAATAGGTCCAAAACTAAGTGATTGTTTCTAGTCATTCCTCTTGTAACTGTGCTTTTTTTAAAAGTCATGACACTATGTCTCCTTGATGTTTTTTTAGAACACAATCCTATCATATATTTCATTTAAGTTATTGCCCTCTTAAGCTGGAGGAAACTTCAAGAGGTAGTTTGGCTGACTAAAAATAGTAAATAATGATGAAGGCAGTTTGAATGTTTTCTTGTTATAAGTGGGGTCTTTCACATAATTTTTTAACCTTTTTTTTTAAAGTAAATAGACATCTAGTTTTTATGCAGTTTTTCTACAGTTTGTGCAGTAGACTTTGGACTATGATTGAGGAACCCCCTATTTTACAATCAAAAGTCACACAAGGACACTGGTGTTTGTTTGATCTCTATATCCTAAATAAGAGCACTCAATTCTAATTCAACGTGGTAATCTACCAATTACATTTTTAAAGATGCTATTGTAAAATGTACAATATGTAAGACATTCTCAGACTCATGACAGTATATCATATTGTTCTGATGAGAGAATAAATTTGTGGGTTTTTTTCCTTCAGGTTTGTTCTTAACACAAAGATTAGCATGCCACATGATGATCACATCACAGCTCTCTGCTTCTGTAATGCAGAAAAATCTGAAATCCCCACCTTGGTTACAGCTAGCAAAGATGGTTACTTCAAAGTGTGGATATTAACAGATGATTCTGATATATACAGTAAGTCAACTAAATAGTGTATTCAAAAAGTATACAATTTTAAGAATTGGTACTTTTGCCTCATAACATATCCATTTCAGAAGAATGTTTTTCTACTTTTTCAAATAAAAATTATGTAAAATTGCTTAATTTTTAGTAGATTTAAAGAGATTTTTACATAAGTTTTTCTAAAAATCTATACTTTTTAAGTGTTGTTTTTAATTAGTAGTGTGCTGTTTAGTTGTGAGAGTTATAGTACAAAGGGCTTTTGCTATTAGTCCTTTCTCTGCTCCACTAGAGGGAGTTCAAAGTCTCTAGAACGGGGCATACATTTCAGATTAATCAATATTTTGCAGTAATTATAACTGAAAGAAGTTGTGAGGAACAGACTTGTTTGTTTTGTCTTTGTTTCTTAATCCTTAATGTCCTTTAATGTCCCTATATAGCATTGATGCCATTGTTGAACATTATGGTTTCTGTTTTCCAAAGAGAAAGCTGTTGGCTGGACCTGTGACTTTGTTGGTAGCTATCACAAGTATCAAGCAACCAACTGTTGTTTTTCCGAAGATGGCTCTTTACTAGCAGTTAGTTTTGAGGAAATAGTTACCATATGGGATTCAGAAACATGGGAACTTAAATGTACGTTTTGTCAACGAGCTGGGAAGATAAGGTAGGTAAATCATTGGGAAGTATGAAGTACTTTTTTAAAAAATTTATTTAAGCAAATCTTTAAACCTTAGTAACTTTAAACTTTAGACTTTCTGTATAGGTGGCCTGTAGGTTAGAGGGGCAAACAGCTAACTAAAATGTTGGAAAGTTAAAAATTCTGACTATGAGTATGAGCTAAATGCCAACAATTCTGAAATCAGGATTAATATTTAATTCCTGGCATGCAGATTGTTTTCTTTGTACCAAACATTTCCATGGATGTACTGTGTAATAAGAAGCTACATTTAAAGCCTCAGTGGATTTAAACCATGCTCACTTCTGTGTATTCCTATAAAAATGTTGTATACTCATTGTTTTCTGAAAAGAATAGAAGAAAATAACAGTGTCATTCAATTCTGTCCTCCTTCAACCTGAGGGCAGAATTGCAAATAGCTAATAAAATTGTTTCTAATTCCCAACATGTCTGATTCTGAATTTACTTTGTAAAACTTTTCTTCAGAATTCAAATTACAAGTTTCCCTCTTGGTAAAGAGCATAAAATAGAGTTTCTATTAAGTGACTTTGTGTATTTTATATACATTTTCTTTGGTTGGTTGGTTGTTGTGCTATGCGCATTTTAGAAAAATGATCATCAAACCTCTTATCCTAAAGCAAACCTTTTATACTCCCTAGCCTCTTTTTCTTCAGTATTACTATATTATAGGCATCTTCTTAAACATCTACATTGCATTAAACTAATACAGTGCTTGAAATCCTGCAGTCTTTTGTAACTAAATGTTAACTTCCTTATGGTTTTAACTTAGGCACCTTTGCTTTGGAAAATTCACATGTTCAAAGTATCTTCTTGGTGGGACTGAAGATGGCATTCTTTGCTGTTGGAATCTGCTCAGTTGTACATGTAAGATATTTTTTACTCTAAAGTGACTTGGAAAAACATGTAGAGAAAGTTGTCGTTAAACTTTGACATTTAAAAAAAAAAGTGAGGAATCATATCTTTCTATTTCTACCTAGACATTATAGAATTTTTTGCATGACACATAATACCAAATTTGGAGTGGTAGGCTTGTAATAGATTACTTACAAACCACCTAATTATCAGTAAATTAGCTTCCATTATCTTCACTTTTTTTACTGTCTTCAAAGTATGAGACTTTTGTTGTCTTCTACATTCTTTATCCCCTTAATATTTTCAGGAATATTTGTACTAATTTGAATGCATATTAATTTGTAGTATCCCTGACAGCATAAAATTTTAATGTAGTCTGGCAAAATCCTAACAACTGTAAAATGTGAATTCACTGGTATTTACTTGTTTGAGAGTATGGAAGATATGGTAGTTGCTTCGTAATCAATGTGTGTGATAGTCTCTGTGGTAACTCTGGGTAACATTTTACCACATTTAGCAGCAGCAAAAGCACTAGACATAAGAATCAATGAAAGAATAACTTCCTTTAATATATGGAAGAAATGCTGAAGTTCTATTTCATTTTTCTGCTTTCTGTTCCTCACTTCAGTGCACCCCTTCCCAGATAATTTCAATGTGTCTCCATTGACAGAAGCATAAAATACTTCTCCCTAGTAGAATTGATTGTCCTGATAGAGATTAAGAATATGTGCTTCAAATAAATTTGGTAAATCTGTTCTTAGAAGTGAATCACTTTTTTCCCCCCTCAGTGGAATGGAGTGCAAAATTAAATATTAGAGTTATGGAACCTGATCCTTATTCAGAGAATTTTGCTGCAGTCTCTCAATCTTCAGAGGGTTCAGACTGTAAGTACAAACTATGCTTTGATAATTATAGGAAATGCAGTACCTAAATTTTCTTTTTGGTGTCTTGAATATTATTTGAAATAAACTTGCCTTCAAATCAGACATTCATTTGAAGCCATTTTGCCTGAGACCCAACCCCTCCTTTCTTCCAACACCAAATATAAATTCAGACTTAGTTGTAGGAGAGCTCCATTACATCCCTTGTTTTTCCACAGCCAATTCGCACTCAGTTTTCAAAAATCCAACAGAGGCCTCACTCCTTTGGTGCATTTCCAACTCCCCTAACAAGTTTTAACTGTCCTCTATGTTTTTGAAACCATTTCTACATATGTCTTTTTTGTACTTCAGACAAAATAGTTCAATAAAATTTTTGTATCTGTCCTCTGCAGTAGTCCCAGTTTTCTGGAACAGGGGTACCTTTTTTCTCTTTTTCTGGTTCATAGTCCTCATTACCAACCTACTTGGTACATAGTAGGCATTTAGTAGATATTTGTTGAATCAAAATCTAAGACAATCCTGAGCTGGACCATTTACTCAGTGGGGTGAGTCCCAGAATTAGTGGGGTCTGAAGTTAGAGCTATCTTTTGCAGGCAAAATGTCATTGTCTATTTTTTTTTTCTTTTTCCTCTAGTGTTTGTATTTAAACCTAGTGAGCCAAGGCCATTGTATATTCAAAAAAATATCTCTAGAGAGGAAGTCCAGTGGGGAGTGTTTGTTCCAAGAGATGTCCCTGAGTTGTTCAGCTCAGAAGCTCACCAGTGGCTGAACAGATCCCAGTTTTACTTTCTAACAAAGTCACAGGTAAATGACCGCCCTCCCCACCCCAAAAAGGTGACCACTTTGTACCTATAATTTTAGAGAGTAATTGTCAGCCCATGACTGTTGATGTGAATTTATTTCTAGATGGAATCGTTTCATTAAAGGATTATTTCCCCAAAAGAAATAACCTGTTAATGTTTAGTACCACTTTACCCACATACCCCTGAACTATGAGGCTCCTTAAATATTTTCTCCATTAACACTCTCTCTCTCTCTCTCTCTCTCTCTCTCACACACACACACACACACACACACACACACACACACACAAAAGAAAACCAGCAGAAGAAAACAAAAATACTTTAAATTGTTTTTATTAGCATGGTTCATTTTTTTTTGTTGCCAGTTCTTAAATCTCTCCTACAAGAACACAATCTTATAACTCTCACAAGGTTATTAAATAAATTTAAATCTTCTCTGTGGGTAGATGTATAATCTTGAAAGACTAGCCTCATTTTTTAACACTTAGTATCACCTTATTTAGATTTGCACTCTACGAATTAATTTTGTATCATTCATTGATCTCTCTTTGCAGAGCTTATTGACATTCAGTACAAAGTCTCCAGAAGAAAAACTCACACCAACAAGCAAACAGGTATGTTTTAGCCATTCAAGGTGCGGACTGCATTGCCTGCCTACAAAGCTAGTTATCTTTTAGAACTCAGTCTGAGAAAAAATGTTTTAAATGAAACTTTAAAACATACATTTGTGAATTGATGTTGGTTTGATTTAAAATGTCAGTAAGATAGGATTGTGATTTAAAAAGTCAAATATGATTGGCCCTCTATATCCATGGGCTACATATCTATGGATTCCACCAATTCTTCATCAAAAATATTCATAAAAAAATGCCAAAATGTATGGGAAAATGTATATAGGTTATATTTAAATACTATGCCATTTTATATGGGGGACTTGAGCATTCTTGGATTCAGAGGGTTCTGGAACAAATTCCCCATGGATACTGAGGGACAACTATAATACTACAAACTTCTTACAAAAAAACTTCTCTATACCACTGCCTTTTTCCACTAAGATAATCACCTCCAACTCTTTTAGATGAAATTTTCATTTAACTTTATATCTCTAAAAAGCATGTTTGTGTCGCTAATTCTGGATTTTGCAGATTTAGTGTTATTAACTCTGATCTATTAAAGCTACTGAACCTGAAATCTTAAGCTTTTTTGCATCATTCCCTGAATATACACAAAACACATTTCCCCTACCTGCCCCCTAATTTTTATCTAATTCAACCCCAGACTCTCTCCAAGTTATTTATGTCTTCTTTTAATATTTTCAGACCCACTAGATATTCTTTGAAATCATAAAGAAGTATCTGCAAAATTCTTCTGACTTTCTTCAATCTGGACTGATTGCTGTATAGATCTGCTACCTAGTAGTCGCCTTAGTATACACATTGAGCATCATTCTAGGGATTCATTTTAGCTCTACTTTATCAGCTCCCACAGTTTTCCTCTTTCTTTGGTCACTCTCTTGCTGCTTTATTATTTCCTATTTGATTGGTTGGTTGAGTAGAGAGATGTTAAAAATCTCTTTCAGCACTTTGAAGGCATTATTTCATTATTTTATAGCTTCTGGTGTTACTACAAGTCTAATACCATTATTATTCTTTGATCCTTTATCCTTGGCTTGTTTGTCTTCATAGAAATTTCACTGAATTTATTTAAGAACTTTGTTGATCATCTCCCATATGCCAGAAACTATTCTAGACCCCTGGGGTACATTAGTGAACATAAACACCTATAAACACCCCCAAGTTTAGAGACTTGTCTATAGTCTACAGGAACATAAAGAACTAAACAACAAGCATTAAGTAACTAAAATATATAATACTTTAGAAGATAATAAGAATTGTAGTAGAATGAAGAATATGTAAGAGGGTAAGTGAGGGGTAGTTTGCAATAAATAGGGAAATCATTGGGGCTGGGATTGTGGCTCAGCGGTAGAGCACTCGCCTAGCACGGGTGGGGCCCAGGTTCGATCCTCAGCACCACATTAAAAATAAAGGTATTGTGTTGTGTCCATCTACACCTAAAAAATAAATATTAAAAAAAGTTTTTTTTAAATAAATAGGAAAATCAAGGTAGTTTTTTTTAATTTGTATATTTGTTCTAATTAGGTATATATAACAGCAGAATGCATTTCGATTCATTGTAGATCTTATTGAAAAGACTTTGCTTTACTTCTGAATGAAATGTAGAACCGCTTAGGGTTTTGAATATAAATCTAAGTAGGAATTAATTATTCCCCACTTACCACCACTCATTTTTCTGTTCTTTTTATGGGACTTCTATTATTTAGTGCTGAGTCTTCTAGAATAGTGCTATTATTTTATTTTTGCCTGGTTTCCATTTTCTGGGCAATTTCTTCATCTTTTATCATCAAATCTTTTTATCCTTCTTGCATGGTCTGTTTCATCAGATTTTCTTTTTTTTTTTTTTATTGTTGGTTGTTCAAAACATTACATAGTTCTTGACATATCATATTTCACACTTTGATTCAAGTGGGTTATGAACTCCCATTTTTACCCTGTATACAGATTGCAGAATCACATCAGTTACACTTCCATTGATTTACATATTGCCATACTCATCAGATTTTTGATTCAATTATTTGGATAGCTATCTTTTATTTTACAGGTTTTCTTCAGTCTGTTCATTTTTTACTGTCTGCTCTTATTTTTAAATGTGGGCACAAGCATCTGTTTGAAAATTCTCTGCCAATGTGGAACTGTCTTCTGGCTGAGCTATTTTGTTGAGAAAATCTGAGTCATTATTTTTTAGTTTTCTTCTCTTACACTAGTCAAATTATACAAATAAAATTCTTCTTATGATCTTGTCTAAAGAATTTAAACCTGTTAGTGTTCTGAGAACTCCCCTGTATGGAGGAAAACTGCCTCCAGCTATGACAAGGATACCACCTGCCCCTGACCCCCCCCCCCCCAAGTCTAAGGACATAACTTTTATTCTCTTCTCCAAGGAATATACTTTTTTTTGGCTTCTGCTGGGGCTTCGAAGGAGATATGGGAATCTAAGGACTTCTGCATAAACTTTTCACCAACCCCTCTTGTTTATTTAGCCCTACTTTCATTACTACTTATAGATTCTGTTGTACCAATTCTTTGACTCTGTACTGTGAATTGGGATGTTTCTTCACTTTCCCATAGCCAGCTTAAAATTCTGCTTTCTCAGCTCTATTAATTTATTGTCCTTCAACCTGCTTCATCCTTCCAACATGTTACTATCCAGGACTCTTCCCCCATTCTCTGTCTTTGAGTTTCTACCCTTTGAAACCCTTGTATTGTCCTTTTTGTAGGATTAGGCAAAGAAACAGTGATAAATGCCTATTTGGTTCATACATCTATGTGTCCATTATTAGCTTTTCCTAGTGGGGTACTAGGCCTGTTGCTTTACCTATGAGACATACTAAATAATTTCTAAAGTTCCTTCCATCCCAGACATTTTATGATTCTACAATCAACAGAATTCCCCCTTTTTATGCAGGTAACTTCCCTTTTTCTTATATCCTTACAGCTATTAACAGAAGAAAGTCTTCCTACAACCCCATTTTATTTCATATTGGGAAAGCACAGGCAACAACAGGATGAAAAATTAAATGAAACACTGGAGAATGAATTGGTACAACTTCCCTTAACCGAGAACATACCTGCAGTTAATGAGGTAAGAAATTAGTTGAGCAAACCATGTGAAATCGATAAAATGTATTAAAGCACCTTAAATTGGCATTTACAAATCACTTTTGAATAATCACCTTTATGCTATACAGTTAATACACTAAATAACGTAACCCTAGGAGTTGGGATTATTTTGGCCTGCACCTGGGGTGAAGGAGATGAGGTTTGCTTTAAATATTGGAAAGTGAAAATGATTTTTTCTTTGGTTTGGCTTTTCTGTGGGAAGAGACATTTTGTTTTTGACTCTTAGCAAAGGGTACTAAGGATTGTAAAGGAACAAACTGTGCCAAAGGATGATATTCTTAAATGAAACACTGTTTTTCTGTTTTTTTATTCCAGCTTCTTCACACTCCAGCTCATGTACTGCCATCTGCTTCTTTCCTGTGTTCCATGTTTATAAATTCATTATTATTATCTAAAGAGACCAAAAGGTAAAATCATTCTTAAAACGTTTGTTATTCTCTATTCTGTTTTGGGAAACAGAATATTATTCCTTATTATTATTCCTTATTATAATATTCTTCCACTGTATTTTCTTTTTATTTTAACTTTAAAAATATAGATAAGAACATAGGATTATTAAGTCAAGTAAAATAAATAGAACATCTTTTTTTGAATTATTTTCAATTTAAGTACCTAAGGATTCAATATGTAATTTTAAATCATACATTTTATAAGTTCACCTATTCTTTTTCCAATAACCCATAATTTTTAAAGTGCACCCAGTAGCATGATTTTTCATTCCCTGTGTCTATATGATTATATTTCTATGTAGGTGTCTTAAATAAGCAAGGTGTTATTACTTAGAAGTTTTTAATGGTGTTTACATCTTATTCTGTTACTACACAAGTGCTGAAGAAATTCCTGATGATGTCGATATGGAAGAAGAAAAAGAAAGTGATGATTCAGATGAAGAAAATGATTTTACAGAAAAGGCCCATGTTACAAATGACCCAGGTTTGGAAGAAGACATTATACATCAGTTGTCAAAATCTGAAGAGAAAGAACTGAGGAAATTAAGGAAAGTGGACTACAGCTGGATAGCTGCTCTTTAGGCCTGGGGGTGGGGGGTGGGGAGTGTTTTGTATTTTTTAATGTTGTCTCTCTTCTTAAAATAAAATATTAAATATTTACAGGCTTTGCATTTTTAAAAAACTGGTAATATGAACCTTTAATTTGCATCATGCTTTACAGTTGCTAGGTATATTCCATCACATCATATTCATAACATTTATATTTAAAAAGTAAACATAAAAACAGTAAGGTATTCAAATTATAAAAGTACATCTCAATGAATATTTACAAAATTGCTGCAAACGGCTTTTTGGCATATGCTATAGACGAAATGTTTGTGATCCTCCAAAATTCATGTTAGAATGGAATCTACACTCTGCTGGTGTTGGCCTTTGGAGGTTAATTAGTTCATGAGGATGGAGCTTCATGGATAGGGTTAGGGTTCTTATAAAACAATCTAGAATGCTCTCTTGCACCCTGTACTATGTGGGGATACAACAAGAAGACAACCATCTAACAACAGGAAAGCAGGCCCTCACCAGACAGCAAATCTGACGCCCTTTTATCATTCTAGCCCCCAGAACTATGAAATAAATTTGTTTATAAGCCACCCAGTCTATGGTATTTTGTTATAGCAGCCTAAATGGATTAAGTATGTTTTAATCATTATTCAAGTAAGGTCCATATTTCCTTTTCTAAAAATAACAGCTACATTAAGATGTATCACAAACCACATCATTCATGTATTTAAAGTGGACAATTTGGTGGTTTTAAGTAAATTCACAAAATTGTGCACCACCATTAAAATTTTAGAACAATTTTATCATCCCAAAACTCCCTTTTTCCTCAAGCTTTCTTACTCCCTATATGACAATTTTTCTATCTTTGTGAATTTACCTATTCTGAACATGTCATATACAAGTGGAATCATGCCATATAGTCTTTTTTTGACTGGCTTGTGAATTAACATCCATTAGTGTCATAGAAGTATCAGTACTTCATTCATAGATATTCTTTTTCTCTTACTTTATCAAAGTCCATAACTTATGAATTCACTCTTTGTATTTTATATTCTATGGCTTTGGACAAATGGCATTTGTCTGTCATAATATTATGCAGGGTATTTATATTGCCCTGAAAATGTAGGGTTAGTTTTTGAGGCTAGTCTTTGAGGTTTATCCTAATCCCAGTAGGACTCTAGCTGTTTATTTTCCCCTGGTTCTTCCTGGTAAACTATTGAGTTTGTGGTTGAGCTTGTTCTCATGGAGCTGCCAGGCTTTTAATTGCTTACCATAAAAATCTTCATTGTTATCAAAAAACACCCTTAGACTTGAACTTCTCCACTACATTTCAAATAATGTCAATTTTCTCTTATGGACTGTTTTTTGCCCTGGGAAAGATCTTAGCCACTGGGCACAAAAGCCCACATCTCTGAAGGACACTCCTACTTCCCAAACTAAACTGAGGCTGAAGCCTTTGATCCCTGTGTCTTCTGACATAGAATTTAAGCCTTATGAGGAGACTGGGCAAGGCAATGAGGCCCCAGGGATTCTCAGGTAGAGGCTCTTGGTTAACCTTTGCAACATGGACCTGGTGGCAAAAAGAAAGGCTGGGAGCTGAGAGGAAAAGAATGAGAAGTTTCTGTCATGCCATGTTGGATTGGGGAGAAAGAAGCAGCTAATGGCTTGAGTGACAGATTTGCTATTCCACCAAGACATTAGATTTTCTTCAAGGAATGTTTGTTTATTTGCCCTTAGGACAATTTCTGGAGACTTTAAATGGTTGAGTCTTTGAAATAGTTTTTACCCATTATGGTTCTGAAAAAGAGGTCCATGGATCTCATTCTGCCATCCCAGCAGCAGAGGTCTCATAAGTCTCAATCTATATCTTCTTTGTCTCTCTTCCCCACCCCCACTATCTGTGCTCAGTGTGTTGAAGAAATCGAAAGTTTCTCACTGATTTTGCAGATTGTTTTAATGACTTAATATTATCCTCTGTCCTCTTCATATTTTTGGTTGTATCTAAAATACTGGATTGTATTTCTGCTATCCAATACCAAATAATGCAAGTGCTATGTAGAACTAATTTTTCTAATAGTTACAATAAAATTTTAAAATAATCAGAGGAAAGTAATGCTAACGATATACTTTTTTAAACCCTGGATATAAAACATTATTTCAACATATAATCAATTTTTAAAATATTTCTTGTGATATTTCACACTTTTTTCCACATGATGTCTTCAAAACTTGTGTATATTTTACACTTACAGCACATCTCCACTTGCACTAGTCACACTTCCCATGCTCAATAGCCACATGTGGCAAGTGGCTACAATTTTGGATAGCACGAATCTAGAGACTTGATCATATTAGCTTGGAACTTTTAACTAAAACAAAGATTGTTTTGGTCTTGTCAGTTCTTTTCCCCTCCCAGTGTGGTGGATTATTATTTTGCCATATTCAGACATGGACATGATATCTCCAAGAAATATTTATTTTTGCAGTTATGTATAAATAACTTTTATAAAGTTAGAAATATAAAATATGCCAATAATATATATTATACATATAATGTATATATATAAAATAAATATTTTATACTTAAAAATCAAATTACTTCAAGTAAACTTGGGACATGTCTTTCTTAAATAGTAATTACTGTATAACCTGAAAAATCATTTTATAAGTATAAATTTAATTATCTTTTCTTCCATTAAAACATGACATCCTTGTTGGGATTATCTTAATTCCTCCTCCAATATTTAAAAACGGTATCAATTTTTTTTTCCCAAAGAAAACTATACAGTAAGGAAGAAATGGCTGCTCATTCCTTAAAACCTGGATTTATGCTCAGCAGATCTGTTTCTCTCAGTTTTTTTACCATAGGAAACTGGTCCCATTGTAGTAGATGAATTCATAAGGACTACTTCTATCCTTCCTCATTGTTCATCTCATTTTTCTATCCAGGCATGAACCCGTCACACTATTGTGTCCACTATGAAAGGTACAGCCTGTAATTTAGGAAATACATAATCTCAACCTCACTAGTAGATGGACCACACAGGCTAACCTCTTACCATGTGTCGTTAATTTCGCACACATCACATTTTGTCTATGATTCCATGTGTCAGATATTACCCCAATTTGGCAAATGAGGAAACAGTCTCCAAAGGGATTAAGTAAATCTTACCTAGATCCCTAGGCTATCAGAAGTGCACTAACACACAAGAATCCTGCCTGTCAAATTCCAAATTGTGTGCCTTTCTAGGATAACCCTGCCTCCTAGAGCTTAAAACAGTTAGTTAGCATTGCAAAGGCATTTACAACTGGGGAGGAACTGTGATAAATGAAATGGCCCAGATTTAGAGCTAATGCCAGCTGCAAACAAAAATTAGATAACTCTGTGACCTGGCTAAAGTCCTTAAACTGTTACCTTCAACTGAGAACTTCCTTCCCATACAGAGGGTTTTGTTTTCCTGACCAGTACTATTATGTTTCAGGTATAGGGAAAGTATGTCAAATTTGAATATTGTGAGATGATGAACTGGAATATATGCAAAATTTTGATGAGAAGTTTATGCTAATTGAATAACCACATATTAATTAGGTAGACGTACCAATCATGTGCTAGAACATCATTCCTCTTTGGGGTTTCATTTCTTATTATAGATCCCACCCCGTATAAAAATTACAGAATACATTGTAATGTGGATAGTGTGTTTTAAATAATTTCAGTTCTTTGTACAATAACTATAGTGGAGCTCTTAGTAGAAATATTTTAAGTTAAATATAACCAGATGGTTAAAATTAACTAAGTCTTATAAATGGCACTCATTTTTCTGTAAGGCTGCTTTACCTGAACTCTACTTCCAAAAGTTATGCTTTCTCTGTTAACTATGTTCCTTGACAGCTGTGAAAATGACAAAAATCACCTTGACACCAAAGTCAAGATGGGGAGTGAGGAAAGAATGGTTAACAGGTATATGGGTGAGGTTGGAGAGGAAGAAAAACTTCTAGTATTCTATAGCACCATAGGACAGTCATGGTTAACAACAGCTAATTGGCTCTTTCAAAATAGCAAATAGAGATGATTTTGAATGTTCTCAGTGCAAAGAAATGATAAATGTCTAAGATGATGAATATACCAATTGCTCTGATCTAATCATTACAGTTTATATAGCGTCTTGAAATGTCACACTTTGGCCCATAAATTTGTACAATAACTATGTGTACATAAGAACAAAATATGTTAAGTAAATAAAAGAGAAAGAGAAGAAAAGGAAAAGGTACTAAAAAGGCAAGTAGTAAGGCAGAGTGGATGGAGCACAACCAGGTGGTGAAGAGCCATGGAAGGTGAGGTTTGTGCTGATGGGAAGACAGCATTCCTGCCTCACTGTGGGTCCTCAGTTCACTCTGCAGGGGACATGGAAACTCTCTGTTTACCTTGCTAAAATACACTTTAGAATAATGACTTTAATTCCCCTCCAGATTCTTTTTTTCCATTCTTCAAAGTCCTCTTCATCAACTGCAGTGCTTGTTTTTGGGTAGCATATCTTAAAGCTGTTAACTGAAAAGCTTTCACCCATTGAGGTATTGTGAAATGACATGCAATAATATGTGTATAACCTCAAAATTTTTTAACTAAAAAAATTAAGTCCAACTGACTGGGTAAGGAAAATAATGTTGCATGAGATCATGAATGTTATTTCTTTTTGTTTTGTTTGTGTTTGTTTTGCTGTGCTGGGAATCTGGGGAATGAACATTTTATTTCTTGGAAGTCACCTCTACTCAAGAGCAAAGCCCCAAAGATCAAGATTTATCTTAGTCTTTAATAAAAGGTATTAAATTTAAAAAAAAATAAAAGACTGTATCACCACCCAATCATCACCAAAATGGGAAAAGAGATGAGATCCCAGAAGGATTTAGAATCCCAGGCATATCCTTCACTGATGAATATCTCTGAGATTAAAACAGAAATAAAAGTAACCAAGATTTTATAGTAGTATAGTATGGGGTGATGTGCAAATGTAGAATAGAATCAAACAAACCACTCAACCACAGAGATGCCATCAAAGATTGTATTGTTTAAATTCCTTTTTGTTTTCCAAAAATCATGAGCAAACCACTTAATCTCTAACTTGCAGACTTAGACAAAATGACCCCTTGCAGCTCTGCTAATGTGTGACCACAGAACTAAATTTGATGCCAGAATATGCAATATAGTCCCCATTCCCATGCTATGCCCCAAAATGCCAATAAACTGGTCTTGGATATACTAAATGTGTGATACATGTATATGAACTGTGGAGACATGGCTATCTTAGTTTCCTGTCTTCAGGTATGACATACCTTCTTTGGTTTAGAAACTCCTTGGGAGAGCTAGGGATATAGTTCAGTGGTAGAGCACTTGCATGGGTGAGGTCTTGTATTCAATCCCCAGTACAAAAAAAATTAATTAATTTAAAAAATTTTAAAAGCTCTAGGAGATCAGAGCACTTGGTTCAAAATGAAATAATCAGACATGAAAGTCCACTAGTTCCTCCCATTGTCTTGTTGAGTTTTGATAATCTTTGTTAATCAATGGTTACCTACTTCAAGGGAAGGATGAAC
Organism: Spermophilus citellus; assembly: GCF_964194105.1. NCBI lineage: Eukaryota > Metazoa > Chordata > Mammalia > Rodentia > Sciuridae > Spermophilus > Spermophilus citellus. Next base: position 91,425,220 of record NC_138192.1, read on the forward strand.
ATGTGCTCTGAAAACAAGCACTTCAAATGCAAATATTGATATTACACTCTAGCTCACATAAGGAAGTAAACTTAAACATCTCATTTCTTCAGAAATGCCTGTCTGCAGTTGTGAAATCCAAGTGCCCGAGCTCAGTTTCATCTGGTGAGCAGCATTTCCGCCAGAAGGAAGGCTAGGATAGGAGTCCGAAGACCACTCATTCCAGTTCTATCTCTTAATAGCTTGCTTTGTGCTTATGTTCACTTATTTGAGCTCTTACTTTTAATCTCTACAATAAAAGGAATACATTCCATTAGATGGTCTTCGGAGGCCCTTTCTTGACTCAAATTGTGGTTCTCTGAAGTGCCCAGAACCCTGTTGTTCTTATCCCAAAATGTGCTACTTAATTCTAGCCTCCTTCCATGCAGTAGGAAAGTAACAAAGCAGCTTCAAAGACTGTTTCTGAATGAGAGAGAAGATTCTGTACAGAAGCTCAAGATGTTCTTGGCCTGAGTCTCTATAGACCTCAGAGAGCAGGATTGGAGTCAGACTCCTCATTAATAGCAACCCCAGCAAAAAACATGGAATGAGGAGCAGTCTGCATGACACACAGAGACACTCATTTTTGTTGAATGAAGACCATAGAATGAAGAAGGTAAGAGAAAGGAGGGTTGTAGCTTTATTTACATTCAGCAGTCAAGATGAAAATGAAGATGTGTATACACACATCTTTTTCCTAGCTTACAGGTACTTGCATAAACCACTGGGAAGTAACATCTTCTATAACATGGGCAGTGCAGTCTGTGAATGTTAGGCAGTGAAGGAAATTTTGGAACTCCTGTTAAATAAGTGCCTCACTCTGTTCAACTCCATTCCACGGTAACCAACCTGTGTAATACTCTTCCCTCATCTCTCCCAGATCATAACCTTGGCAGAAAATATCCCATTGGCTATCAAAGACAATCTAAAGAAACCCTGAACACTACAAAATATACCATATTGTCCAGGTCCCTTATAGAAAGGGACAGAAAAAGGTGTGATTGGCTGTAGAGAATGTACCTTTACTATCATGTTCTACAATTAGGAATACCTTGAATTGAGAACAAGAAATTGCTCTTATGTTTGCCTTTGCCTTATTCCTGATTCATCACAGGAACTTTCTCTTACTGTGACAAATTTGACCATTCTATTTCTGCTTCTTTTTTAGAGCATCTCTATAACAAGAACAATTTCTGTAACAGTCACATGGGCTACATTTACTATTAAAGATGTCTTATCTGCCCCAGGGAGCTCTTGGAATGCAAAAAAAGAGAAACTCAAACCCCAGGCTGGGACACTATGGCTTTGCAAAATTACTGGGAAACCACTTGAACTTTCATGGCATGCATTTCCCCATGGGGAAAGTTTAAGGCAAGGAGACTGAGTCACCTCAGGGGCCTTTCAGCCTAGATTGTCCTTGACTTTTGCAATTCAAATGGCAGTTAGTGCTCTGATAATGGTAATTCATTGCTGAATGTGCTAATAGACCAGAGAACTCTACTATGCTGTATAACATACTTTACACAACTAAAAAAGGAGTTATGGCTCAACACACCTTCACCTGACATAGAGGGCAGTGATGCCCACCTGGGTCCTGCCCTGGTCAATACTCTAGCCCAAATGTGTGTGTGTTTGTGTTGTAGAGGGTACATGGAGTCAAAGGTAAAACAAGTCATCACAGAGATCCTTGTAAGTTTCTTAAGGACCCCAGAGTTATACTACTAAATAACAATAATGAGAATAAAACCCAATGTTTATTGCTATCTCATCATGTGCCATTTAATCCATACCTTAGAATATGCAATCTTATTATCTCTGTCTTGCAGGGTAGGACATTGAGGCCCAGGAAAGTTTGGAAAATGCCCAAGGTCAAAGTTCTGGTCAAGAGATAAGCCAAGAGTTGAACTCCATTTTGTTCTAGGACTGATCCGTTAACCACTATGTACCCAAATCAGTAAGTGAGATTTATCACCACTACCATCACCACACCACCATCCCCCAACATCACCCATCCCCCAGCATCCTATAAACATGGTACTCCCTTCCAGTATGGAACATCTCCCTTTTGACTAGGCTGGGTCCCCCACCCCCTCCCAGGAGTTGCTCCTAGAACTGCAGTAACCAAAGGTCCCAAACCTCCAAGTCTTCTGACCTTTAGCTCTTGTACCCTCTTTAATCTGTTAAGTGCCTCTGTAAATGTAGGGTTCCAGGGCCCCACCCGTCCTTCCAGCTAGTCATGAGACGGTAGAATGACAGCCCCTTCTTCCCCCATCCCCACCTTCAGGAAGCCCTTTGGTCTCCTTCCTACCCTCTTCAGCCTTGCCACAGCCTGAACTGCTCTGCAAATCCTGGACATCATCCTGATGCTGCTCAGCCCAGTGAATGCCTGGAACCTGCCCTAATAGAAGGTGACTTCCAGCCTCAAAAACATACCATTGTCATCCCAGCTGGTATGAGATGGTCTGTGGATATCTTTCATGGTACAGAGCCTGGCTCATGCTGTATAGGCCTCCCTGATAGTGCTGCCCAGGGAGCTGGAGGCCTCCTACTCCCTTCACGTCCCCACCCTCCTTCTAATTCTGCTGGGTCTGCTAGTCAGCCTCTCCAAAGCCAGGTACGACACCCATGTGAGTCTACCAGCCCACTTGGTGCTCCCGTCTGGGATTATCTTCCTTATTCTGGAACTGACCCTGGTCTCCATCTGCTGCATAGCCCACAGCATTAAGTAGAACATGAAAGAAATATGAAAATTGTCAGAATCAAAATGGAGTCTCTTGCGTCAACCCTAACCAAAACACACCATAGTTAAGTGGCTGGTTATGAGGGAAGGGATTTACACACAATTGCCTGATAGTAATTATCACAAAAGACACAAGCTTGGACAACAAGCTTGCACAGAGGCCACCACAACCTTCCACAAAAGATACTTCTACAAGTACATCTCCCAGCATGTGTTCAACCTCAGACTAATGCCACTCTTGCTATTAATCATTGTTGACCCCGGAGTACAGTTTCAAAATAGCTGATGTAATACTTCTAATTTATGCCTTTAAAGACTTTACCTTGCCCCGTGTGTGTGTGTGTGTGTGTGTGTGTGTGTTGTAGAGGGTACAATATGTATATGTTTTGAATATGTTCATATTTACTATGGCACAAGTATTTCCATTGCAATTCTCTGCTATTAGCATTGTAATGCTCTGCCAGTCCCATATTAGATATTATTCCTTGAAGAATATCTCTCTGATTTTTTAAATTTTTTTAGAATGACAGATTTCAACAAGCATCTGGAGACAGAGACCTCCCTCAGCCTCAGCTGGACTGCCTCTGCCTCCTACCTTTTGTTGTATGGAATGTGTATGGGGGAGAGGTCTGGAATGCTGTAAGTACCCCCGTAGGGTTCCAGGGCTCCAGCTGTTGCTTTCTTAGTGCATTCAGGTTGCTATAACAAAATACCACAGACTTAGTAACTTATAAAAACAGACATTTATTTCTCACCATTTTGAAGGCTGGGAAGTCCAATATCAAAGTGCCAGCAATCCTGCCTCTGGTGGGAGCCAGTTTCCTCACAGAAAGTCATTATAGGGTCCTCCGGCCTACAGTTCTTTAATGAAGCCATTCATTTTATTCATAAGGACCCTATTCTTATTATCTGATCAGAGATATTTACCAAAAGCCCCACACTCTAATACCATTACAATAGGGGTCATGATTTAAGCATGTGAATTTGGGGGTGAGCACAAATCTCCAGCCTATGGCAACCTCTCTTAGTTCTGCCTCCACCCTGTTCGCTACCTGTTCGGGGTCCTCTAAGTATTGCACTAAGAATTATGTCTAAGGATGAGAGAGTGGCACAGCAGTTCCCTTGACAATGGGGACTATCCCTCTTGAGGAGAATTCATCTAAGAGATGGTGAGATTGACAGTTTGGGTCTTGGTTTCATCTTTTGTTTTTGTTTTCTGGTGTTTTTATTTTTTCCAGAGTTTTTTGAAAAAAATCATTGAATGATGGAGCCAAGAAGATAACTCAGATTTGCATCCTGAACCCTGCTGCTGGGAATCTCACCTTTGGATGATGAAGCCAAAGAGATGATGGTTTGAAACATCAAGGTCTTCCTCCATGCCTCCTCCATGCCTGGAAGTTGGAGCTCCTGGACACATCCCCATCTTGGAGGCAAAATGGGGCTGCAGAGGCAGCCGACAGGGCTGCTTTCTGTCCTGGCTCTTCCTGACAAGATAGTCTGCATCTAGAGATGTTACTGCAGAGGGAGGATCCTGCCAGACCTGTAGCCCTTGGACCCCCACCTCGCCGAGTTTGTAAAAGACCCCCACCCCCACCCAGGAGTCGCTCCTAGAACTGCAGTAACCAAAGGTCCAAAACCTCCAAGTCTTCTGACCTTTGGCTCTTGTATCCTATTTAATCTGTTATTTTGTTACCTCCAGGACTGAGATTTCTGGTCCCCAGATTCCCCAAACTTCTAATTTTTAGCCACTGCATGTTTCTGTCTATGACCTGCCCCAGACTTAGAAGGTGTTTTGTTGTTGTTGTTGTTGTTGTTCTAAGCAAAGGATGTTATGTTTAAAAAAAGAAAAGAAAAGAAAAATGCATATGGGGAGCCATCCACAGGTCAGGTCACATCTGGGCCCTCAATTCCCTTGCCAAAAAACTCAGGAGATAATTCTATAATTATGCTAACGATCATTGAGGTTTTAATGTTCATCTTAATCTTATCCTGAATATACACACAAAGTGTTCTGGATTGGAATTAGATTTCTTATTACTTACAGTAAATAAGTGATATGCTGACCACCCCCAGGATGTCACAATTAGGTTAAATGTCTTATGTCACAACCAAATAACTCATCCCCTAGGTAGGAAATGAGGAAAAGTTACTTTTCTCTGCTTCTAGAGGAGGGAGGTCCCGTTCTCAACTCTCCCCAAACAGTCTTCTTAGGAAGATAATGGTCTGAGTCCTTCCTCCCACTTAAAGAAAACATCTCCAGGGGCCAGATGACTTCATGTGTCCCCAAGGTCTGGGCTACCTACCCATAGAGGAAATAGCACCTCCACCTTCTGGGCACCTCAGGGCTTGACCTTGGCTTGACCTCTGGATCTTTCAGAGATATTAAAGAATATTTATTACTATTTCATATCAGAGCAATTAACTAGACAAATGGTGTGGATCCAGTTCTCATGATATGTGAGGAGTGCCAGGAGGAGAACTAAGAAGTTCAAATAAAGCTTTATCGGCCCCCTTCATGCCCATGATGTCTAAACATATTATGGAGTGCTTAGAAATTTACCATATCAAAAATTCAATTTTATTCAACAAGTTTTTTATTTTATACTTTTCAAAGGTAACATCCGTTCCTGTGCTTACATTACAGTGGTGCCTATGACCAGTGTCTTAGGACCTGGAATTATGCCTTACCCAATTTCAAAGCAGGCCCATTGTCAACACAGAGAAGCAGACTTAAGATCAAATGGCAGGAGAAATCTTTAACCACATGCCCTGCCATTGAACAACCTCGGGAAAACTGCTGCCTCACTGACATTGTCCACAGCTGTCCTGGGGACATGTGCTATTAATAGAAATTTATCAATCCAGAACCCTCAGCAGATCACAAAACACGGTGCCTAAAGAAGGCCTCAGTGCACATGTGGTGGCACAGGCCTGTTGTCCCAGAGGCTCGGGAGGCTGAGGCAGGAGGATCCTGAGTTGAAAGCCAGCTTCAGCAAAAGTGAGGCTCTAAGCAACTCAGTGAAACCCTATCTCTGTATAAAATACAAAATAAGTCTGGGGATGTGAGTCAGTGGTCGAGTGCCCTTGAGTTCCAACCCTGGTACCCCTCCAAAAAGAATGCCTCAGTGATCTTAGTAAACTAAAAAGTGGGTAGAAGAGTGAATAGCCTTGAAGTTACATGACTTACCAAAATCAAATAATAAGTGATAGAACTCAAATTATAATCCCGGATTGGGGTTTTTTGTACCAAGTATTGAACCCAGAGGTGCTTAACCACTGAGCCACATCCTCAGCCCTTTTTATTTTTTACTTTTTAATATTTATTTTTAGTTGGATACAATATCATCTTTGTTTTATTTATTTTTATGTGGTGCTGAGGATTGAACCCAGGCCTTGCACATGCTAGGTAAGCGCTCTACCACTGAGCCACAACCCCTTTTTATTTTGAGACTGGATTTCACTTAGTTGCTTGAGGCCTTGCTAAGTTGCTGAGGCTGACCTCAAACTTGTAATCCTCCTGCCTCAGCCTCCCAAGCCACTTGAATTATAGATGTGTTCCATCGAGCCCAGCATAATTCCAGTCTTTTGACTACAAAACCAGAATATTATCGAGTACTTACTTTTTATGTAAGTCTAGACAAACCCTCAATAATATTAATAATATAATTTTAATTATTATTATTTTTTGTTCTTGTTCTTAGGACATTAAAAGGTTAAAACGTCTTAAACCAGACAAGCTTAAGAAATACTATAAGAATACATTGAAGGCTTATTTGTTGTCATAATATCCCAACTTGAATATTAGAAAAATGGCAGTTGTAAGTGACTAATTGGTTGCAGCACAATTTAAAATGGCTTTTTTTTTTTTATTTTTTGTGCTGGGATTGAACCCAGCATGTGAGGCAAGCACTCTACCAACTGAGCTGTATCCCCAGTGTCGCATCATTTTTTTTCATAAACTTTTTTTATAAACATTTTTATTAAAGGAATGTTTTAGTGCAGAATGCTTAATGCCAAATTATCACAGTTTCATTTAAATTGAAACTCTATTTAATGGAAGATGGTTAACCCAAGGATTGTACAGCAGATGGTTTCTGCTATGTAATGCCAGTTCTAGACAATAAAATACAAAGCACATCACAGCTGCTCTTTTCCCCCACAGCTCTGCTGAACCCCAAAGCAGGGAGATACTCAGACAAACCTGAAACAAAACAACTCAGATTATTGACACAGAGGGATTCCTAATTGTTAGAAATACATTTTGACTCAGCTGTACATCAGATTAGCCAAGGGGTTCTTGCAGGTGTTTGTTCCAGAGTTGAAAAGAGATTTAGTAAAAGTAGGTAAAAAAATCATAGTCTGGAGATGCATATTCTACAAAATTACTTTGCATATACATTTACTATCTGTAAACACTAGCAATGTACATTAGACAGAGTAACTTCACAAGTTAGATATAGATTTAAAAAAAAAAAGATGAAGTTGTAGCATGATTTTTCAAAGTCCATAGGAATCCCGCCTAAAAAGTTGGAACACCTGTCAATAACACACTTCCATTACACAGAGGTTAAGGCATCTCTGAGCCCCAAGGGTTTGACAAAACTGGATCCACTGGCTTTCAATACAACCATATCTTTACCACATGATAGATAACATTTTTTACCTGTAGTGTCTATTTACAATTGCTCTGCCCTGTGACAGACAATAGAATCCTTCAGTAAGCCAAAACCATTATTTAATATGCTTGGAAAAAAGGAAATCATTAGCTGTTTCAGTACATCTAAGTACATAATGACTCTATGTACAGTTCATGCTGGGATAAATACTGCCTCTCTGAGAAACTGCACAACAGCCCAGCCATGAACCCATACTTTAGATGAAGATGGTATATAAATACCAGCTCTAATCACAAATACGATCATATTCTGCTGGGTCTCATTGACCTTGCTCTTCTGATGTCTTTTTTTTAAATATGTTTTTTTAGTTCTATAACTTTATTTTTTAAATTTATTTTTATGTGGTGCTGAGGATGGAACCCAGAGCCTCACACACACGTGAGGCAAGTGCTCTACCACTGAGCCACAACCCCAGCCCCTCTTCTGATGTCTTTTGAAGGATTTTTTTTTATCTTCTCAAGTGTCTTTAGTTATGAGTCTGTGTATATGTGTGTGTGTGTGTGTGTGTGTGTGTGTGTGTGTGTGTGTCTGAATATCCCCATCTAAAATGGTTTTAAGGACTCCTTCTTGGTCACACTATCTTTAGAAATTCCTACATAGACCATAACATTAGCTGGATCAGATATATTTAAATAAAGATTTATTTCTCCATATTTCTAATCTTCTTGATTAAATTATTCATAATCATTATACACTGTGAGGCCCAGATCTGACAAAGTAAGTAGTCAGGCAGTCTAGAGACCAAATCCAACTTGCCTTCTCTCCTGTGTACTCAAGCAATGGAATGTGGATATCAGATCATCAAACCTGGAGGGCATCATGTCTTTAAAATCTCCTGGTGGCTGGTATTTAAGTTTTATCATCATTAATCCTTTTTCAGTTTCAGGTGATTTGGAACAACTTCAAATCCACTCCAGAAGTCTTCTACAGTAGCCTACAAAATCATTTTATTGGTCCTACAATTAACTAGGTCAACTTCCTGATTACCAAACTCTTTGCTGAAGAATTCAGGTTTCTAAAGTTCAATGTTCAATTTGTGATTCATTCCTGACACCCTCTCTGGCTGCCCTCATTTTTTGTATTCCCCAAACACATACCAGTTGCTCCTGTTGTTGCAATCTTTCAAGAAAAGCAAGCAATTATCGAAGAGTCAGCATCAGAATACTGTCTTATCATCAATCCTTGAGGCCTCTGACTCGAGGACATGTCTTATTTTCCACCAAAGACACAAGGATGTCATCAAAAACATTCAGTGCATCCTGGAGTCCATTTCTGTCTCTATTTTCCTTTTGGTGTTCTGGCCAGTTAGTCCTACCAGCCAGTTTAAAGGACATGCACTGGCTAGACAGGCAGACTTTGTGCTGCCAGCTGGCTTGGAGAATGCACCCCACCCATGGCTGCTATTTCAGGATTGAGGGATCCTCCTGGGGCACAGTACCCAGAACAGATTCTTCTCCAACTAAAGAAGTCTGTTTTATGCCCTTCTTTGAGACTGGCTTTGAAAAGTTCTTGAATTGCCCATTTGAATAGAGACAGTTTATCTTTCTTCTACATTTTGTACTTACAGTGATGAACAGTTTCCAACAGCATAAAGAGTTTTTCCAAGAATCTCTGTGTAGGCCTCAAGTTCTCTGGCTCATGTACCTGACTCTTCATGCATCTCCAACATAAAGTCAGCACTTTATTGGAAAATTTTCCCCTTCTTCTGGTAGCAAACCTCAATAACTTGTCCAGATTGAAGATGGTGGTATCCCACACAGCACACAGTTCTTGAACTCCTTGACAGTCTATTCATGGTAATCTTCCTAGAGATGTTCTTACTATGTGGCTCTTTTTTTCTTTCTTTTCTTTTTTAAAAATATTTTTTAGTTGTCAATGGACCTTTATTTTATTGATTTATATGTGGCGCTGAGAATTGAACCCAGTACTTCACACATGCTAGGCAAGTGCTCTACCACTGAGCCACAACCTCAGCCCCTGTTGTAGCTTTCTTTAAAAAAAGAATTCCCCATTTGACAGAGTGGTCTTCAATGTTGACCAGGATGTTCTTTGCTGTATCCAAATCAATCCCAACCAAGTTTTTAATTAAAAGCATCCTTAAGTTAATTGCTTCATTGTTTCATTTTGTAGGTTGTACCCCAAAGAGGGAGCACAGAAGAAATTATCAGGTTCTGACAACCTAATAAATAGGAAGAAGACAGGTTTCCCAGCGTCTATGTGAATAGGCAAGATAACAGGCACCCTTTTCTCTTTGGTCTCTCTCTCCTCAAACAGTAACTAGTAGGTCTAAACTGCCATACTAGGTATGTTAAGTTAAAAATTCCTTAGAGGGCAAGAAATAGATAACCTGACTCAATAAGAATTCTAGAGATAGGTAGTTGCCAATGTGGACCAACCAATAAAACATACCATCTTTTTTCCCCATATTTTTATTGGTGCATTTTAAACACCAATAAGGATTTGTTGTTATATATATTCATACATGCACATGTCATAACAATATAATTTGACCAATACCATTCCCCAGTATTTCCCTTTGCCTCCCCACCCCTCTTTCCCTGGTCCCTTTCCTCTATTCTACTGATCTCTCTTTGATTTTCTCATATCCTCTTGAGCCCAGATTTTCTATTTGCTCCATATCCTTAGCTGTAAATTTTCATCTGTGCCTTTCAACTATGGTCTCAAGATAGACATTGAATTTTCGAGAAAGGAAAAAAGGAACCATTGCTAGTCCTTACACTTTTTCCAGGGAAGCAAAAGGATTTCTAGAAGTCCTCAATAGACTGTTACCAAATAGTTTAACAGCTAAGAACAGGTCTTTTGGCCACTACTAGTTTCAAGAGAATCTAGAAATCAAGTGTTCAGGAAAAAAAAGATAAAAGGATTTGCTTAGTCTGATATGATTCAACCTCTGGATCTGGGCAGATTTCCATCCTGTATTACTGTACTTCATAACAACAAGCAACCTCAACATCTTAGTGGTTTTTTTTAAGAACAAACATTTGTTCCTTATTTATGAGTGTGTAGGTCATCTGTGAATCTGCTGGATTTGGTCAGGATTGACCAGGCATGGGCCCAGGTTGTGTATGTTTTCATATATGCCCCATACATGTCCTTATTCTGGTACTATTGGCCACCCAGAGCATGTTCTTCTCATGATATATGGGAGATGTTGAAGAAGCCAGATAAAAACCATGCAAAAAAAAAAAAAAAACACTTAAGAGTTTCTCTATGTTCATGTCATGTCCAGTAACATTCCACTTGCCAAACAAATCACCTGGCCAAGTTCAACACTAATGGAGCAGGACTATATGTCCTCCCTGTTCCAGTGGAAAGTGCTACAAAGTTGCATGCCAAAAGATACAGATGTATAATTCACTACAGAGAGGGAATGAAAGACCTGGAACAAAAGTCCAGTCTATCACCTCATTTCAAACAAGACCGATGCCTGACTGCAAGCAAGAAAGGAATGACTGCCGGGTAGCCATCCAATAGTAACTTCCACATTAGAGTAGTTGAAATAAGCCTTAGAAATTACTTTTCTTCTTTAGTAGGCAGGAGGGAGAGGAGAAAAGTGATGAAACAGTAGAGTTGCAGTTTTTTTGTTTTTTGTTTTTCCTGGGCTGGGGTTTCTGCTACAGCCTTGATATTGATTCCAGAAGGGCAGAGCTGGATATATTTACCTCAGAATCTGAGTGCTATAAATCCTACTATTCTCTAATGTATGTTCTCCATGTTTAATCTAAAGTATTTTTGAGCATGAAGAATATGAGCCTCAAACATAAAGTTTCTGTAAATTCCATTAAAAAATTCATACATTAATTCAGTGCTTGCTTTAGTTAGCTTTTTCACCTTTGTAACTAAAAGACCTGATAAGAAAAAACATAGAGGAGGAAAAGTGTATTGGGCTATTTGGGGCTCATGATTTCAGAGGGTCTCACTCAGTAGATGGCAACGCCATTATTTTGGACCTGAGGTGAGACAGAACCTCACAGCAGAAAGGTGTGATGGAGGAAAGCAGCTCAGGACATAATTATCAGGAAGGAGAGGGAGAGGGAGAGGGAGATGGAGAGAGAGAAGGAGAGGGAGAGGGAGAGGGAGAGGGGGGGAGGGGGAGAGAAGGGGAGGGGGAGGGGGAGGGAGAGAAACTGACTCCACTCATCAATAACAAAATATAAACCCCAAAAGCATACTCCAAGTAACCCACCTCCTTCTACCCATACCCTACCTGCCTACAGCTACCACCCAGCTAATCTATATCAGTGGATTAGTTCATGGATTGGGCTAAATAGAGATCTCATAACCCAATCATTTTACCTCTAAATTTTCTTTTTTTTTTTTTTAAAGAGAGAGTGACAGAGGGGAGAGAGAGAGAGAGAGAGAGAGAGAGAGAGAGAGAGAGAGAGAGAGAGAGAGAGAGAGAATTTTTAATATTTATTTTTTTTTAGTTCTCGGAGGACACAACATCTTTGTTGGTATGTGGTGCTGAGGATCGAACCCGGGCCGCACGCATGACAGGCGAGCGCGCTACTGCTTGAGTCACATCCCCGGCTCCCTCTAAATTTTCTTGAACTGTCTCACACATGAGCTCTCATGCATGAACCGCTGGGTCTGATCCTTAGCACCACACATGCACATGTGCATACATGCACACACAAACACAGGTAAATTATTTTAAGTTAATATTCTTAGAATTCATACACCTAAATAAACTGAGAGAAACCAAACGTTACAAATGCAAATTCTTCCAGAGCTAGGACATGATATAAATGTGCTAAAGCAGTGTTAGTTATAGTGAGAGCCAGAGGTGGTCTGTGTGACCAATAGTATACAGCAGAAATGACAGTAGGTTACTTCTTAGATTAGGTTGAAAGATGCTGTTGCTTCTGTGATTCTCCTAGTCTCTCCCACTAATTCTCATATCACTCTTGGGGAAAACACTTGCCATGATCTGAGAAAGTCTATGAAAAGTCCATGGTGAGATATTGAGGTTTTCTGGTAATGACCACCTGAAGACATCTTAGAGACAGGTCCTGAAGCCCCAGTCATGCCTTCAGATATCTACAGATGCCTGCAACCTTATGAATTGCCCTAAGGAAGAACCACCAGTCAAATTCACTCTGGGATCCTGATCCGAAGAAACTACACAAGATAGTAAATGTTTGTTTTTTAACCGCTAAGCATTAGTGTATCTTATTGTACAAAAATAGATACACAAGAATACACAGCCTTTGTCACTCAGGGATTAGGAAGCTGCCACTGTCACATCTGCCCCTCATTATATATTTTATATTTTATAATATATATAATTATATATTATATATATTATTTATGCATCATACATAGTATACTTAGTATATAACATATTACATATATTAAATACTATATAATATAATGTATATATAACATATTAGTGTCTGAATTCTGAAAGGCTCATATAATAAAAAGCCAATTCCTAGTCAATGGTCATATTGGCAAACAGTTGAAATAACAGGATTATGACCTCTGCCTCATTTCACCTTCTAAATTCACATAGTAAAAGGAAGTCATATGGATGCCAAGTGCACATCTTAAATAACTAAATGACAAACCTAATTTGCCTTTAGAATAGTAGCTGAACGAAAGATGAGGCAGTTCAACGTAGCTATTAGGTTTCCAGGGGTGCACTATGGGAATGCAGTGTTTTAATCAGCATTCCGTGGCTATAACAAGTACCAGAGATAATCAAGTTATAAAGAGATTTTGGAGGTTTCAGTCCATGATCAATTAGCCTCTGTTGTTCTGGGTCCTGTGGCCATAGAGCACAACACGGGGTGGGGGTGGGGTGGATATGATGGAGCAAAACACGCTCCCCACTACCAGGAAGCAAGAGAGAGGGCTAGGAGAGGACCAGGATCCCATAATCCCTTAAAGAAGATGCCCCCAATGAACCAAAGACCTCTCAGTAAACCCTACTTTTTAAAGTTTCCATCCCCTCCAGCCTGGGGACCAAGCCTCTAACAAATAGGCCTTTGGGAGACATTTAGGATCCAAAGTATAGGACACAGTAAAAGGTAGTTGAATGGGTGTCACTGCCTGTTCAGCACATCTATCTCAATGAGCTACTATGAACAATGTTATGCAAATTATTTGAAAATAAAAGTGAATAAAAAAATGGAAAAAAAACCTAAAACCAGAACACTAATGACCAAAACTGATTCAGAAAGAAGAGCAAAATCTGAATAAGCCATATCTATTAAAGAAATGTTATCAGTAATCCAAATCCTCCTTCAAAAATCAGTAACAGGCTGACAATTTTAAAACCAAGTTTTACCAGAATTACAGAAACACTTAATTCCTAAAACACATATTTTAGGGTTGGGGTTCTGGCTGAGTGGTAGAGCGCTTGCCTAGCATGTGTGAGGCACTGGGTTCAATCCTCAGCACCACATATAAATAAACAAATAAAATAAAGGTATTGTGTTCATCTACAACCACAAAGTTTTTAAAAAACACATTTTTAATAAAGAAAAAAATACAAATAAATGCAAAGCTATGAAAATTTTGCAAAGCTAAGATAATTTTGACACGAAATTTGGACAAGGGTTGTATAAGAAAAAGTTATAGGTAATCTTGCTGATAAATATGGATATAAGAACTTCTAAATAAAGCATTAGGACATTGTAATCTTTAATGTTCAAAAATATAACCGTATCATAAGCAACTGTGAACCTAGGACTTCAAGGATTTTCCATCATTGTTAGGTCTATTTATGGAGACCATCGGCATGTGAGCTCTATTAAATCCTTGGTAATAAAGGAGATTCCCTAGGAAAAACAGAGATAAAGTGATTTGCAGGAACATGATCTCAGAATTCTAAAATCCTATGAAGGAGACCCCAGAGAAGCAGCCACTGAAGCTGGGAGTGGGAAAGAGGTGCTGAGGTATGGAAAGAAGAAAGTTCCGAGTGGGCAAGGGCTGGGAGGTCAGGTAGAACAAGGACTGAGAACTGATGATTCACAATGATGGCCACTGCTCCTACGATAAGCACAGTCTTTGTGGAGCAATGGACAGAAGCCTAATTGGAATGGGTGAAAGGAAAATGGGAAATGAGGTACTATGATCAATAAAAAGCTTCACTTAAAAATTTGCACTGAAAAGCTTTCCCACAAAGAAAATAATTTTGATAAAAATGGAAATTTTGTAATATTTTAACCATGAATATCAATCAAGGCTATAAACAGTCATTAAATTGCTAATATTTAGAAAGAAGGTCAAAACAACCTCATATAGAAATATCAGGGGAAAATTATCCCACAGAGAGGTCAAAATATGACCTACACTGATTTGGTCAATTTCCTTCCAAGTGTTTCCCTGTATTCAAACTAAGCAGCTGAGACCCCTCCCCACTATTCTCAAGGATTTTTAGTTGTTAACCTCTCTCCTGTGCTATTGCTACAGTAGTTCCCCTTGGGTTAATGGGTGCCCTAAGAATATTACAGCCAGGTATCTAAGGCCATCAACCATACCGTGCCAGAAAGAAGACTTAGGTGTGGGCTAGGTTTGTTCTGATGAACAATCAGTAGCAAGTCAGTGATGCAGACAGAAGAAAGTTCTACTGAATGATCAGTAGGCATAGGCCCTTGGTGCTGGCCCTGTGGAATTCTCTCTGCTAGGAAGTGTAGGTAGCTGCCTGGCTGACAAGGCCTCTGATCCAGTGTGGTTCTGGGTGCCTCCCAGTGGTCCTTCAACCCACTAGCTTTATATATTTTGTACAGATTTGGCCTCTCAAGGACCACTTTCTCCATTTAAGGGCTCCTAGTATCCAGATTCTCTACATACATATTTTGCCTTCTTTAACTATCTCCTATGCTCCTTTCTCCTGAACACTTTTTCAATTGGAGGAAAATATATATATATTTTTTTTTTCTTTTTTTAACCCAGAGACACTTAATCACTGAGCTATATCCCCAGCCCCCTCCACTTTTTTTTTAATTTTGAGAAAGGTCTCAGTTGCTTAAGACCTCCCTAAGTTGCTGAGGCTGGCTTTGAACTTGAGATCCTCTTGCCTCATCTACCCCAAGTCCTTGGGATTACAGGCATGTACCACTGCTCCCAGCTTATAATATTTTTAAGGTTTATTAGAAGGAACCAGTGTCTCATTAAAAACTCATTAAATCATTAGCAAATATCACTCTTCTTTCAAATGAGTTCTTTCATTGCAAAAACTAAAAGCTGCCAAAGCAAGCTGAGAATTCATGTTTAAAAAGACTTACTCATGGGATTCCAACATGGCGGCGGGCACGGAGAGATCAAGTCTCTGACCTCTTCAGCTGTGCGGGCATAGGGAGTCGTAAACAACCTAAATCTGTTTGCTCGGGATCACTAGGCAATGCTGAGCTGACGTGGATCTGGGGCGAATAGTCTGGGCCTCTCAGAACACACACTGAGCCCTGATCAGCTGAATTCAAGCTCCCATTCGCCTGCTTCCTGCAGACAAACAGCTGTGACTCAGCATTAATCCATCCGTCTGAAACAACTGGTCAGCCCTTCTCATCCTACGGAGGTAAATGCCTACCGAGCCTTCATAAGTAGTGGCCACAGGTTTGAAACGGGGCTTGGGAGAGACAGTAAGGACCCACCCGTTGCATTGGTCGCCCGGCAAAGGGAAACGAACTGTCGCCATTTGCAAGAGACACCACTATGGCAGAGAACTGATGTCATCAGACTGCGGCGGAGGAGATAACTTCATTGAAACCTGCAGCTACAGGTGTGTAATCCCCTAGCCTTCCCTCTCCACACATCGGGGAAACCTTAAGGGCCCCTCCCAGCTCTCCCGAAAGGGCCCCTCCCAGCTGTCCCATGAGCACGATAGCCAGCCCGAGGGAATCAGAGGTGATGCGGGACCCGCGGCGCGGGACTACCACTCCCACCAGGGCTGACTGCTGAGGTCTCTTGCACCAGCTACCGGGGGAGTGGCTACCAGAGGGCAACTAAAATTTGCTGAGGATTCTCAGCCCCAAGCCCTACAAACTTAGGGTCTGAGGGAATGGCAAACTGGAAGAGTGTGCCCAGCCGTTCATGAAAACAGGGCTCCCGGGAGCAGCAGACCTGGCGTGTAGCCAGTATTGTGATGAGCGGCACCCGTGAGAGGGGCCTGACTAGAGGAAAAGTGGGAAGTGACTAGACACAAGAGGAGGCCCTAGACACTCAGGATTGGAGACTCGCCCAGTCTGGGAGGAGCTGCTGCACAGTGATTGGTTCCCGCGTATTGACAGGAGAAACTTGACCTGGTGGGCACAGCGCCACCTACTGGAAGAGAAGTTAATCAAACTCTAAGACTGCATTTATTAGTTTTTTTTTCTTTTTTTCTTTTCTCCTTTTTTTTTTTTGATTTGGGTTTTTCTTTCATTTTCATTTTTCTTTCTTGTTGTTTTTTTAATTTTTTTACAATTTTTTAAAATTTTTTTCTTCTAATTTTAAATTTATTTTTTTTAATTATTATTATTTTTTTAAATTTTTTTCTTTTTTTATTTCCAATTTTTTTCTTCTTTTGTCTTTTCATTTTTCTTATCCCCCCTTCCTTGAATTCTACCTGCTTACTCTCATTCTCTTCAGTGACTTCTTCCCTTCCCTTCTAATACATTTCCTCCCAAGCATCAAATAAATTTATAGGAGTAAACAGTAACTCAGCAGTCAAACAGAAGAAGAAGTAACATGAGCAGCTTCAAAAAGCAAGGAAGAAAAGGAGTACAAACAATGCAGGACAGCCTAAATATTCAGGAGGACCTAGAGTCATCAGAAAAATGGTCATATAAAGAACTCAAGGAACACCTTAGACAGATGGAATGGAACCTTGAAGAGGATACAAGACAGCAAATTCAAGCAGCGAAAGAACACATTGAGAATGAATTACATAAACAGATAAAAGAAGAAGTTAAGCATCTTTATCAGGAGATAGAGATTATAAAAAATAATCAAACAATAATTCTAGAAATGAAGGAAACGATAAACCAAATTAAAAACTCAATTGAGAGTATCACTAACAGAGTGGAGAAAGTAGAAGCCAGAACGTCAGATAATGAAGACAAAATATATCATCTTGAAAAGAGTCTAGCCAACTCAGAAAGGCTGGTAAAAAATCACGAGAAAAACATCCAAGAGTTATGGGATAACATAAAAAAACCAAACTTACGAGTCATCGGGATAGAAGAAGGTACAGAGATTCAAACCAAGGGAATGAGTAACCTGCTGAATGAAATAATGACAGAAAACTTTCCAGAAATTAAAAAGGAAACAGATATACAAATTGAAGATGCATACAGGACACTGAGCACACAAAATCACAGTAGACCAATGCCAAGACACATTGTTATGAAGATATCCAATATACAGAACAAAGAGAAAATATTAAAAGCTACAAGAGAAAGGAGACAGATTACATTCAGGGGTAAACCAATAAGATTAACAACGGATTTTTCATCACAGACACTGAAAGCAAGAAGGTCATGGAACAATGTATTTCAAACACTGAAAGACAATGGATGCCAACCAAGAATTCTGTATCCAGCAAAATTAAGCTTCAGGTATGACAATGAAATAAAAATTTTTCATGATAAACAAAAGTTAAAAGAATTTGCAGCCAGAAAACCAGCATTGCAAAGCATTTTGAGCAAAACACTACACGAGGAAGAAATGAAAAACAATAACCAAAACCATCAGTGGGAAGTGCCTCAGTAAAGACAGAGGGCGAGGGGAAAGATAATCATGGAGAAACAAACTAAATTTTTTAAAAAAAGGATAAACAATCAAACATGGATGGAAGTACAAACCATATATCAATAGTAACTCTGAATGTTAATGGCTTAAACTCTCCAATAAAGCGACATAGGCTGGTATCATGGATTAAAAAAACAAATCCAACAATATGCTGCCTCCAGGAGACACATCTGATTGGAAAAGACATACACAGGCTGAAGGTGAAAGGATGGGAAAAAATATACCACGCACACGGTCCTCGTAAGCAAACAGGGGTGGCCATCCTCATATCGAATAAAATCGACTTCAAGACTAAGTTAATCAAAAGGGATAAAGAAGGACATTATATACTGTTAAAAGGAACCATTCACCAACAAGACATAACAATTATCAATATTTATGCACCAAATAATGGTGCTGCGACATTCATAAAACAAATTCTCCTCAAGTTCAAGAATCAAATAGACCACAACACAATAATTATGGGTGACTTCAACACACCTCTCTCACCATTGGACAGATCCTCCAAACAAAAGTTGAATAAAGAAACTATAGAACTCAATATCACAATCAATAACCTAGACTTAACTGACATATATAGAATATATCAACCATCATCAAATGGATATACTTTTTTCTCAGCAGCACATGGATCCTTCTCAAAAATAGACCATATATTATGCCATAGGGCAACCCTCAGTAAATATAAAGGGGTGGAGATAATACCTTGCATTTTATCTGATCATAATGGAATGAAACTGGAAATCAATGATAAAAGAAGGAAGGAAAAATCCTACATCACATGGAAAATTAACAATATGTTACTGAATGATCAATGGGTTACAGAAGACATAAAGGAGGAAATCAAAAAATTCTTAGAGATAAATGAAAATACAGACACAACATATCGGAATCTATGGGACACAATGAAAGCAGTTTTAAGAGGGAAATTCATCGCCTGGTGGTCATTCCTCAAAAAAAGGAAAAACCAACAAATAAATGAGCTCACACTTCATCTCAAAGCCCTAGAAAAGGAAGAGCAAAACAACAGCAAATGTAGCAGAAGGCAAGAAATAATTAAAATCAGAGCGGAAATCAATGAAATTGAAACAAAAGAAACTATTGAAAAAATTAACAAAACTAAAAGTTGGTTCTTTGAAAAAATAAATAAGATCGACAGACCTTTAGCCATGCTAACGAAGAGAAGAAGAGAGAGAACTCAAATTACTAACATACGGGATGAAAAAGGCAATATCACAACAGATGCTACAGAAATACAGAAGACAATTAGAAATTATTTTGAAAACCTATATTCCAATAAAATAGAAGATAGTGAAGACATCGATAAATTTCTTAAGTCATATGATTTGCCCAGACTCAGTCAGGAGGATACACACAATTTGAACAGACAAATATCAATGGATGAAATTGAAGAAGCCATCAAAAGACTACCAACCAAGAAAAGCCCAGGACCGGATGGGTATACAGCAGAGTTTTACAAAACCTTTATAGAAGAATTAATACCAATACTTTTCAAGTTATTTCAGGAAATAGAAAAAGAGGGAGCTCTTCCAAATTCATTCTATGAGGCCAACATCACCCTGATTCCGAAACCAGACAAAGACACCTCAAAAGAAAAAAACTACAGACCAATATCTCTAATGAACCTAGATGCAAAAATCCTCAATAAAATTCTGGCGAATCGAATACAAAAACACATCAAAAAATTGTGCACCATGATCAAGTAGGATTCATCCCTGGGATGCAAGGATGATTCAACATACAGAAATAAATAAATGTTATTCACCACATCAATAGACTTAAAGATAAGAACCATATGATCATCTCGATAGATGCAGAGAAAGCATTCAACAAAGTACAGCATCCCTTTATGTTCAAAACATTAGAAAAACTAGGGATAACAGGAACTTACCTTGACATTGTAAAAGCTATCTATGCTAAGCCTCAGGCTAGCATCATTCTGAATGGACAAAAGTTGAAGGCATTCCCTCTAAAATCCAGGAACAAGACAGGGATGCCCGCTATCACCACTTCTATTCAATATAGTTCTCGAAACACTGGCCAGAGCAATTAGACAGACGAAAGAAATTAAAGGCATAAAAATTGGAAAAGAAGAACTTAAATTATCACTATTTGCAGATGACATGATTCTATACCTAGAAGACCCAAAAGGGTCTACAAAGAAACTACTAGAACTAATAAATGAATTCAGGAAAGTGGCAGGATATAAAATCAACACGCATAAATCAAAGGCATTTCTGTATATCAGTGACAAAACTTCTGAAACGGAAATGAGGAAAAACACTCCATTCACAATATCCTCAAAAAAAAATAAAATACTTGGGAATCAACCTAACAAAAGAGGTGAAAGATTTATACAATGAAAACTACAGAACCCTAAAGAGAGAAGTAGAAGAAGATCTTAGAAGATGGAAATATATACCCTGTTCATGGATAGGCAGAACTAACATCATCAAAATGGTGATATTACCAAAAGTTCTCTATAGGTTTAATGCAATGACAATCAAAATCCCAACAGCATTTCTTGTAGAAATAGATAAAGCAATCATGAAATTCATATGGAAAAATAAAAGACCCAGAATAGCAAAAGCAATTCTAAGCAGGAAGTGTGAATCAGGCGGTATAGCGATACCAGATTTCAAACTATATTACAGAGCAATAGTGACAAAAACAGCATGGTACTGGTACCAAAACAGGCGGGTGGACCAATGGTATAGAATAGAGGACACAGAGACTAATCCACAAAGTTACAACTATCTTATATTTGATAAAGGGGCTAAAAGCATGCAATGGAGGAAGGATAGCATCTTCAACAAATGGTTCTGGGAAAACTGGAAATCCATATGCATCAAAATGAAACTGAATCCCTTTCTCTCGCCATGCACAAAAGTTAACTCAAAATGGATCAAGGAGCTTGATATCAAATCAGAGACTCTGCATCTGATAAAAGAAAAAGTTGGCTCCGATCTACATATTGTGGGGTCGGGCTCCAAATTCCTTAATAGGACACCCATAGCACAAGAGTTAATAACAAGAGTCAACAAATGGGACTTAATTAAACTTAAAAGTTTTTTCTCAGCAAGAGAAACAATAAGAGAGATAAATAGGGAGCCTACATCCTGGGAACAAATTTTTACCCCTCACACTTCAGATAGAGCCCTAATATCCAGAGTATACAAAGAACTCAAAAAATTAGACAATAAGATAACAAATAACCCAATCAACAAATGGGCCAAGGACCTGAACAGACACTTCTCAGAGGAGGATATATAATCAATCAACAAGTACATGAAAAAATGCTCTCCATCTCTAGCAGTCAGAGAAATGCAAATCAAAACCACCCTAAGATACCATCTCACTCCAGTAAGATTGGCAGCCACTATGAAGTCAAACAACAACAAGTGCTGGCGAGGATGTGGAGAAAAGGGTACACTTGTACATTGCTGGTGGGACTGCAAATTGGTACGGCCAATTTGGAAAGCAGTTTGGAGATTCCTGGGAAAGATGGGAATGGAACCACCATTTGACCCTGCTATTGCCCTTCTCGGACTATTCCCTGAAGACTTTAAAAGAGCATGCTACAGGGATACTGCCACATCGATGTTCATAGCAGCACAATTCACAATAGCTAGACTGTGGAACCAACCCAGATGCCCTTCAATAGGTGAATGGATAAAAAATATGTGGCATCTATACACAATGGAGTACTATGCAGCAATAAAAAATGACAAAATCATAGAATTTGTAGGGAAATGGATGGCACTAGAGCAGATTATGCTTAGTGAAGCTAGCCAATCCCTAAAAAACAAATACCAAATGTCTTCTTTGATATAATGAGAGCAACTATGAACAGAGCAGGGAGGAAGAGTAGGAAGAAAAGAGTAACATTAAACAGAGACATGAGATGGGAGGGAAAGGGAGAGAAAAGGGAAATTGCATGGAAATGAAGGGAGACCCTCATTGCTATACAAAATTACATATAAGAGGTTGTGAGGGGAATGGGAAAATAAACAAGGAGAGAAATGAATTACAGTAGATGGGGTAGAGAGAGAAGATGGGAGGGGAGGGGAGTGGGGATAGTAGGGGATAGAAAAGGTAGCAGAATACAACAATTACTAATAGGGCATTATGTAAAATTGTGGATGTGTAACCGACGTGATTCTGCAATCTGCATTTGGGGTAAAATTGGGGGTTCATAACCCACTTCGATCTAATGTATGAAATATGATATGTCAAGAGCTTTGTAATGTTGTGAACAACCAATAAAAAAAAAGAGATAAAAAAGACTTACTCATAATATTACAAAAATTAGATATTACATCATAAACATTTTTCTCTTGCCATAAATATACTTTCATGTCACTAAGATGGGCTGCTTCACACTTTTAATAGTTACATAGTATTCCAATGAATGCATCATATCTTATTTATATGATTCCCCCTCAGTTGTTTAAATTTCTCACTATTCTAAAATAATGATAGAATAAAGGCTGTTTACATATATATTTGTGTAATAGGATGATATATTTCTTTAGGATGTATTCCTAAAATTTGCCAGAATTTTGAAAACAATGGGTTATCAACTAATTTAGTAAACGACTTTGGCAGATATGGGGAGAAGAGTAGAAGAGAAACATGGGAAGAAGAGAAAAATAAATCAGTCCAGGGAAATTTATGCCCACACGTTTTCTTTTTTTCTCCTCCTAAAATATGTCATATTTTCGGTATTTTATATATATATATAATATAGGCATATGGTTAAAAGGTCCTTGGATTTTAAAAATTATTTAAAGAAAAATAAGTCTGCCACTCATATGCTTCCCAATTTCCCAGTTCTCTTCTCCCTATTGCTTATTTATTATTTCGGATGTTAGGGTGAACCATACAAGGAAAGCCATTTTGAGATCAAACATGGTTTAAGGAAATGCAGCCTGTTCCACTTAATTTTACATATATATCCATTTACTTTTTCAAACACATGTCCATAGTTCACTCAGCAATGTATATCAGGACATTTTGCTACAAGCCCGTTTTCTTAGGACAACCTATCTGAAAGTCAGTTTTAAGAAATGAAAACCGCCAAGGAATGTTAGATAAGTGGAATAGAGGAGATCTTGGGTGTGGTGTTGTTATTCATTTCCCTAAAATGAATAATGGTTTCCTTTAACTTGAAGAGGGAGCAAAACTTTTGAAGTCTATAAATTACATAAATAAATGATAGGAAAACATGTGGCATTGAGAAAATCTCCAATATACAAAGCTCAAAGCCCAATGCTGTTTTCTGGAATCCCAGAGCCCAGCCTCTGGTTTTGCAGACTTGCAAAGTGTGCAGAGAGGGTGCTAGAGGGTGCTGTGGTTCAACCTTTTTATGGTGGTGTTGGTAGCCAGGATTTGGAAATAAAAATAAAATGGCCTGAAATAATTTTTGCACCAACTAAGATACTTTGTTTATTGAAACCATACTTTCTTAAGCAGATTTTCTGTTAGAAAAGCAAAAAGAAATTACTAAATCTTCATGGATATATAAGTAGAATAACATCTTTTAAAATAAAAGTAGGATTATGGAATGGGAAGAGACTTTACAGAACAGCCAGGTCTCTAGTTTTCTATCAGTTGGGAATCAAATCAGGATTGCCTCTGAGATTTGGACTAACTGATCAAACTACAGATTAATGGAGTACAATAAATTGACAGTTGAAGAAAACAATCACAAGGCAGTAAAAAAAGAAAAAAATTATTTTCAAATTTGAACCCAGGTTGTGGACTCCACAGAATTGTTCAGTGATTCTTTCTGTGTCAGTCTTCCAGCCTTCTCAAATTACTACTCAGTTATCTTCTCTCAAAAAACACTCTTTAATTTTCTCCTCTCAAATTTTATTTGGAATCACTATGTCCTGGCTAACTCTGCAAATCTATGAGCATATTTCCCCACCTCACCCCCAATCCTTATTTATCCTTATATACAATATAAATGATGGTTGGGATTCTTATCCAGGCCACTGAAACTATTTAACCTATAAGTTACCTACATCATGCTAACCTTTTTTGATGATACCTACATACCATTAACTTAGAAATGCTTGGATTATTCCAATATGGGATTATCAGCAACAAAAAAATTTCTTTTAACTTCAGTAAAAGCTTGACCTCTACAGAGTCAAAAAGCGTGCTGGGTTATCAGTCTCAATATTCACAATCTCTGGAATGCTCCTGGTCCCTCGGACTTGTGTTCAGTAGATATTTATTATTCTGATATTTATTATTCTGTGTAGAGGATCTTGAGCTAATTACAAAATGAAAACCTGGCAATTTTGAAATTGGACCAGTGAGTTTAAAAAGTACGTAGTTATTATTAAATGAACTGAAAAAAGTAAGTCATCCTACAAAGCACAACCACTGAACTGTTTCCTTTGATCTGAGTAGCAATAGATATGCAGAGGTCATTCAGGCAACCAAAAGAAGAAACTTGGAAGATTTTGCTAAGTTTTGTCATGTTTTACTTCTCAAAGTAGAAGCAAAACAAGTGTGGGGAGAATTTAAGGAGAAGATAGCAAAGGTTATCTGGGATTTTTTTTTTTTTTTTTTTTTTTTGAGAAGTACGGAAGTGTGGCTGGTCAGGTGCGGTTTGTTCTGGTTCATTCGTAAATGAGTAAATGAGTATATGAGGTTTTCCTAAAAGCAACAATTATCTGTCTTCTGTTTTACCAGTTTGCATCACCACATAAATAAGAACCTACCTGGTCCAGATTAAAGACTGCAGGTGGGACTTGCATTCCTTACCTCTGCCACTATTCTCTAATTGCTTGTAAGGTCACAAGCAATGAAGCAAACAAGCATGACTGGATTTGTGAAAATCCACTGCTAGGGATGGGAAAACAAATTCCAGGGTCTAATCCAGGGTCAATGAGTCAACAAGATCCTATTTGTAAGGAAAAGACAATGGTACTTATTGTGTAGACAATGGTTCATTAACACATTTTTTTCCCCAAAGAATTACTTTAGCTACTAAGAAGCGAGCATATCCCTTCATAAAGTCAAGTGTTCTCATGCAGAGAAGCTAAGTATGACTGTCAGTGTCTCCACACTTAGAGGAGCTTTGCCATTTGCCTGGAATAAGAAGAGTGATGGGAAATGGGAAGGATGGATTATGGAAAAAGTAGCAAATGTTTCCTAGTGGGTAGTTTACATAGGATTAAATGCCTTAACCAGTTCTGACTCACCAAAAAGTTTCTTAGTCCAAAAGGCAAGGTCTGTACCTGGTATGTAAGGGAAGCCAAAGGCCCTTTCTGATTACTTACTTCCCAGAACACTCACAATTCCCACAAAACATTAACACACATAATGAGAGTAGATTGATTCATCATTGACTGTGTCCATTTAAGAGAAAATGTCCCTAGAAAATAAAGGAACCCTATTGAGATTGAGGTCTGATAATAGAAGAGAAGTACTATAAAAAGGAAAGAGTGTTAATATTATATAATTTAAAAATGTTTTCTTGGTTGATTTCAATTAACAAATGTGCATTATAGAAGTACTAAGTTCTTTGCTGGAAATACTTAAGAGATACAAAAAAGGCTAAGATCTATAAAGGTTGTTTTTTCTTTATTCATAAAAGCATTTAAGAATATCTAAGTTTCAATCCTATAGTCCTATTCTGAGACAAAAGGTACACCCTTTCAGTTTTACTGCCTGCTTCTGTGTGTATCTTTCTACCAACACAAGACCCTAGGTTATCACCAAACAGAATCGACCATTTTCAAACTAAATAGTATCTCATGTAAAACCACACACTAGCCTCATCTCCCCTGGAGATGTAACAAAACCTTTTCAGTCCAACCATAAGATTTCATTGATGGTAATAGTACACTTCTGGAAATCCAAAAATGGATCCAATAATGACAAGCAGTACCTATCATAAAGTTGAAGGAAAAAAATGTTCAATTATACTGGACCTAGTTTAAGATATTTATGTAATGTTTAAGCATTTTTTCAATTAGAAGGAAAATTACATAAACAAAAAAACATTTGTTTAACAAGCTTGACTTTTTAGTAATTCAACAGTAATCAAAAGAGATCTAAGGGTGTTTTGACAGTTTGGTTCACATGCACACACCAGAGATTACATATTGTGGTTTTTAAAATAATGACTCCTTATAATGTAAACTCTCTTTATAGTTTCTCTCATCCAAACAATGAAATATATTTTTAGAAGTTTCATTAGAAGGCATAAAAAAAGGTAAAGTGATGTTAGGCAAATGGTAATTCAGAAGGAATTTATAGAAAACAAACTAATCATTCTTTTAGAATGATACTGAATTAAAATTATTGCACTTATTTTCTTATCATTTTCCCAATTGCAGCTACTCACAGAAAATTTCTAAATTTTAGGCTATTTTTTTAAAGTAATACCACAGGTCAGCCCACATTGAAAATAGAGAAGATTCATCATAAACATCTTAAAAGCATTCAAGCCTTCATATGAAGCAATGTCAGTCATTCCTGAACAGCATTCTCCAGTAACATCAGAGGGAGTCAGTCTCCAGCATGCATTTGACAGATTAGGTTTTTAACAACACACTCCACTATAGTCAGGTTGTAAAACAGAAGATGATATTTTCAGCCTGCCAAGTCAAATTCACAAAAGTTTTTGCAGGAAATGTTCCTCTGATTATAAATGTTATGTTTTGTAGGTGCCATTTCAGTACAAATGAGTTGATCTATATTTTACATTTTATAAGTTTGTTTCCAAGCCATCTGTATGAAATTGCATTAATCAACATGAATGTTTTTTAAAAAAGGATTTTTTTAAAATCATACTCAGATTATAAAGATTTTTGATTGATTCTTCTTCCATTTGTATTTAAGAAAGGATCTAAAATGTTTGAAGATGTTTTTGAAAAAAGAAATATTAGTTGCCAGAAATTGCTCATTATTTAAAAGCTTTATCTTTTCAAATCTGTTTAGCCACACACTGTCTTGATATATTTAGTAAGCCTTTTATATAGTCACAGGCCTGAAAGCCCCTAAATTGAGATATTTGGTAAACAAAATCTCTTTGATGTGCTTTCCTCCAGTGGTTCAGTCCGACTAACATAAACTGGAAAATAATTGGCCGTACAGATTTTAGCTACTAGGCTTCCTCTATCCTACAATGCACTCGCCCCAACACTCCCTCCCCAGTTTAACTTTTCTGAAGGCAGAATGTCTTTGTATCAGTGTACTCTACTTAAAATAGTGCCATGTTCTTTTCCAATGACCTGGCAGTAAGGGGTTGTTTGTTCATTTGTATGAAAAAGTAAAGGTACTGTTTACAAATTAGTGGTGAATATTACAATCAGAAGTGCTTGCACAATTGCCTGCACTTAAGTATATTGCACAAGCTCCTTTTGACCTCTTTCTTCCTTCAAAGAATGTGTTGACCACATTCATGTTATTGACATTGAAACCATGACCTCAGTTTACAGGTGACCTCCAAATAGATATTTATGTACCCAAGAATTAGACTACCTACCACCATAAAGTCTTAAAAAGTCACTCTTGATAAAAATCTAAATAAGTCCAAATCAGAAAGACCCATTCTCATGTTTCAATTATTTTTCTTAATTTCTCAGCAGTAACTAATCTGCCATTCAGGATTGACAAATCTTGAATTCTGAAATGGAAACTTAAACAAAATGTTTTTTTCCCCCAACTAAATGACCAGTAATAAAGGGCAAGTTTTAACTACCAACCTGAATTGTTAATACAACTAATGTTCTTTACACTGGAAAATGTAAAGTTTTAACCGGTTTAGGATGCTTACTCAGCTATTATGAAAGTTTCTCAATCCAAAAATTGGCTTACATTTTGGATTATTACCTGAAATAACATAGGTCTGACTACGTAAATGAAAAGGCAGTAATTGAAAGAATAGACATTAACCGCCTTTCTCATGAATTTGAGGGTTGTCCTATTGTTGTTTGTTTGTTTATTTGTTTGTTTTAACTTGGTCAGCAATTTTCCTGTACATTATCAACTTAGAAGAGAATGATAAGTGGTCATATTACAAAGATAACTAATTATATAAGTCAAATGACTCTCTTTCACATAAGAAAGACCAACACAGAGAAAGAAATGCCTGAAATTAGGAGGTGATACATAATAGATTGGTAGATAGATAGATAGAGACTTATAATGCTATGAGATATGCTATATAAGTACTTTGATAACAGTTCTATCATTCTTGGGGTATTTTTGCCTTTTCATTTGTATTGTTTTTGTTTTTGAAGCACTGGGGATTGAACTCAGGAGTGCTCTACCACTGAGTTATATCCCAGCCCTTTTGAATTTAATTGTTTGTCTGTTTGTTTTTTAAATTTTGAGACAGGGTCTCTCTAAGTTGCTGAGGCTGTCTCAAACTTGTAATACTCCTGCCTCAATTTCCCAAGTCAATGGGATTATAGGCTTGGGCCACTGTACCAGGTATTGTTGGGGTATTGCTATCCAAATTCAGTCTTGACCATATGAAGAGAAGCCCCCACAAACTCCTTGGTCATGAAAAGACAGAACTTGGTATTGAAAAACCTGGGATAAAGCCCGTGGTCAGTCACTCTATGCCTCATTACATTTGTTAATTAAGAAAATAGTTTATTTCAGAGGGCACTGGAGATTCTTAGTGGAAATATATACACTTTCTAAATTATTTTTTTTTAAAGAGAGAGTGAGAGAGGAGAGAGAGTGAGAGAGGAGAGAGAGTGAGAGAGAGAGAGAGAATTTTTAATATTTATTTTTTAGTTCTCGGCGGACACAACATCTTTGTTGGTATGTGGTGCTGAGGATCGAACCCGGGCCGCACACATGCGAGGCGAGCGCGCTACCGCTTGAGCCACATCCCCAGCCCCTTTCTAAATTATTAAATGCTCTACAGGTGTTACTTTAAAACATGCAAATAATAAAATATTATCTTTTGAAAAATGAGCAGGGGTTTCAGGGATTATTTAAATAATCACAAAAGGCCATGCATAGTGGTACATACCTGAAATCTCAGTGACTCTGGAAGCTAAGAGAAGTGGATCACAAGTTCAAGGCATGCATTAGCAACTTAGCCAGACACTGTCTTAAAGTTTAAAAATAGAAAGGACTGGAGATGTAGCTCAGTGGTAGAGCACCCCTTAATTCAATCTCCAGTGCCACATCATCATCATCATCATCATTGAAAAACACCAGAGGGGCTAGGGATGTGGCTCAAGCGGTAACGTGCTCACCTGGCATGTGCGGGGCTCTGGGTTCAATCCTCAGCACCACATAAAAATAAAAATAAAGATGTTGTGTCCACTGAAAACTTAAAAATAAATATTTAAAAAATTCAAAAAAAAAGAAGAAAAACACTAGAAATAACTGATTTTGGCACAGTTAAGCATGAGACCATTACAATCTAGGCTCACTCCCAAGGCTGTTGTAGCTATTCCGACTTTCTCATGCCTTCTGGCTGTGAAAAATTTATTCCATTGAAATTTGAGGACCAAGAAGAAAATGGTAAGGCTCTTGAACTACTATTCCTAATAGCTTTCTTTATTCTCTGTTCTGGGTTCTGGAAATAGAGAAAGGAACAAATAACCAAGGCATAATCTCTTTGATGCTGAGTGTCAAGTATGAGAGACACACATTCATCAAATAATCACCCAGATACTTAAAAACAATGAAAAGCCTTTAGTGGCAACCAGGGGGCCCTGAAACTTAATCTATCTTTGTTGTTATCGTAAGAAATGATACTAAGGAAGTAGCATGGGCTAAAACATAAATGAGATTAGCAACAACCAGATTTGGAGGGAGGTAAGTGGCAGGAACATTCCAGGTTGAGGGAACTCCCTTAGCAAAGACCTTGAGAGAAAAGGACCTAAAAAGTGGATGTGTTGATGGAGCCCAACCTGGTGGCAGCCGAAAGGGGAGCAGGTCTACAACTGAAAGCAATGGGATTTATACAGAGGGAAAAAAAACAGATTATTTTATTTAAATAATACTGTGGAAAATAAATGAGGGAAACAAGAATGAGTAACAGTAGGTTTGATTATTAAAGTAAGTTTGGTTCCATAGAGAATTTGATCATGTCAAAAGGGATACGGGTAACAACCCGTAGCAATGGCTGTAGATGATGAGAAAAGGTGTAGTATACGTCTTGAGGGGCTACAACTTTTAAGATCTCAGTAGAGGAAGACAAGCATGATAGAAGGGATGAGAAAATCAGAGGGATGTTAGAAAGATATGGAGCCACAGGGAAAAAATGCTACTAGGTAATGGAATAAGATGAAGATTGAAAAAAGAATACTCATTACATTCAGTGACACAGAGGTCATTACCAAGACCTTTGTAGGAGGAGACATGGGGACAAAGCTAGTTAAAAGATTAAGAGGGAATAAGGAAATGGGACCAACTTCTTTAAAAGATGTGGTTGTGAAAATTCAAAGTAAAATATTGTGTTAGTTAAGGAAGAAGATTGGGCCATGTTACTTATTTCTCAAGTTATAAAAGTCAGTCTCTTAGATTATTGGTCTAATTTTTTTTCTTCCTTTAATTTGGAGATAGTGTTGGTCCTATGCATGCTATAGACTTAGTATTTGAGGAAGAGAGCAGATATTGAACTAATGTATTTAGATTCCAAAAGTGAAAAAAAGAGTGGGTTATTCTTCATTCACTACTCACTAAAAACAAGTCTCATATGAAGGTTCATGGTTTATAAAAACTGTTTTCCATGATGTTTCTGGAAAGGGAATTTAAAAATGCAGTTTCTCTATGTACATCTGAGCTTCCCTCTCATTCAAAGGCTTCTTTCTCAAACAATTATGCAGAGCCACATCTTATTCCCTCCTAATTTCTCTTGTGTGTCCATCTTACCCTCCTTTGTCTTCACTGGCTTGGATCCAATATTGAGCACTCGTCAGTTATGGGCTCTTGGGAGACTTCTGCCAAGTGTTCCAGCCCCAGCCACTGGTGCTGTGATGGTCTCCATGAAGCTGACAAAATGAGATTCCAGCCTCTCTGCCACTCTCTGTTGCCACTTACTGATAAGAAACCACATGTCAGTGGTTGGCACTTGGTGCTTGTCTTGCAGATCCTGTGGAGCCCACCTTCCCAACAGAAGATCGGCTCAACATCATATAGACTCTGCCACCTTTTTCTGGAAGTTTTCTTCGAGCTAAACCTACCAGTTGATACAGAGTGTAATATATTCTGCAACTCAAATATCTACAAATTGTTTATTTACCATTATTGACCACATTTATTGGCTATTTAACAGAAACAATTAGAATCCTTAAGGATCCCCAAAACTTTATGAAATTATAACAAAAAATATTTTTAAGAATGTTCTGGAAGCCATTTTCCCAATCCTTGGCTGCTGAGTTCTCAAATGAATCTAGAGAACAAATACACGGAGAGTACCTGTAGGGAATTCGTTGGGTTCCATTTTGAAATAAAATATGACAGATAACTTATATACAGTAGCCATACATTTTTCCAATTTGGAAGAAAAACCAGCAACTGAAGTTAGAAAGATATACATTTTAAAATATAATGCAGGACATGATTTGACTGAATCCATTTCACTGAAGAGGATAAATAGATGGAAAATAAGCACATGAGAGGAGAATGAACATTATTAGCCATTAGGTAAATACAAATTAAAGCCACAAAAAATAATACTACTTACCTGTCAGAATAACTTAAAAAAAATAGCAAATGCTAATGAGGATGTGCAAAAATCAGATCACACATACATTGCTGGTGGGAAGTAGAAAGATACTTTTTTTTACAGGAAAACAGCCTGGTAGTTTCTTATGCAAATTCACATGCAATTACTATTTGACTCAGCAGTTGCACTTTGGAGTATCTGTCTCAGAGAAATTACAACTTACTTTCACACAAAAATATGCACATGCTCATAGGAGCTTTATTTGTTATAGTCAAAAACCTGAAATGACCCAGATGTCCTTCAACAGATGAATGGTTAAACTGAGGTATATCTAAGGAATACAATTCAGTCATAGAAACAAGTAAATTATTGCTGAGGGCCATTGCCAAGTAGGAATGACGCATCGAAATTTCCTTGCCAGCGTACCCCATGTTAAATGGACTTGCCTTGGAAATTCGCAGTTGACATTCCTACTTGGCAATGGCCCTCAGCAAATTATTAATACGGACAACAACTTGGATGAATCCTCAAAGAATTATCCTGAAGAAAAAAGCCAATCACAAATATTATATTCCTTACAATTCCTTTAATATATCATTTTTGAGATGACAATAGTTTAGAATGAAGGACATAGTATCGGTTGCCAGAGATTAGGGATGGGGATGAGATGTGCAGATTGGGAGAAAAGTCCAAGTGAGTAGAAAAAGTCAAAAGGAGGGATTCTTGTAGTGATGGAAGTGTTTAAGAACTTGACTTTGATGGTAGAAACAGTACATCTACACATGACAAAATGACATAAAATTAAACCCCACACACTAATGAGTGCCAGTAAAAGTAGGAAGATCTAGATAAAGTCATGGGAGTATATTAATGTCAATGTCATTGTGATGCTATTATATTAGTTTTCCAAAATGTCACCACTGAGGGAAACTGGGAAAAGAACAAATGAGATGTCTCATATTATTATTTAAACTACATGTGAATCTATAAATATCTCAATAAAAAATTCAAGTAAAAAAGAATACAAAGCAAATTTTCTTCTAAAAGTCTTTTTTAAAAAACCTTTATTTAATTTATTTATTGTTTTATGTGGTGCTGAGGATCAAACCTAGGGTCTCAAATATGCTAGGTGAACACTCTACTGCTAAGCCACTGCCCCAGCCCCTCTCACAGTCTTCACTATTACTTAGGTCTTCCTCTAAGTAAAATGGTTATGAGGAATGCCCACTAAAAAGCAGTCATTTGGCCACATATAGGTTAAGACAGCTGTATCAGTAAGCTACTCCACCATGAGTTGAAAAATAACACTTTAAATACTATGATGCCAATATTCAGTTTACTATGTGAAAAACATAATCATTAAGTTTATTCTAAAAGTGAGTTTTTTGCAACTCAATTCTATGAAAATAAATATAGGAACTTCCATCTGGGCAGGAGTTTGAAAATGACTCTTTTATACAAAGAGCAGCTACATGAGGATCATTCAATAATCTGCAACCCAGAATGCTGTGGTTTCAGGAGCAGACTTGGTTATGAATTCTGTCTGCTCTTCCTCTCATAAGCTCATCTGAGACATCTGACTCATGAGAGGAGCTCATTCCCCTTTCTTCTCAAAGGTTACCTACACCACAGCAATCAGGCCACACAAACATTCCACTGCTAACCTGTTCTAGCACAGACATGCTTCCACACACTTTTATTTTACCTTCTGTTTTAGAAAGAAACTGTTCCTACATTTTCTTATACTATGAGTAAAATGTGTTGTCTAGCTCATATTATTAAGTATCTCATATGTATTAATTTTTGAGATAAATTTCTCTTAGTGAGTTTGGGAAAATGAACTGCCCCATAAGCTACAAAACTATAATTCCTTAGATTCAATTATGAGAAATATATAATGCCAATGTGATTCATTTTTGCCCTACCAAAAAATTCAGATGTAATTTTTGTTCTCATTTTACTACTTTTAATCTAATCATCGCTATTTTTTTAATCCAACTACTTACATCATTATAATTTGTCTTAAAGGCATTTTTTTTTTCTTTAGGCACTGGGGATTTTTTCTTTAGGTACTCAGGGACACTCAACCACTAAGCTACATCCCCAACCTATTTTGTATTTTATTTAGAGACAGGGTCTCACTGAGTTGCTTAGCATCTCGTTGTCGTTGAGGGTGGCTTTGAACTCTCGGTTCTCCTGTCTCAGCCTCCCAAGCCACTGGGATTACAGGCATGTGCCACCTTGCCCAGTTTAAAGGCAAATTTAAAAAAAAAATTTAAATCTCAACTTGCCTTAATTTTAAGTCTAACAATTAAATAATAATGTCATTTGCATAGTATTATGCACTTAAAGCATTTTAATTCCTTTATAGAAAAAAATAGGCACTGTATTTGGGAATACATTTAGCAGAGAGACACATGCAGGATTATTTAATGTGTTTGTTTTCATTTGTTTAAAAACTTAAGACTCAGGGATATTCACTTCCCTATTTTATTAATTTCATATACTTCTCTCTGTTTTTTGTTTGTTTTGCTTCTGTATTGGGGATTTAGCCCAGGGGTGCTTTACCACTGAGCTACATCCCCAGTTATTTTTTGTTTGTTTGTTTTTTAGACAGGTCTTACTAAGTTGCTTAGGACTTTGTTACATTGATCAGGTTGGCTTCAAACTTATGGTCCTCCTACCTCAGCTTCCTGAGTTGCTGAGATTACAGGTATGTACCACAGCACCTGGCAGTGATTTAATTACTTGAATCTGAAGTAAAATCACCAAGCAAAATTCATGTAGCAGATGAAAGAGAGAGAGAGAGAGAGAGAGAGAGAGAGAGAGAGAGAGAGAGAGAGAGAGAGACTCTGTCGAAGGTCTCCCAAATAGTTTCTAACCCCATATCAAAGAAATGACTCCTGAATAAATATATTTTCTGCCTGAATGTAAGCAAAATTCAAAGGAGCAAATTTTTTTTTATTACAAAGAGGAATTTATTTTTAAGAAATGATTAAGATGCAAGAGATTATCAAGTCACTATTAAAAGAATTGCAT
This sequence comes from Spermophilus citellus, assembly GCF_964194105.1. Lineage (NCBI taxonomy): Eukaryota > Metazoa > Chordata > Mammalia > Rodentia > Sciuridae > Spermophilus > Spermophilus citellus. Next base: position 91,460,138 of record NC_138192.1, read on the forward strand.
TTTTAATATATTGCTATATCAGTTTGCAAATAGAAAGATGATAAAGGACATCACATATTTCTTGGCTTTATGAAGCAATCTTTTCTCTGATCCTCTACTAGGAATCAAAGGACATGTTATAATTTTGTTCAAGCCCCCACCAAGAATCTGTTTCCTAACTTCTTTCCATCTCTATTTTTCTTTTCTTCTATAAAAAGTGATGTCTATTAGAATTTCGGAGAAAGGTACATGCAGACAACTAAGCCATGTGGTTTTGTGGCCTGGTCCTCTATTCACTCTCTGAGGGGTGATTTTTTTATGGTGTTTTTTGGTTTATTTGCTTATCATACTTAACTTTATTTTCAATTCTAGAATCAGGAAACACTTTGGACCAAAAATGGTTCCAAACGCCCTGTTCAACTATACAAGCAGGTTATTTTTATAGCTAGAGAAAAAGAAGTGACATATAGAAAATAGAAGTGAGGTACAGAGGCAACCTGATTGTTTACAGCTTTTGTCTGTCTTATTTGACCATGATTTGAACAGATGGCTGGCTGTAATTGGCTGAGATTCAATACTTGTTCTAAGAGTGTTAGTCTCTTTACATATCAAGTTAGATTATAGTTCACTATGTATAGAGAAACCTCTAGGTCAAACTTAAAATGTGTACAGAGTCAGCTTCAAACCAAACTTAACAAGATGAAGAGCATTTTTTTTTATCATCATCAAAAGTTCTTGTCTTGCCCCATGGTGAGAAAATATTTTTTTCTGGATTTCTCCACACTCATGTACAAACTGCTAGCCTCCTAAAGCAGAAAAGTATAGGAAATAAATATAGAGATATTTGTTTTCACTTCCCCCCCCCCAAATATTTTGCTCTTATTACACAGATGAGCAAAAGATGGACTCTTCTGTGTTTGTCCCTAAATTGTTAATTTCTTCACTTTAGGCAGAGACCTATTAGCTTAAAAGCCTGCTGAAACCAAACCCAAAATTTCACATATCCACATATTTTAGAGAGGACTCAAACAAGCAAATTTATAGGCATTTAGAGCCTAAAATATCCTATGAAACTTGCACAAATGGACCGTGCAATCTAACCCTGAGCAGAGGAGATGTTGTTAAAGGAAGATATTGATGATATAGAGCCTTGCAAATGTGAGGCCTCAAGCTGCGATTCCCTTTGAAGATCTCAGATTCAGAGACTCCCCGGGGGCCATTTCTATCTTTCTCTTAGCTATGGTTTTCACTGGATTATGGTGGCAGTAATTCCCAGTTCCAGGTTTGCCATGGCTTGCCTTGATGAGGACTCTTGTAGGTGATAGTTCTAATCAGTAGTGACCATCTACCTACAGTGAACCTTGCTTTTGTTCTTGCCTCCCATGACCCTGTGTCTTAACGAGGCTGACCTGCTTGTGCAAGTTCAACTAAAGAAAGAAGAAGTCAGGCCTCATTTTTCTGCTCATAGCAAAAATTCCAGACCTAGACCTGAGATTTTTGCTCTTCTTATTCCTGGATTCCTGCTTAACTTTTGGACCTGTAACTGATTCAAATTTTCTGATTTAAACACTGAGCTCCTTTTCTTAGATATATATTGTAGACTAGGCTCTCTGATTATCTCTTATTTCTATAGTTACAAAGTGACTACTTTGTACAATGTCCCATAGATTTTCCCACTCTTCTTTGAGCCCCAAAGCTCTAACAGCTTTTTAAAGACAGCCTTCAAATCCTCTTATGAATGCTAATTCCCATGTCTTTGGGGAGCCTGCTCCTAGTTAGAAAGGGATATCCTCAGAGCTGCCACCCACACTTTCTCCTGCTCTTTTCTGAGTCAAAGTCTAAACCTATTCTCATCACAAAAGAGCCATCAGAATATTTGAGAATGATCTCCCTGGAGAAGTTGTGTGGAGCCCATTGCTCCCGATATACTATTCAGATATGAAGGCAACTTGAACTCAAATTATTTATCAGTTTGCTTGCTCATGCAAGGCATTCATTCATCCAAATTGGATTACAGGAACACCCTAGGAATACCCTTAATTATTTCGTATTTTCTTAACATGGATAAGTTAATTGAACTCTAATGTTCAAACAGGACACCACTTATACTGATGATATTAGGCATTTCACATAGATGGTTCCCTCTACAATGGTCTCCTTTCAGTTCCTCATATACACCAAAACATGTGGACAGGAATTACCAGGTATTACATGATCTGGCTTCTGCTCACTTCTCCATCCCCATCTTTTCTCACTTTCCTTCTCAATCCATCTACACTAACTTCTTTCTATTCCTCAAATAGTCTCACTGGCATCGAGGATTCTGTAGTTGTTTTTGCTTTCGCCTGACATGATTTAGCCCCTGCTCTTCTTCCTCCCCAGGTCTCAGTTCCCTTAACAACATTTCCTCTGCTCAGGGTTAGATTGCATGGTCCATTTGTGCATTTATGTCATGGGAAACTGCAGGGTATCATGATGTACAGGTAATTAAAATAGCATCTGTTTCACATTTTCAAAATATTATCTTGGTTATACTTTCTTACCTTACCTCTCTGTAGATTGCAAGCTCTGTGAGGTCAGAGGCTGTGTCAACATAGCAAATGGGCAATATGCATTTGTTAAATGAATGCCTAATCAAACTATGATTTTCTAATAAATCCCCTCAATGAAATGTCTCACTTCCACTTAGATTGGTTACAGCATGGGCATATTTACATTATTTTGTGAATATAAAAATTACACCTGGTGTCATTGTCTTCCCACATCAGCCTACCACTGGGCTTTACCTGTTTGAAAATTGAGAAGTAAAATGAAGTTGCCTTTGTATTAGAGTTAAATAATCCTCTAAAATAAGGAAAAAAGCTCAGACAACAAAAATACCAACTTGTTCATGCTGGAAGCCTGAAGGCTTCCACTGAGAGGTACTTAAAAAGACATTCCATTCTTTAATCTTCATGTTTGCAAACGTTGACTCTGACAGTTTGCAGGCCAAAACACAGAAACCTCAACATTGGCAGAGAATGTTATCTGGAAGAGAACGTCTGACCAAATATTCAATTATCTCATTGCCAGGAAGTGTCTTCTCTATCAGTCACTTTTGTTATGATTGAGAGGATTTTCCTAAACAGTCTGGTTTTTCTTCTTAACGGAATTTTAAAAACCAATGTTTTTGGGAGAAATGGCACCATTGTGAAGATTTGCATTGTCTTTCTCTGACCAAACCATCCTCATTTTTGCTAAATCACTCACAATGGTATGCTCTGCTTTTTTCCCCAATTGAAATGTGTTTATGTATCTTACCAAAATAGAAACAGTCACTGTAATCAGTTCCCTCAGAAAGGCAGGAAGCATTGGCTCTTCCTTCATAAGAGGATGTTGGTTCATGGGAACAAGTACCACAGTAAGTCCTGACCAAAATGCAGGGAGAACTGATTCTTTTTATTAGATTATTGTAACAAACCAGGTCCTACTACCTTAGAAGTTTCAGTAACTGTTAAGTAAAACACTCAGTTTTTGTAGAAGTCTTAAGTTCATCTAATCTAATGAATGGATTGTTAATCAAACTTTTGAAGAGGTACTGTTTCAACCTTAAACTTTTAATGATTATTTTATTAATTCATTAACTTCAAAAATCCATATTACCTTTCAAATAGTTTTATAATTAACGCAGGCAAATGCCCAAGAAAATACACTAATCTTATTCAACATCTTCAAATCTTCAAACGTTGTCCTGAGATCTAAGAGTAGGACATTCAAACCATAGATCCTAAAATTATCAGATCAGTTCTTTGATGCTGGAACATGTTGACCTTAAGAGATATTGTAGTGAATTGAGAGTAGGGGGAGAAAATGTTTGGTAAAATATCAAGACTAGATACATAGGAGCAAATTACAGAAAGGAGGAAGTATTAAGGATGAGGAAGAGCTGAGCCCCAGATTACTCTTGGATGTCAACCAAGAAGAGGTTTGGAACACGACCTCATTGCATCCTGGAGTTGTTAGAGCAACTGGGCCAAGGATGGTGAGCCCCAGGCATGGTAAGTTCTGCTTATCGTTCTAAGCAAAATTATCTCCTTTCTTACTTGTTGTACATGTCTATCCCAGTATTATCTAGTAATTCATCTGTCTTTTTAAGCTTCTTGAGGCAAGCATTGTGTCTTATAGCCACCCATGCCACCACTCATCAGTGCCTGGCATGGAGTAATATGCTTAAAAAGATTTGTTAAATAAATGAATACATGAGTTTTTACAATACTTGAGTCACAATACCTGAGGTTCAGTGTAACAAATGAGGTAAGTGTATCTTCAAATATAGTTCAGTTCCTGTTATTTAAATCATAAACAATATACAATTTGTTACTTGATTAATGCTTCTAAATAAACACATTGAAAAACACTAATTCAAGAACAGCAAATGCAAAATAATGTTCCCTTATTTGGAGAATGATTTTCAAACGGAACAATACTCAGCATTTTGGGGGGAGGGGGACGGGGGGGTTGTTACTGGGGATTGAACCCGGGGCACTTTACCACTGAAACATACCACCCAACACTCAGCATTTTTAATTGCTCAGTTTGGGACTAGTTCTGCTTTCTTATCTTTGCTAACCTCACATTTGTTGATGGCACAGTCACACTCTGTAGTCATCCCAGAACATTAAATTCACTTTTAAGCAAAATGTGGTGCCTCCCCTCTGACAATTTTCTATCCCAGTTTCTCCCACAACCAGCTCCACCATGCTCACGAATGTTGTCTTTCACCTTTACTGTTTGACAAAACATTAATAATAACGCCACTATTGATTGGCCTTTATAATTCATGAAACATGACAAGAAATGGTAGATTATTTAATTTTATAGCAATATTTGAAAATAACTGAAGTTTAGAAAACTTAGATAAATTGCCCATGTCAAAGTTACTGCCACTATTATATACACAGAACTCAAAAGAGGGAGAAACAGATGTGGTATTGGCCAGTGATGGCACATTGGTAATTGTCAACTCCACAGGAATACATGAGATACCTAACTCAGGGAGAGCACATGAAACAAGTGTAAAGGGTGTCAAATCCTGGGTGAATAAGAATGGGAAGGGTCAGGATGAAGAACCAGAGAGTGAGAGAAACCGGAAAGTAACATTAAGATTTTAAAAACCAGATACCATGCTCAAGAGATGTATTTTACCCTCCTTCTGCTAATCCTTCTTCTCAGAGGATGGACTTTCCTTTTCTTTCTTATCTGTTTTTCTCAACTCCTATACAAAATATGCCATTTATAAAAACTGCAGCTGAAGAAGGCATTCATATTTTTTTTAAAGTTTTCTCTTTTTTTTTCATTTGTTGATGGACCTTTATTTTATTTATATATGGTGCTGAGAATTGAACCTAGGGCCTCACACATGCTAGACAAGCGCTCTACCACTGAGCTACAGCCCCAGCCCATGTTGTTTTTTAAATCCAACATTACATGCTGAGAGAATATTTCATTTTTATTTCATGTTGTCTTAGGTCAATGTGCAAGTTATTGGGCTACTCACAAGTCTGAGTGAAATTCCTGAGAACTTACTGTAAAACAAAGAATCCTACTGTAGACATAGTGACAATGTGGAAATCCTTTGTGGTTTGACTGGGTTGCTAATCAGAATCTGCAATTTTGAAAATTTTCTTTTGGAATTGTCATTATGTATACATAATTAAAAGTCATTTTAATCAGCTTGCATTTTTGAATGAAGTGAAAAATTATATTTTCAAATACCCTTCCAAAACTACATTCAACTTTTTAAATTATGAATTTTCTCATTCATTTAATATTATATCTGATTAAAATTCTGAGTAATTCATATATAGGCTAATTTTAAATTGACTTATTTTACATTTTGAGGAAATAATTTAAGAGTATACACACAATTTCACAGGTAATTTTTATGTGAGGGTATAAACATTATAAAAATTTGGAATGAATCTATACCTTTGTGAAGATTTCCTTGGCAAGGTAGAATCCATCCCTCATGGTCTCCCTCATACTGCTGATCATTCTTACATATTCCCTAAAGCAGAATCTCTACCTGCTAAGAATAGCTGCTAAGTTAGGTCTGGGTCCTTTCTTTATTGGAAAGCAATAATAGTGCTTTCCAATGAAAATATTTAGTAATTCAGATAAATTCTAACTAGTCCTGATCATATTACTTATTGTATTTCATTATAATTTTGTTTATTTTACTTTTATCTTTTAAAGTATAAAATAATTTTATTCCCATGAAAATTGCAGAGGACTGAATTTGTTTCTCCAGTGTTAGTCTATAATGCTTTCTTTTGTTTCTTATCAGTGGTTGTTTCAAAAGAAACAATTTTTAAAGCCATAAAAGTTCTTCCACATAGTTGAGATAAAATAAAGAAAAAATTCCTAGGCAGCATTTTTAAAGCCTGGTATGAGATATTTTGTCTACTTAAAACTAAGAAACCGCAAAAGTAAAAAAGAAAAAAATATATAAAGTTCTTCTTAGCACACACCGCCAACATGGTATTCAGGTGGCTCATGGAGGTTGGCTGAGTGAGGAAGAAGAACTCTTTTGAGGGTAATGCCAGAAAGCTGGTAGAAACTGTAAATGTTATTGACCAGAACAGGACTTTTGTGATTGGATCTTTCACTAAGGCAAGGAGACAGGACATGCCTTTCAAACACATGCAGCTCTCTGACTCCATCAAGTTCCTATACAGGACCTGCCAGATGTACATCCCACTTCATCTGATCAGGACAAGAAGGGTGGCCACAAGATAGGTCAAGAAGATTAAAGCTAGAGAGAGGAAAGTCAAAATTACAGATTTTGATCACCTTAAAGCCTAGAAGACAAAGAAAATAAGAAATAAAATAATCAACAATGAAACTAGGAAACTTCGAAAGGCCACTCTCCTGAAAGCTTTTCCCAAAAAAGCACCTGTCACTAGGTTGCAGCTATAGCTGCTGTTAAAACTAGAATTCCAGCAAAAGAGATGACCCCTCCTTGCAAGAAGGATCCAGCCAGAAGTTTCTGGCCAAAAAGTCACAGGCCAGCATGCAGCACCTCTTCTGATAGCTCAGAAGGATCAGAAAACTCCAGCCCAGAGGGCACCTTACCCTAAGGCACCTGGAAAGAAGAAAAAGAAAGGAAGGAAGGAAGGAAGGAAGGAAGGAAGGAAGGAAGGAAGGAAGGAAGGAAGGAAGGAAGGAAGGAAGGAGAGAGAGAGGGGGGAAAGAAAGAGAAAGAGAGAAAGAGAAAGAAAGAAAGAAAGAAAGAAAGAAAGAAAGAAAGAAAGAAAGAAAGAAAGAAAGAAAGAAAGGAGTCAGTTATCAAAGTAACAAAGGTTCTTTTTTAAAAAAAAAAAGAGAGAGAGAGGAGAGAGAGAGAGAGAATTTTTAATATTTATTTTTTAGTTTTCGGCGGACACAACATCTTTGTTTGTATGTGGTGCTGAGGATCGAACCCGGGCCGCACGCATGCCAGGCGAGCCACATCCCCAGCCCACAAAGGTTCTTTTTGACCAAAAAAAAAAATTATATTTACATTTTGCATTAATTCTCTGTATCTGTTAATCATTCTTTTTATTAACATTTATTATTTATTATGTATTGATATGTAATTGTTTAACAGGATGTTACTATAAGTTAAATGAACTTAACTTTCCTTTGTCCTATTTCAGAGTACTTGCCTAGAAATGACCTCTCTAAATTTGCAATTTCCAGAGTCTGCACTGATTCTGTTCATCTTTTTTAGGATGGTCTGATGCTCATAATTTTTCAGTCAAGCTGCATACTTACTCATACTACAAACCTGTGTTGAGAACTTACTTCTTATCTGGCCAGGTACTGTGTTAGATAAATAATCCAGAAATGCACTCTACCTTGCGCTGGAAATCCCCTCCCCTCCCCCACAGATCCCGGCTCCATGTGTGAGGGCTCATCTATATGGTCTTATCCTTGAGGACTCAGCTTAAGTGTCCCCATGAGTGGTCCTGTGCACTGTCCCCACCAAGCTGTAGCAAGTCTTCTTCTCAACAGTACACACTTTGTGTCTCTAATAAAGTCATCATTGCTTCATGTGGAATCCATTTTCCTGATAGGATCCTTCACCCAAATGTAAGCTGTTCAGGGCAGAAGGCTTCTGGACAGCAATTGAAGAACCACTCAGGTGTCAATATAGCTAGATTTTCAGGTGCCAAGGAGAAGGGGATGGGTCTATTCTCTCTGACTTTATCTAAAGATTGCATTTTAATCCTAAATTTAAATTGCTTCAAACTTTGAAAAAATATATATCTAAGAGTTTAAAGTCACAATTCCTTATTTTTTTTAATTTCATGAGGAGAAATTGCCTCTGAAGAGTTCTTTAACTTTGGGAAAGGAAATGTTTAATCAGCAAAAATTTAAACAGATATTTCTGAGGAGGAAGTTACTTGAGGAAGCAGAAGGGCAACCATGCATGTGCACTGAGCAGGAAGCAGGTGGACATCGGGCCACTGATTTAGATCTTGTAAAATCGAGGGACACAGTGATTTGGGAGGGGTTCCTACAGATATTTACTAGTAATGAAGGAGAGCCTGATGAGGAGCCTAACTTCTTCCTAATTATTTTACTTTTAACACAAAACAACAAATAGAAAGCAGATTTCTCAAACACCCCAGAAGCTGAACTGCCTGGGGAAAATTATGCATCTGCAAATCAGCCTGGACTAGTTCTCAAATACTTTGCACAAATTAATAAATTAAAGTAGCAGCCAAGCAGGACATAGCAGGTGAGAAAAAAAAATACCCAGAAACAGCCAGGAGATAAGTTCCTGATAAAAGCATTCTTTTCAAAGAACAGCAAGAACCCAGACTGGAAGGTTGGTGTTGTCAATTTAAGTCTGATTTCTCTCAAGAAAAGATGTGATGAATAGATAAGAGTAATTTTAATTAGCACTTTGGTTGTTTATAAAGTATTTCAAGACATTTCAAAGCAGTTCTTTTAAACCTCTTAAATGCTTATACATCCTGTTAATTTATGTTATAAAAAGGATGACTTATTAAGCAAATATAGACATCAATGGCAAACTTTGAAATGCTGGAGTCCAAACCAATAGATTTTATTTGTCCACACTACTAATTAAGGATTTGAAGCTAAATTTAAAAGCAAAAACCTATTACTCTTCATATGATGTTTCATTAGTTATTAAGGATTTATGCATTGTTACACATTAAAAACATATATACATTGCATTTTGAAACAAAAAGAAAACTTTAAAGAGACTATAAAGCATGATGAACCTCCTTGGTTAATAAGCAAGGTACTCCCTGTTCACAAACATTAAAGCCCAGGAGAGTCAGTCATGAGCAGGTCACCAAAGGCTCTGACTCCTTGGGTCAGAGCCTGGGAATCCCAACTCTGGCTAGGAACCAAAACAGAACTTTATAGACATCTACAGAAACATAAACAAACACACAAGACATTGTGAATTAGAAGTTTGAGGTAGAGTTCTATAGACAACAGACGCAAAACCTGGGTGACACTCTCCCAAACCTTAATGCTAGAGCATTTGGTATGCTTTGCGGATGACCTAATCTAAGCTACAGCAATGTCCCTAAATTAAGAATTAGTGTGCTAGTAAGTATAAACTTATAGAATTATTCTTGAACCCCAACCCCACTTCTTAAGTAAGACCTTGCAGGGTACTTTGACTTTTGCATTTGTTAAAAGCAATATTGGATGTCGTGTTATTTCTGCCTACTCTAAATGTGTTCACCACTTTTTAAGTGGGAAGCATGTAGCCAGAAAGGTTAGAACTTTTCCCTACATCAGACAAAAAATAAATGACAATTTATAATATAATTCAATTCTCTTCAGTGGATAACTAGAAAATAATAGCATTCATTTGGCTACCATTCTTGGGCATAGTTTTAAATTCTTTACATGACTTCTTATGTTTATTTGATTTTTCCAGCCCATAATGTTGGTACAACTTTTCATTTTACATATGAGGAAATGAAGGACAAAGTGACTTTGTGATCTCTCCAAGGTCACACATGGCTAGTAAATATGGAGGCAGAAATGAAATTTAGTCAACCTGACTCCAAAGTCTTAACAATAACATGCTGTTTATTTCTCTACCATCTTTCCTATAATAATAATTTGTGGTATTTTGTCTGTCAGATGCTATAAATGACCTAATTGTAGAGTTAGTCCTCCTCTAGACTCACATGAAAAACAAAATTCCTAGGGTAACCTTTTGGTCCAACAATCTGTAACCAAGGTCTTCCAAGAGGAGGTCCTTTCCTCACCCACAATTCCTGTCATGACTTAGTGCCTCTTGGTTCAGGACCTCAGTACTCTAAGACTTCCTATCTCCATTAGCACTCACAGAATTGTACTCAGGCCTTTTCTCCATGTACACAGTCATTTGTTTTACAGAAAAAAATCAAAATGTATTTCAGCCACCCATCTGTTGCTTAAATCCCCTCTACAATATTCTTATAAAATGGTCTAGAAATTTGAAATCTCCGTGGTAGCTCATTTCATCTTTGGATACCTTTAAATCTAACTGTAGTTTTCTTTAGATATAACTTGTAAATTTAATCTGGTTGTTGTTATTTTGAGCACTTAAAAATGATGGAATTTGTCTCTAGAAAAAAAAATGCAGACATGTGCAAAATGTTTCATAAACAATTTCTGAGGATTGCAGATACCTTAAAGCCTACGAATGGTCTGTGGACCTTGGGCTGAGAAACTTCCAGTAATAGCTCCTCAGATGCTGTAAGGAAATGCTTTTCTCTTCTATATTTGTGTATTGTGTCCAAGTACATGGACTTCAGTTCTCGCCCCACTGAATTACCTCTGTTTAGATTTCAGCCACTTATTTCAGCCATGGAGATCTTTCCTGAAATCTGATTCTATGATCTAATCTATTTACTTTCCTTCCTTAAAGTTGCTTTGGGGCTTTGTCAGCATGCTCTAGGGCTTTTGCCATAGCCACTGGCAAAGATATGGACCAGGAAATGGCTAGGAACAGAACACTGCTGTTAGCAGCTAGCAACCAGTTTCCTAAAGGATATATCTATTACTCTGGGTAAGTGGGATGTGCCACTCCATTTTTTTGGCAAAGATCATACAATGTAAATAAAGTGAATACCAAGGAAGTGTGCATAACAAACAGAATATAATCATATACAGTTAACCTTATCCCCTTTAGAGAACTGCTTTTTTTTTTTCTGATTTCTTCTGTTGGGTTAGTTAAGGAATTGGACTAACAACACAGGGAATTTGAAAACACATGAGAGCCACATGATTGAAAGGCTAAGTACTGATTGCAAAATTTCCTTTTATAGTTTAGTGTATGACCTTAGGAAACCCACACATGTTCCAGGTCTAGAGACTTAAAAAATTCTAATCCTCCTAAATAAATAGTGTGGCTACCCAATGGCAAGCTCTTTGGCTTAAAGAATTCTCATGGCCACTAACTTAAATACCATGTTTAGTATATGTTTTTTAAAAAGAGTTTAATTTGCTTATTTGCTTGCTTGCTTTTATTTTTCCAGGGGGGTGGCAAGGACAGTATCAGAGATTGGACCCAGGGGCACTTAACCACTGAACCTCATCTCCAGCCCTTTTTATTTTTCATTTTGAGATAGGTTCTTGCTAAATTGCTTATGGCTTCTTTAAGTGTTGGAGGCTGGCTTTGAATTTATAATCCTCCTGCCTTCCACACTGTTGGGATTACAAGTGTGCGTCACCATGCTCAGAATAGTTTCTTTGCTTTTAAGAAAACATTTTCATGCTTTAAAGTAGCTTTTACTTCTGGTATTCTAGAGTTTTGTGGACAGTTCACTGTGACCGTGTTCAGGTACATGGTAGATTTTATAAATCAGGTCACATGCTTCTGGTGTTTCAGAACTAAGAGTTTCAACGAAGCTAATATTGTACAGCAGAAAGAAATTGAAAAAGATCAGTCAGAGGCTTCTAGGTCTGTTATTAACGACATTAGTGATCATGAACAATTAAACTACCCTTTTCTGGGGCTCTTGTCACAAGGAAAAGAGGGAGGGAACTAGGTTTCCTCTCTGAGATCTCCTTTAATTTTCAAAACTCTGTAGTTCTAATTTTATTAAATTAGAAGGACACACTAAACCGTAAGAAATAATAAATAGTATCTGGATTCCTTTCTGTGCTTTAAACTTCAAGACTAAAATATTATTTTAGTACACAAGTGCTATCATACAGCATATTTTCACCCGATTAGCAATTCATAGTAGATCACAGGACACAATCCCTCTAATCCAGTGTTTCCTCAACGTGGTTTTACATTGGAAACACCAAGGGAATTTTAAAACTGCTTTAACCTAGATCTTGCCACCAAATGTTCTGATTTAATTGGTGAGAGGTGAGCCAGATGGACCAGAAAGAGTACTATAACTTCTCTAGGACCAAACAACTGCTCTAACCCATAGTTCTCCATTCTGTGCATCCAGGAGCCACCTGGGAGCTTTTCAGACCTGCCAATGCCTAGGCTCACCTCCAGATTCTGATACAATTGGCCTGTGGGACCTAGGTGTTGATAAGTTTTCAAACTCTTCTGGTGATTGTGACGTGCACTCAGGGTTGAGAACCACTCCTTTAATTGCTACCTCACTAGTTCTATCTAGTTGATCATCTGACCTCTTATTCCAGCCCACACTGGCCACTCATCAAATGAAAATCCTTGGACCTTATTACAAGGTGCAGCTCTACCTCCATTACATCAACCAAGTGCCAACTTCCTGCTTTTTTTCTAGGATCATAACCCTCTTATCTTGTCAATTAACCAGCGCTCCATGTTCTGTGACTTAACTGGTCTTCTGGTCTCTCAAATGATTCTTTTCATAATGTCGCCCCTTTCCTTACTACAACTTTCTGTCTGCTGCATTCATCCATTCACTCTAGTACTTTGCATCCTTTCGTCCACAAGTCTTCTGCATCCTGGACTATCCTGATCATATTTTCTCTGCTCAGTACAGCTGACTACTATTAAATGAAATCTAAAAGAGATATAAAGCTGAAAAAAAATTTGCCCATTGTGATCATCAAACAGCCAAATTCTAAACATGTATAGCAAAGGAATTGGAAAACACACACACACACACACACACTTTATAAAGTTGTGGGGGTTTTGAGGGGGCGGTACTAGGGATTGAACTCAGGGGCACTCGACCACTGAGTCACATCCCCAGCCTTATTTTGCCTTTTATTTAGAGATAGGGTCTCACTGAGTTACTTAGCATCTTGCTTTTGCTGAGCCTGGCTTTGAACTCTACATCCTCCTATCTCAGCCTCCTAAGCCACTGGGATTATATGTGTGAGCCTGGAAATTTACAAAGTTTTTATAGCAATAATATTACACATGTAAAAATGTCTATATTGTCTTCAATGTAACATTAGCTGTAGTTCCAGTCAGGTACCTTAACAAACACAAAGATCAATCTGAAAAAGAACAAGGATGAGAACTGTGTATTATCCAGGGAATTAAGTAGTTACCAAAAGAAAATGAAAGCAAAGACTGGAACTTTATAATAGAAAAATGAAGGCTGAGAGTGACTCATTTTACCATGATGATTAATATCATAATTCTGTTTCAAATAAGGAACATAGAAAGCATAAAACGTATTCTAGGAAAATTTAAAGGCATTATTACATAGTAATTATAAAACAAAATCCTAGGTAAAAATAAACAGGTTCATTGAAGGCTTAGACAAATTTGATTATCAATTAAGGTATAATAAGTTTTGCAGAATGTAAAAAGAAATATTAACATCAGGGAAGAACTTTATAATTTAAAGCATTTTCATATGCATGTTAATATTCAAATGGGGGGGGGTTAGAGGTATCCTGAGTATATTCTGAACATTTTGAGGCCAGCATTGTCAATATCAAGTTGCCATCAGTTTCTTCACTTCAATCTAATGTATGAAATATGATATGTCAAGAGCTTTGTAATGTTGTGAACAACCAATAAAAAAAAAAAAAAGCTATCTGAAATGTGATGCTATACACACTGGACCTTTATTCTTAGTGCCATTTATATCCTTAATGACTAGAGGTAGGTTTATCATGAAGCTAATGAAGCTTTAAGCTTTAACCTCCTTTTTTACAAAGGTTCTTCCCAAAGCCCTAAGTGGGGCCCAGGCAATGGTTCCATATGCACATGTTTTTATCAAATAACAAAAGTAAATTATTAGGGCTGGGGTTGTAGCTCAGTGGTAGAGCACTTGCCTTGCATACATGAGGCCCTGGGTTTGATCCTCAGCACCACATAAAAAAAATAAATAAATAAAAATATTGTGTTTATCTACAACTAAATTTTTTTTTTAAAAAATATATTATTATGGTTTGTTGTGATTTCTTTTTCCATTCTAAATATTTACTTTTTCACTTGCCCTGTATGGTAATTTTGCATTCTTTTTCTTTGGGATGGAATATGGACCTGCATACAACCCATTATTTCTAAATCACAGTGTCCTGCTAAACACTGCGAGACCAGTAACATCTCTCTTCTTTGTCTTTTACCTTCTCCATCAACCCTCAGCCTTTGAGGGTTAGCTCTTCCTGGCTCTCTCCACAACCTTTTTTTCTCATTTCTGATGATCATCTCCTCACAGAGAATATTCTTTCCAAGGAAGACAGAGAACATCAGGTAAAGCTTTCCAATTATCCCCTTACTCTCTTCTACTTTTTGAAATAACTATACATATTCATGGGCTCCAATGTGGTGTGTTGATATATGCAATAGATGTTCTGTGAAGATCCAATCTGTGTGTCACTTCCAATATTTATCCTTTCTTGGAATTACTCTCTGAATGTTCTTTTCCTGTACTATTTCCCCTCCTTTTCCTCAACCTAAGAGGAGTTGAAGAACTCATTTACTATCTTGGAACTCCAGCCTCCTCCTGCTGAGGACCAGCTCTCCCGTCTCTGTCCTCCCCCCAAGCTTGGTCCCTCATTCCAGTCACCCTCCCTCCTGTTCCTCAGGACCTTTATGCTGCCTTTGAGCACACTCAGCACTTTCAGCATAAATGTTCTCATTTAGTGGTTTCTCTCTTCTAAATTTCCATGTCTTTAACCAAAAGAAAAAATAAAGCAAATACTGAAAATGACTTTTATCCTGAGTTACTTTGGCACAAGTACCCAGAGGGCAGGAAGAAGGTCTGTGGCATTTGCACCTGGGCCAATCTTAAGAGCTTCCAATGCTGCCCCAGCTATAGAAGTTGCCAAAATAGACACTGGGATGTATAAAAAAGAAGAAGAAAAAAAAAAGAGCATCAGTTTTTCCTTCCACAAAGTGTGGTTTAGTGCACCTGGGGATGTGATCATCTGAGAAGGGGTCTGTTTGCACCCATGCATGGACCACAGTACCCAGGTCAGAAGTGCTCCTCACACTCAATTTCAGGAGATCAACCATAAAGATTCAATTTTGATCACTCTACACTACCCACACAATTCAGTATAGGCAAATTTTTATTTCACAGAGATTTAAATAATGCATATTTTGGCTGAAAGAACTGTCATACTTAGAAGTTTATCTAAATAATACACTTAAAAAGGTTCTGTTGGTCACCAAATATTTTAGTTATCACTAAAATATTTTCTAGATTAATTAATTCTAAATGGTGATTCTGGGAAAATGTTTAAAATATGTTATAACGCTATGGTCTCTTAATTTTCTTCCCAGGAAAAAATACTTCTCACAGTTTAAATCTGATTTAAATAAAGATTTAAATAAAGAAGCACTTACATGAGAGTCCCTGGGTAGGATCAGCATTGTGGTTGAACAGAAACACACAGAGTCTGCCAAGGGAAAAAAATGGAAGGATTTGAACTTTGCCTTAGATTTTGGTCTAGGAATTTGCAGTACTTTAAAGTTACATATTTTGTTTAACCTACAAAACCCCACAATGTTTGTGGAAACCCAAGAAAGTCAGCCTCACTGAATATTCTTAGTACAATAAAATATTAATGCTGTCTTAAAGTTGCATATTTTCACTTATTCAGTAACACACTGTGCTGATTTCCTGGGTGCAAGTTACTTAAGTTAAAAATAGATGGAATTATGAGCAAACACACAGCCCTAGATATCTCTTCACATGTAATTTGCTAGCTCCCCAGTATTCATCTGAGTACTAGTGTGCTGGGGGTTAAAAAACAGTGACATGTGAATAAGAACCATGACCTGTGAATTCCTGACAGTTCTAACAAAGAAACTTTTAAGTTAAGGATCCCAACAAAGAAACTTTTTAGTTAAATATATGTATCTTGATTTTCTTCTATCTATCACTACTACTGGATACTTATTTTCAATTTTGTATAGAGCACACTCCCTAAAAAATGCTGAATCACTATGATATGAGATATTTATGCAGTCTCATGCTTAGGATTACCCAACAAAGGAAGCTAGATAATGACCAGTGTTGAATTCAGCCTATTACTAACACTGGCTATCTTCCACTGATCTCCCAGAATTTACATGGGGAAATGTGAATTC
Organism: Spermophilus citellus; assembly: GCF_964194105.1. Classification (NCBI taxonomy): domain Eukaryota; kingdom Metazoa; phylum Chordata; class Mammalia; order Rodentia; family Sciuridae; genus Spermophilus; species Spermophilus citellus. The sequence goes on from NC_138192.1 coordinate 91,476,630, forward strand.
CCCATGGAAGATAGTAGAAAAAGAAAAAGGAGAAAACAAATAATGATGAAATACATTCTTCAGTTGAGTTTTATAAGCTTACATTGCCTCTGGCATGAGGAAACAACTGGCCTCATAAAGTGCAGGTCAGATTCCCTATCACATTAAACCAGGGCTTACAGGGTGTAACACCCCTGTAGGGGACAGCCAGGATAACCAAGCTGAGGAAAATAACCAACGTGACAAATTAGTAAATATTTGTTCTAAAGGATTAGAAGCAATTCCATATGTTCTGTGTCTCTTTTTCACCCACTGTGAGTTCCCATCCTTTACTCCTCTTTCTCCCACTTAGCACGTATGTGGGTTTTATGCATCAATAAATACATGACAGAAAGAAAGTGAATAATTTGGGATACAATGTGTCTAAACTTAGTTCTTTTTAAAAATATATATTTTTAGTTGTACATAGACACAATATATTTATTTTATTTATTTATTTTATTTTTAAATGGTGCTGAGGATCAAACCCAGTGCTTCACAGGTGTGAGGCAAGTACTCTATCACTAAGCTACAACCTCAGCCCTAAATTAAATTCTTTTTTTCTTTTTTTTTTTTGAATTTATTTGTTTGTAGTTGTAGATGGAGAGAATACCTTTATTTTGTTTATTTTTATTTGGTGCTAAGGATGGAACCCAGTGCCTCACACATGCTGGACAAGTACTCTGCCACTGAGCTATAGCCCCAGCCCTCTAAATTTAATTCGTAAACACAAGAATCTTTTAAAATTTTGAATGGGGAGAATTCGCCAAAGGAGAGGCCCCCAAAGAAGACCTATCTTTAGTGCATCAAAAATAATTCATCCAACAAATATTTACTATCTTTTGCATCTAAGGTACCTGAAGCTCCTGAGACTCAGTGATCAGAAGGAGAGAGCAGGACACTGATCTCATAAAATTCACAGTCTAGTGGGAATGATAGTTTTTAAAGAAAAGAAAAGAGCATATAAATGATAGAATAATAAGTGTGATTACTGATAAAATGGAAATGCTTTGAAGAAGTAGAAAAATGAAAGCCAGATCGTGCAGGGTTTTGAGACCCATGACAAAGGTTTTCTGTTTTATCCTAAGAGAAATGAGAATATTATAAGATTTAAATCAGGGATATAATATAATTGAATTTTCATTTTTAAAAGACCAGTGATCTAGAAGTACACAAGATTGGAGGAGATGAGCAAAACAAAGTGTGATGAGAAAACAAAAGTCCAGTTGGGAGGCTACTGCTAAAGTTCAGACAAGAGGTGGTGGCAGCTGAACAAGAAGAGTAGCAGTGGACATATGGAGAGGTAGACAGATCCAAGATTCATCTGCAAAGTAGTATTGACAGGCATTTGAAAAAGAGACAACAGTTATGGGTAATATTAGCATTTCTGTCCTGAGCAATTAGTAGGTGGTGGGGAGATTGAGAATTCCAGATAAAGAGTAGATTTCAGAAATAAGAAGATGAGTTCAAGTTCAGACACATTAAAACTGATATACATAAAAGGCATTCAATAGGGGATACCAAATAAAAAGTTATGTGTGACTTCAGAACTTAAAGGAGGGTCTTTGGTGAAGAAACCAATCTGTAAGTCATCGTGTATACATAATATATTTTTATAAACTGCAGGAATGGACAAGATTTCATAGAAAAAGAATGTGGAATGAGAAATAAACAAGGGTCCAAGACTGATCTTTGAAGAACTCAAATTGCTAAGTAGAGGAAGATATCCCAAAGCGGGATTAGGAGGATTGGCCACATGGGGTAAAAGGAAAATTAGATTGTGTGTTATGTCTTACAGAAGCCAGGGAAAGGAAATTTCAAATGGAGTGAATGATCACACAGGGAAATAAAGGAAAGGAAAGGAGAGCAGAGAGTGAATGGCATTGAGATCTTAGAACAATGTGAACAGCATAATATTTTGGAGAGGGCTTAGCCCTGAAGGGAAGTGAGTTTATAGAGAACTCTTTCTAGAGTCCTGAGCATGGACAGGATTCTGAGGTTCTATCTTGGGTTATATAGCCTACATTTCTCCATTTGTGAAATGAGGATGTGAATATAATCATACTCAGAAAACAACTTGAGAAGTGCATGGTAAAGCCCTATACTTGGCATCAGTCCATTGAAGTTCAAATGAGATTTCTTAGCCCATTTGAGATCGTGGACAATATGCATTCTTTCAAAGAGTTTATGATTTAATGAGGGAAATGGAATAAAACAAATACATTTAAGAAAATATGATCAATTTGGAGATGAAAGTATACATAATGTGCTATGGAGGTGAGGAAAAGGCCATTTACTCCAACCAGGGAATTTGAGAAACATCCTAGAGGAAAAGACATGAACTAAGTTGTGAATGAGTAAAATGACCCAGGTGTTGAGAAGAAGCAAAGGTAACACCACAGAGGAATATGGTGGAGGCCCAGAGATGTGAAACAAGTAAAATCCAGTGTATATCTTGCTTATGATTTGCTCACTGGTTTCTATAAATAATAGTTGGAGCATGAGAGTTAAGTCCAGAGAGGCAGATGGGCATAACTCATGGAGAATTTGTGTGCCATGTTTAAAGGATTTGACTTTATACTCTAGTAACTGGGTTCAAATCTATGATTAACCAGCTATTAGCTCTATGACTTTGGCAAAGTTACCTATAGTTGCTGAGCTTCAATTTTTTCAGTGAGTTTTTTTTTTAATTTGTTTTTAGTTGTAATTTGGACACAATACCTTTTATTTTATTTATTTATTTTTATGGGGCTGGGGATGTGGCTCAAGCGGTAGTGCGCTCACCTGGCATGCGCGGGGCACTGGGTTCAATCCTCAGCACCACATAAAAATAAAATAAAGATGTGTGTCCACCGAAAACTAAAAAAAAAAATAAATATTATTTTTATGTGGTGCTGAGGATCGAACCCAGTGCCTTGCATGTGCTAGGCAAGCACTCTACTGCTGAGACACAGCCACAGCCCCCTCAGTGAGTGTTTTGAGCTTTAAATTCCTTAATGATAACTTGATACCTACATGCTAATAATATTTCATTACCTCTCAAGTGGGATAAAAATTTGTTATCAGAGCAGGAAACAGTCTTTAGACAAACACCCAGTCTACTGATGCTGCACGTGAGTCCCAAGGAGATTGGTTATTTATCCAAGTTCATGCCTTGAAGAAGCAGCAGAGTCTAGAGCAAACCTAAGTTCTGGTATCTGATACTTTGACACAATTGAATATTTTCTTCCTCCAGGAGTTAAAAAAAAAATGACCAAAGCAATCAAATAACAGACAGATGCAGGGTGTGGTGGCACACACCTGTAATCCCAGTGGCTTGAGAGATTGAGGCAGGAGGATCACAAGTTCAAAGTCAGCCTCAGCAATGGCAAGGTGCTTAGCAGCTCAGTGATAATAAATAAAATACAGAATAGGGCTGGGATGGGGTTCAGTGGCAAAGTGCCCCGAGTTCAATTCCTAGTACCCGCTGCCAAAAAAAGAAGCAGACGACAGATTGTTCAATCTCAAAGGACCAGTAAAGATGCCATTTTTTGATAGGGGCCCCCAAACTGAAAGCTGAGAATTAAGACTGGAATGAGGGGTGGGGTATGGTAGCCATATCTCCTTCCTGTTGCAAATCACCGTGAGCTCCCTACTTGATATATATATATATATATATATATATATATATAGAGAGAGAGAGAGAGAGAGAGAGAGAGAGAGAGAAAGGAAATGAGTTTTGACAGAAGCTATGCCAGATTCATATTCCTGTTCTGCCATTTACTAGTTATGTGACTTCAGTCAACAATTTCCTATATCTGTAAAATACTGCATTACTGACTTCTAATTAGTATATGTGAACATGCTTAACACATTGTAAAAAACGCAAGGCCCTTAAACAGTTTTAAAAATTCTTTCTGACAAGAACATAGAGCAGGCCGCCTCGGACACTGGTTGAGTATATTTAATGACATATACCCAGACACTTTATTGTCAAGGCATACCAGAGACTCTGGAGGCACTCGGGACATTATTTTATGGACTATTTGCTGTCTTCTAGATTCCAGACTGGCCTGCTAAGTGCTTTACAACTGATGTCAGACTAGTCAATGGGCTCAGAGACCGAAGATCAGAATCTGAATTGGACTTGGTGGAGCCTTTAGCTAACAGGAAAGGGACATGTGATGGGTTAGTGGGGCAGGCGTGGTGTCTCCCATGGAAAAAATAATGCATCTGAAGGTAAGAAAATTAAAACTGGGTGAAGCAGAGAAAGAAGCTGTCTGCCAATGTGTCATCATCTCCAACACAAAAATGTTCTGGCTGGGCAGCCATAAAATGCTTTCTCTGTAATTATTAACAGCTATTGCCTGAAAATTATTTTTGACCTCATTCCAATGTAAAAAACAAGACAGGAAGGGTAAGCATTTTTCTTGAACTCCACAACCTTTAAGGAAGAAAGCATAACAATCTGCCTGAAGTATCCATAAACTAGTTCTGTAATCTTCACATGACTTGGTGTACTCCCCCTCTCTGGTGAAGAAAAGAGAGGTCCAGACAGAACAAGCCATAGACAGGGTACACGTGAGGACCATGTTTCGCTGCTGCTTCTTTCCTCTTCTGAAATTTGCTAATGTCTTTGTCATGTGCATTCAGTAACAAGCGTACTTCCTATTGAAATAACAAGGCAAAACCAAAGGCAACTGAACTCCACATGCTTTAAGTCTTGAGCCTCACAAATATTTCTATTTACAAAATTCACACTAGATATCTCTCTTCACCATTCCCATTTTATAGTTTTCTAAATGCTCATACCACAAGCTATGAAAGAGTCAAAACAAATTTCTTTAACTCCTTTTCCTCTTTTTTGTTTAAGAAAATCTGTTTAGAAAAGTCCTTTGGGTATAGACCGAGGAGAGAGATTGCTGGGTCAAATGGTGGTTCCATTTCCAATTTTCTAAGAAATCTCCATACCGCTTTCCATGTTGGCTGCACCAATTTGCAGTTCTACCAGCAGTGTATGAGTGTACCTTTTTCCCCACATCCTCGACAACACTTATTGTTGTTTGTATACATAATAGCTGTAATTCTGACTGGAGTGACATGAAATCTTAAGAGTGGATTTTGATTTGCATTTCTCTAATTGCTAGTCATGATGAACACTTTTTCATGGATTGTTGATTGACTGTAAATCATCTTCTGGTCCTTGGCCCATTTATTGATTGGGTTATTGGGTTTGTTTTTTTTTTTTTTGATGTCTAGTTTTCTGAGTTCTTTAGATACCCTAGAGGTTAGTGCTCTCTCTGATGTGTGAGGGGTAAAGATTTGCTCCCAAGATGTAGGCTCTCTGTTCACCTCACAGATTGTTTTTTTGCTGAGAAAAAACTTTTTAGTTTGAGTCCATCCCATTTATTGATTCTGGATTTTAATTCTTATGCCACAGGAATCTTATTAAGGAAGTTGGGGCCTAATCCCACATTTTTCTTCTATTATACACAGGGTCTCTGGTTGTATTCCTAAGTCGTTGATCCATTTTGAGTTGAGTTTTGTGCATGGTGAGACATAAGGGTTTAATTTCATTATTAAAAACAGCATACTACAGGAACACAGCCACATCAATGTTCACAGCAGCACAATTCACAATACCTAAATTGTGGAACCAACCTATATGCCCTTCAATAGATGAATGGATTAAAAAAGTGGCATATATACACAATGGAATATTACTCAGCAATAAAAGAGAATAAAATCATGGCATTTGCAGGTAAATTGATGATGTTGGAGAAGATAATGCTAAGTGAAGTTAGCAATCCCCCAAAAAACAAAGGCCTAATGTTATCTTTGATATAAGGGAGCTGATTCATAGTGGGATAGGAAGGGGCATATGGGAGGAATAAAGGAACTCTAGATAGGGCAGAGGGGTGGGAGGGGAAGGGAGGGGGCATGGGGTAATTAATGATAGTTGAATGTGATGATCATTATTATCCAAAGTACATGTATAAGGACACGAGAAAAAAAAAAAGCAAAGAAATGATAAATGGTTAAGGATATAGAAATTTGAATTTACCTGGATTTGAGCATTAAAAATTGAACACATGTATCAGAACATTGAACTCCATAAATATGTATAATTATCATGTTAATAAAAATAAAAAATAAACAAAAATCATACTGTCAAAAATTTTTTAAAAATTAGAAAAAAAACAGTTGAGTTTCATTCATTTTCTGACCATTTATTGAACACCTGTGAGGGATCAGGTGTTCTGCTCACTCCGTGATGGTAGATGCTGCCATCAGGGAATTCTCAGTGTAAAAGAAAGGAAATATGAAGACTAGTCATTGCAATGGGACAAGTACAATAAAAAATGGAAGAATGGCATTAGGAAGGACTCAGTTTCCCTTGGACAAACCAAGTAAATATTCATGAGCGAGAGCTGTTTGAATGGAGTCAATAATGAGAAACTAGAATTTGCCAGATTAACCATGGACAAAAGGGCATAATGACAAATCTAGCAACACATCAGGCAGGAAGTTATGAAAGGATGTGGCAAATTTGTATCTGCCAATCATTTGTTATTGATGGAATGAAGGTTCAATAGAATGGAGTACAATTAGGGATCTGAGGCCAGACAAGGGGTCAGAGGCCAAATTATAGTTATTATACAATGATAACTTTTTATGCTGAAGGTAATAGATATACATTAAAAGATATATAAGTCCACCAGGTACGGTGGCACATGCCTATAATCCCAGTGGCTCGGGAGACTGAGGCTGGAGAATTGAAAGTTCAAAGCCAACTTCAGCAACTTAATGAGGCCCTAAGCAACTCAGTGAGACTCTGTCTCTAAATAAAATACAAAAAGGGCTGGGGATGTGGCTCAGTGGTTAAGGGCCCCTGGGCTCAATCTCTGAAACCAAAAAAAAAAAGTTATAAGTCCAAGAAGTGAATAGCTAGGTTGATACTTTATAAATCCCTCCACAGTATGAAGAAGGGATTAGAGAGGTGGAGCATCAATGCAGGGTTTCCAATGATGTCATCGAACTGATTGCAAGAAATGGCAGGAACCTGAATTGGAGGAATGGCAATGGGAAGGGGAGAAGAGGCATACTTGAGAAATATTTTTAATATTAGACAACTATTAATTATGTAGAGTAAGGGTAAGGGGGAAGTAGTGGGAGATAAATACAAATTTAGGGCTTTAGTTTCTGGTCAGGTGGTGGTGAAACATGAAAGGATATAAAGGGGAAGATCAGTTTGAACTTCCTGCTGTACATTGGTCTCTAATAAGTATTTAGATATACATATGGATCTTGGGCTGAAGTAGAGAAAGAACATGAAAATCAACACAAACCCAAAGGCTAAGAAGGCAACTAAAATATCGTGCACAACACTCTTCCTCTAGAAGTAGATTTGCTTAAGAAATCAAATAGGAACTTGAGTGGTTTAAAAAGTGTTTTCATTTTATTAAAAAAAAGGAACAGAAGAAGATTGGAAACAAAATTGAGGAAGACAGGCTGATTAACCTGGAGAATGAGACAGATTTCCTAAAACCAAAGATTAAGATCTTAGTTGGTACAAGGAAAATTAAATGTTACATTGAAGGCCAGGAAAGACTTACATGGGAAGGGAAGAATACAACCACATCTACCTGCTTCTTCTGGTTGAGTTAGGGAGCTTAGAAAAGGAACCATGAAAGGGTCAGTCATCATCAAATAAGAAATTAGGACCTCTGTTAAAAGAGACACAATGTAGTAGGACAGAAAACTATTGAGGAAGCATTTTTTAAAGCCCCAAAATAGAGAAAGAAAATCAGATGGGTCAACTCAAGTACTGAGAGAGATATACAAAGTGGTTTTGGAATATCTGGTTGGTTATAAAGGGGGAAGATGAGGAAGATCAGCCTAAAATGCACAGAGCATTATTGCACAGCTAAGCAGAAATAATGAATATGAAGAAACCATCAGCAAGCATGAAGTAGGAAAAAATATTTTTAGGAGAAGGGGAATATAACTGATTGGTAGTGATAAAAGCCACACAAGCAGACAGAAAGGAGCTGAACTACCATTAAGATGGACGGTTACTTCTGTCTTCAGACACTGAGGGAGCCACAAAATAACCTAGTTTCCAAAGTGTGTTTCATCCCCTACAAGGCCCACTCTTTGGGCTATTTTTGTATTTCCATGAAATTTCTATCACCTTATTTCTACAATTATCTTTACAACAAATCTCCTCAGTTCTTGATGGAATCTAAGATAAAATATTATCTCTCTGAGAAACAAAATTGCCCAGCACATCTCGCCAACATTTCTAAAAAGTGAATGGATGGAGTCCTGTAGATACACAACACCCAACCAGGAGCAGGGAGATTATTACCCTGTTTGTTCTGGATGTTGTCTCCTTTAATTGGAGGCCTCGTCACACCAGTGCTTGTATGAACCTCACAGACTTCTATTCTTTCCTTATTTATTTGTTCATCATAAATTTGTTGGACACTTCTTGTGTGTCAGGCACCATTCACAACAGAGGAAATGCAAAAGTAAAGAGTTCCTGCCCTCAGGGAGCTCATCATCCAGTGGGGGAGACAGACACTGAGAAAATAATCACACCTGGGGAAACATCTTTGCTTATGCGGATTGAAGAGATGGTCCCAGAACCCTTCATGCTCACTGAAGGTCCCCTCCTCATCTCCTCCCTTTCATTGGTGGGAAAAGAAAGGGGCCTCCAGAGCTCCCTCCCAAGAGATTCAGTCTTTCTACCACCATCAATATTTTACCCCTGTTTATTTCAGTCAGCATAAAAAGCTTAGGCCTCTTATGAGATTCCATAAAAACAAACCCTCAAGGCTGTGACTTGAACTCACACCCCCATCATCAACTCCTCCAACCCATTCACTGTGCCTTAAAATACTTAATATCTTGTGTTCCAACTGAAAGTCACGTCTTCCCTGAGGACTCGTTTCCTCTCTGGATGTCTCACATGTTGTCTGTTTATCTCAGGACCGCTCTATCTCTTGGCCTGCAAGTAAGAAGTATGATCTCCTTGCTCCTCTTCTAAATGTTTTTCTTCCTTTCCCTCTCACCTCTACACAAACATATAACCTAGGTTATGTGTAAGGGGTTATATGAACCCCTAACATAGGTTATATCACATCCTTCACTGAAATTACCCAAGTATTTCTCCCTCTCTCAGCTTTGAACCTCATTTCCCCAGACTATCCATTACTTTCCACATGGGAGTTATATACTCATCTGCCCCTCTCTCCCCACCCCTTTAAATTTCTTCCAGAACTTTTGCCTAATTCCACACCTGCCAGTCTTGTCTAATGACCTAACTTCCCCTCTTCCAGTGAAAAGATAGAGGCAATCAGAAAAATACTTAAGTTCTTCCTGCCTAATTTTATCTGAACCACATAAACTATCTGTGATCTTATCTAAATCTACTTGAGTGTCTGCACAGGGTCTGTGCTCCAGAAATTCTTCCATTTCTCTCCTATAGCAATTATTCTGGCGGTACTTCTCAACAGCTTATAAATATGGTACTTATTTTCTTATCTAAAACCCTCTTGACCCTACTTCTCCCTCTAGCTGCTTCCCTATTTCTCCATCCTCTTTTACACCACATGTCACAATTCCTCTTTCTTGACTCTATTACAGCCAAAGTTTTGCTCCCCAAATTCCATGACAACAGCCCTTTTCAAGATCACCGATGATCCCATACTGTGAAATCCAGTGGTCCATTCGTCCTCATTTTATTTATCATCCATATTTGGCACAGTTAATTACTACCTATTACTTATAACATTTTCTTTACTTGACTTAGAGGTCACCACTCTGGGGTGTAGGATTTCCTCCTTCTTCTCTTCTCTTATCCTTTTCTGTGATTCTTTCTTAACTTCCTCAACTCTAAATGCTCAAGTCACCTTGAACCGATTATCTTCTCTCATTCACACACTCTCTGGGTAATCTTATCTAATCTTACAGCCAATGGTATTTATGCACAAATGACTCACAAATTCAAATCTGTAGCTTAGACCTAGGATGAGCAACTCATCCCAGTTTGACTAGAGTTTTGTTAGTTTTAGTACTGCCTGGGAAACTGGTTTCCTGGCAAACCAGGAGAATTGGTCACCCTACCCTGACTTTGTTCCCAAACTCTAGCTTCACAGATCCAACTGTCTGTTCTCTGATTCGCTTAGTAAGTAATAGCCATACTTCAGGCTGACCCCTGGGCTTTCCTCCTAAATGTGTTTCTCTCATAGACTTGCTTCTATCAATAAATGGAGATTCCAGTTTTTAATTACTCACAGCATGAACTTGAAGTAATCCTTGATTTTTTTTCTTTCTCTTGAAAGACACACCCAATCTGCCAATATTTTGTTGCCATTCCTTCAAAATTATCCAGACTCTGAATACTTCTACTGTTACTGCCTTGATCAAACATCCATTATGTCTTGCCTGGATTAGTGCAGACACGTTCCTAATTGATCTCTCTCATTCTACTCTCCAACATCTACAGTTTATTCCACATACAGCTTCCATCTTATTCCCACAAAAACATAGGTTATATCACATCCTTCACTGAAATTGCACAATTATTTCCCAGTGACTGAAAGACAAAGATCTTGACATTGATCTTCCAGGCCCTACATGACTTGGTCCCTTTTTCTGTCCTCATCTCCTATAGTTTTCCTTCCCATTTACTCTGTGCCAATCATGATAGCCTTCTAGTTGCTATTTAAACATGGAGAATACACTTCTATCTCAAGGTTTTTGCCCTGACTCTTTTCTCTATTTGGATCAGTCTTCCTACAGGTATTTGCAATGCTCACCTTCTGATCTAGTTCATATGTTACTTTGATCACTTCTTCCCTACTCAAAATAACACAAGCTTGTGTTCATACATAGGCACTTCCTGTCTTCTTTCCCAGATGTATTTTTCTCTGTAGCACTTGTGTATTTGAATATTATCTATCTTCTCCATTGCTTATCCTTAGAAGGGAACTTTTACTATGTTACTCACCACTATATCCCCAACATTTATAAAAGAGCCCAGCATATAATATGCAGCAAATATTTGTCACATAAACCATTAACTGGATTATGAATTAAGATGAGAGCTCCAAAACAAGTAAATACTTCCATAAGAACATGAAACTCAGTTCTTAGTTTGGAGAGTCAGGGAGGGCTTCCATCTGGAAATAATATTTTGTTTTGTCCTATTTTGTTATGTTTGCAGTGCTAAGGATTAAACCTAGGGACTCATGCATGCCAGACAAACATACTACCACTGAGCCATATCCCCAGCCCTAGAAATGCTAATTTAATGGAGATCTGAAGGATGAGCATGCATTAAGCAGATGGAGAGAAGGAAACATTTCAGACAGAAGGGACAACATATGCCAAGGCTTTGTGATGGGAAACTTCACAGTGTATTCAAGGAATTGAAAGAAAGTCCATAGATTGGAATGTAGAGAGGAAGAAACAGATCATTAAAGGACAAGGCTGTGAAGGGAAACAGGTATGATTTTGGTTTATATATGAGAGGAATAAAAGACATTAAAGAAATGTAATGTGGGAGTGGATGTGTGCATAACCCAATCATATTTGTGTTTTGAAAGTATCACTCAGGCTGTGTGTTGATGGGTTGGAGAAGGCCAGAGGAGAAATAAGGAGATCAGTTACACCACAGCAATAGTACAGGTGAGAAATAATGATTCCATGGGCTGATAAGTA